>NC_142606.1:67622245-68358218 GCF_041222555.1 Hakea prostrata | reverse complement strand
GCTCCAACACACTTCCATTCCTAAAGGATCCCATGGATATAATGATGAGATACCAAATTGAGGTAAGGTAACCCGCTTAATCACTGCTATTGATCTACAAACTCATAACATTTCCTGGATGTGAACACCCCTTTGAAACCAGCCCCTACTGTGAAAGGTCCTCGAAGACATTGCTCACACACCTCGTAAAAAGCAACAAGAGATCACTGCCACTACAGCACCATTCCTAGAGACCTCACCATGAACCTATATCTCTACCTACTTCTTTATCCAGTAAGGATTCTTCCCTTGAGATGCCTATAGCCCTTCAGAAGGGTATTTGAATAGGTACTTACCATAAATATCATGTGGTTTCTCCTACCATAGTCTTGCATCTTCACTTTCTTCTATACCCATTCCACATAAATGATAGGAGGCTTATACAAATCCTAAGAGGAATTCAGCAATGTTGGAAGGGATGAAGACACTGGACAAGAATGGAACTTGGGAACTTGTTCTTCCTCCAAGCAAGAGAACCGTTGACTGTAAGTGGGCGTCTGTTTTGAAACAAAACTTTGATGATGGACCAGTAAAAAACTCAACTGGTGATTAAAGCATTTACTCAAACATGTAGAATTGATTATCAGGAAATTTTTGCACTTGTTGCCAAATCAAACACAGTTCAAGTGTTGCTCTCATATGCTGTGAACTTGGGATGGGATCTAAAACAACTACATGCAAAAAATGCCTTCATGCATAGAGAATTAGAAGAAGAAGCCTTTTGTGGAGATTCTCTCAGGTTCTTACAAAAAAAAAAAAAAAACTCAAGGGAAGGGAAATGTCCAAACTTAAACATGAATTATATGGGGTTAAAGCAGTCCCCTCGTGTAAAGTTTGGATGCGAAAAATGCTTTCATGCATAGAGAATTCGAAGAAGAAGCCTTTTGTGGAGATTCTTTCAGGTTCTTTTGACACACAACCCCCCCCCCCCCCCCAAAAAAAAAAAAAAAAAAACTCAAGGGATAATGTCCAAACTTAAACATGCATTATATGGGGTTAAAGCAGTCCCCTCGTGTGGAGTTTGGAAGGTTCCATAAAACTACAGTTTCAATAGGATACAAACCACGCAATGTTGATCATACCCTCTTCATCAAAAATGCCAAGATTACAATCTTAATTATCTATATTGATAATATAGTTGTTACAAACAATGATAGAGGCAAGATAGCAGAATTAAAGAAATTCCTGAGTCACTGAGTTTGAAATATATAATTTGGGAAAGCTATGGTACTTCCTTCGAATTGAAGTCGCTCATTACACTAAAGGTATCTTTTTATCTCAAAAGGAGTGATGTCCTAGACTAAAATTCTGAAACAAGATCAGAGGGTTGTTATCCCTATGATCCACTTTAGAAGCTACCACTCGACTCAAAGAAAATGTTGGAGAACTTTTTGGTAAGGATTGCCATCAGAGACTTGCAGGAAAATTAATTTACCTGTCGCACACATGACTAGATATTGCTGCCACTGCTAGTATGGTCAATCAATTTATGCATGATCCACACTCCACTCACAAGGCTGCTGTTCTTCGTACTCTTCATTACTTAAAGTCCGCTACTCGTAAATGAGTCCTTTTATCCCCACATAATCATCTGTATATTGAGGCCTACACAGTACACAATGCTCATGGGAGGCTTACATGACCGAAAGTCCACCTCAGCATATTATACGCTTATTGGTGGAAATCTAGTTAGCTGGTGCAGCAAGAAACAGAATGTGGTTGCAAAATCCAGTGTCAAAGTAGAGTTCAAGCCATAGATTTAGGGATTTGTGAGTTGTTATGGCTATGTTTTCTACTTTAAGACCAGAGTACTCCAATTTCTCTTCCTATGATGCTCTATTTTGACAATAAAGTAGTTAAGCATTGCCCATAATCCAATATAGCATGGACAAAACATGGGGAGATTGATAGACACTTCATCAAGGAAAAGTTGGCAAGTGGCATAATTTGCATGCCCTTTGTGAAATCTGGGGACCAACTAGCTGAAGTCTTAGAAACGGATTAACTGAATGAATATTTCATCCTATTCTGGCCAAGTGGGGCATGTGTGGGATTTGTGAGTTGCTATGGCTATGTTTTCTACTTTAAGACCTAGGTACTCCAATTTCTCTTCCTATGATGCTCTATTGTGACAATAAAGTAGCTAAGCATTGCCCATAATCCAATATAGCATGGACAAAACATGTGGAGATTGATAGACACTTCATCGAGGAAAAGTTGGCAAGTGGCATAATTTGCATGCCCATTGTGAAATCTGGAGACCAACTAGCTGAAGTCTTAGAAACGGATTAACTGAATGTATATTTCATCCTATTCTGGCCAAGTGGGGCATGTGTGATATCTATGCACCAACTTGACGGGGAGCGTTGTTAGGGGTATTTTTGGGAATAAAATCCCTCTCAGGACTGTGCTCAATAGGGATATTTTTCATGATCTCTTCTCTCCCTTTGGTTTTTTCCTAGTTGGTTTCAACCTCTGGTTTCCTGCATAAAT
The DNA here is from genome assembly GCF_041222555.1 of Hakea prostrata. Classification (NCBI taxonomy): domain Eukaryota; kingdom Viridiplantae; phylum Streptophyta; class Magnoliopsida; order Proteales; family Proteaceae; genus Hakea; species Hakea prostrata. The sequence continues at coordinate 68,355,686 of NC_142606.1, read as the reverse complement.
TATGATCTGTACCTCCTCAGATTGCAACTTCATATAAACCCCATTGGAGCTGTGAATAAACCACACCATTCTGAGATTTATTTGCTTCGGATTCAACACTGACTTAACACGAATGTGGGTTGAAAGTCTTGCAATGCTTAGTCTTACCATTTTAGGATTCTTAAAAGTTGGTGATACTAACATTTGATGAAGTGTTGCCTGATTTCTAACCCCTATTATGCCTAATTGAACATTGCTCAGTTGAATATGTGTAACCTATGAACTATGTTGTTCAGTGCTCACTGTTATTGCCGTCCTCATCATGTACGTTGCTGCCCATTTAACTAGACAACCTACAGGTAATCTTGGAACCTACCTTAAGAGAGGACAGTTCCCCTTATAGGAAAATCTAATCTATACTAAATAATATTAGAAATGAGGAGAAACAAAAATAACACTTGAGCACCTTAGACGCCTAGACAGTGTTCATGTTGCCTAAGCCCTTCAGTATCCCTCATATCCCTCCATTGCATTGGATTGTGTTGGCACAAAATTGTCAAACTGATCTAATTTGATCAAGGAATCAGTGCATGCAACAATTTAACAGCGGAGACATCTCCAGCAATGAGTTCCCACATTCATATTTTAAAATTACTCAATCACCAACTTAATCAATTACCAAATACTTCTGGTATTTATTGGTTTACCTCCATGATTTCAACAGTTAGAGAATCACACCAGACTTCTAATGCCTTGAAGGTATACTTGATAATACCTGCTTTACATTTTCAAGATGGTTTCATAATTGTTTGTTAGTAACCAACTTACATGATCCCATCACCTTACGCACATGAAAGTTTAATTACTTTCATGCTAATATCTGTCAAGTTTGCAAGTGGATATTTTTGTGTAAGACGTAGTGTTCTATAATCGAACTCAACAGAGTTTAAAGTTCCCTTTTTTGGATGAAACAACTGAATTAATATGAACAGTACATAGTAGCTAACATGTCAGACGGGTAACTAATAATAATACAAATCTTTTGAGATTTAAAAACTAACTGGGTAGCATGTCCATGTCATTCCCTTCCCTCCCTCTTCCCCCCCCCCCTCGAAAAGAAAGGCAAATGTAAGGCCATATCACTGTTTCCTGCAACCACTATCATTTTTTTCTCTATCAAGGGACCACATTCTATGGAAGCATAATTTTACTTTTAAAGAGATTGGATACAATTAAGAATAAAAACTAAAAACAGACCTCTTGCTGCATACAACACAGCTAGTTCCTGGAACCGAATATCGTAACAGATACCAATGGCAATACGCCCAACATCTGCACCAAAAAAATCATAGTAGTTTCAAGGATTTTCAACAAAATATAAGCACCAGACAAATTCAGTTCTTATCCAATCATGAACGGGATTATCCATTGAACATAAAAGCCACCATTACAGATAATGCAAATTCAAAAACCTAAAAGACCAACTTTTTTGGTTTTGCTCTTTTCCCTGAATATTTCCCAGCAGGACATGAGTCTTCCACAGAACATGTATTTTTTCAAAATTAATATATAATTATGAAGTTGTTGAAAGAACAATGGAAGGTGATCACTGATGGAGTTCACATGTTATCCAGATGGCTATGTCAAAATTCAAGAAACAACAGAGTGGATTCCTTTTTTCTGTTTTACACTTCCATGAAATAAAGGTTATCATAAGGTGTCGTCACAGGAAGGAACCTTGTGCCGACTAGAAAGTCTCTCACATGAAATGCCACAAGAAAAATCTGAATTGAAGATATTGTATGACAAGAACTTACCGACAGATGCTACAAAAATCAGTACATATATCACAAAGGAATGGTAAACATGTTGAGCAGAACATAAGCCTTAAGAGTAATTGTGTAAGATTGTGTTTGTGCAAGCAGACACAAACCTGTGTCCACAACAGTAGGGGTCTGCCCAGCTGTGAGTGTCTTTGATTCTATAAATGTAATCTTCCCTGGAATATCGATGTCAAATAGATGTATCTGCGATCATAAGTACATCCTAAGTAAGATCTTTATGTTCAACAACCAATATTACATAAGAAAAAAAGTCGACAAATATGCAGAAATTAAATGATTTTCACGCACAGTTCAGTCCCAGGAGACCCCCCCAGTTGCAAATAGTAGAAAACAAATAAGAAGCCCATGGTTCAACTTTAGTTGTACCATGTTTGGGATGGATTGGGGGATCATTACATGTATCAAGAATTGGTAGAAGGTATATGCAGATACCTTTCGATGTTTTGCTTTCAGTTTCCCATCTGTACCAAATACACAGCAGGTATTGTACAGTTTATCACCAGAACGTTCTGGTATTGAGCCACCAACTATGGTGACCTTGAGAGTCCGAGCAAGCTCAGACAACATTGCAGTTGAAGGAGATGCGTCCCCTCCAGCATCAATATCTTCAGCATATATTGGAAAGCTATCATTTGAGTACGGACTGTTCCATATTTCCTGAGACAGAGAGAAAGAGAGAGAAACCAATAAGCAACAGGCATAAGTATCACGTATCAGATATTGTGAGAATAGGAACTAACAACAACAGAATTAGAAGTAAAAGAGGAAACAAAAGATTGGGTAAGCAACTGAACAATTAGTTTCACTTAAAATAAACTGGATATTAAAATCTACCCAAAAAAAGAATTAGATAATAAAAGAAAAACATTACAAGCTTCTGTGCAGCCATAGATATATTTTCCTTCCTTAAATGAAGTTAGAAACGTTAAAAAGCAATTTTATAGTGTTTCAAACTAAAGGCAATAGATTTATCCCTGTTTAACTCACAGGCAGAAGAACGAGCAGAGCTCCCTTCCCAGCAGCCTCTTCTATCGCTTTGCGAGCATGAGCAATGTTCCTTTCCTTGTCTGCAGTCACTAACAACTGGCAAAGAGCGATCTTGAACTGAAAAAAGAGATGGGCAAAATAAATAATAGTATCACTTCTAAAATAAATTACCGAATTCACCACAACCAATAGACAATGGAAACTAATACCGATCATAAAAGAGTAGCAAGAACCAAATAGATCTATCTCCCATTTTACATGATTAAAATCAAGCAATCGAAACAAAATTAGTCAAAGCAGACCAATCAAATAAAGCGCAGTAAGAGAGAGAGAGAGAATTGCCTTGGTTACAGGAGGGGTAGACATGGGAATCGCAGTAGGAACCCTAGCCTGTTCAGGCTTGTAAGCAGAAGCCATGATCGTAGATGCTGCGTGAATTTGCTTCGAAAAACAGTTGTTGTAGTTGCTTCTGGACCTCAACACAGGAGGATTGCCAAGGAAATCAATCGAACCGAATATGGAAGGGAGGGAAGCGGAAGAATTTGCGGAGGAGGAAAGGAAATTGCTGCGGTGGAAGGGACTGAGACTCCCAGAGTGGAAGGTAGAAGTGAGGAAAGCCAATCCCGCTTTCATTTTTCGGCCATGGCACATCTGCATCACCGAGTGGGCCATCATTTCGGATTTTACTCCGGTTTAAAACTCCAGGCATGACTCTTGTCGAAGCTCACTCGTCACCATCTATTCAACTTGAATGTCTGACACGTGGCTGTTTATTAGGGAGTTTGATCGTCACCTTTATGCTCTTCTTACTTTTAATCGCAAAATTAGAGCCCACAAATTAAAAAAAAATTAAAAGGGACAACACCCACGCCAATACCTTGTAGCTCTCCCTATAATTTGTGGTCGCAAATTCGGACTCTGTACTAAGATATTTTCGTCCATATGGAAAATAAATCGGGTCTATCTAAATACCTCAAGGATGGTAATGAGTAATGACTAATGACCAAATTACTGTGTCCATTTCTAGTATCACTTCTATCCATTTTTCATACCTAAACAAATCCTATCCATTTCTTCACGTATGCAAGAGGTCTGTTTTTATGACACTGATCAGCTCCGGTCAGGGTGAACAATGTAGTCTCTGGCGCTTTTGAACTACACAGTAGGTGGTGGACCTCACTTATAAATATTTAAAAAATTAGAATAAAAATCTCAATGAGTCTAATGTGAGCCCACCTCCTACTGTGTGATTCAAAAGTGTCAAGCAAGCACATTGGTCTCTCCTGACGGGAAGAGGATCCATCCATGTTTCTATCACCTTACAGATAATCTTCGATACAGGGATGCATTCCTTTTTGTTAATTCCTTTGTAGATAAGATTGAGGTTAGGTGAAGGGTAAAGTCAGAATTAAATGTTCAACCTTGCTCAAACAATCCGGCCAAGGCTATACTAAGATATTCAAGATCAAGGTCAAGACCGATATTGAAAAGCCTATTGGCCTAACCAGTACTATTACATTGCTAATCACCTAGGCTGTGTTTGTTTGTTGAAATAAAGGTGGGGTGGGAAAATTCTTGAAAAAAATGTAAATATTTTACTTTTCCCTTAAATTCCAAAATAGTAGATTGTTTAGTTGCTTGAGGTGGGAAAGTGCTTGTCTGGTGATGATGTGGCAGCCCAACTTTCCCACCCCAAGCCCTATTAAAATCCCACATATTTGTTGGGACTTGGTGGAAAAATTAGAAAAAGTAAAAAGTAGGACCTACCACTATCACTTTTTCACAAAACCCCTTTTCTTTCATTTCCTTCTCTCTCACCCCATTACACATGGGACCCACATGTTTTTTTTTCCACCCCACATTTGCAAACAAACCCAGCCCTAGTAATTGAATCAGGATCTTCTCCCCTCTTCCTAACTACAAAAACCAGTGGGTCCCACTGGTGAAAAGGTTTTTTTTATTTTTTCTAAAAAGTGTTTTTCACCGTGAGCCCCACTGGTTTTTGTGGTCAGGAAGCGTTTGTGCTCCCCATCAGGGCCGCTGATCAGAACTCCTAATAATTATTAAGGGGATGTGTGAGCAAGGGATGTCATGTCAAAAGATTGTCATTTGTCTTTTACTACGTTCATTCTTTGAAAGGAAAATTTATGAACTCACCCAAACTTTTTTGTTTGGGTAGAAACTCCCTGAATTTGTACTGTATTTACTTAAAACCAATAGACAAATGACAAGAACCTTAGAGGTGAGAGTTTATTACTTTAGAAGACTCAAGGTAAAACTTTTGATAGAAAAATTTGAGTAAATAAAAACAAGTATAAAAATGAGTAACCTTGTCTAATTTCAGCATAAATGGAAGTAGAGAGAGAAAGTAGAGAGAAAGTAGAGAGAGAAGTTGATGCATTCGTCTAAAGAGATGACTAGTAAAATTAAATACATCATCCACACATGATAAACATGGAGGGAAAGGCTACTAATCTACATGCATGCATGTGGAAGATCAAAATAAAGTGATAATAAGGGCGAAAGTATACTGTGCATGAATGATTAGAGCGGCTAGGGATCATAAATTTGTGGCAAGAACTCGAAATTTTAAATTTTGTTTTCTGCGAAGCAACGTATATAACAACGACCAACCGTTCAACAGTACTGCAACGGTCAGTAACTACCTCTCCCGCCTTCTTTACTTGCTTCCTCTATTCACATCTCCCTAGTGATCTCGATTGAACTCAAGTGGCGTTGTGCGTTTCTCTCATGAACCCTAAAACACCAATACCTGTGCTTGACATCGCAGTGGTTCCAGTCTCTCATCTGCGGCGCTTGGTTGTGTTGGTTCCCACCACCAAGCGCCCGCAGTACTTGTTGCAGCGAAAAAGAAGAAGAAACACACAGAGAACAAAACCCAGATCAGTGATTCACTTCTTCACCATTCGTCAATGGAAGATGCAGGAAATTCTTATCAGGATCAGAACCCACCTGTTATCCAATTCACAGATACTGAAAACTTACTCAATTTGTGGAACGAAGACTCTTCTTACCCAGTTTTCGACAATTTTGAACCGCCCACACTCTCTGATCTTCAAGTTCAAGCATCTCCTGCACCCAGTGTTAATGACGATATCGCCAGTCCTTGTAATCCATTGGAAGACCCTTTAACTTGGGATTTCACAGATGATATGTGTGACTCCTTCGTGGATCCATATGACTCGGGTAATAAATCGGTTAACCCAGATGAAGGATCAGCACAACATATGAATACAGGTTATGAAAACACCAAGTCCCTCGCAGTTTGGCCACCCGTACCAGTTCCATTTAGTTGCAGTTGTTGTCAATTACTCAGAGAAATTATTCATTGCAATGGTACGTTTGCCTTTGAAATTAAAACCTAAACAACTTTTAAAATCATTTATGGTGGAACATTCATTATTTACTGTTTTGTAGACACTCACATTGCAAGACTTGAGATCCATGGCCGAGTTGGTATCATCTCGCACGCAATAAAAGAGACCAGAAAGAATTTTGATAATCTGGCATCCAGTGTTGAACATGTGATGATAGAGTAAGGGTTCAATCTCTTCAATTTTACAGTGCTATATTCATCTGATTTGAGACCTTGCAGTGATGCTAACTGATCCTAAATAGCTTCAGCACACAAAGCATCGAGAGTGTGAAGCAGTACTTAGTGCAGTACTGTCAGGAGCGACGTCAAACCGGCTATGTAATGTGTAGAGATCCACTGTCTGCCTTCTATGATGCTCTATGTGCTGGACAGAATTGGGATGAGAACAGTAACACCACAGATGGTTTCATGCAAGAGTTTCAAACTGATCAGACAGGTTCATTTCACTTATCTACTTTCAATTCATCTCTGATGCTTTTCTTAATCTGAGTATGAGAACTCCTTTTTGTCATTGCTAAGTGGAAGGAGAAACTCACAATGAATGATTTTTAGTCATTTTTTTCTTGGGAGTTCTAATTACAGGGCTTTGTCCGACAAGCAAGCAAGATGAAGAAGAGAATGGAGACAGCAGACTTAGTAAGAGCGGCCTGGCTGCACAGGTTATACACCATAGCTTGCCTCTTGATGTGATTTTCTGAACTAAAAACTACTTAAGTTTTAAAGACCAAACTGATAGGTTCACAACAGCATAGTATAGTTGTAAAGCTGGTGGTTCCTATCTGAAGAGCCAACTTCCTCTCTCTCTCCCTAGGGTGGTGAACATGTTGGGAAGAGTTATATCACTAAGAGGAATTAATGGGTTTTTCTTCCTAATTCTTAGTTCTTCATCATCAATCAGTTGTAACTTGTAACTTCAGATTTTCCTGTATTGTTTTGAATTGTGATGCAGAGGGAGAGAACTGCTAATATGGATCTGAATGACTTGCAACCTTATTTCCACCTCCCTATAGAGGAAGCAGCCAAGAAACTGTCAGTATGCCCCACTGTCCTCAAAAGGATATGTCGGAAACACAAACTGGGAAGGTGGCCTCACAGAAAGGTCTCTCTCTCTCTCTCTCTCTCTCTCTCTCTCTCTCTCTCTCTCTCTCTCTCTCTCTCTCTCTCTCTCTCTCTCTCTCTCTCTCTCTCTCACCCAGAGAAGAGTACTAGTAGTAACTTTCTATCTGTTAAAAGAGTGATATTCTTGTTGGAATCAGATAAAAAGCTTGGACAGGCAAATATCAAACTTGAAACTGAGTTTAACTGGCAGGAATGGAGAAGATGACATGCGCACTCAGTCACAGATAGAGAAGCTTTGTCAAGAACGGGATAGAATATGTAGCATTGATGAGTGAAAGCCAATATTGTACAACTATAAAGAGTGGGGGTTCAGTTTTGAGAATCCATCTTATACAAAACCATCTTACCACCAAGTAGGTGAACTAGAGGCTGTAACCATACTTTTATGCCTCTTATTTCTTATAAAACATTTCTTAAAGCGTATTAAATGTAATAGTAATTCTTTCATTTGACTTACAAGTATACTTTTCATGTCTATGTTACTTTGAATTAAACAATTTTTGCAAATAAAATAGGGCAAGTTTATTTAGGTTATAATCCACTTGTACTACGATAAGACTTCTCCCCAGAATTAATATAATCAGTCATGTATATATGTATATATATTTTTTTTGGGTGAAGTATACATATATAACGTTCTAAGACATTTATTATAAGATTTGGTTTTTTGTGTACCGTGACAACCTTTGCCAATAAGGGCTGCCATGGATGATACTCCCACATAGTTTTGTTTTGTGCTCTCTTTTCCCCCATATTAACCATTGCGGTTCATTTTTATTTTTTTTTTCTAAAAAATCTTTCAATCTCCTCTCCTATTGCTTCAAAAATATAGTTGTCACCTTTTAATGTTCTAAGCCAATAGAAGTACATGAAATATGCTTGGATTTATGCCAAACTCAACCCCAACATCCAGAGCCGAATACTCTTTGTACATCCTCTCTCATCACACTCAAACTCCTAAAAAAAACAACAATCCTAATACTCCACCGAATACTAATTCACGACTTTGAAAGTGACTATTGTTGTGAGCTTCTGCTAGTCGCATCTCTACTACTACTAGCCTCCGTGTCTGCAGCAGCGACAGATGGCCGTCCAAAATCGAGATCTAGCTCTATTTGCCCTTAAGGGACTCAACATCTTTCTGATTCACTGCAGCAATAGCCTTCTCCGCAATACTGGTGCCACCACCGCAACAACCAAGTCGCCCATCAATGTTTATCCTCCCTTGTGGCGTGTTTTGTCTTCACCTTTGTGGAGTGTTTTGTCTCCGGTTCAATAGCGTGTTGTATCCCTACCCTTGTGGCGTATCAGTCTCCGCCTTTATGGCGTGTCTTCGCCTTTTTGGGCGTTTGTGATGGAAGATACGTATTTCGTATCTCTTGTGCTTTATTCTTGTTGTGGTTGTTACAATGCTTATTCTAAGGGTTTATTGGACTTGACCATCCCCCATCCCTTGGTCTGGATGACCCTGTCTATTGCATGTATGACAGTTTGGTCAATTTCCGCTCCTTGAATCGAACCTCGCGTTTTCATTCATCTATCTTTTGTATTTCTTTATTTTTTGTGTCTGTATTCCTTTCAAGTTCAATGAATGAAGTCTTTTGACTTCTTACCCCAAAAAAAACCACATGAATAGTACCTCATCCACACAAAACCTTAAGAACATTAATTCATAAGAAGAAGAAAAATCACATGAATAGTAGTAACTCTTCCAACAACTATTAATATAGAAGATAGTATGCGTAGCAAGAGCAACACCAAAAAGCCCAACTGAGATACCTATACCCTGCAATGATATTGCACATATTTAGTAAAACAAAGCGACTAATAGACTAATATTTTTAAGGAAGATATTCTTACAAAGTAAAAATGAAAATGTCCTTCCAAACAAAAAATGAGTTTTTTTTTGTGCAATCTACACTACTAGGTAACTTGATAACCTGTTGATCTATTGCCAAATCAGGTGAACCTGCATGGTTCTTACTCATGTTAGGTGTTGGTCGAATAAAACATAATGATTTATCATTACCTAAAAAGTTGAGCTTGATGGGTTATTGTTCAACATGGTAATTCCGCCCACTTGTTTATGTAATGCGTCAAACTTTTTAGCATCCAATATCCTTTCTTATTGTTTTTCTTCTTCAAACTGCTAAACTTTTTGGTCAACTTTGCAAGTTTGCCATCCAACTCCTTATTTTTTTGGACTTTTGTTAACCCAAAATCCATTGGACTTACTCTAGCTCCACGCAAACATAACCGACCATGGGTATTTGTTCCCAAATGCCATAACAGATTCATTTACCATAATGTTATTTTGATTCTCTTCAGACTCCATGACCAAGTCTGCATCCATCGCTCTCTGATCATTTTATAGTTCTCAACCAAGTTAACCTACATACTTAAGAATCCAATTTGTACACACAAATATTAACTTGTAAATAAATACACGCAATTACTCCAGCTGAATCAGGATCAACAGGAGTATCATCCTTCCTCGTATGATCAACACAGATGTCTCCACACCTTTAGGACACTCCACTATCTAAAGAAATCCAAGAAAAATAATAGCAATTTATATAGAGAGAGCAAACTGCTTTGACACCCCAAAATTGTTAATGCACTGACACCCCCATTTTAAGTTTTAAAAGCATAGAAAAGTCAGTGTTAAGAGTCAAAAAGACCATTATACCCTTCATAATGACCACTATACCCTTCCACAAAAGAGTTCAGACTTCCTAGTAAAATTGAAAAGACCATTATCATTTTTTGTCCCAATATTTTTTTCGTTCCTCTAGCAAATCCAAATAATACTTTCAACTCCCTTCTCCTATAGAACATGTTCAGACTAATCAAACAACATCTAAACAAGAGCCAAATCAAAGGGTCTAGTTCGTGGTGCCATTGAGCTAATAACAATTCCTCAACCAGTTCAACTCCTGAGATACTACATGGATGCCTTCGCGAATCGTTTTCTTTCGTTTAGGCGCTTCTGAAAATTGGCCTATGTCACAAGGTGTCTTAAACTTATCAATTAGGATGACTGATATTCTGCTTTACTGCTGCCCATCAACTCGAGCTACCTCTACCACATCATTTTAATTATGTAGATGATTCTTCTTTTCCTACAGCTACAGTTAATAGTTAATACTACTGCATTGATTAGAAACTTGCACTGCATTAAATAGGAAGTCCATTTAATTTCACAAAACGAAGTAAAACGAACTCCTATAACTAACATCGATCCCCTCTGAGGCATCGTAGAGCTGCTAATCAGAAATTTGTGGCCCAGTTGAGCTGACTAAGCTGAGGTTGCTGATATGGTCCCACTTGAGCCCCAGGTGTTGCTGCAGCCATCCCGACTCCGACATTGCCCCCGATGCCCGAGACCATGTGAGGATTGGCCATGGCAGTAGGTTGCGGAGGATGATACAAGCCAGGGAATTGAAGATGGGATGATTGTGCTGCTGCTGCAGCAGCATTGAAGGAAGCATGGCCCGTATGTGAAGGCAAGTATGTTGCATGGGGCACTTGTCCAGGTACATTATAATATGGTGTCGACTGCAAGCCTGGATGATCTCTTGGGCTCTGAATCCATATTTCAGATGTCTCCGCCTTTCACACCAAAAGAAAAAACAGTGAGTTCACCTCCTCGGCGATTCATTGATACAACAAATACAGAAATGAACACATCTTGAATTACCGTGTGATCAATATGAACATCTAAAATTAATTCAATCACCCCAGAAACAATCACAAACAATTAACAATTATAATCAGTATTTGAACTGATGAATATTAAAAATTCTGTGGAAATCCCTAATAGAGTATAAATAGATGGATGGTCGATCCCAGAGCTGTTCAAACCCTGGACAGCATTGCAGTAGAGTATTTAAAACATGCTATTAGGCCATGCATCAGTTAAGTCGCCGATGGTAATACATATACCGTCAGAAAATGTAGGGAGATTATACTAATATAAGTATAAAACCTAATGGATGTCAAATCATTTTATTTAACAAGATCACTGACCATCTACCACACAAATCTATGAGTTCGCAATGAGATATATAGTACAGTATTACCTGCGGGTTTGGAACATAGACGTTGCCTTCTTTGTACTTGACTCTCATCGAATCATCAAGCCCAGTTGCACTTCCGACTGGTCCAGGGGCATTGACACCATATCCAGCAAGATTTGTGTAGTTTCCAAATGTTGTGGCACTGCCAGCAGGGACAGGCTTATATTGTTGGGAACCATATTTTAGGCCACCAGCACTGAGATGTGAGCTCCCTCCTGGCATCAGCAGATAGTTACTGCCGTTTGAGGGGTGAGGAGCATAGGCAGCATTACCAGAATAACCAGGGACAGCCATTGGTGGGACATACACAGGAGAAAGGAACTGACGGTATGGCATAAAATTTGGAAAATGAGAGACATGAACTTGGGGATACATCTGTGTCAGCGGTTGCTGTTGGACCATTGCAACAGAGGATGAAGGGAGATTGTTGGCTGCGTGCAAACTAAAGGCCTGTAAAGCACAGATTCCATGAAATGCCAACAGAAACCCAAACAAGACAGCAAGGAGCCCTTATGAAGGTAAGCAAAATAGAAGCTTCTACAAGGTAAGTATATATTGACAATGCATGCAAATCGTCAACTAATTTGAGATGCAGAACTGTACCTCGTGAGTAGATGGTAAACTCTGCCCCCGCACATTCTCATCCATGACTGGTCTGAAAAATGGTACATCATAACCAGTCTGTGGATCATATCCCTGATTAGGAAGCCAAAATGAGAGTAAAAATCAAGAAAACAGACAATAAAAATATCCACTAATGGTATGAAAACTGAATTTATTCAAGCATTTAGAAACGAAAGAACAAGTATATCCCTGAGCACAACTATTTTCTTTGAAGATTTAAAACCCTGAGCTCCAAATACAACCATACAGATGAAGTTTAACATTTGAGAACTGAACTTGTCCCCAAGAATGAAGCTGAACTCACCGAAAAATTAGACAATCCATGAGGATCCTGAGGCTGCTGTCGCTCACAAGAAGCGAAAGATGGGCTATTATTGTGAACCAGTCCAATATCTTCATAGCTCTCCAAAATTGGGGGACTTGAAGACTCTCTCTTGTCAGACATTGGCGGCTCAGAAGATGAAACTGATGCCCGAGAATCAGAGATAGAATTAACTTGGTTATCCACCGAATCTATCTGATTTCCACCAGAAACATCCTCACCAGAGGACTCAATAGCTGATGCTGACGGACTGCCAAACAAAGTGGTCATAAATGGCAAGAGTTATTTTTTAAATTACTTTCTTTTCCTTCAAATACCATAAAAGAGTCATAAAGCCATGCATGGACCTAAAACATAAATTATATAATGGTCAATACATTAAGCATTAACATATCCTCACAAAGTCAAGTCATCAACAGACATAATTAACAAACAGCAAGGAACAACCAACCTTGTTGAAGATTCCCCATTTGATTCTTCAGCACCCCCAACTGCTTCAAACCCAGATTCAAAGCCCCTTGTAGAATCAAAGCCTGCTCCAAAGCTGCCAAAGATCAGCTGTGTACGGTCAGCCTCAGCAACACGAAGATGTGATGGTATAATTACATGCTGATTATCAGAAATGTTGACTTGCGACAGCTTGTCCTGGAAGTGTGCTACTTCTGATTTCAACTGAGAAGAATTGTCAGGAGGTGATACAGGAGCGGCAGATCCAATTAATCCAGGACTGGACTTTTGACAGGACTTTGGTTTCCATTCCATGTTTGACTGGGGAGCTGTGCAGGAAGAATCACCATCAAGAGTCATTTAGCTGCTGCCCCAAATTTAAGATCAGCTGACATACCATAACAGAGGACTTCCAACAACGTGCACCACAGTAAAAGCAACTATTTAAGGCAAAAGCTTGATCTCTAGGACATTCATGCGTAGAAAAAATTTTAAAAAATTATTTTCATCACTTCCCAACGAACCCATCAGAATGATGTCTAATCCAACATCCATAGTTAGGACCATTCCCAACATCAAGGGATCAAATAAACACCTACCATGTTAAAAACAAAACATGTCACAGACTCCTATCCACTGGCAAAAGAAAATATGCCTTGCTAGCCATTCAGCTTATAAATGATAAGAACTAAGAAGAAATATAATATAAGACCATACTTATCACAGCCCACCCGTCTAAACCCCCCCCCCCCCCCAAAAAAAAAAAAAAAAAAAAGGGAAAGAAAGAAAGGAAGAGAGAAAGAAAGCGAGAGAGAGAGGGGACAGAATCCCCAAATATACTTCAAAGAGTACCAGAAACAGAATGCATAGGTGGAGAATTACTTGACCAACAAGGATAAGAGTATAAGCACAGCATCTTACCTTTTTGATGACCAACAACTTGTGGATGTGCTTTATGATACTGATTGCCAACGAAAGATCTGTTAACAGCCATGCTAGATATAACAGATTCATTAGCACTTGACTGAATAACAGCAGCAGGTTGAAATGATTCTGTCAATGTAGGATCCTTTCCTGCAACTGGACTTGAGAAAGAATTGCTCACTCCAGATGATTTAACAGAGTTTTCAGAAGGCTGTTTGCGAGCACCAACCACCCCAACTTCACGTCTGATGGCTCCAATGGTAACAGAAGATCTGGAATCTGGAGAAGGCACATGAACTGGGTCTGTAGATGAGGAATAAAGTCCTACTACAGAGTTGTTTGATGCAAATGTTGCAGGGTTATTTTGAGAATCACGAGTCCTCGATCCCTGCACATGTGATGACGTATTTGAAACTGTTGACCGTGCCTCACTAGAAAATTCCTTCCTCAGAGAGCCATTCAAACTAGCAGTTTGAGCATGTCTTGGGCCCAAATCAGATAGCCCATTTAAAGCTTGAGATGGCTTCTGCGACTCCAAATTTTTAGCACCTGAGGGCTGCTGATCTGTCTCAACCACAGCTGAACTGCAGATAACAGAAAAAAACCATCAGCATGTATTGGAAGACTTGATTAAAACCATTAGGTTCAGAAGACAAATGGTAATCAAAAGACCTAATACATAAATGAGACTACCAAAGTTCAACTCCAACAGACTGTTTCCAGTTATAACAAAATACGAGGGTATGTTTTAGAGATCAGAAAGCATCACATACCACATAATGTTACGAAATAGCTAGATTCTCTACAATCTTCCACAAGAGATGCAGATTTGCATGATATCAGAGTCAGTGAACTACTGCAGTTTCTCTTCTTTTCATTTCTTCTCACTCTCTACCCCCCTTGAATAAATAAAAGACACTGCAGAGCATACAACAATATAGACAGTAAATCTAACAATAGTTGAATTGTGAAGTCTGCTCCCAGGATACTCTACCTCATACGCTACTATTTTCTAATGGTATAGATGTTAGACACCAGACAAAATCTGAACACGGGAAGAAAACAAGTTGGATATAAAAACCATAGGAGACTCAGAGTAATGTCACATTGGTGCTATCAGAATACTAGCTCCAACAAAAATCACCTGACCAATACAATACTCGATACCAATTTAAACCTTGCCGTCAGCGACGCTTAGGCAAGACTTTTGAAACAGGTATGTCATTCTCTAAATCTCTGCTTCTCTTCTATCACTTCTCCTTCTCCGATTCTTCTTCTTTTGTCTGTTTTGTCCTTGGATCGGACCTCTATTTTCTTTTTACCGGAAGCTTCACTTATGATCTTCTCTACTCTGTTTTTTTATTTTTTTTGTCCTTCTCTCTCAAATTATGCTGGCTGATGTATTTGACAATCTTCTCTTTGTTTGCATTTTTTTTCTTTCTTTCCCCGCTTCTACTTCACAGCCTCTCGACCTATGCTTCTGCAGTTTTTTTAAGTTTTCACTGGTTCAAACTCCTAAAGGTAATTGATTACAGTCTCAAGAAGGAAAATGCTGATTGCTATGGGAATCAAATAGGGGTGGGATTGGGCTGCCGCTGATTTTTTTTTTTTTTTTTTTTTTTTTTTTGAGCTGCTGCATCGCATGGATAAAGCAGTGAACGGAGAGAGGGAATAGAGGAAGAATAAATTGATGGGGGTGGTGGGATCGTCAGTTCTGATACCAGATGATGCAGGCCTAGTATAGGGTTACAATGGTGTGCAAGAAGAAATAGAGGATAGGGAGAGGAAGAAGGGGAAATAGAATAAGGCGAAGGAAATCTCTCAATAACAAACAGAACTCTTCAATCATTTCAACTTGAAACCTGTATCCTAATACAAAGCTATTAAAAGGAAAATAAAATACAAATCTTAGTTGAATCAAAATCCAAAACAATGTCCTAATCAAAGTCTATCTCACACTTACGTAGAAATAATACAACCAGCAAAAGATTAAAATTTAAAACTGAAATAGACTACTCTTAAGTCCCAACTTTGGTTGGACCAAACCACAAAGGACCAGTTCTTTTGGGGTTGGACCATAACCAGTTGAACCAGTCTGTCATTGCATCACAATGCCAGTGTTCAATCCTTCTTTGAAGGTGAACTGGACTATTTGTACAATCCTAGCTTGATCCAACCCTAAAGCACTCAAGCAATTCGAATAGGTTACTTTAATGGGTGTTGTGAAAGATACCTGTTGTTGAACACTAGGTAATGGCATTGACACATTCTACCAGGCAGTAGTTTCAACTTGCTTAGGCTTACTAATGATCATGAGGCTCTCATTGAGTTGAAGGTATATGGGTATAAGAACAGAAGAATGGCCATGTCCTCCATTTTCAGGGAATCATGGTGGCCAGAAACTTCATAGAACCTGGCTGACCACCTTGCAACCCTGATGACAGAGTTGCTTAGGAAAACATCATAAATTGTCCTTTGCAAGTAACAGGGGAAGTAACATTATGATAAAAGGTTTTCCAAGTTTTTTGCTTTTTGATCTGAGAATATATCTTTTATTCAATAATAGGTTTCAAGAAATAGAAATTCTTTGGTTGCATTATTGTCATCTATTTAATTTCAATCTTAGAGATGCCAAGAACAAAATTAAAAATGGTGGCTTGGCCTTCTGTTGTGCATAACCAGCCATCAATACATTCCACCCAAAGATATTCACATCAAGCAAGAACCACCAAACAGCTATGAGCAACTGAACAAGGCCTGATTTATTATGCTCATCAACTAATGCAATCTCAACAACATTAAAACCAAGCCCACTTCCAGCAAAAACTATCTTGATTAGCCCAAGTACGGGAACTACAAAGGAAGCACTAGTTGATCCTCAACCAATCTAGGACTAATCACATGAGGAGAGATCCTGATTAGGGAAAGAAGGAAGAACCATCAAATCACTAGTCAAATCACTGAACTACGGAAAGGGGATCTTATGTAAATCATTTCCAGGGGTTGTTGATCCCCCTCCATCCCCCCCCCCCAAAAAAAAAAAAACCTAGGGCTCCTAATTTGATCTAGGGGTATTTGGGTAATTTTGCTCAAATTTATGACAATGAGGTATGGGTCCCATCGAGTCCAAGGTGTTGTCTACACATTAGACATATTTTTGCTTTATTTTTCTAATCATAATTTTGCAAGTTATTTAAGAGTATATGAGTCCACTTTAATTTCCTATTTTTAGGACTCCATAACTACTCTAAGAATTTGAATTGGAGTCCTCTAGAGTTAGTTATTTAGGGTTTTTTTTTTTTTTTTTTTTTGTCAAAGTCTTAGTTAAAAGTAGTTATAGTACTAGTTGAGTTGGTTGTGGGTAAGCCAATTGGATTTCTAGTTGGTTTACCAGCTTAGAGTCCTTTTTCTATTTCTTATCTAAGGCTCTAAATAAAGCCCTCCAGCCATATAATCTTCAAGTTGAACTGAACACAATTCTGAGTATGGAGGAAATCCAAGTCATAGTCTTCTTAAGCGGGCCATGGCAGAATTTGAGAGTTATCTTCTTCAATACCAACAAGTTTCCTTCAAACTACAGCAGTCATTCAACACAAACAGCAGCCTTGTTCCTCAATCATGTAAGTACAGCCCCCTAACCTCCCCCATTCCAGACTCTGTTCCCCCTTCCCTAGGTCATGGCACCCTTCCCCCTTCTTTTTTCCCACCCACAAGTCTTCCCCCACCCCTATAACCCTAAATCTGGAAATTCCAGCAACCCTCCCCCTATAGCAGATCATTCCAACCCCTCGCATACCCTGGGGTAGCCTAGGAACCAAGAAAAGAAAAGAAAGAAAGAATTCAAGATCTCTTCATGAATACCAAGAAAGATCAAGATTCAGTCAAGAAACATAGGCAGCCACTTACCTTCATCCCTAGACACCTACAAACCCAACCGCAACCTCCAAGAACCCATTCTCTTTGCCGCAAGACCCTATACCCTTTCTTCCCTTTGCCGTAAGACCCTACAACCTTCCCACCCATGCCGCAAGACCTTAAACCCCCTTAGCCAACCCACCTAGGATGTTGGTGAGCCCTAATTTTCCCTAAGTCTATCTAAACACTTTCTTTCCCACAATCCCATCCCATCTTGGTATTGCTTGATAAATAGAACCCTAATTTTCAACCACAAAACCCTAATATTACTGCTACGAGTACAATAAATGAGGCAATCTTTCTTAGAGAATCCCTTAACATTGCTGGTTCTCAAAGAAAGGAGCCTAGAGTGAACCCAGTTTTAGGGTTTGATTTCTTTGACTAAAAAAACAAAACTTCAGTTTTTAGTTCCAACACCTCAAAACCCTAAAAGTTGGTTTGAAGCATAAATCAACAATTCCAGCAGTCTTCTTCAAGTTCCAGCCCCTCCAAGTAAGTTTCAGCCCATCCCCAAGTTCCTCACACCCCCGCAAGTCTCTCCTTCCCCTCCCCTGCCTCACTGACCATCGCAGCCCCTACCCTCTCTCGCTAGACCCTAAAAACCCTCCCAACCCCATCACAAATCATCCCCGCCCCCTTTCCTGCACTTCCCCATAGCCCTTCCCCTTGTGTCCACAGCTTTCCTTTCTTCTCCTTCTTCCCACAGCTTTCAAAACCTAACCTAAATAGGAATCCCTCATTCCAAGCCCTAAATCCCACTCTTCCACCTTCATTAGAATCACAAAGTCCCCTGTACTCCATCCCTAACCTCAATTTCCCTAGATGTATAATTTTATTACTCTACCTCGAGAGTTAAGATTTTGATATATGGATGGAATTTTGATGACATTTAAGTTATTTGATACACTTTATTTTCATTTATATGTTTGAAAGGTTATATATTACATATTGTGTAACTTTGCATTCCCCAATCCTACAACATTTCAGCTTCATACTTAAGGTAGACTTAGAACTCATACTTACGGTTGTTTTCTCACAATTTCAAAGCCACCAATGTGTTCAAAAGGCCTAAATTAGGCTAACTACCAAGTTTGAGCCCAACTTGAACCTTAAAACCCACCGAGATGCCATTGAGTTGGCCTTAAAAAAAGTCCATATTTTGACTGAGGTCTCGCCAACTAGGTTGAGATCTCGATTTTTGGAAAGGGCGAAATCTCGCTCAAGAGCAAGATCTTGGACCATGATTTAGAGGTCCCAACTTCCAGTAGAAGAACACCCCAACTCATATCAAGTGAAGCTTCTTAACGGCGAGATTCTTGAGGTAAATTTCAGATGTTTGGTGCGTATTAGTCTTCACTATTATTCTAGTGAGGTGTGGTGTGATGTGGTTTCTATGCATGTCATTGATGTCATCTTAAGTATGCCTTGGTTATTTGATAATGATGTAACCCTATATGAGAGGCATAATACACATACCTTTAGGCACCAGGGGAAGAACATTGTATTCCTTCCCTGAGATATTCAAGAGGATAGAAAAAGATCTAGTTGCAAAAATGTTTGTACCCCAACCCCAACCCATAGTGACTCTCACCAAGGAGCTTAAAATTTCTGAAGAACCCACTCAAGAAAGCAATCTAGGTCTGGCTCCACAAAAGGAAAGTAAAGGACCTACATCAGAAGTTCCAATTCATGAAGTTCTATTAGAAGAAGACAGCAGCACCCTGAATGATTACACAATACAAGCCGAATGTGAGAGAAGACCAGTCTTACCCAGTCAAAAGCTTCCTCTAGAAGAAGTGCTAGAGAAGATTAATAAAACTAACTTGGGAGTTGAAGACCACATAGGCAAGGAGTCTCTGCAAAAAAGTGAAGGGACACAACAGCTCTGGGTGGGCTCTTCTAATTTTCAGTCGGGTGCGGAACAAACTATTCCTTCTCCAGTCTACATCTTTAGACACAATAACAAGAATTTTGGAGAGGAAATTAATAGATGGTTTATATTCACAGTACTCTTCAACAGGAATGTTGTCAGCTGACTCCTCCATGTTTCTGGCTATTAAGAATGCATCATAGATGGAACTACGGCTGCTGGAAACCTTCAGTCTAATATCAATTGATGTAAACCACAATCTAGGGTTAGGGGTAAATCCCTAGACTAAGTGGTTGTCCAAGAGTTCCACCAGTAGGTTGAAGGGTTTAGGGCTTCCAATAGGGTTTAAAACCTTCTGAAATTCAGTTCCAGATCTCAAATTAAATAAGAATTGAAATCTCATATTTGAAATTGAAGTTCAAACTCTAATTAGGGTTTCGGCAATGGTTTCAAGAAGGGTCTAGGCTGGATCAGTAGATTAGAAGTGTTGTTCTTAGTATTCTATAGTCCAAAACAGGTTTAGAAAGGTAGGAATGAGGTTTGAGGTGTTTCAGAATTTTCTAATATTTTTTAAAATTCTACAACTTCTTTTTGAAGAAGATGAAGTGCAGGAATCTTTCAAACTCAAAGCATAGGTCACATCTAGAAAAATCGAGGATAGGAATGAAGTATAGGGGATGTTGCGATTCTAATGAAGGTGGAAGACTTCATATTTAGGTTAGGTTTTGAAAGTCATGGGAAGGAGAAGAAAGGGAAGCTTTCGAACAAAAGAGGAAGGCCTACAGGTAGGGGAAAGTGCAGGGAAGGGGGCTGGGACGATATCGAACAAAAGAGGAAGGGCTACAGGTAGGGGAAAGTGCAGGGAAGGGGGCTGGGACGATTTGTGATGGGGTTGGAAGGGTTTTTAGGGTCTAACGAGAGAGGGGAGGGGCTTTGATGGTCCATGAGGGAGGGGAGGGGAAGGGGACACTTGCGTGGGTGTAAGGAAGGTGGGGGATGGGCTAGAACTTACTCGAAGGGGCTGGAACCTGAAGTAGATTGTTGTAATTGTTGATTGATGCTTCAAACCTAATTGAGAACTTGCTTAAATGCTGAAAATCATGCAAGGCTGCTCACAAAGACAACTGCGAGGTCCCCCTCAAAGGAACTCTACCACACTCAGGCAATTAGACCCTCAAAGTTCTAATTCATCAAATCTAAAAATAACTTACAATGGAGAGGCTATTTATAGCCTAATTAGCAAACTCAGACTCAACTTAAGAGTTAAGAGATCCTTATCAGACAAGAATTCTTTTACAACTCTAATTGGACTCTTTAAACACTTACCTAACGGAATCAAATTACTACACGATCTCATACCCTAGATCTGAGATCTATGTTATCTTTAATAACACATGCTAATCAGATAACTTAAGAGTTAAGCAACCCAGTTTAACATCAAACTGGACTTTTTCAAAACACTACTTTGACTCACAATAGAAGACTCAAAACAAATCCTAAACAAACTCAAATTGATTTAATAAAATTTGAAATAATTCTAAATGAATTTTCAGGAGCAAATTATGGGCTAAAATGCCCAAAATACCCCTCTTGTAGGGTTTGGCCAGCCTATGGAGGCTTCATGGATCCATCCCGAGGGCCCCACTTAGGCTTTTGGACAGGGGTCCCTATGTTCACATCACTATGATTTGAATTGCATTAGGCTTAGGAAACTCCAAGTGGGGGGGGGGGGGGGGGAAGAGGAGTTAGATTTTAGAACCTTGATATAAATATATGTACCCTGCACCATGATAATATTGATTGATTCGAATAAAAGTTGAGTCTTCTCAAGTGGTATGGCACTATAATTGTTTCTGAGCTGTTAACTGTGACTGAGGTAAATTCTCAGGTCTCCAGCTTTAGTCCCATTGATTTCTGTTATTCTTCTCTGCTTGCTTTTAGACACCTACTATACAAGTGCCAATTGAGTAGAAATTCTTTCCCAAAAGCTGTGCACCTACTATAATTACTAATTCTAAGGTCTCCCATTGAAAAAATCTTCAAAATTTAATAGTAGCATAACTTCTCAAAAGTTCAAATCCGAATGAATAAATCAAGATTACCAAATAGTTCTGACAATTCCAGCCTCACATAATAAAGAAGCATGCATGAGCTAGTAAATAACACACTTCTCAACTAGCGCATAAAATAATTCAGTCTCTAAGGTATTAAGATTATTGAGCTATACAACAAAGATATTAGGTAAGAGCAAACCTCTTCAATGAAGCAGCCGGAATAATTTGCTCATTGATGGAAGTTTTCCACCCCCGGTTTGTATTTTGATTCACTCTATTGTCCCTCACAATACGGAACATCCGACTAACTCCTGCATCTTGCAATGTCAAATCCGTTAATAGGAAAACCAAGAAAAACAACCAGCATACAGCAAGTGATTTGAATGGGACGGAAAGACCTAGAACACTACAAGATATGAGCAACATATCAAATTACATTCTTCTCTTTAATTCAACAACTCCTTTATTAAGAACAAAACATGGGTAGCACAGGACAGACAACAAGAATACAACAACAAATAACATGTTTTTATGAAAAGATAAGGACCAGTATACAGATCCAACCAATTCATATCAATTAGAGACTAGTTTGAGCAACTGATACCAAAACATGGATCCCCACCACCACCGACATATTCATGATGGCATCTCTGCTCTTGCTCCATGTATGAAGCTCGACCTTCAACTGGACCCTAATATGCCACATAAAGGTGTCTACAGAGATTCCAAATTGTTACCAAGCACCTAGCAGGCATGGATAATTCAAACATCCTTCAAAATTCAATTAGAGGACATTTTAGTAGGTGGAATACCCATGCCTGCTAGATCAAACATCCATCAAAATTCAATTTTAGGAAATTTTAGTAGGGGAATACCCAAGCACTAACAAACTGTAGGTTACAGGTTGTCGAGATGCAGAAGAGAAGGATAAATACAGCCACAGTCATCCCATGTGGACCTAGGTTGGCCTTTCATTTTGTCCTTTTTTTTAGTACTTCTAGAAATCCTACTAAGAATGTAATATTAAAATAATTTCAATGGTGTCAATGGACAAGGCAATGCACACTATAAAGCAAATGTAATCAGATTCTTTTGATGTAAAGTGAAGAAATATATTTTTGAAAATGACTCTCCTTATCTTGATGATTCAAACCTAAACATACCGTCCTTCCCTTCATTCCATAACCAAGTCTTCCAGCATTCAATTTATCTAATTGCTTTTTGAGTGGTCAACTGATCAATTTGATCGGACACATTTTCATGCATCAATTTCTGTGACACTTTTATTTGAAAATAAAGGATTTTCATGGCTGCAGTTTTTTTTCCCTTTTCTGTTTGCTACTTCTTTCAATCACCAAAGATCAACCTATCTTTAAGTTCTTCCAGCTTCTAATACGTCAACTGGAACAGTTCATGCAATAATCAACTTGTCCTGCATCAGAATTTGAGAATGGTGTGATGAAACTATTAACCTTCCACTGGAAAAAATTGACTGCAAGACTAGCCCCCAAGGGAGTGAGGTATTAGCATCATCGAGCAGTCCTTACTCCTTACCATCCTAATTTCAAGCATATATGTGGTGTATCTGGAATCCTTTAAAAAATTTAGATATTGCATTAAGAACAATTATCCAAAATTACTTATGAGAAAATCTATTTTGGTGAGGAAATACCATTTGGTAATACCCATATAAATGAAAGAAAAAAAAATTGGGTGGGGGATAATAGGAGTAAAACCTACCCGGCAAAATAATGGCTCAAACCCCCACTCAGCCCATCACTATAATTGTTGATGGCATGGGCGGAACTCATGCAAATCGATTAGCAGATCTGCCAGAGGTGGGGGCTTCTATGAGGATAGAAGGAAAGATAATGCTAGCAATGAAGCCATAAGGATGATGTGAAGGGCAAAGTAATGAAGAATAGAAAGAGAGGAAAGAGAAAAAGCGAGTGATAGGCTTGACTCACTAAAACAGCAAGTAATTAAACCCAACCCACAAGGACTGTGGCAGATAATGTCCTGCAACAAGAGAAGACTAGTGGGTGAGGAACTGAGCTCAGATAAAGCCCAAGTCCTGGTTGAGTAGATAACTACGTTTGAAATTGTACCACAGAGCTTGATGGTAATCTAGGGATCAAAAGATGCTAGCAATTGAAAGAATAAAAATATAACAAAGGGAGACAGATTTAGAAACAACAAATAACTAACAAACCACCCATTCTATCAACACCAAATTGAGTTACGATTTTCTTAATGAACCCAAGGATTTCAGTGAGAGTGTTACGGGTCGCTTCAACAAACTTATCAAATATTGTTTTATTCTTCTCAATCCTAGCATCAAATCTTTCAAACCCCGCTTCAAACCTGTCATCACGTCTTTTCTAATTTTCCGCCAGCTCAAGATAATAGCTAATGTAACTCAGTGTTGGTGACGTGAACTGACATGATTAATATCACTTCAAAAAAGCAAGGAATGAGATAGGGAAGAGACAGAATGTTCCCATGACCTGCCTCTGGCACCACTATGATGCAAACTTGCTCGAATAGACCTGTAGGTTATAGGGACTCTAGGGCTAGACCAGAATTCCAGGCCAAAACTAGGGTTCCGATTAGGGTATGAGTGGCTGTTCCCCCATTGGTTCTTAATAATTGCCCTCTAGTTCCTTGTTTGGGGTTTGGCTTGTTTGATGGGATATTGATGGTTAGAGATAAAAGGAAACACAGGGTATCAAGGGTACTTAGCCCATCCCCTGGAAGGTTGATAAACACCTTAAGA
This sequence comes from Hakea prostrata, assembly GCF_041222555.1. NCBI lineage: Eukaryota > Viridiplantae > Streptophyta > Magnoliopsida > Proteales > Proteaceae > Hakea > Hakea prostrata. Next base: position 68,331,349 of record NC_142606.1, on the reverse strand, counting down.
TGTGTAGATCTGAATGGGATGAATGCTTAAGGGAATGGGATAAAACTTGAAAGGAATTTATATTTTGTTCCATAGAACAATCTTTTCAAGTGTCAATCATTTTGGAAGGGTGAAATGGGAGATATTCTGGTTTCTTGATTTTGGAGGGAAATAGGATGAGAATAACAAGGATGGACAGACCTAGACCTAGGATTCAGTAGGTTTGTTAAGGCTAAAATTAGGATTGAAGGCCACTAGGGTTAGGGGGATGATGTTCCTAAAGTTTGGGACAGATCTAACCTTGAATTTCCGGTCTCTAGAAAAGTTAGAAAATTCAAGAAAATAGGAAGAAGAAAAAATGTTACAGGAGATGAGGATGATGGGTATAGGCTATGCGACGGAATTCCAATGGATTGTACAGTTAATTTGGATTGGAGATAGGTTTTAATATCTGAGGTTTAAAGAAAATGAGGTAGAAAGAAAAGAGAATTTACGGTTGGGAAATTTAAAAGGTTAGAAGAAGAATTGGGCCTGGGGAAGATTCAACTTAGGGCTTTAGGAAAGAATAGCAGGTTGAATTGTTGATAAGAAGAGAAATTGGATTAGAGAGATGGGGTTTTTTTCTTCTCTTTCTTTCTTTCTTTCTTTCTTTCTTTTTTTTTTTTTTTTTTTGGGGGGGGGGGTGCTATGTCATTGTACCACTTTTTTGGTAGATGTCATTGTACCTCACCAGCAACAATAAACAAAACTCAAAATTTCAATTCAACAATTCATGCTCAACTAAACAATTACATCTATATTTAAATCCACAATGGGCCGATGGCTAATACCAGCAACAATAAACAAAACATAGAATTCAGTTTCATCAATTCATGGCTCAATTGAGTTACATCTATATTCATAGCCACATTGGCTGACATAGTTTCAAACTCCAATTAGGACTCATAATAGCAATAAACTCCTATGCTGGAAAGTAAAGGCCTAACGCAATCCTTAACCTATTAAGCAACCTAAATTGACTAGTGATTCGAAATAATAAATGGAATACACTTAAAATACAACTCATAGCCAAAATAATGAAATAAATCCTGCTTTCCTTTTTCCTACCCATCTTTTAGGCCCATTAAACTGGCCAATTACAAAGTAACCCCAAGGAATTAAAGGCCAAAAACATATATATGACCCAGTCCTAGATTATTCTTAAGGAAGGAAGTGCAATTTGGTGATGACTGTATTAGATTAGGAGTCGTTTTATAAGTAAAATTACGAATCTGAGGTCTATATGCATGTAATGCATTCCTTATCGATAGGGGAGATTTTATTAATAAATATGACTTCTAAAAGAGTTTTGAGGCTGTTCAGCAACGCAAAGGGGATTGCTATCCCATTTCAAATTTATTCTCTTTTCTTCTTCTCATTCCTTCCCTAAAATCTTCCACCATTGTTCAAGCTAGTATTTGAGATGATATTCGAAACGAGTAAATTGAATAATTCCCAAACTCAATTCTTCTTTGAATCTCCAATAACCCAAAAAGCATATTACCCCTCATTTTCTATTTTCGTTTTCCCTGAACCCTAGACATTAAAGCCCATCTCCCACTCAAACTAACCATTTAATTTAACAAGGGTCAGCACGCCATAGGAGACACAAAAATTGGGCCCAAAACAGCCCCCTAACAATGTGGCAGCCAGGGCTGGTTGAATGCCCTAAAGGGTATTTTGGTCTTTTAAGACCCCTCCTCGGCGTCTCATGAGTTCAGTTAGGTTCCTTATGTTGTCAGGAGTCGGGAACATAGTATGAAATTTCGCAGAACTTCGCCAAAATTTCACCTAGGTAAGCACCAAAACCAAATAGGCCCCGAAATGAAAAAGTTCAATATCTTGGCGAAATCTTGCCAAAATTTCACCAAAATCTCAAAAAAAATCCAAGGGGTTGTACCATACACTCATGGCTATGGATATGGTGGTTGGTGGAGCATATGGTGGTCCGTCTGCTGATTCCAGTAGCATGTCTGCAAGCTTCCCTATCCATCCTAGGGTAAGTATGGGACTCTCAAAACCAAACCCTAAGGATTTGTTATAACCCTAACATCATCCATCCATCCAATTTATCCCCAACCAATTTAGGTTTTGTTAACCCTAAACCTTTCTCAAAACCCTAATCTTCCAAAATTTCACCATCAAACCCATCCCATTTACATTTGCTAAAATCTTTAATTCCCAAGGTTGGTTCTTTATTTGCCAGCACACAGAGAAGAGGATTCTAGAGGAACCCTAATTTTAGTGAACTAATTGCACATCTAAAAACCCTAAAATGTAGGTTACATCACCCAGCCCCTGGCCCCCTACCCCCTTCGCAGACATTTTACCCTTCGCCTAGGACCTTACAGCCGAGGCCCCTTTCATCCTAGACCCTTCCCTGCCACCCCAATCCCAAACTTCAAGACCCTCATTCCCCCAACCCTAGCAACCTTCCATCCAAAATACCCTAACAGCCCAGCCAAATCCTAGATCTACCCATCCTTGTTATTGTCAACTATTTTCCCTCCAAAATCAAGAAACCAATGTCTTCCAAACCACCACTCCAAAATCATTGAAAATTGAAGAGATTATTTTAAGGAACAACATACAAATTCCTTTGAAGTCCCCTAAATTTTCAACCCATCTCAAATCTACTCTATATCAAGGAATTTTTCAACCTCCCATGGGATGGGCCAAAGTATCCTTCATTCCCTACATATCCTTCTATCCTTGACCATCCGTATTCCATCAAACCAAACCAAACCCCAACCACGGAATTAGAACACAATTTTAGAACCAATTGGGAAATAACCACTCAAACACCCTAATCAAAACCCTAGTTTTGCATCTGGAATCCAAGTTTAGCATCAAGATCCCTGAAGCTGCAGCCCTATTCTATCAAGGCCGCCTCACAAAGCAAATTCATTGCCTACCAAAACTATGAGGTTAGGCTTTAAGGCCCTCACAATATAAAGGAGGGTCTAGTCTTTCCAAAGTGAACTAACAGAAAAACCACTAAAAAGATGTTGTAGAGGTGTCTTGTACAACAATGAAAATAAAATAAAAAACCAAAGATATTACTAAAAGGATGTACAGAGTGCACAAGACTCCTACCATTGTGGAGTCTAGTGAACATAGTAATATACCAAGCCTTGCTCCAACTTTGAATAGAGGGTGCTTCCCCACTCAAACCCACAAACACTAGCAAAATGGAATAGCCTGAGGTCGTTACAATTGCACCTAGGTCCACCATCTAAAACAAAGACACTAATAAGTAACCAAAACAGAAGCTAACTACCTAACACCAAACAATCGGGATTACAGACTCAAAGTAAATGGGGGAAAAAAAGAACCAATTAGTTTTGGTTATGTTATTTCTTTATTTACTTTGACCTAATATACTCTCTGCGGAATCTGGAATGTATCATCAAGTTGGGAAAAAAAAAGGGGGGGGGGGAGAAACCAGAAAGGGAGAAATGAAGCTTGAAATGACTAACCAACGGAATACACTCATAATTTCTGGCATTCATCAACTAGTAGATGAATATGTTATATCATCAAGCAGCAACAACACAAAGGCAAGAAGATAAATCAGAAAATATGTTGAATTGTGGAGGAGAGGATCAAAAGAATGTAGAAAATAATTGCTAAGATTCTCAATTACCTGGGCCATTTCGAGTGTAACCCTTACGAATGTTATTACGGTCTAAAACTGGTGAAGGCATCATCCCTTTATCAACATGAACAGGATGTGATCTGATCTCTATGGAACTCCCATAACCTGTGTTCTGAAATCACAAATACACATATTTCCAAGGCAAACTTTACATTTTGAAGATGAAGTCTAATCTGAAGAAACTTAAATTCAAAATCAAGTTTGTCAGACACACAAGCTACAAAGATGCGAAAACTCCTGAAAATCCATGCCAGCCTCAGAGTTAAACTACTTGGGGGCCGAAATTCTGAGAATCTATCATTAGCTTTAAGCAGCCTATTTGGAACAAATAACAGATTATGCAACCACGGAACTTCAAAATGATAAGTTCCTCCTTGACATCTCTAGGCTTCATGAGGTTCAAGTCATGAGGAAGAATTAAGGAAGCTTCGAATTTGTAAAAAAAGAAAGAGACATTAAATGTATGATATCTAATCAAGAAGACAAGACACTATCCATAAATAAATGGATTAACACTTTATATTCAAAGACCAGTTAACATGTACCTCTTTCTTCTTGTCTTTTTTCCTCTTCACCTCATGAAATGGATCTGAGCACAGTAAGAACGCATAAGGTGTACAGAAGCTTGAAAGCAGGAAGATGCTAAAAAATGTAGAAAATTGCATAGGCAGTAGATTATGGAAACATAATATGAAAGGAAATTGGACAATATTCTAGGTGCATAACGATCATCAACCAACAAATATACAGGGTACCAGAAAATGGACAAGTAACAATACTCTTTCAGGAAAAATAGAGAGAAAAAAAAATCATGAGAACATAGATGGACCTGCAATACCAAGACAGTGCTATAATATAAGAAACTAATTAAAGCAGATTCAAAAAGAAGGTAACCTAAGATATGGAGTAAGAGAACGAGAACATATCTTCGGTTGAATCCAACCTTCTTTTGCCTCATCCCTACAAAACCTTGTGCCACTTCCCTTTCCGACTTCCGGCCCATCTCTCTTTGGCTCTTTGCAACTTCCTCTACAAATTCATTGCCAAAGTTTTGGCCAACCGCATTCAGCTAAAACCAATCTGCCTTCATTGTCAGTAGGAGCATTTCTGATAATGGTCTCCTTTGTGCTGTGATTGTTCACGGCTTCGACTGCTCCTCTCATTCCCCAACAGCCCTCCTCAAATTGACCTCCACAAAGCCTTTGACTTCATCCATGAGGTCCTAACCTCTATGGGTTCTCTCCCACCTTTGTCTGTTGATTGGAATGTGCATTTTGTCCACCCATTTCTTGATGATCACCAACAGTTCTCCGGTCGGTTTCTTTTCCTCCATAGTGGGTGTCCGCCAAAGTTGCCCCCTTTTCTCCCTTGCCCTCGAGCCCCTCTCCCGTATCATCCAAAACTAACCATCGCCTCATCTCCCCAATTCTCGAGTGCAAAGCCATTAATCTCACCCACCTTAACCTCATAATCTTCTGCAAAGCTAACCATTCCTCTATCTCCTCCATCCTCTCCTCCCTCTCCCTCTTTGAGTCCCTCTACGATCTTCGTGTGAACTTGCAAAACATCCCTTCTCTTGACTGGTGTCTCTAACTCTACCATAACTGCTCTTCTACAGCTCACAAAGTTCTCCCTTGGATCCTTCCCTGTCTCCTACCTTGGTCTCCCCCTCATGCCAAGTTGCCTCACTTATCACCATTTTTCCCCATGCTTGACCAAATACGCAAGAAGCTCCAACTTTGGAAAGGCAAAATTCTTTCATATGCTGACAGGATGGTCCTAATCAAATCGATCCTCCAATCATCATACCTCTATTGGTGTCGCGTCTTCTCCCTCCCCAAAGTCACAATTCATGCCATGGAATCCCTATTTTGTGCTTTTCTTTGGAAAGGTCAAGATTCACCAAAATTCCTCCACCCCATTAGTTGGTCTTCAATCTAGCTTCCCAAATCTAAGGATGGTCTCAATTTCCAAAGGACTTGAGACTACAATTGTGCTGGCTTGCTTAAGCTCATTTAGAAAATCTCTTCCAAGCATGATTCCACTTGGGTCAACTAGATCTACTCTTATCTACTACACAACGACTCCATTTGGATTGTCTCTCTTCCTCCTAAACCCTTCCTAGGTCTGGAGGAAGCTACTCCTTCTCAAACCCCTTACCCTTCCTGCTATAACCACTCGAATTGTTGATGGAGCATCTACTCATTTATGCCTAGACCCCTGCTACCCCTTGGGTATTCTCCACAATCTCCTGAGGCCTCACCAAGTCTATGCTTCCAGAATCCCCAAAAACTCCCTCCTCTCAGATTTCCTAACTAGCAATTCTTGGATCCCCCCCTCTGCCTTCCCTTTCGAGTCTCACTTAAGTCTATTCTAATCTTCCCTCTATTCTCTCCCTTCCTTGTGACTGTGTTAAATGGCTTCCCCCTCCCTTTCGAGTCTGACTCAAGTCTGGTCTAATCTTCCCCCCCATTCTCTCCTTTCCTTGTGACTGCGTCAAATGGCTCCCCTCCCCCTCTGGCACCTCCTCTACGTGAAGCTTCATCCACCCTTTCCCCCCCCCCCCAATTGTCGAGCACTCCTTGGTTTGGTTCAAGGCCACATCCCCCATCACGCTTTCTCTACCTAGAGAGCCTTTACCTTTGTCTGCCTACCAATCCTTCCTTATTCACTGACACGTAAAGGTTAACCCAAATTGCATCATGTGTTTGAATGGCACTAAAGAAGTAGAGTATCTCTTCTTCTCCTACCCCTTCTCTAGCTCCTAATGGGAGAAAGCTATTGTCTCCATTTGGCCCCACTCCAGACGCTCGTTTGGGTTTTCTAGGGACTAGATTTGGTTCTCAAGGCACTTCCCTAGTACTAATATTTGTGATATGGTCGGCAAATTGGGGTTCAACGCGTTCATCTCACTTATGGTGGGAGCAGAATATCAGAAAATGAACCTCCACTTCTAGATCTATAGACACGATTTGGAAAGACACCTGCTTTGGTTTTTTTAACGAGACTCTAGTGCTTTCCCCAACTGTAGTTCATGACACTCCAAGGAACAGGACTATTATTGTTTCCTAGAGTTTAGATTCTTTTTTGTCAACTAGTAGGTTGTAATCTCCTCCTTCTTCTTGTTCCTTCTTGTCTTTTCTTCTCTTGTACATTCTTTCTCCCCCCCCCCCTTCCAGGGCTTTGGTTAATGATTATTATTCATATCATCCAAAAAAAAAATAGCCTAGACAATTGCACCCAGAAAAGACAAGGGGTTGTGGAGAAGTCCCAAAATATTAGACTCAGATCTTTAACTTACCAGCACATGAATGAATAAGCCAAAAGCAACTGCAATTTGAACTATTCATACAAGAAGACAAAAGTTATGCCTCCAAATATGACAGTAATCAGTAGAAGGAAAATATGGAGAATTCCAAACTGTCATTGACCCATCTACATCTACTTCGCTTGAACTTCTGATCTAGATGTGGTAGACTTCCCGATAACGAATGAACTTAGAGCAAATCAAAATGTCAGAGATGAACTACCAAGAAAGGGAAATTTTGTGCAAAAAACATGACATTAGAGCAACGAGTTATACACTAAACTGCCCTTTTACACCGCACAACCTTTTACACCCATTGACACTTGTTTTCTGACTGCCCAAGAAGCCGAGATAGGGGCTATAGAAACCACTGAATCTATAAAGGCATTCTTCGGTAGTAACATTCTAATAGTAAAATGCCCTCTATTAACACTTCAAATCTCTATTAAAAATATTGGAGCAAAAAATACTAGAGTTGCCGCAACACGTTGAAAAAAACAATTACTAATGGTTCGCAGCACGTTAAGGAATAAGAAGAAAAAAATCCTACTTCCGGCTTCAAGTAAAACATATCACCAAACTAGTAACCATTAAACAATAAGGGGCTTGAAGGAAAGCCCCATAGGATTACCATGGCGCATTGAAAAGAACCATGCAAACTGCAGTTGAAAATTCAAACTTAACCACTACTTTAACATCAACCCACCAAACAAACACCTAAAAACCAATCGAAATAGTGAAATAGTGAAATAGTGAAATGTGAAAAGCTACTTCAGAAGCAATGACCCTGAAGTTAATCACCTAGGTTAAACTCAGCTTACTCAACAAAAAAAAACACAACCCCAACATAAAACTCAAAAGCACACATAAAGAAAGAGTAAGTTAACTATCTACAGAATTTAACCTTGATTCAACAGTTTCTGTACCGTCTCGTTAGGGTCCATGTTGGTTTCCTTAAGCATGAGATAGATATCGGAGTCAGTGTGATACCCCACAATTTCTTTGATTGATTCGATGGTTTTCCGGACGCGAACAGAGATGATTTGAGTCCCACCGTCGAGCCGTGACCCGGAGACCATCTCCGCACGGAGAAGAACAAAACGGATTCAGAAATGAAAAACACAACAAATAGTGGACGGGGAAAGAGGGAGAATGAGTAAAATAAAATCTTCGATCGGATAAGAAAGATGAACAAGGAAGAGACGGAGTAGACGACGAAGAGGCCACAGAACGATCTCTGAAGTAGAAGGAAAAACCCTTGGGTATGCTTCGGAAACCTCCCATAAAACCCGCGAACACGGCTTTAACAGGGTGAGAGGGAAAGAAGAAATAGTCCCGATGATAAAGGGTTTTGAAATCTTTTCAAGCTCGTGGCGACTGGCGACTGCTTTGAGCTTGTGTGAACGTAAAACGTAAAATATATCATCCGCTGTGCGGATCTGGCTCTTTGGCATAGCAGTTCATTTCCGTAAAATGACACGTGTAAAGTACCAAACCATTGGTGGAGATTGGACAGTAAATTTCCAGTGAAACAAACTTGTTTAACCCAATGTCACTGAAATGGTTTTTTTTTTTTTTTTTTTTTTTTTTTTAATATCTCTATCTCCATCCCCAATTTCCTTATATAAAAAGGGTCTTTGTATTGAAAAACATAAACCCATTTGAGTGTCTGTGGGGGTAGACAAGTTTGTTTAGTTGCAACTTTTGAAGGAATCGATCTAGTTATCTTGCATGAATTGAACTTCACGAATGCTTTTCGAGCTTGATGAACTACTTCTAGGGGAGTCCATTTTTTTCCATTGAAGATCAAGTCATTCCTAGCCCTCCACAAGTACCAGCACGTAAATGAACATATTCCTGCAATATGCTTCTTCCATTCTTGTGATATGGGGGGATGTGTAGACCATGAAAGAATGAGTTGATAGATGGTTGTTTGGCGAAGGGGGGTGATTGAGAGGTCAGTTACAAACTACATCTGCTACATTCAATGTTAATTTCAATTCCTCTTTTAACAAGGCATAATATTGTACTTAGACCCTGAGCACATCCTTTTTCATAATAATTCCTTAATCTCTAGGGTGGTGCTACAATTCGAGATTTTTCTCCATGCTCCAAGTGGGACTCTGAGTGAAGAAGGTTGAATATGTTGGTTATCTTCCCTTTCCTCACATAATCGGTGATAGCCAAATTTTGCAGAATGCACTCCTAATTTAGATAAGCCTAAGAGTTCTATTATTCAAAGATGTTGAACTTGATCCTTAAGAACCCTTTGATGTCCTCTTGGTGAAGATGTTATTGTAATATGTCCATGTTCCAACTTCGAGTCTTATGATTTAATAAGATCAAAAACGAGGGAGTTAGGGTTAGGGGTTTCGGATTTGGGATATGTGGTTTTAACTTTCAAATGGCATTTTCAACTTGTTTTAGATCAACTACAAAAAAAAAAAAAGGTTGATTCTAATCCATAATGCACACATGTTACACAACTAGATATGTGGGTTAAAACCCATTTGGGCGAAGGTTTAAGGTTTCGAGTTTAGGGTTTAAAGCATTAAAATCCTAAACCCTAAAACCGCCAACCCTGAACCCTAAACCACAAGCGCAAAACCAAAAACCCCAAACCCTATACCTAAACCCTAAATCCTACGAACCTAAAACTTAAAAACCTAAACCCTAAAAACCCAAACCCAAAATGCTTAACCCTAACATAAACCCAAAACCTCGAACCTCAAGCCCCAAACTATAAAGACTAAACCCCAAACCTTATGCCCCAAGTCGACACCTGAAACACTAAACCCCACACCCTAAAACCTAAACATAAACACTTATGCTAAAGCCTACAACTATATACCCAAAACCCCAACCCCCAATCCCCAACACCTTAAACCGTAAACTCAAAACCCCAAACCCAAACCCCCTAAACACTAAACCCTAAGCTGTTAGCCCTAAATCCCATACCTTCAACACTAAAAACCTAAACCCAAACACTAAACCCATAGCCCTTAACCCAAAACTCAAGCCCCAAACCCCAAACCCCAAACCCTAAAACCTAAACCCTAACCCTTAACCCTAAAAATGCCAAAACCCCAAACGCTAATCTCGATCCTCTAAACTCTAACCACTAAAACCCGAAATAATATAAGCCTAAACCCAAACACTATGCCCTAAATCTTAAACCCCAAACCCAAGCCGTAAACCCTAAACCTTTTCCACATGGGTTGAAATTTTTTTATCCCACATATCTAGTTGTGTGACATTTGTTCATTATAGATTAGAATCCCCCCCCCCCTTTTTTTTTTGTAATTGATCTAAAACAGGTTGAAAACACCAATTGAAACTTGTTTTCTTTTTCTTTCTTTTTTTTCTTTTTTAATTTATTGTTTCTTATTTTTTCCTTACTTTATCAAAATGCCACAGAGAGCTAGTCCTCTGTCTAAACTTCTCTTTTTTCTTCACATTCATTCCTTCTTTATCTTTTATACATCTACTACTACTTGGAATATATTCAAGACACAACTTTTCTTCCTAGCTTTCTTGGTAGCTAGGCAAGTGTTATTGACGATGTAATGAAATAGATGTTCTCTAATTAGTCGCTATAATCCAATATGCTTGATCTAAAATCCAAACCCTCCCTCTTTATTAAATGAAGTGTTGAATTTGAAAGTTTATATGCCAATGTTTAATTGATCACAAGAACAAAAGCAAATGAGAGAGAGCAATTAATTTTTCAATGTTGGAATCTTTTACCAAACATTTATATTGCAAGTGCAGGAGATTGAAGAAGAAATGAACTAGAAAAAAAGAGAAGTAGATAGGAGAGGGAAAGACAGAAGTGGAGAATGCTAATTTCAATTCTCTTTTTAGCAAGGTCTACTACTGTACCTAGACCTAATCACATATTTTTCATAGGAATTTAGAATTCCTTTATCTTTGGGATGGTGCAGCATTTCCAAAATTTTCTCCATTCTTCAGGGTTGAACTCGAGTGAAGATGGCTAAATTTGTAGCTATCTTCCTCTTCTCACATAATAGGTGATAGTCAAATTTCTAGAGAACACTCCTAATTTAGATAAGCCCCATACCTAAGAGTTCTATTGTTCAAAGATGTTAAGCTTGGTCCTTAAGAACTCTTTGACGTCTTCTTGATGAAGAAGTTGATGTAATATGTCCATCTTCCAACTTCTAGTCTTAGGATTAATAAGATCAGATACTAGAGTGTTAGGGTTTCGAACTTTGGGGTTTTTAGTTTCAAGTGGTGTTTTCAACATGTTTTAGATCAATTACAAAGAAAGAGGGGGATTCTAAACTAGAATGCACGCATGTCACATAACTAAATATGTGGGTTGAAAATTTCCAACACATCTGGGCAGAGGTTTAAGGTTTAGGGTTTAAGGGGGAGGGCTTAAAACCCTAAATCCTAAACTACAAGCTCAGAACCAAAAATCCCAAACCCTATACCTAAACCCTAAAACCCTAAACCCAAAGCCCAAAACCCTAAATCATCACCTAAAATCTAAACTCTATACCCTAAAACCTAAAACCTCAAATGCTTAACCTTAGACCCAATACCTTATGCCCAAACTCGACACCCAAAACTCTAAACCATATACCCTAAAACCTAAAATCTAAACCCCAACCCTAAATCTAAAACTCCATACCCCAACCCCCAATCCCCTACATCCTAAACCCTAAACTTGAAATCCCAAACCCAAACGCCCTAGACCCCGAACCTTAAAACCCCAAACCCCAAAGCCTAAATACTAAAAACCTAAACCCTGAAACCCCAAATACTAAACCCACAGCCATGAACCCAAATCCCCAAAACTCAAGCTCAAAAGCCTAAAATCTTAACCTTATAAATGCCAAAACCCCCCAAACACTAAACCTTAACCCCAATCCTCTAAACCCTAAACCCTAAAACCCGAAACACTAAAACCGTAAACCTAAATCCGAACCCTCAACCATAAATCTTAAATTCCAAACCCCCAACCCTAAACCGTAAACCTCAAGACCCAAAACCTTAAACCCTAAACCCCAAACCTCAAGCCCCAAAGCCTAAAGCCTAAACCCTAACCCTCTAACCCCTAACCCTCAGTCCAAATGGGTTGGAAAATTTTCAACCCACATATCTAGTTGTGTGACATGTGTCCATTCTAGAGTAGAATCTCCTTTTTATTGTAATTGATTTAAAAGAGGCTGAAAACACCAATTGAAACTTGCTTTCCTTTTTCTTTTTATTTATTTATTTATTTATTTATTGTTTCTTATTTTTTCCCCTAACTTTATCAAAATGCCACAAAGAACTCCTCTATCTAAACTTCTATACTTTCTTCACATCCATTCCTTCTTTACCTTCCATACATCTACTACGACTTGGAAAATATTCAAAACACAACTTTTTCGATTAGCTTTCTTGGTAGCAAGGCGAGTGTTATTGACAATGTAATGAAAGAGATGTTCTCTACTTAGTCAGTATAATCCACTATGGTTGATCTTAAAATCCAAGCCTTTTTTCTTCCTTAAATGAGGTGTTGAATTAGAAAAGTTTATGTTAAGGTTTAATTTATCACAAGAAGAAAAGCAAATGAGAGAGAGCAATTACTTTTCTGATGTTGGACTCTTTATCAAACATTTCTAAGGCTTGTTGCAAGTGTGGGAGATTAAAGAAGAAGGGAACTAGAAAAAAGAGAAGTAGAGAGGTGGAAGGGAGAGGGAAAGACGGAAGTGGAGAGCGAGACAACAAATCGTGGTGGAATAGTTGGAAACTTTCAAAAAATATTAAAATTATTGAAAAGTGGTATTGAATTTCGTTTTAACTTTTCTTTTTCTTGGTAAATAGACGTTAATTATTTTTTAAAGGGTAATTTTCATATGGACCCCCTGAAGTTTGGTCTATGTCATTTTTAGTCCAAAAAAATTGAGACTTTGCATATGCCTCCCTTGTAGTATAGAAAAAGTCAATTTAAGGACAAATTATCGTTTCTATGACCAATTTGTCCTTATTCTTTTTTTAAGGCAAATTTCATTTGGACCCCCTGAGGTTTGGTTTATATCATTTTTAGTCTAAAAAAACTGAGACTTTGCATTTGCCTCCCCTATACTATAGAAAATATCAATTTAAAGACAAATTATCACTTTTATGACCAATTTGCCCTTATTCTTTTTTTAATTTAAATTTTTTACATATACATCCTACCTGCCAAGAAACTCGTGACTCCCCTTTTAGTTAAAAAATTATAGAAATGTCTTAAAATTCAAATAAATTTTAAAATATGACCAAAATACCTTTATATGTTAAAATTACTTAAGTACCCCTTAGCTTAAACCTTATTTTTGGACTAAAAAGGGAGTCACAAGTTTCATGTTAGGTACGATGTATATGTAAAAAATTTAAATTAGAAAAAGAATAAGGGCAAATTGGTCATAAAAGTGATAATTTATCCTTAAATTGACATTTTCCATAGTATAGGGGAGGCAAATGCAAAGTCTAAGCTTTTTTGGACTGAAAATGACATAAACCAAACCTCAGGGGTCCAAATGAAATTTTCTTAAAAAAAAGAATTAAGGGCAAATTGGTCATAGAAACGATAATTTGTCCTTAAATTGACTTTTTCTATAGTACAAGGGAGGCATATGCAAAGTCTCAATTTTTTTGGACTAAAAATGACATAGACCAAACCTCAGGGGGTCCATATGAAAATTACCCTTTTTTAAATTAATTAACCCACCATCTCCCCCCCCCCCCCCCCCCCAAAAAAAAAAAAAAAGAGGATTCTTCTTCAACTTTGACACATGCCACACAGCCAAATGGGTGGGTTGAAAAATTTTATCCTAAAATGAACGTAGAAAGCAAACAAAACTTAGACTTCCTCAGAACTCTACAAAAATTGACCTCAAAACCCTGAGGGACATAAACTTGTCTTACACAAGCCCCTCAAATCATTGTTGTAGCCTTGTAGGAGGTATGAGAGCCGACTCAAGGGAAAAAAAGAGCCTATTGATAAAGGCCGTATCAGTGATTAGTAAGAAAACTAATCTTCTTGTCTCATACATGGGTCAACATTGCTGTTGTTGTTGGCATCCTAAGTCCGTTCATGCATGGTTCACATTTCAATCATACGTCTGTCGTCTTTCAAATTCATCATTATTTGAAACATGCTTTGGCAATGGTGATCTCCTATTCCCACATGATCATCATCGAATTAAAACTTAACACTCATGCAGATTGAGGAGGTTCACATTGGGGCACTATACCTTCGTACGTGGAAATTTGGTCACTTGACTGAAGCAAAAAGTAGAACGTTGATGTACGACCTAGTGTTGAAGCACAATTTGGAATCATGGCTTAAGGGATTTGTGAATTGTTACAGTTATGTGGTCTTCTTGAAGATCTAAGAGTACCAACACCCCCTTCCCATGATGCTCAACTGTGACAACAAGATTGCCATAAGCATTGCCCGTAACCCAATTCAACATGATGACACAAAGCATGTGAAAATTGATGGACACTCCAAGTAGGAGATGTCTTCACCAAATGTCATCAAAATTTACATTTTATCCCATTTTGACCAAATTAAACGTTTATGATAATTATACCCAAGTTGAGAGAAAGTGTTGTAAGGGATTCAAACCCTCCATGATCACTTGCAATTTTAGTGAAAGCCTTTTGATCTTTCAATCAAATATTCAATGACCACTTTTTCGGAACAAAGTAGAGTTTCATTTCCCATTGCACGAGTGTTTATTTTTACTTCACCAAAAAAAAAAAAAGTGTTTATTTTTACCTTTTTAAGTGTATTATTTCCCTTTTTTGGGGTCTTCCTGTTTGGCAACATTACCAACCAACTTAGCAAATACCTGCTCAAGATTTCAAAGTTTAATGGGTTTTTTTCTTCTTCCCTGGTGAAATGACCGAAAAGCAGCTGCCCGAGTGAGTCAGCGAGCATCGATTCAATCATACAATATTTGGTTTCAATTTTCCTCAAATTTGAATTTGACCACCTTTGAAACACTTTTGATTGGAGAAGAACAATGAGATACAGAACTAAGGCAAATAAAACAGAGACATGAATAACAAATGCGAAACTGCATGTTACTGTGAGCAACTTTTCCTTGAACAGATAATTTTTATCTATAACTATCATTTTATTCACCCATTATACCCCTTTTGGAAACATCTACATGCACTTAATCCCCAATTCCCCTAAAGGACGGCAAGAAAGATGAGAGAGAGAAAGAAGCACAACCTCCAATGAACGTTCATGTGCAGTTATGCACTGTGTGACAGAACGAGCCAATCAACAAAGCCGCACCTGCCCGCGACACGTAATGCCGCCGCCGTTGGGGGGCGGCTTGACCATCACCACCACCGCTAGCAGCAAACTCTTCCTCAATCACAAGTACTGTTCATGTATTCTGGCTCTGTTTTCTTCCCACCACAGCCTTGCGTGCATCTCCCCAAACCTATCACGACTGTACCAAAACCATCACCAAAAAAACATCAGCATTTCAAATGGAGGCAATTTCATATGGTGCTGATGCAAGCTACACTCCGGGAGAGAGTTCAAATTCTTATTCCCAAGAGATAAAAATGCTGAACGCCTAAAAAATGCAAAGAAAAAGGAAGGAGAAAATATTCAGTAATTTAAGCCTACGGCCTACCAACTAATGGAACCCAGTATTAAGATATTCAATCCTGGGGCTATCAGAAGAAATCTGAACCTATGGTCCCCTCTCACATCATGCACTCGACAAGATACAAGGTGCCATCTCCACGGCTTTCACATGATCAGGCTTCCTATTTTCATGTTCAGCTAATCCAATGGTAACCCACTGAGAGGATCCATGAGAAGCATCACTACCCGAGAGCATATCTGGCTAATTCTTGTTACAAAAATAAACTATAGTAAGTAATCAGTAGGCTGGATCCAATCAACTTCAGTGGTGAAAGATCAATCATCTGACTCTGAAACTGTTGACCGCCTAAGATGCCATAAACTATCAAACTTGCTGAACTAATTCCAACATAAGAGTGTCCCATGGGTCAAGATTCCTACCGCACCAATGGGGGTGTGGCTGATTCTTTGGCCAAGGTACTTTGATTTTGTTACTGTGTACCAAAGACAAAGCAGCAAAGGACCTTGAAAAACAGCCACTCAGGGTGTAGCTTTGCAGTACTGCCATTCTTGCAGTCTATGGAATGCAAACAAATTTCTCATGTTATTTTCAGAGGGCCCAAAACTGGTTTTTGGATTACGTCCAAGTAATCCATTAAAAAGGAAAGAGAACAGAAAAGATGTTAAAAAAAAAATGCTTACAATTTGAAGTGGATTTTATAGCAGAGCGACATGGCACTTCTAGGCTAAACCAGTTGGGAATATAATTTATGCATTGTAAGGGTGCTAAGGTGCTTCAGAGGTCCAATCTCAACCTCAGTCATATTTGGGCCACTGGCCGCATGTGATGGACATGCTAGTAAGTAAATACTTTTATAGCAGCAGAATTGGCCAAATCTAACGAAACTTTGAACTCAGACTATTTCTAGTGCTGCAAAGTTTCTGCATGATTGAACCAAACCCTAAACCACCTCTAGATCATTGTCATCAAAGCAGTTGGAACACGTATTTTGCCATGATATATTATTCAACTTCAGTTTGCAAAGAGATACCAAATTGGAGTTCCCTCATGGAAAATATAAATGGAAGGCCTTGCCCAGAATCATTTGAAGGATGTAAAATAAATCTAACCTGAATCTGACACGTCTGAGCTCCCTAGTACCACCAGGCAATGCTCGGATTGTAATGTAGACACCAGGTTCATCCTGTTCGACCCACTCCGTCTCCTGATCACTAGCATTACTCACAGAAAGCTCTCCAGAGCGATCTCCCTCCCTTGATGAACTTGTTCTTATAGAAGCATCCATAGATGATGTCTCAGTCTTTGCTCCACTGATGCTAGAAAGTTTTGGTGTAGAAGTGAGGCCACCAGAATCATGGTAATGGCGAGATTGCATTGGGTGGTGGTCAAGTGAATCTGAGGATGAGTAGCCCATTCCCATTGGACGCTGGAAATTACGAGGTAAGCGCTCTTTGCTCAATGGCGGTGTCATTGGACTGTCCTCGGCTGATTCAAGCTTTGAACTCTGAACAAGAAATAAGGGCATCATCATCAGAATTCAGAATACATAACAACTGAAGCAATATGACTAAGCAAGCAAGAGTCGTAACATTATTGCTCCTGGCTTTTGTATAATTTATCAGATGATGGCCAAACCCCAACACAATCTATTGAACTATCCCAAGTCAGGTCGTCCAGTGCATGAAACCTAGTTCAACCTGAATGCTTTGAGTTTCAAGCTAAGTCAGTGTCTGAAATGTCAACCAAAGTAACCTAAGGCACACTGGATTGGAAGTGCTCGAGGTTGAGTCACCGTGGGTATTCCCACTGTAGAGTCTGAGAAGCAAACGCCATCAGAATCACTCAGTAATAGTTGTGATCTCTCTAAAGGAGGGGAGAGTAAGGGGTTAAAGGTGCCTGACCTCATCCTCCGATCTTGGTGGGGTTGGCAGTGGGACAGCTTGGCGATTGAACCTCTGAACATTGTACAGCTCCATGACTTTCTCATAGTTCTCCGCCCACCACCTCTGAGCCTGCCATTTATTAAACATCTCCCGGCTAATAAAGCAAGAGATATTATCAATCAGCAGCCGTAAACTTTAAATCAAAAGTATAAAGCAGAAATCAAACACAGGCAAATGTCAAGGACTGTGAAACTGATACATCAAAGACCCCAAAACATTAGTATACCTGTGCCTTATATATTCCAATGTCATTATTATTGGATGATTTCTAAGGATATAATGTTCTTAGATAAACCAACAAGTTGAAATCTTATACTATTAATAAATGATACATAAAATAACTGAAAGAAAGAGCAATATAAATGAGAAAAGAAACATAAAATTTGTATTCAACACTAAGTGTCACATAGTACCCAAAATTTCAGCTTATATAGTCTTATCCTCGTATTATATAGCTCATGCAAGAATAATGAAAAAAAATTTCAATATTGAAACCCAGAATTTTTTTTTGGGGGGTGGGTGGGGATCTTCAGTGGAAATGGGAAAAAATCAACTACTAACTCTTTATTACAATTATTTGAGCACAATGCTCGTTCTCCACTTGATTGACAGGTCCATCTGAGTTTTTTTTAGCCTAGTTAAAGAACCAATATGAAAATTATTCTCCGTATCATCTCCACCATTACACAATTGAAACCAGTCCTCTGACAACAAAATCTAGGTGATAGTAGGTTGCTATATTTGGAATCTCAGTTGACAGCCCAAAAGAGTTTGACATATTGGCAATACCCAGTTGGTAACATAGCCGAGGTGCGCTGGGGAAATTACACTGACCAATGCATCGTATCCAATGATAATGAAAGGTCACATATTGCCCACTTCTTGTCTCCACCAATTAAAATAGGTGAGACAACATAAGCAAAGAAAACTAAGTTGGCATCCCAAGAACTGCCCTCATAATTCCCTCCCAAGAAGCACATCATCAATGACAAAGTTGACACAGTTGACCTCATACCTTTGAGGATTTAAGTACAGAGCACAACTGGGAAGCCAGTTTGCAAAATTAATTTCAGGTGCGTAGCAAAATAGATATGGTCTCACACAACAAACTAAGAGTTCCACTGAATGCTGGATCTGTTCACATTGTTTATAACATTGGTCTCTTTAGTCCAGAAAACAGAAGGCAAAAGGTTAAACTTCACAAATTGGATGTTCAGTGTCTATTTGTTTGATTTGAGTTTTAAGCACAAAAAATGCAATTTATTCCTTCAAATTACAAGAAACAAGGTGGTGTAAAAAAAGACAACACTACAGTAGCTTTGTGGAGTGGAGATGAAGCAGACTGGTAAGAAAAGAGAGAGCAAGCGAAGTAAAACAAATGAACATTTTACAATGCCTATGACAACAATATTCCTCAAGGTTTCACTTCTCCATTCCCCCCCCCCCCTTCACAACTTAGCTTTAATCACACGACCGGAATGAAAATGAGATTTTATGATAAATCATGCATCCGTTTAGTAGCTTCAGTATTACCCTCTTGTGAATATATGTAAATGTGTGAACGTGTATGTGTTGTGTGTGTGTGTGTGTCGGACAAGTGCTTCAATCCTAGTGGCTGAGCGAATACTATTCAAAAGAGGACTGGCTTTGAGTCAACTCACTTACAGACATTCGTGAGACTGTACAACCAATACAGAATTTGGGAATCTCAGGAAAAAAAATAGCTGACTTTTCAGGAAAAAAGGGGAAATGAACAAGACCAAAACTGAAAAAACAGTCTCAGAACTTGTATTGTTCTAATTAAAAGATGGTTACCAGAACTAAGCCGAAATTTCACCCCCAAAAAAAAATGAAATTTACAAGCTTTTCACTATTTGGTTGCTGCTACAGCTGTTATTATAATGCTCCTAAAAATTTTAAGCTGGGGGTGACTTTAGATCTTGTAATAATGTTAAACATAAAATATATAAAGCCATTAGTTATGGACAAGGATGTAATAGCTCATTTGATCATTTCCCTCATTCAAGGGTAACAGCTGATAAAAACCAACGGAGATGGTGAAAAATAAAGCCCATTAAGTAAAACAAATAATTTAAAATGCTTTTACCAAATGAAGGGTGATCAATACGTAAGACAGACCAAAACCTCATCCCACTCACTCAAAGAGTGCTGAATTAATTTTCAGCCATAAGGGCTTCATAAATTAATAGCAGACAATGACAACTTAAAGACTAATAGCCTATAGACTCCAATGACTTCAACCCAGCAGGTATTTTCATTGAACCATAACCATCAGATGATGACAACAGAGTTGCCCAACCACATCGCTTTCAGAAGCAATGACGACCAGCATACAAGGCCTAACAATAATGGGATTTTTGTAACCATGACAATCAGATGATGACAACAGGGTTGCCCAACCACATCGCTTTCAGAAAGCAATGACGACCACATACAAGGCCTAACAAGAATGGGAGTCAGACATGGACGAAAACCATTCACCCAGGTTTGACATGGAGTTGGAAAGGAAACCCATTCATCAAGGTTTCTACTAATAAGAGGCTAAAACTCCGGGGACGTGACATTCAGGTTACAGTAGCGACGATGACATAAGCCGAATTGCTAACTAATGGGTTCCATGACATCCGCATGTGCAGCAAACGTGCGAGACCTAAATGCTGCGCATTAAAGCGAGATGGACCCTCAGCACAGTGCCGCACATTAAATGCGCAGCACTGAAGTTGAACCGGCAGAGGACCCTTTCCATCACCTTCCCCAACTATGATGGACTCTATATGCCCCCCAACCCAGCAGACACTTTCCAACAGCTCCCCCAACTATGATTGACTCCATGTGCCCCCAACCCAACGCCTACCGGTTCCACTTAAAAACAAACCGACAAATCCGCTCAGTCCTAATACAATGCACAACCGTATTTCGGGGTTTCGGCTGGTACACACTTCCACCCATTTGAAGGGTCGATGTTGGTCCCACGTCCACGAGATCAAGATGGCGATGATGGCACCGCACGGCTGCTACCGTTGGAAACCGACACAAACCGTCCCAGTTACAGATTAACGGTCTAACACACAAAACAAAAGATTAAGTTTCGGAACAGATCGTACAGAAGACGAAATACCTGAAGCGGATTCGCTTGAGATCGTTGCCTCCCTGAGGCAGTGAAAGGAAGGTGATAAGAACACCAGGCTCAACCTGCGCAACCCACTCTTTCGGTTCTTCTTCCTCCATGAAGACAACTGATTCAGTTCGACTGCTAACCGATGGAGGCGTCCCTTCACCGCTAGAAAGCCCTTTCAGCCTCGCTTCCATCTCTTTGCCCCACAGCCTCGGAGTAGAGCTAGAGCTAAACGTCGCTGTTCGACGGTAAGAACCATGAAACCTCTCCGACGCCGATGCAGCCTCAGAATCTGCGTAGTTCGGGCGATGTTGATGTCCAGACGAACCTGAACACGGCTTGCAGTGGCGATACGCTCCCGATGCCTTCAATGCCATGTCCTTGATCTGAAAATCTTCAATCTCTCTGTTAGAAATATTCAGCAGATTTAAAAGGAAAAATCATAAGGAAAAAGTACAGAAACCCCAACTCAGTATACCTGAGCCGTTAGAGCTTTGATGGCTTGTTTGGTGCTTGGTGTACCACCGGTCTCCTCGCCGTCTTGTTCATTAAGCGATCCGCCGCCAAGCTGCTTCGAACAAGCGACACAGGTCAGCATTCTCTTTCAGACTCCTTTTGCGCCGGATTCTTTCTGAAATCGATTGCGCAAACCACATAAAGAACCAAGCCGCTGTGATAGAAAAGGGGAAAAGTGAAATCATTGTCTACTCACACCTGCAAATCGGCTTTGCATTTGTACAGCAGAGAAATGTAACATTCAACCCCTATTTCTCTAATTTTTCTTGCAGTGCTGCTCTAAGAGTTCAGACAAGTTGGTGACATACCTGGAATCGACTTCCAATCAGCTTCAAGAAACCAGTTATCTCTCCATTAACTTGTAGAAATGAAGTGAAACGTTGATCAAAACCACTGCAAATTCAAAATTCGTTAAAAAAAACATACTAATCAATTGAATGCTCCAATAAAGAATTCATAGGTTACCTATTTAATAGCTAAATCTAAAAACTAAACATCGGCATCTAAGATTCAGTCCTCTTATGGTCTAAACAACGAAGGAAACCCTCAATTTCAAGCCAAACACTCCAATACTTGATTTGACGACTACAAAGAGCTCGAATAACAAAACAAAATTGAATGACAGGGACAGAGAGAGATTACAAACCAGAAGAAGTGATTAAGATGCGCGAGAGAGAGAGGAGCCTCACACGTGAAGAAAAACTCTCGAGTATTGAAGGTAATGGAGAAACTAGGGCTTCATTTAGGGCGATTTTTAAGAGGGATCGAAGAGCTCAGAGCCTCAACTTCATGAGCCGCATTTTTATTTTATTTTTCCTTTCAGACAGAGTGAGTGAACATCGGTAAGGACTGATGAGTGAGAAATACTCTCTCAATTCCTCCAACTGTGCAATTTGCGCTTTTTCTGGAAAAAAAAAAGAAAAAAAAAAGAAAAAAAGGTGACCTGCTACCGGTATGTCACCGGCTACATATGTACGAAACATAGCTCCACGAGTCATCAGTCTTGTCTGGTAGGGACTTACGGCTTGGCTTTTGTACCCGGGCGTGCTTTAGTTGTTTTGTCTCTGCCTCTGAGATAGTCTGAGATGGTTTTGATTGATTCTCTTATTAGTGGGACAAAAAAGCACGCCTAATTGCTCTATTTTTACCCTTAAAAGATATTTAAGATGATGCCTTGAGTGTGAAATGAAATATGGCATCGGTACTATATCGAGATAAATAGTGTTCAATTTTTCTTTATCTAAAGCAAAAGACAATATTTAAGATTGAGGGGGTACGAATAATGAAATTATATAGAAAGATGGTCAAGTCCTGATATTTCATACATGAAAATAACGTCAGGATTCTTCTATAAAATATAGGGTTGATAGAGTGGTAAGATCCATACTTCTCAATCTCGTGGAGAGATTATGGGTTTTATTCTTGCTAGAATAAAGGTGGGGTGGTAAAATTCTTTAAAAAAACAAATTTTTTTTATTTTTCTTTAAAATTCAAAAATGGTAAATTGTTTAGTTGCCTGGGATGAAAAAGTGAGAGACTTGTCTGTGAGGTGGCAATCCAATTTTTTCACCCCAAACATTTTCAAAACCCCACAAATTTGGAGGAACTTTGTGAAAAAGTTTGGAAAAATATAAAGTGGGACCCACCACTGTTACTTTTCCACAAAACCCCACAAATTTGGAAGGACTTTGTGGAAAAGTTTGAAAAAATAAAAAGTGGGACCCACCACTATTACGTTTTCACAAAACCCCACAAATTTAGAAGGACTTTGTGGAAAAGTTTGGAAAAATAAAAAGTGGGACCCACCACTATTACTTTTCCACAAAACCCTTTCCTTTCCTTTCCCCTCGTCCCACTACATATGAGGCACACACCCTTATTTTTTTCCAACCTTTTTACCACCCCACCTTTGCAAACAAACGCAGCCTCAGGGAAATGGAAGAGGAGCCAAGTGTTGATATTTCACATATGAAAGAAAGTCAGGTGTCCTTCTAGGAAAATTTCAAAAAATAATGACAAAAGACGAGTAGGAAAATTTTAAAGAGTTAAGGATGGAAGAGGAGTTAAGTGTTGATATTTCACATATGAAAAGAGAGTCAAATGTCCTTTTAGGAAAATTTCAAAAAATGATGACAAAAGAGGAGTCAAGTGTTGTTAGCTCACCGTAATCAAAATGTTCTTAACGAAACATATAATCAAAGTCATCTAATTATAACAATTGGCATGGAGAGTTTATATTCTCTATCTTAATACTACTGCGTTTGTTTGCTAGAATAAAAGTGAGATGGAAAAAAAATGGGTGGGAAAATTATTGAAAAAAGTATAGATTTCTTACTTTTCCCTTAAATCCCAAAATTGTAGATTGTTTGGTTGATTGGGGTGAGAAAGTGAGAGACAAGGTTCATTGAATCAATGAAGCTTGTTTGGTGATGTGGTAACCCAACTTTCTCACCTCAAACCATTTTAAAACCCCACAAATTTGATGGAATTTTGTGGAAAAGTAAAAAGTGGAACCCACCACTATCACTTTTCTACAACACTCTTTCCTTTTATTCTCCTTTACCCCACTACACATGGAGCCTACATGTTTTTTTTTAGCAAATTGCACCGGCACCCCAAAATGAAAGCTTTAAAGCACTGACACCCCACTTTATGTTTGAAAAGCACAAACACCCCATTCATTAAACACACTAGTCCATTCTGTTAATAAAACCATTACCCACTGTTTATTTTTATTTAATTCCACAATTGCCCTTACTAAAATCTTAAAAAAAAAAGCCATTAAATGGTTGAAATGTATTTTATTCTAATCCTATGATCATTATTCTTCTAACGCTTATCATGCTTTCATCCCAATCTATTCTATCTCCTCACACGCCTCTCCTCTGTTTCACCCTCTCCACCTTCAGCTCCGGCAGCCCCATCGACGCCGCCACCACTATTACCCGCCTCCTTCTTCCTCTTCGTAGAACAGAGCATACACATAATAAGAAAAGAAAAAAAGAAACAAAAACCCCTAATTTCAGTAACTCTTTCTCACAGCGGGAGAGTGATATATACTCAAAGATCTGATCTCCCAAGTACAGAGAAAAGGCGAAGTTAAAGAAAGAAAACTAGATGAAATCAGAAGAGAAGGAGCGAGAAACTCTTCATGGTCTCTAATTTCAACTCCATCTTTTAAAGCTGTAAGAATTCGTTCATAAACATAAACACGACAGGGGATCCTAAGCATGGCTTTTTGTTTGTAAACCATATTCTTGAGCCGATTGCTTGAGCAACTCCACGAAGATCGGGTGATGCAAAACCTCAGCACTGACCACGAAACGCTCCATCTCTTCACTGACATACACAGGTAGATGCCCTTTGAGGAATGCTTGAACGACGATCTCCGGTGATTCTGGACGATCCGTTTGTGCTTGATCGAGAGACTGTTGATGATTCTGAACGGAGAAGACTATCTGCGAGGAATCAGCTATGCTTCGGGTCGCCTTTCCTGCTTAGATCAGTCGTTCCCAAGATTAGCAAGGTTTCAATCAATCAAACCTTCTTGTTTTTTATTCTTTAGGATTCCCCTACTTCTAGGTTTCTCTCTCTCTCTCTCTCTCTCTCTCTCTCTCTTTTCTTTCGGTTTTCCCCACAAATCAATTTCAATGTTTACTTTATGACCGACAGATGGACAGAACATCCATGCTTGGAGATAAAATCGATTACAAGGAAGAGCTGCTGGAGAGGATTCAAAATTTGCAGAGCGAAATCGAAAAAAACTTAAATGAATTGAACCTGATGGTGAACTTCAAGGAGCAAAAATCAAATGAAGTCACTTAGAAACACACCCAAGGTTTGATTTGTTTCATCCCGTATGCTCTGTTCTACAAAGAGGATGAAGGAGGCAGTAATGGTGGTAGCGGCGTCGCTGGGGGCTGCCGAAGCCGAAGGTGGAGGGTGAAGCGAGGAGAGGCAAGTGAGGAGAGAGAATAGATTGGGGTGAAAGCATGGTAAGCGTTGGAAGAATAATAAACATAGGATTATAATAAAACATGTGTCAAGCATCTAATGACTTTTTTTTCTTTCTTAAGTTATTTTGGTAAGGGTATTTTTGGAATTAAAAAAAAAAAACAACGGGTTAACGGTTTCACTAACATAATGGACTAGTGTGTTTGATGAATGGGGTGTTTGTGTTTTTCAAACATAAAGTGGGGTGTCAGTGTTTTAAAGCCTCCATTTTGGGGTGCCAGTGCAATTTGCTTTTTTTTTTTTTTTTTTTTTCCACCCCACTTTTTACAGACAAACGCAACTTATAGGTTGGTATTCCGGTAACTTAATATGTGATAGAAATGTATAACATGAGCACAAACCCCTATAATGATGGGTAGAAGATTCCAAAACTAGTTTTTGGCTTTGGGGAGATATGAGCACGTTTAGGATTTACTTGAAAAAATTATATTCTTTTCTTATGACGGTTAAGATCAATTTAGAGCTCTTGACTGAGATTCACTCTGATAATACAAATTGAACAAACTAAGGTTGCGTTTGTTTGCTGGGTGGGAAAAAGAGGTGGAAAAATTCTTGAAAAAAGTGTAGATTATTTTGTTGCTTGGGGTAGGAAAGTGAGAGACATTGTTTGATGATATGGCACCCCAATTTTCCCACCCCAAGTCATTTTAAAACCCCACATATTTGATGGGATTTTATGGGAAAGTTAGAAAAAAATAAAAACTGGGACCCACCAACATTATTTTTTCACAAAATTATTTTATTTTTTTCTTTTTCACCTCACTATACATGGGACCCACATATTTTTTTTTTCCACCCCACCTTTGTAAACAGACGCAGGCTAAAGGGTCTGGATAGAGCTTTAGTACTATGTACGTTGAGGATGGAATTGAGTGGTGATGTTGAAATCTTGACAACCCATTTTCTATCTTTTTTTTCCAATCATATCTACCTGTAAAAAAAAAAAAGATACATATGTATACAAAATAAATGGTCAAGATTCAATTCGATCGTCACCATATATGATGCGTAGAACTGAAATTAAACCCGTTTGGACACCGTTTGTATTGCAATGGTTTACACGAAAAAGGAAAAAAACTGATGGAATGGGTTACCCATTAAGTTTTTTTTTTTTCTTTTTTTGGGTAACAGGTTACCCATCAAGCTACGCATTAGTAAATGGTACTAATGTAAGCTGTCAGGTTAGTAGGTTCCAGGTTTGCAGAATAAAAAGGACGTTAGCAGGTGCAGAGAACGTAACTATAACTAACTCTTTAAAGCACGTAAGGAATCATTAATTTTGCTACGAGCCTACGACACACTCATTACTATTACAAAGTCGCTATTACTAAGGGTAAAAAGTAAAAAAAAGGAACGACAAGCGTATGGTAAATGGTAACAGTAACACGCAAAGATGGATCCTTTACTCGGGTTTTCTTTGTGAGGCCCGTATCCATTCAAACCAAGAAACTGATGACCCGATGGCATGCACGTGTTGACACGTTTTTTCACCATGACTTTTATTTTAAGTATTAACGGATTAGTGGTGGGGCCAGCTTTATTACTTACTGGGGGACTCTAACGGTAACGGCGCAGACCAACTTCCTTATCTCCGGGTGTTCGTGACTATTTAGTATTTTTAATTAAATAAATTAATTGAGAGCTCTGGCAATTTGGCATCTTCTTCCTAAAGACCCGGAACCACGGACGACGGGTTTTCAAGATAAGTGATTCCGGTCCATCCGGTTCATTTTTTATAACTGGATTTGGGTCAAATCAATTAGTTACAGAAGAATAATAGTAATTGATTTGGTCGGGGTCTTTATTAAGATTAATCAAGATTTACTGACCTTCTAATTGAGATTTGATGAGGCACGTCTAGGTAAGAGTAGGATTTGGGCGAGGCCAAAGAGAGATTATGAATGAGTGAGGGCCAAGCGTGACAGCGAAGCTCTCATTGCTCCACTAAGGTCGGCCATTGACTTTCTTGCCTCAAACACTAAGTTAGAGAGAGAGGGAAATATTCATGTTTCATCCTTAATTGACCTTGTCCATTTCTCCCCCCCCACAATGCTTCATAATAATGTTTTTCTTTACTTTATTGACTTCTACATTGTTATTGTTTTTTCTTTCTCAAAGTCTTTCATTCCAAATCTAGTGTAGGTAATTAAGAAAAAAATAAAAAAAATCTAGTGTAGGTTTTCAAACAAGCAAAGTTTGGAAGCCAATTTTCTTACCTAATTTCATCCATGGATGAGGGATAACTGATGCACAATCACGAATATAGAAGAACAAAAGCAAAACATAAAAGAAGAATTTAACGTGGTTCGGCAAAACCTTGCCTACATCCACCAAAGAAAAAAAGAGTTTCACTAGTTCCAGGAAACCTCACACCACTCTCACACTCACAAAATATTACCCTTTACTTTCGTTTTTACTAGGTTATCCCACAGAGACTATTTATAGGGAAACCTAAAATCCTAGTCCCAATGTAATTACAAGTTTATCCCAGTACTAGTAATTGACCCAAACCCTGTTTCAATTACAAATACAACCAAAACCATAATTACATAAATCCACAGAATACAAGACACCCAAACCTAACAGGATGGACTCCCCTAAAGCCAATAGTATGACCCCCTCGTAGAGATCTTCTTCACTCAATATGTCTGTGTCTCCATCCTTCACACCCACATAAGGTTTGACATAGGGTTATCTAGACCTACCTATTTCAGGTCTTATATGAGTGTGTCAAGATAGAGTGTAGGTTGGATGGAGAGAGTCTAAATCCTATGACTCCCATTATTAGATAAATTTTGAAGGATAACGAAAACGCATCTAAAGGTCATTGTGTCCCTTTCAATGTTGAATCCTAACTCTGCTCTTCGTCTTATCCCAATAATATTGTTCAATGAGAAATTGTTTCGATATCTTAACCTTTAATTACAATTGTGATCGTACGAATCATTGCTCCTCTTGTCAAGTCTTTCCTTCCATATCCTTAAAAATACCTTTTATGTGTTTCTCCATTTTGCATGGAACAATACATGAACTAGATAGATACCTTTAAATGAAACCCATACTTTTGATAATTAGACAATAGTATATAATTTTCAGATATTTTTTAAGAGTAACAGAAATTTAAAATGAACTGAATATTGGATAAATAATCAAAATTGAATGAGATGGTTGGTCGGATTTTGAGTTTTGAGTCAGTAAATATTTATAACTGGTTCTGTTCAATCAATTCAGAACAGAAGAAACCAAATTCCATGGATTGATAAACCCTACCTGCTTTGTTGGACTTCGCTGCCTGAAATGATGAAGACTTGTAGACAGCTTTTCATCCTAAAAGAACCTAATAAAGTGATGGGTAGACAACCCATAATAAATATGAAACTGAATAATTATTAATGATGGTGAGATGCCTTTCTTTATGGTGACAACATTCATTTCTTCTTCTCTCTTTCTCTTTCATTAAATTGTAAACAAAGCATGGAAGCATGAATAGAATTTGGAATTTGGAACTTACAACTTAAAAATTCTATATGTTAAGATCTACTTCCAATCCATAACTTTAAAAGGGGGACTTCTTTGCTTGCCGTGCATGCGACCACCATGGAATGGAAAATAAAGTCCAGCCATATAAGAAGCTAGAAAGGGAATGGGTGGCTTCTTAGTCCCTAGCCACTACTACAAAGTGCCTCATGCTTTCAATAAACAAATAGCCCATTAAGGGTCTTTGGCTTTTGATGCTTTTAGTATGCTTGTGACTTGTCTCCTCATTTCTATATTCATCTAAGTTCACCTCACCCATTCAAGAAGAAATTAAGAAGATCAGATAGCTTGTTTTGTATAGTAATTCTAGAGAGAAGTGCAGTAATAGGGGCGGAGGATCAAAGTTGTAGAGTAAAGTCAAGGAATCAAAATAGCCTTCAGTAAAAAATTGCTAGGGGGTTTCAAGTGGGTAGGGTTCTCCATAACCAAGATGGAGCCTTTTTAGGGGGTTTTGCCAAAGAGCGTCGGTCCGGGAAGCTGAATTAATTGCCATCAAAGAAGGTTCGACTCTTGTACAGGAAGAAGGTTTTTCTAATATTGTTTTGGAGTCTGTTTTGTTGAAGGTAGTGACTCTAATCTCTCCTTCATAGGTAGTTTATGAGAGGTTCGTCATAAATTTTAGATATTAGAAGGATGGTTGTTTAGATGATTGAGTTGAAGTGTATCATGTTGTTACAGATGCAAATAATGCTGTTGATCGAATGCAGGGGCGGAGCCAGGATTGAACATGGAGGGGGGCCGAATGTATGTGGGCCAATGTGGGACCCATTGTAGGTCCCATCTCATAATATATTATTATATTTTAATGTAGAGTCTACATTAAAAATTAGGTAAATTAATAAAAAATTCGTGAGTGTGAGAGTGAATAATTTTAGAAAGAGAGAGTGAATACCTGATGTGGAGAAGATTTAGGAAAATTCCAAAGTTTGCTAACAACTTCAATGGTTTGTGAGACTGTGAGAAAAAAAAGAGAAAAAATAGGAATAAGAGAGGAGATTCATGAGAGAATAAATATAAATGAAAATAGGAGAGAATATATCAGGAGAAATTCATGGATCGTGAGTTAGTTTTTATTTTTTAATTAGAATTTAACATTTTATTCCTTAAAACTAGGAATTTAATGATAACCATTAGATAAAGATTATGAATGACATTTGCACCCATCATCTTTATTTTAAATTTTTATTTTTAATTTTTGGAGGGGGCCAAATAGTGGTATTTCACATTTAAAGATAGAGAAATAAGGAAAAAAATAAGGATCTTTACAATTTCAAAAAATCCGGGGGGGGGGGGCCATGGCCCCCTCCGGTCCCAACGTGGCTCCGTCACTGATCGAATGTCTAGATTCTCTCTCAGAGAGTTGAATTTTAGGATCCCCTTTTGAGCTTGTGGAGATTGTTCTTGTTCAGGAGATGTTGGACAAGGCTTGATGACTCGCAGTCTTCCCCTCTTTGGAGTAATTTTGTTTGTTGGGCCTTCGGCCTCGTTATGTATCAAAGGGGGGGGGGGGAAATCCCTGGGATAAGATTTTGTAAGAAATTAACCCCTTGACGTATATTTATACAAAAAGACTTTGGCACTGGGTTCGTCCTTTTAGAAATACACTAATGATGCTATAGAATAAAATTATATTTTAAAATACAACAAGATTATATTAAATAGGAATAGACACAAAAGAGAGGATTTTTAAATTTTTTTTTTTTTTGTACTGGTGCTTTTTTAATACTGGAAGGGTAATGCCATCCACAAGGGTCAAATCCAAGACCTCTCCACTGAGAAGTATGGATCTTTACCACTCAACCAACCCTGCATTGGCAAAAGAGTGGATTTTTATTTACGGTAGCATTGTCGCCAGCAGTCGACGGTCGATATTCGACCACGTCATCAAAAAGTAATTCGACAGTCTATATTAAAAACTCAAGGGTATTATATGCAACTATAACTTCTTCTTCTTCTTTAACATTTTAAAGGCTTCAAAGTTTGTAAATTTACAAACTTTAGCCCCTGGTACCGAATCTAAACCCCATTGTTTCAAAACTTCAACTCCACGCCATCTTCTTCTTTTATCGAAAATCATCTTTTGTAAATCCTATTTTAGAAATGCCTACCAAAAGTTGTCACACCCCACCAAGTTGGATTTGGACTCACCTAAATACCAGTGTGAGGGTGATAACACTACAAAATTAGGTTCATAATCAATCCAAAACAATATAATATAACATAGCATAATCCAAAAGTAGGAAGGAAAATAAAGTATTAAATATCAAGGTATCAAAATTTATTACAGTTATCCTCAAATCATTTATCAAAGTTAGTCAAAATCATAATTAAAGTTTAAAAGAAGAAATTGTTTAACAACAGAAGTCTAAATGTTTTCAAAGAGGATTAAGAGTTCAAGTAACAACCCTGCCTAACAAATAAATAAAGAACATTCCTAATGACAACTAAGGCCACTACTTTCTCCAATGATATCCCTAGAACATCAAAAGGGTTGGACTCCATAAACACAGTTCCGTACGGGACTCGACTCTTCAGATATCTTTGTGTCCTCTCCTGTCCGTCCGTCGTAAGACTTAGCCGGCTGCGGACCCTCCGGGTAAAAAGAGTTCTCATAAGTTGCAGTAAAATCTAAGAGAAAATACATATAAATGAATGAGTTCCATAAAACTTAGTGAGGTCAACATAATCACACATCGTATAACTGTCGCACACATTAATATGCAATATAATAAAATGAGATAATAAATGAATATGCAATTATGATCCTAGTCTCTAATAAATGCAATCTTTACGGTAGACACACATTAAGATATAACACTAGCCTCCTCTGGGTGGTTTCGTCACTTTCCTTCACGGCACTCGAGCCGTTTTTTGGGTTCTCCACGACAATGGGGTTAAGTCACATCATACCATGGTTGAGGGTTATGTCACCTCTCACTCACAATTACCAATTGGTCTAAGAACTCGAGTGTGTCAAGGATAAGTCTAGCCCACATGCAAGGTCAACTACATCTCTTGCTACATGTGATCCGGATACCTTTCTTCATGCTTAGTGCCCTTTTGGTCTGCGTATCTTTCTCACCTAGGAATGTTATTCCTCACGCCACTCAAGATATTTTTTAGACTACCATTCCTTAACCCTATAGTTGTCACACCCCACCCGCTGGTATTGGTCCTACCTGACAATCCGTGGGTGCGATCCACAGTCACAAGATCCACGATTTAGCCATCAGTAATATATAAATGCACACAATACCAAATCAAAAGCAAAGAACAATCCAATAATTAATATGAATGAATACAACTGCCCAAAATCCAATAAAAGAAAATGGTATAAACCAAAGAAAAGAAACATGTCCAAAAAGGGTATTTCATTGGAAGCAAAGAGAATATCAAAGTCTAATTATTATTTTGGTATTTCTTGGGGCTAGCACTTTTCTCTTCTAATTTCTCGATAAAAGGAGTCATGAAACCCTCTCTCATCGATTTATCCAAATGGCAAACCACCTGGATCTTCTTGCCGTCAATAGGTGCTACTAGCGCACTCCATGCACTAGTATGAGGTTTCGTATTGTGTAGCACACCCATTGACGTCTCTAGAGTCTATTCATGGGGGTTCTTCCAGACATACGGGACTTCTCCTGCGTTAGTATAGTCGTCTGAAGAACATAGAAATAATCCACAAACGATGAGTTCTATCGAACTTAGTAAGGCAACAATCTCATATACATGTCAACATCATAAACATGACAAAATAATAAAGAAAATATGATATACATAAGTATGGATGCATCTAGCAGCTAACCATACAAGTCTTTAATATGGCAAACATGCTTTAAGATAAAACACCAGCCCTCCTCTAGGTAGGTCTCGTCATTTTGATCCCTCACAGATTGGCTACCTCTGTTGGTATCTCGGGCAAGGGGTACAGTCTTCGTCAATCAACCATGGTTGGGGTTTAGGTCCACACTCTCTCACCACAACCATTGGCATGAGTACTAGCGCATGTCAAGGCTTCTAACCCAATGCAAGGTCCTACGGTAACATACAACATGTGGTCCAGATACTTCCTCTATGGCACCGATCAACTCGATTCAATATCCTTCTCCACCTAGGAATGAGAATCCTCAAAGACTGATTACCTTTGTTGGACTCTATTCCCAACCCTATGGTCATTCACATATTGTTGGGGCTGATGCTCTCATGTCCCCTCACGACTCCTAAGCCGCTTATTGGACTCCCATGAGCTCAACCTTAACATATGCAACCTTATCATTGCATGATTAATAGAGGACCACTGAGTCTCCACATGGATTGACTACGATTGTAGGATGAAACAAAGTTACATCACCATTATCACTGGTCATTTGGTTCAATACCCCTATCGAAAGGGTAGTAGCATGTAAGAGTATCTAACCATCTAGTCTAGATCTCCTAGGTATGTAATCCAACGACCATGATAGTGTTGGGGGCATCAGAGAACAGTGTCTCATACCACAGTCCCTGATATCCTAAGCTAGGAATACCTAGTAAGGATAACCCTCAATCATAGTCACACCAAACACATTATCCCATATCAAATAATGAATCAAGTACATGTAATCATCATCCACAACATGTCATCATCAAGTAATCAATTTAAACTACTATTATAGCAGGTTATAAGACTACTTACACATTCAAAGTAATATACAGTTTATCACATTACAAGTCAATTCATATATATGCAATTATAACCTTACCTGTCTAAGTGGAAAAACGACTGAGAAAAGTATTAGACCTCACAAGTAACCACCCTAGCAGACTTCATAGATCACCTAGATTAGGGTTAGGAAGTTTCATTAAAGTTTGAGATCCAAACCGAGCAAAGAATCAAACTAACATGGCCATTGTGACCCAGAAAGTCATTCAGGGCGGTTGGTTGGGTCAATCAATTGCTCCTTCTTGCGCAGAATCTCAAGTCAGAAATTCAGACTTTGATCACCCATCCTCGATCTAATTTTTGGATGATTCAAATCCGAATTTTGTCCTTACAACTATAGAGAGATCAACACATTCCATATTACAGAAGAGGAAGATTTAGAATCCACTTCATCACATTCATCAAAATCAACCCTTGATTTGGATATAGAAATCCGTCTTCAGGCGTGATCTAGTCGTAATCATTGATGGAAAAGATTCTAAACACTTCAACTCACCATCTACAAAATCATAGAAGATGGAACAACACTCTAATAACAAAGAAAAATCAAGTAAGATGAGAGTGTGTTTAACTAACCTCTAAAAGATTCGAAAGTCCCAGCGAGATCCAAGCCTTTTTCGCGATTAGAGGATTCTTTACCACCAACCACGTGTACACTATCTCCCAATTGTCCACAACAGCCTCCATGAATAAAATAATACGAAATTAGGTCGTGGATGACTATTTATAGAGGGCCGGTGCTCAACAGGGTTTAAAACCCGCAAAAAGGTTGACCGATCGCTTAGGGCGGTTGATGGGGTCAATTAACCGCCTTACCTTGATCTCAAACATCTTCAAGCTTGACTTGACTTAAGCTTGAAATCCATTTGCCCAGTCCATCAGGGTTACCATTGGATCTCCTTCGGGTTTTCAGTATGGTAGGTTCTTCATCTGTAGAATCCAGATCCATGGGCTTCAATCAGAATAGCCCACAACTTCTTTTGGCTAGAACTTCGGGTACTAGGACCTGCGATATGGATCCAAGGTTAGAATTACAAGGGTTATTACAATAGTCATCCATATATGTTGGGGCGGATGTCTCTCATGTCTCCTCTCGACACTTGAGCCGTCTTTTGGACGCCCCATGAGCCCACCCCTAACATAGGCAACTCTACCATTACATTATAACAATGGGCCTCCATAATGCTCATAGGACCCAGTCACTGCCATCACGGGTCACTCGACTTCAATACCCTTGCCAATATGGTAGTAGCACTCAATCAAGTTTACTAGCCAAACAAGTCTAGACATAAACCGACCATGCACCTAGTGAGTCTATGTGGAGGCATAGGCACTAGGGGTAATGGGTGAATCCATAACCCTAGGTTGGTATATATATTTGTAGGTAGCATTCTACCACCAAACATCCAACATGTTACATTCACAATCATCATTTGAACGAAATAAATAGTAACATAAACATAAATATCAAATTACCGTGCAAAGTCTCACGCAATTCATAACAGAATATTCGGCATTTGTAATAGCAAGAAATAGAATCAAATTTAATACACAATATATGATGATGTCTTTCCTCACTTGTTAATGACAATAAAGATATACAAATGCTAAAAAATTCCATAATTAAAGAGTACAAACAACCCACAATTAACCTAGAAAGCATAAAAGTTAATAGGTTTAATTTGGGAATTAATCGATCATCAAACAGACTCAACTTGAGCTCCCGAATAGGGGTCGGTTGGTCAGGCTCACTAGGGCCGGTCGATCGCCCCTCTAGGACTGCAACCAAAATGTTCAATTTAAAGTTCAATCTGAAATCAAATTAAAATTTTTTTTTTGGGGGGGGGGGGGGAGTTGGGACTTTGATGGGACAATAGTATTGTCCTAAAAACATCTTTCAATCATTCCAATTAGTCAATAATACAAAAGCCCCAAATTGGTTCTCAAAGAGTCGTCCACGGCCCCAAGGGCATCTCAGAGAGGTTCGATTGGCCTCAAATGGGTGAAATAAGACCAACTAGCACTCAATAAGACTAGGAGATATAAAAGAAAGCTTCAACCAACACCCAACAACAAAAATTTACTCTCTTATCAACATTCTCCAACATTTTTCAAGGAAGGGCAACTTTGATTCTCTTCTAACAAAGATGGGAAATAAAATGACCACTTGGAGAGCCTCTTCTCTCTCCTATGCAGGACAGGAAGTTCTCATGAAATTGGTCCTCCAATCTCAATCCTTATACCTAATGCAATGTTTTTGCTTTCCTAAAACCGTGTGCAGAAAATTGGATGATGTTTGCCAAAGATTTTGGCTAGCGAAACCAAACAAGGTGAAACAATTAATCATATCTCTTGGGATCAGTGTTGCAGAGCTAAAGAACAAGGAAGACTAGGGTTTAAGATAATGGAGCACATTAACTGTGCTTTACTACTTAAACAAGGTCGACGACTTCTCAACAATCCAAATTCACTATGGGGAAAAACTCTCAAAGTAAGAAGTAAAAGAGAATCATTGATTTGGTAGAGTATCTCTAGTATCCTTCACTAGCTTCAGATAATGATTCTAAGAAAAATTGGGGATGGAGAGAATACTTGCTTCTAGTTTGATCCGTGGGTTCACACTTCAAGGGATCATA
This sequence comes from Hakea prostrata, assembly GCF_041222555.1. Taxonomy (NCBI): domain Eukaryota; kingdom Viridiplantae; phylum Streptophyta; class Magnoliopsida; order Proteales; family Proteaceae; genus Hakea; species Hakea prostrata. The sequence continues at coordinate 68,295,246 of NC_142606.1, read as the reverse complement.
TGGTAGGTGATCACGACTTTCATCTTTAGCAAAGGTAGTCCACAATACAAGAAGTCTATACTTCTTACCAACAAAGAAACAAAGAGTTACAAAATCCGACCAATGCTATTTCCATTCCACCCTCTTTATCTCAATCAATTCTATCACTTCATCTATCCTCATGAGCATCTATCCCCAACTCATGATTCATAGTTATCTCTATTATCGACAACAGGTGAATTCTTGGCTAAATTAGCCGGAAAGTCTTGTCAAAATTGAATAACCATGAGGCATCAACACCCCACTCTAGATGGTGGAAATTCTTCTAAAAATTACCATTTCACCCAAAGTTTAAAACTTTTTTATGGCGTTTCTTGAATGTAGATTTACCAACCAAGATCATTCTTTCTAAGTGGGTAGGGACAAATCCAACGTGCAAGTTGTGCAATAACAGGGATGAGTCTATTTGGCACATCTTCCTTTCATGCAATTTGATGAAGAGAATTTGGGCAGTGGGACCATTGGGACTTAGGACAGAATTGATCAATAATATCTCTCTCATTAATTTCCTTTGTATTTGGTTATGGCTTTGATAAAGAAACTAAAATCTGGTTCTTCTTTATATTCATAATAACTTGCATATCTTGTTAGAAAGTAATACCTAAGTCTATAATAATAAAGATCCCAACCTGCTAAGACTAATTACCAATGTCAATAGATGGGTTGGTGATTTGAAGTTAATCCCTAAAAATAGACCCAAAACAACCAATGTAGAAATTAGACAATTCTCTGCCTCCTTTAAATGCCTTAACTCGTCTAAGCATTTTGGATACTTACAAATTTTAATGTATGCAAGTTTACCTAATGAATTATAAGGTGACAGATGGAGTGTAGGACTTTTTTGGGAATGAACCATCCAGGACATTACCACTCGGATAGCACCAGCTAAACAACTTTTGGAGGAGTTAATAAAAGCCACTTGGACAGCTATAACATTAGCCCAACTGAAGCAAGTACAAATTAAACACATGTGGTGTGATGAAGTAATAGTAATATATATGCTAAAAGGCAAAGAGATAAAACACTTATCTCCTTCCTTATTACCCATTTTGATACATATTCTACCTATAACCACTTAGCTAGAAATTTGTAATTTAAGATAGGACATTGCTAAAAATTGGTTACTTAGTCTAACAACCCACATGTAAGACTTTCTTGTTTAAAGGCCATGACTCATGATGGATGTAATTGCAACTCTAAATCCTAATAAAAGTTATCTTATTTCTTATTTTTAAAAAAAAAATTCTCCAACATAAATGCTAACCACCAACTAAACAACTTGTAGAAAATGAAGAGAGATGATTTCCTTACCATTTCGTGCAATAAACTCCACAATTCATGCTTCGGCATATTTCAATCCACAATGATTTGGTTCAACTCTCCACCTTTCTCTTTCTCCAAACTTTCAACCTCCAAAGAATCACAAAGAATTTGTTTGTGAGTAACTTGAGCAATAAGATAGGGTTTTAAAGGTTGGATTTCAAAAAATGCCCCTTTTCTAGGTGGGGGCGATCAATCAAGGTGACCTACTACCCCAATCAACTACCCCCATAACTTTCAACTATGAAAACCGTTTTTGACGAGCTTCAGAGGGTAGGTACTCCTAAATATTTTCCAATTAATGGTATAATTTGGCATTTGAGTCCTCTATCTAAGGGTGTCAAAACCTAACCCGAACTGTTAAATCGGACCGAATCGGCCCCTTATAGCCCAAACTGGCCTAAATCAAAGCTTAATGGGTTGTGTTTCGGCTGAACAACCTCAGCCTGCATTGGTTCGGAATAGTCCGGGCTAGCCTGTGTGTGGCCCGCTAACCCGAACCCTTTGCCCGAAACCAGCCCGTTAAACCCGTTATAAATAAATAAAATAAAATAAATTTAAAAGTAAAAGACAAGAAAACCCCCCAAGTATCCATTTGTTTTCCTTAATTGTTTTGCTTTGGAATATGCAAACAACAAGCTTGTCAAAGCCTTCGCCATTTGGAAGATGGGTTTAGTAAATATTTAGCAAGTGTATTATCATTTGAAAATCTTTTAATGCTATATTTTGATATATTTTTACGAGTGTTAGGAAGGGGGAGGAGAATAAGCAGAGACAACCCACTAAAATTCATCAAGATGCCAGCTTTATTTTGTATATTAGTTCTATAATTTTACTTCTTTGTAGAAAAAAAGTTTTTGGTTTTGAACACCCAACAAAAGAGACTTTGAGAGAACTTAATGCTTATATGTGTTCACATGCTCTTGATAAATTCCACACATCAACAAGGTACTCAAAACATACCGCTAGTAAATTCGAACCCAAATCATTAGTAACCCAATTCTAAACCATTAGCCCAAACTGTTAGTTAGCCCGAACTGAAACCGCACCAGCCCGAAACCATTATTTTCTTAATGCGCCATGTTTGGGTTGAGGGTTTTTCACCTCGAAACCGGCCCAACCAGAACCGTTGACACCCCTAGCTCTATCATTTGTTTTCGTGCATGCTAAAATCTCATTTTTATGTTTTCCAGGTTAGCTTTCTCTCTCCTGTTGAACTCGATTAAAGTGGTCGAGTTTTTTTTCTAGTTCACCCAACTCCATAGGTTTGATTTCCATACTTTCGGGCTCAACTCGAATGATCCAGAGTTGCCTTCTACTAGAACTCCGAGTTTGCGGACCTGAAATGATGGGTTACCCAGGTTAGGATTTTAGGGGATTTTACAAAAGTCATCTTCTTCTTCTATCAAAATGTTTTTCATTTTCCCCCCTGGCTCAACTCGATCCTAAACCAAATTTAGCAAGTCCTAGTCTAAGAAATATGGATTGTTCGATTCCAACTAAAAGACCCAAGTTGACTTGAAGATGGAACCATAGTTCCAACGTCGGGGATTCCATATGAACAAGAAATCGCAAGATCAAACCAGTAAAAATCTTCTATGGCTGTAGCAATAATCACAAAATATCCTTTGAAATCATTCCTCCATTTACGGACAGAAGAAATTGGAGAAATTTTGGTGGTTACAACTCTAATTTGATTTGGATTTTCTTAAGTGAACTTCCCCCTTTTTGTTTGGCAATGGTTTCAAGTTGATTTGTTCTTTGTGCTGAGTGATTCAATCTAGGTACTGGGGGAGAAGTGCAGTGGGCCTAGAACTTAGAAAGTGTAGAAAAACAGATGGGAAGAAATGGAGAAGCTCGAGAGACGTTTTGGTGAGACCTCCTACGCCCACTCCTGCAATAGGATGGAAGAAATCTGGAGCATTGGAGAGTTCGATTTCAACGTCAAGGGTTTATCCAAGGATTCCTTCTTTACCTCCCGATGACCTGAAGAAAGATATAATCAAAGAACAGAAACGGCTGCAGGGTTTTGTTTTGTAAAATTTTCAACTATAAATCCACGAAGAAAAAGCGTATTTACAACTGATTTTACACCGTCCGATTACTTTTTAATGACGTGGTTGACCGTCGGCTACTGGTATATATATATATGCCATCCAATATCTTTTTTTTTTGTATCTTGAGGTTCATTCGGGCCAGCTTGCGGGCACCTTGATTACATCCTCAGGGGGGATGCTTGTCGTCCGCAAAGGTCGAACCCATGACCTCTTCACTGAGAAGTATGAATCTTACCACTCTACCAACCCTGAGTCATACATCATAGCGTCCAAAGTCAAGCAATATGATTTATACAAAACGACAATGCATCTGGATCAAATTTTATTTGATAGAGGTCTTGATTCTTGGTTTGACCTCCACTTTTAGCCATTATTTCTTAATTTAATTAATAAATGACAAAAAATCAATAGAGTTTTTGTTTGTGACAAAAGCAATAAAGGATTTTACTTGTGACAGTTGGCTAATTTCTTGTTCAAAAAAAAAAAAAAAAAGAGAGTGCTAAAATCAGGAGATTAATTAGCTTATAATGGGTTTTCTGAAATTGGAAGTTTTTAGAGGAAAACATCTTCTGGGGTGCATATCTTACTGCTGTGCATAGCAGTGCACTTTTATACCAAATGGTTGACTGAAAAAACAAAGCAAATTCAAGACTATTGAGAAGTTTCAAATTTTAAAATTTAGCTTTTAATCTTAGCATTCTATTTAGTACAAATGCTCTGCTGAGCATAACAGAGAATTTTTTTTTTTTCTTTTCAATTTTTATAATCTAGATAGTTCAATTAAGATTCCTCATTCATATGTCACAGTTTAATCTGAGTTACTTCATTAAATGAAATGAGATTTTTGTTTAATGAGAAAATAAAGTGTTAAAATTAGGTAGTGCATTACATCCGAAAAGGAACTTAGCCATTGTACAACTAATCCTCACATGGTCTGTAGTTAAATTGAGCAACCATTGTCTACTGGTTTGAGATCTGAAATTATAAATTTCTAACTTACTTGTAGCAGTTAGAACTTGTGCCATAATTTGGATTAAAGTTGGAGAATGATCCTTCATTTCTTTGTCTTGTAGCCCCTCCATTGCACCAGAATTCTTTGAGCTGTACTCCCTGTTGATGACCTGTTTGTATGGCTTTTAGAATGTGATGCATTAGTTCTTCTAAAATATCTCTTGATTGCCCTATCCCTGAGGCCTGGACGATGCCTTCGAATGCATCAACGATTTGATTTGTACTGGTGGCGAACTTAACCAAACCTCGCAGCTTGATAGCAACAAGCTCTTTCACATAGTGAAAATCTATTTCCAAGTGCTTTGTGCGGGAGTGAAATACTGGATTCACAATAAGAAATATAACACTTAAATTGTCTCAAAGAATAGTAAGAGCAGCCAATTGATAAACCCCAAGCTCAAACAATAAAGACCAAATGTGAATCAATTTGTGCTAGTGGAAACTATGGCCTATACTCAGCTTCTGTAGAGGAACGGAAAACCGTTTTTTGTTTCTTAGAACTCCAAGAAATCAAATGATACCCAAAGTATCAAAATCAAAATAAGCGGTAAGAGAAATGATGAATTGTGTTGAAAAGAAAAGCCCGTAAGTATTTGCGATGTATAAATAGCGTAAGATGCACTTTACAGCAGCCCAACGTACATCAGTGGGGGAGTGCATAAATTGCGCAACACGACGCACATTAAAGAGAGATGGGGCCTAGTGAATGACAAATATTGTAGGGCCTCGACAGTTGCAATGGGCTTGGCACATTAAAGAGTTAATGGGCTTAGCTGTACGTGATCTACAATATAAATTTTGTTGGAATAGAAGAAGCCCATCAGGGGAACGGTGTACTTCAAACACCTAAAGGGTAACTACATGAGAAGTCAATCGCAGGCCCACATTATTACCCATGATGAGGATATCAATGACACGTATAAAAAAACATAGAAAACTAAATCATCTTGTCGAAATTAAAAAAGAGACGTATCGCCGTATCGGACCGAGACGCAACAAACCCATGTGGCTGAACAAAATAGCTCAGTTTTGTTTAGGGGTGCATAAGTTCAGAAGGTGTGTAAATAAATTTTTTTTTTTTAGAGAAAATTACACGGCACTTACTATTTTTAAGGTGAAACTAATGACTATACACTATTGTCTCGAAAATTACATGGCACCTGTATGCATAATTACAAGTTTTCCACAGTTAAATTTGTTGTTACATGGATTATGAAATTATCTAAATGTCCTTACCTTTACTTAAGTTATTTAAAAATTGAATTTCAAATTATCCAATGCCCTCTGGGCAAGGAAATGACATCAATGCCCCCATTTTGATTAAGCAAATGACACTAATACCTTACTATCATTTTAGTGATTCAAAATCTGAATTCAAATTATGTAAATGTCCTCCGGTAAGCGACATTACCAAAATACTCCAAGTTAACTCAACATGGCCCTAATAGTGTCGTCTCTCTCTCTGCAACCCATCTTCTTCGACAACCCCTTCGCCGCTCTCCACCGTGCAACCCGTCTTCTCTGGCCACAGCACTAAGTACTAAACATCTTGAACAATCACCAAAGTCGAAGTGATTCCATCAACTCTATTAACACAACTTCTGCAACTCATTGACTCCATTAACGCAGCCTCTGCAAATCGCCTTGACCTTGATTCCGTCGACTCCATTAATGCAACTCAATGAAGGAATTGCATCCACCGGTTAGGGTTTTTTTCGTTTTACACCTCACCTCAACTCTGCAACACTCACCACCACTACATTGTCAAAATGTAAGGTAATATTAGGGTTTTTTCTTTTTACACAAAATCACATGCACAGATGATTCAAAATGTTCACCATGCCTGACGTGAGCTTCTGTGACAACCGCTGCTAGTCACGTTGGGCCATTATCAAGCGACCTAGCGCCCCACACCTGGTGCACTCAGGGTGCTCAACGAAATGCCTCTGCGAACAGCATGCAATGCACCCACCCAACGCACAGACGTAGGGCCATTATCAAGCGACCTAGTGCCCCACACCTGGTGCACTCAGGGTGCTCAACGAAATGCCTCTGCGAACAGCATGCAATTCACCCACCCAACGCACAGACGTAGGGCCACAACCCCCACCCTTAGCCCCACCTCGACACCCACAACCTCAGCCCCACCACCCACACCCTCACCCTCACCCTCAACCCCACACCCACACCCACCCCCCACCCCCAACCCCCACATCATTGTGAATGTATATCTTGCTTCAATGATATGTTCTATTGATTGAGTTTCCTATTTGAAATACAGACTTCACTACTAGTTGAGTTTCCTATTTGGAATGACAAATCCCTTATTGTAGTATCTGCTTGATGGATGAATCGTTGTCCTAATAATTGGACTTATTAGATGATGCATGTAACTGATATTATGAGGAATGATAATTGATGTAGCATTTGATGATGAACTTCAATAAAATTTAGGTTATTTGTTAACAATTTGAGTACCTAATTCTTACCTAGATTCCAAAATCTGATGACAATCGTATGACCCCCTGTTGGCCAAATGTGAGGAACCTTGACGACTTCCGCGATAAATTTACCGGAGGACTGGTGCAAAATTATTTTTTTGGTTGGAATCTTTGGACAACTTAAATTAGTTTGAACTTTCTAGTAAATTAGTCTAAACTTTCTATTAAATTAGTTGAACTTTCTTTAGGCCATATAGAAATACTAGAGACTGTTTAATGATATGTGTTATCTTCTTACAACATTTGATACACTATTTATCATGTAAGTGGGGGTCCTATCAATTAGTGAGGATTGTAACAATTTAAATTACTGATAACAACCTTAGACAATCTTAATAGAACATTAAAAACATTACTGATAGCAGCCTTAGACAATCTATAAACTGGAGCAGGGCAGAAGGCCCCAACACATAACTATGGTTATCAACTAATTTACAAGAATGAAATACCAACTCCTGTTAGAGTTGATGCTATCAAGAGAAAATATTATCATCCAAATTTGATTAGTTGAAATTGACCAATAGCAAACATGTTCTCCCTCCAAACCCTCCTTGTATTGTCAATTAAGGCTTAATACATGTAGAAAATATGTTACCTGGATATGACATTTGTGCATCGTTTTCATTCATCCAAGATGAGATATATTGGAGATGAAGTAGCTGACATCATATAAATGATCTCAAAATACTTCAATGGGGATTCTTGCATGATATAGGTATATATTCTGGATTTGAGAATTTGGTGGCATGATCAATAAAGAAATAAATGGAATTACAAGCCTCTCTCTTTGCATTGAAAATAATCAAAATATATTATTTGCATTGAAAATAATCAGTGCAAAATGGTTTGGACAACTTATCTGATTTGTATCTTGCAATTGAAAGAAGTGCATTGTATAGCTTTTGTTAGCATCATGGAATACTGAAATTATTGATGCATATGATATGGTGCATAACAGGTTAAGAAACTACAACAATGTTGTTGTTAACAAAGAATATAATGCATATATTACTTCTTTGTTGTTTAGTCTATAAACATATTTTTTTTGCTATTTTCGGATATAAATATCAGTTTCTAATGCATATGTTGTGTTTTCGAATGCAGGAAATTGGATATGGATATTACTACTGCTATTGAGTTTCATTTATATGGGAAATGTTCGAACATTTGTTGATCTTGATAAATATAGCCGCATAGATATGATTATTGACATATGGAACAAGGTATTATGGGATATTACAACGTCACCTTCAAAGTTAGAGGTGAGCTTGAATCTGGTGAAGTTCATAATGTAGATGGTGACGACACACTACTAGATATGTAAAGAAAGCATGAAGGGGGCATTATTATATTACGTATCAGTGGTGTAAACCACAACCCTTCAATAACCCCAACTTGTATGATAAACAATGTGTCAAATGTTGTAATTTGCCATGGACGAAGATCCCTAAAATCAATTGCTTCGGTTTCATGTCAGCATCAACAGAAAAGGTACAAGACAAAGTTGAGACTAGCAGGACACTGTTAGATGCCTCCAGAAACTCAAGCCATTCATTGCAGATATGGAGGAGGATACTTCAACTAACACACTCTAGACATCAGCAAGTCACCCAATTAGTAGATATGAGTTTAAGGTCGGTGACTTGTTTGAAGATGTATATGGTTTTAGGGTAACACTAGTGAAGTATGTCCATCAAGAAGGATTCGAAAGATGCTTACTGAAGAATGACAAGGGGAAGGTGCTTGTTGTTTGCAAGGCCCGCCATTGTAGTTGGAGACTGTATTCATCGAGGGAAAAAGCTAAAAGTCAAAGCTTTGTAGTAAAAACATACTACCCACTCCATAGATGTAGAAAGGGGGTTCAAACTATAGTATGTAAAGGCTACATTTATTTGGTTATATTAAGCTCCTTTATATAATACTGTTGACTTGCCCAACCTATGTTTATTTGTATGTAGGGATCTCAAGTGGGTGGTGAGCAAATGATGACTAGGACCATAAAAAAGGGTTTGGAAGAGGAAAATTTTATTGAGAAAGTCATATCTAGGAAGACACGAGAGAAGAAGAGGCTTCTTATGCAAAGACAACCAAGTAGACTTTGTAATTCAGGCTCTCAATGTCTGGCCGCGAGCGTCTCTGAGAGGTTTGAATTGGTTTCGAATACAAATGATTGCATGAACCGATTCTCACAAAGATTGTGAAACATTAATGGGGCAATGGGAAGCATTCAATGTGACCCAACAATGAAAACCAACTAACAATGTAAGAGATTCTATCCTAATTGCGTTCAGAAGAGAGGTTGCGAAGGGTTATCGAATATCCTTACCTTATCGCACGATTTCCTTTATTTCTCGCACTTTGGCACCACCCAAAGAGTGAAGAAGCTTCAAAATCATGAGCTCTCCTCCTCTCCCACGTTATCAGCCTCCTTTTTGCATAAACAATACATTTATGGGGTTAGAAAATCATAAAATAGGGTTTTAAACTCGAAAGTCTGAATCTGCTCCGAAATTGGGCAGAGGCGATTGGTCTAGCCGGTCAACCGCCTCCGACCAACCAGTCCTATATCCAAGGTTTAAAGTCTCGGTATTGAGTATCATATCAGTCAAGTGATTTTAAGAGACGTATCGTCCTATATCGAGTATTGTATCGCTCTGACTAATGTATTTTTGTGTAATTCAATGGAGAGACGTATCGAGATGTATCGTATCGGTTGGGTCAAATATGGATATGTATCGCATGGTATCGTGAGATACTTTAAACCTTACCTATATCTCGGTCATGAGAAGGCCTATTACGACGGGCTTCGGATGGTAAAAGGGTCATTTCAAGGGCTGATCATTGGTATAGTTTACCTCGAATTTTGAATCCTCTAGCGTTGGTTTACAGCCATGCGAAAACCTCCTTTTTATACCTTCAAGATTAATCTTCTCTCTTCTTTTGAAATCCATTAGAGTGATCAGGTCTTCATCACGATCATCCACCTCCATAGGTTTTATTTCCGAACACTCGGGCTCGTACTCCTTTCGCGGTTCTAGAACTAACGGGTTAAAAGAGTCAGAAATCCTGGGGATTTCACAGTTTTAAGGAGGTACATTATCTATTGAAGGAAATCCAAGAGAGAGTGTTATAAATAATATTTATTTGTGGATATCAATCACCCTCAAAGAAATAATATCAAAAGATGTAGTTTCCAAATGAAGATCTCTGCCACCTCAACATACAATTTTGCCAGTTTGCATTCTCATATTAACTGAAAATCACATCAATCTACCCTTCCATATCAAAAGCATCTTATTTTATGCAAGAATCATATATTGCATTTTCGTGTAGACTCTAATATTTCCATATCAGAGAAAATGCTATTTCCACTATAAATAAATAATGCACATAACTCAATGGAAGAATTTGATTCATCTTGTCCTAATTTTCTTTCTTGTATTTAATATATCTTCTCCATTTTATATAAAAGTAAAAAACAAGTTCCATCCACGTCTTTTATTTTTTACGAAAATCATCTCTATTCACCCCTGTGAAGGACCGAGACTACGAGGGTCTTGCCAAGCTTTACTTCTAAGTTCTAATGGCGTTTATTAGGGGAGAGCCTTTGGTACTGGCAAGGTACTGAGCTCTTCTTGGGGCGATGGTAGCTTCCTTAATCTATCCCCATGGGAGGAGTCTAACAAGAAGAACGTTTCAGCTTCCAAGGGTATTAAAAAAAATACATCCAAAGGGAATATCTGCAGACCTTCTATAATACACAAATGTTAATTCTATACTGAATTAGAATTGAAGGCGAAATGTCTCATGCTCCTGCAATTTGTTGATTCATTTTGTGGATCAGTTTTAGTACTGGAAAGCTGATTTGTTTGAATTTATGTGATCAAATTGGTTGATAATGAATCTATTTGGTTCTCAGGAAGAATTATGGAAGTAGGAATTAAAGATTTTATGTTGCCTGCTGATCAAAGCCTTCTCATTCAAAGGCATTCCACTGGAGATGACTGGTTGGAAGTCCTTATTTCATAGGAGTTCTAGATAGAGACCTTCTCTTACCAAAAACAAAGAAAACAAAAAGATGCCTTGGGTAATCAAAACTTGTTTTTGATTCATTTTGTTGCTTCCATTGCTCTTCTCTTTAATTTAGTTCATATATGAACATGCGTGAGCCTTCCTTGTAAGTTGTATAATGTTTTTCACTGTTCTCATCCCTTTTCTTGTTTCCATTTTTATGATCTGCAGGTGATTCAATCATATATACCACTTGGTATTCTCACCTGATGATACATGTACTTGCATTTATATATTGAAAATTCATTTTTGGTTGCACGCAATGTGATGATCATATGAACAGAATTTCTGATCCTTTCCCTAGTCAACAATAGGTATTAAATTATGCAATGGGTAATTAAAAAATTAATGAATATTTTATTAATTGAGGCGAGTTTTATACTTTTATGAAGAAATATCCAACAATCGCATCATTTTTACTCCAAAGAGGGCGAGTAACCCCAAAATTAGTACCAAGGGGATTTGAACCGCTATGAGACTTCAGGAGCTGCCTTATATTACACCAACAATCAGGGGCGGAATCAGGATTCAATATTGGGGGGCCGAAGAATGGAAGTCCATATTATGAAAACACCAATGGTTTTTTGCTACACATATTGTATGGGTCCTTAAGACCCATTGAAGGTCTCACGTATGAATTATTTTATTATATTAAGGAATAAACTCACATATATTTTGTGGGGCCCACACATATTTGATAAAAATAGGTAAATTATTGATAGTGATAGTTTTTTTTCAACAAGATGTAGATAAATTAAAGCATCAATACCAAAAAAAAAAAAAAACACGGCTTAAACCCTAAAATGTCATACGCAAACCAAATTTTTTTTTTAAGGTAAGAAATGCAACCAATGGTACTTAGTTACCTTACTAACTATAGACATTTTATTTATAATATAAAATCAAATAGCAAAAATTGTAGACAAAATAAAGAAACAAAGAATATAAAATAAAAAAATTTTAAAAAATAATAATAAATAAATTGAGAAATAAAAAGAGTAGCTAATTGTGGGGAAGATTTTTTCCCCAAATTTTCGTTAACCCACGCTTATAAAAAGGGAAGAATAAATAGGAAGAGAGAAACTTAAGAGAATAAATAGGAAAACAAGAGGAGAGAGGAGAGAGGAGATATGAGGAAATTTTAAGATTTTTTTTTCAGAAATTTCCTTTAATCCACATTTATAGAAAGAGACGAGAATAAATAGAAAGAAAAGATGTGATAGAGAAGTGGGGAGAATAAATAGGAATTGAAGAGGTAGTTTTTAACTAGAGATGACTTTTATACCCATTGTTTTATATTTAAAGTTGTTCTCAATATTTGGGGGGACCAAATAGTGACATTTCACATGTGACAAGAAAAAAAAGTGAAAAAATGAAGAAGATTAATATAAAAAATCTAAAATTTAAAGAAATTAATCAAAATTTTGAAAAATCCCTTAGTAGGTCCGCCCCTACCACCAATTGGCCACCTACTTCATTGCTTTTGTACCTGTGATTGGAATAAAAGAGAAGTACTTCTCAAAGGGGTCGTGCTTCAGTCCTATCATCATGCCAAACAATTTCAATCGTTGGATAAAAATCTCGGTCAATATCAAAATCTCGACCAAAACTTATAAAAAAATCTTAAATTTAAATAAATTTTAAAATATGACCAAAATACATTTATATGTTAAAATCACTCAAGTACCCCTTAGCTTACACCCTATTTTTGTACTAAAAGGGGAGCCACGAGTTTCATGGCAGGTAGGATGTATATGTAAAAAATTTAAATTAAAAAAAGAATAAGGGCAAATTGGTCATAAAAGTGATAATTTGTCCTTAAAATTGACCTTTTCTATAGTACAGGGAAGGCAAATACAAAATCTCAATTTTTTGGACTAAAAATGACATAAATCAAACCTCAAGGAGTCCAAATGAAATTTGCCCAAAAAAAAAAAGAATAAGGGCAAATTGATCATAAAAACGATAATTTGTCCTTAAATTGACTTTTTCTATAGCATAGGGGCTGCATATGCAAAGTTTCAATTTTTTTAGACTAAAAATGACATAGACCAAACCTCAGGGGGGTCATATGAAAATTACCCATTTTTAAATTATAAGATTCAAAATATTTTTAATATTTTACAATGAAAAGTTACAGGTAATGTTATTCCCTATTTAGATACCTAAAATAGTCAATAGATAGTCTATGGAAAATCTTGTTTGAATAGTTAACAAACAACACTTAAGGAAAAAGACATGGTCTGGAAGGTACCTTATGGAGATACCCCTTTGTAGGTGTCTCTTCCTCTTCTATATAAAGAGAAAAGTTGATCCCTGATGACTCTATCAGTTTAAACACCAATATAAGTCTCTTGGTTTTATACCAAAGTGTGTGTTTTGTTGATGAGTTTGTGAGTATTACCTTCGGACATTCGTTGCAAGTACCTCCCTTTGGGTGCATGCCATTAGATCTAAAGAGTTGTTGTATTTGAAAGTGAAAATGTCAACGTCAAAACCATTCTGCACTATGGGGGGCATTCAAATACCTTAAGGAAAAGTACTGATTTGTAAACCTCAACTCACCTTATTCGAGTTCTTATTGCTGTTATTGTATTGTTTATTCGATGACATACAGATGAATAGTAATGTTATCGATTTATTCTTCAACTTCTACAATGACATGTGTATCGTGTTAAACCCGATAAGTTTTATTTTGTTAACTCTTGGGACCTTGATTAATTCAAATATAAGGAATAATCAATGGAATTAGAAGTTGTTAGCCTTCCTACCTAGAGCAAGAAGAAGGAAGAAGGGAAAGACAAACAAATAGAGCAAATACATAAAAGGCAAGAACCTTACAATAGGCATCAAGTCCAAGAGAATTTTGCCATAGAATCAAGTCTCGTAGGCAAGTTAGTACCTATACCTCATTGTAGATGATATGTTCTTGAGAATACACATTGGTGTAGAGTGTAGATTCCTCTCACACTAGTAATTTAGTTAACTCTCCCTCTTAAAGGTTTTTTTTTTCTAAAGAAATCTTAAGGCAAATGAGAATCTAGGTGGTATGTAGAACTTGTTTTTGTGATTCTATTGATTTGAATATAGAAAATTACCTTACAATAAGACATTCACGTCTAAACACAGCGTAAGAAACTTACCAAAACAGAAAAAAAGGAAAAATATATTTTATTTTTGGTAGAAATCTTGTGTAGGTTACATATAGATTAATCCCCATGTTGGCGCTAAGGTCATATTGCACAATGGAAAACCCTCTCTATCACGGAAATTCTGAATGCCCTGCACCCAAATGTAGCTGCTCAACAGAGTCAAACTCTTTGTAACCCACCTTCGGAAGAGGAAGTTAAAGAAGTCCTGTTTAAGATGCAACCCCTCAAAGCTCCTGGAGTTGATGGCTTCCCTCCTCTATTCCTGCAGAGATACTGGGAGTTAATCAAACCAGAAATTATGTTTTTTCTAACAAATTTCTTTGCAACAGGTATTTTGCCATCAAAGGCTAATGAGACTTTGATCAGCCTTATCCCCAAACGTCTCTGCCCTGAGGAAGTGGATCAGTTTCGGCCTATGAGTTTGGTGAATGCATATATGAAAGTGGCTACTAAGATTCTAGCTGATTGCTTAAAGCAATTTCTACCTGAGGTAATTGACCCAGAACAATCAGCTTTTGTTGAGGGACGTGCAATCTCCGATAATGTTATGGTCGCGCATGAACTCTTCAATTATGTAAAGAAATAAAAAAGGAAAGAAGAAACTAGTCATCATGAAGTTGGATATGAGCCGTGCTTATGATAGAATGGAATGGGATTACATTCAACAGATTTTACTACGCATTGGTCTTCCTAGTAAGTTTGTGCAATTGGTTATGGTGTGTATCACCTCAGTAGAATATTCATTGATCATCAATGGTGCAATCCGATGTGATATCAAGCCTACGCGTGGGTTGAGACAAGGTGACCCCTTATCGCCATCAATCTTCGTGCTTTGTACTCAAGATTTTTCAGCTCTTTTAAGGCAACGAGAAGAGCAAGGATTGATCAGAGGAATTCAGGTTAAAAATAGGGGTATGAGACTCTCACACATGCTCTTTGCTGATGATTGCTTGGTTTTCTCGAATTACAACTTCAGGGCTCTTCATCAAGTAAAGGACATCCTCACTACCTACTGCAAAGTGAGTGGCCAACAGCTAAATTGTTCAAAATCAAGTCTATGTTTCAGTAGTAATACTCACCCCAAGTTCAAACACTGGGTATCTCATCTGCTCAAGATTCCTTATGGGGATGGTCATACTAAGTATCTTGGCTTGCCTTCTACAATTGGCATATCTAAGGTACAGCTGTTTCATGAGATTAATGACAGAGTTGAGAAGAGATTACAAGGTTGGACTCAAAAGCTTTTGTCAACAGCAAGTAAAGAAATTTTGTTAAAAAGCTCAGCCCTCTCTATTTCTAACTATGCAGCCAGCCACTTCAAGCTTCCTAAATCCTTCCATCGCACAAATTCTAAAATGGCAGCATCTTTCTATTGGGGTAACCAAGAAGGAACCAACAAAACTCACTGGATCTCTTGGGACTGACTCTGCAAATCAAAAGCACAAGGGGGACTAGGGTTTCATGATGGCATGATGCATAACAAAGCCATGTTGGCCAAATTAGCGTGGAGATTGCTAATTGAACCACATTCTCATTGGGCTAGAGTTATGAAGAATATATATTATCCCAAGTGTTGTTTCTTAGAAGCATGGTTAGGAACTTCTCCTTCTTGGGGCTGGCACAGCATTTTACTGGGTAGAGAGGTGCTTCATCTAGGCCTGGTGTGGAAGGTTGGACAAAGGGATTCCATTAACATCTGGACTAATAGATGGATTCCTGAGTTGGTAGATGGGAGAATTCCAGCCACAATTCCGACCTCAGAGGAATCAACACAAGTTGCACACCTTATTACCGAGGCTGGCATATGGAACATTGAGAAGTTAAATCACTTATTTCCAGTTGACATCAGTATCGCCATTCAGCGAATTCCCTTGCCGTTGTTCCCTGCGGCTGATCAACTCTTGTGGTGTCCAGAAAAATCAGGTATCTTCTCGGTTAAATCAGCATACCATCTATTGATGACAACAAGAAACAAAAAGAGAACAAATAAAGCTTCAACCTCTTGACGACATTCATGGGAGCTGATAGATAAAGGAGTCTGGAAGAAGGTGTGGACCATCAATGCACTACCTAAGGTGAGAGCTTTAATTTGGAAAGCATGTAATCAAGCTTTAGCTACGGGTGCCAATTGTGTTCATAGGGGTATGCAGATGGATGATAAATGTTCCAGGTGTGGAGCACTTGAAACCATTGAACATCTATTCTTCCATTGCACCTTTGCTCGAGCAGTTTGGTTAGGTTCAAATCTAGGGTTACGCTTTGCAGATCAGCAAGAATGTTCCATAGCACAATGGATAAGAGAGTGGGAGTTATTGAAGATAGAAGATAAAGGCAGATATAAGGCGTTGGAAGCCCACATAGGATTCATTTTATGGTATCTCTGGAGGGCACGCAATGTCAACCAATATACAACAGATCGATGGACTCCAGAGGAGGTGATTCAGCTAGCTACACATGCTGCAACAGAATACATTGAAGTGCAGAGTTCTGCTATAAGAAGCAGAACTGGGTTGCATGCAGTACCTCATTCACAGCCATGTACAAACAGACCTAGTACTATACGCTGGCAGCCACCCCTCAGAGGTGTGATCAAGATCAACTCGATGCCTGCTCTAAGGGCAAATAGAACAGCTAGTGGTATAGGTATTATAGCTAGAGATTGGAATGGAGATCCAGTTGTGGCAAAGTAGATTCCAGCAGTGTTTGGCGAAGCTGAGGTTGGAGAAGCGATGAGAATTAGACAAGGGCTGTGGTTAGCTGTTGAAGAAGGTTGGCTTCATGTAATGATCGAGCCTGATTGTCTCTCGGTGGTGAGGCTACTCTTACAGCCAAAAAGCCCTGTCCCATTTCAGCTTCAAAATGTGATAGCTGATATTAGATATCTGGCTACGGCCCCCCTTTCATGTGTTTTTTGTTTTACCCCAAGAGAAGCCAACTCTGTAGCTCATTCCTTGGCCTAGGAAGCCCTAGTGCTTGAGACTGCACTGGTTTGACAAAATTCCACTGTCTGGCTGAAGGAGCTTGTTCCTCAGCCAGAGCCTATGTCTCCTTCAATATAGTCTTGTTTTCTACAAAAAAAAAAAACAAAAAAAAAAATGGAAAACCCTCTCACATAAAAATAAAAGGAATAGAAAATATCGAATACTTCTTTGACATTTTTGTTTTAATATCCTTCTCATCTAATAAATAATGGGGTCTATACTCTATAGTGACACCGTCATGTGGACTCTATTTGATGAGACTATTTTCTAAAATCTTATGAGCATAATATGTAGATTTATTTTTATCACTATCTTAATTTAAAACTCTCTTCCAACCCAAATGAAAAGGAAAATTACAAGGAAATTGGTGTGTATATTTTTGAATTTTTTTTTGAAAAAAAAGGGATAATTACTATTGTTCTCTTATACTATTACTTAATTAGTAAAAATATCTTAATTTTTATAAAATTAATGTTACCCCCCTCAGTTCAAACATTGTTAAGAGACAGTTATAGTTAAATGTTTAATATTTATTTTGCCTTTCTAAAATTAAGAAACCAAAATGACCATATTTTCCTCATTTAGGAATAAAAAAATTATATGAAATACCAATTTTATACTTGTATTCTTATTATTATGGATTCACACACACACAAAAAAATTGTATCAATAATAACTTCCTAAATTTGATAATATCAAATTAGAAAGTAATAAATAAAAACCGATTAGAAGTAAGAATTTTTGAAGATTTGATAATGTCAAATTAAAAAGTAAATAAATAAAAAAGAGAATAAAACTGTTTAATCATGGTAAAATTTTCTAATTACTAAGAATGATAATATAACTTAATATAAGGTGGAAGTAAGTAAAATCTTAGGGTATTTTTAAATTTTTAAATAAATCAAATATGCCACATCATCACTTAATTACGGAACTTAATGGCAAGGGGCATTAGTAATTATAGAAAAAGTCTAAGATTGAATCAGTAATTTCAAAAAATTTAAAGAATATAAAATCATTAAACAATAATACAGGGTGACAATAGTAATTAACCTTTTAAAAAAAGATTTCGATAGAAAACCTAAGATAGATTAGAATTAGGTACATAAAATTTGTCTCTATCGATATTTTAATGCACTGAGTGGTTCCTCTTCTGGTTGGCGCTAAGATCATTTGTTTTTGTTTTTTTTTGATAATAAAACAGAAATCTGTTACTTAGAATTAGGTTAGTGTGAACCCAAAAAAAGGAAAAAAGAATTAGATTAGTGGGTTATCCATGCCATCAGAATTCATGGCTAATTATTTTGTTTGGCAAGCTTGTTTTTTTAGTTGAAAAAATTGACTAGAACTGAGTCGGGCTCAGGGCAGATTTGGACCGGTCCGAGTCAACAGGATTTTATTGACACCCAAATTAGAGTCTGTCATTATGTTAACCAAAAGTGGAATTAAACTCATGGACCATGCACTTTGACGCGGTCTAGGTAGAAAATCAAGTGCTTCATCTAAATTGCACTAAACTTCATGAACTTGTATGCTTAGTACTTTCGCTTGATCTAGTCCTGTCACAGTCGCAAGAATCAGAGTCTCCAGGCCATTTTTTTCGTTCGATTTGCTCAACGTTAGAAAAAGTGAACTTTTCCATCTCATGCTATCCCCACACTCCATTTAGACTTGCTCAAAAGTTGATTAGATGCCCCTCCACAAAATAAAGTAGGTGAGTGAAAAGAATGCATAGAATGCATGGATCACTTATATATCTTTGTATAACATTATTTGAATTGATAAATTGGCATCTCTAAGCTCCACCCTTTCTAAAACCACCGGGTTGGTTTTTTTTATCTATCTGTGGATTAGTTAGAAGAAGATTGGACACATGCAGGATTGAGTTTTGGGTCAAATGGTTTGTTCTTAGTCCTAATGGTTTTGTCGCTCAAATTCTCTTGATCTATTCATATGATATAAAGACAAGGTATGTGGTCTTTGTCTTGTCACAACAAAATTAACAAGTAGGGTTCGTCTCTGCCTATTTTGATAAAATAGACTTAGGTTGTATCCTATCCTGCATTTAAGAGATGTCAAAAAAATATTTAAATTTAGGATGTAGTGGTAATTTCCAAAAGAGTTTTCCGCCACGATAAAAACTCATTGAAATAGGTGGGGTATTTTTGTTTCATCAATGGTTACCACACCAGTTTGGTTGAGAATAGCGATACCCACTTGTCATTTGAAAGGGATAAAATGAAACTGGAGAAATTAGGGTTATAAACCCTGAGAGTAGAGAGATACTTCCCAATTCCTATTCATCTGAACATTCTTTGCCATTTGTGCCATCGTTGCTTCTATAGACCAAATCTCCACATCACTGTTTTCTCTTGAAACCCTTTTAGAATTTGTTAACCATGGTTAATTTGGACGAAAAAGAAAAAAAATCATGGGTCAAATCAAAATGATGTTTTTCTACCATTTCCAGTCTCTCTTCGTACCATATTTTTCAAAGGAAAAATGATGCTAATAGGTTTTTTCATGGCCAAGATTCATTTTTTCTTCCCATTTTTAGACTAAAGAGGCTAGTTTTGGGGAAGTATTTTGCTTTCAAGGATTTTGCCACAGTGAGATCAAAAACCCTATAACATAATAAAACAAAAGAATTATTAAGTATAATTGTGGGGAAATTCCCTACATCACATTGATAGCAACATAGAAAATCTTAAAATCAACAAAGGTCCCATGATCAAGTTAAAATCCATAAAGCAATTAAAAGAAAAAAAGAAGTTTGAAATTTGCAAATTGATTAAGATGTTAAGGTGAAACTTTAGTTGAATTATCGGATTTCATCTAAAATAAAGAATGATAGGAATTTTATTAGGTAAGAAATGGATAATCCATTTCCTTCTAAACGAACGATGCATGTCCATTAAAAGATTAAAAAAAATTTAGGGTAATTTTCATATGGACCCCCTAAGGTTTGATCTATCTCATTTTTAGTCCAAAAAAATTGAGACTTTACATATGCCTCCCCTATGCTATAGGAAAAGTCAATTTAAGGACAAATTATCGTTTCTATGACCAATTTACCCTCATTCTTTTTTCATTTGGGTCCCTGAGGTTTAGTTTATGTCAGTTTTTTGTCCAAAAAAATTGAGACTTTGCATCTGCCTCCCCTATGCTATAGAAAAAGTCAATTTAAGGACAAATTATCGTTTCTATGACCAATTTACCCTTATTATTTTTTGAATAATTTTCATTTGGCCCCCCTGAGGTTTGGTGTATGTCATTTTTAGTCCAAAAAAATTGAGATTTTGCATCTGCCTCCTCTGTACTATAGAAAAAGTCAATTTAAAGACAAATGATCACTTTTATGATCAATTGCCCTTATTCTTTTTTTTTTTTTTTTTTTTTTTTAAATAATTTTTTTACATACACACCCTCACCTGCCATGAAACTCGTGACTCCCCTTTTAGTCAAAAAATTATAGAAAAGTCTTCAAATTCAAATACATTTTAAAATATGACCAAAATACCCTTATATGTTAAAATAATTCAAGTATCCATTAGCTTAACCCTATTTGTAAAGTAAAATATTGGCCAAGATGGATGAAGAGATTCCCCCTTCACCCATCTTCTTCATTTCATATCTGCTCAACTCAACTAGGGAGCAAACATCCATCTCCATTTAATGTTAGTCTTTGTAAATATGGTTTAATTTAAGGGTTAATTGAGTCATTTTAACATATAAGGGTATTTTGGTGATATTTTAAAATTTATTTGAATTCTAAGACTTTTCTACAATTTTTGGACTAAAAGGGTGATCATGAATTTCATGGCAGGTGGTGGGGGTGTGTATGTAAAAAATTTAAATTAAAAAAAGGGAAGACAAATTGATCATAAAAATGATAATTTGTCTTTAAATTGACTTTTTCTATAGCGTATAGGGGAGGGAGGCAAATGCAAAGTCTCAATTTTTTTGAATAAGGGCGAATTGGTCATAGAAACGATAATTTGTCATTAAATTAATTTTTTCTATAGTATAAGGAGACAGAAGCAATTAGTTTTTTTTTTTTTACTATAAATGACAATGACCAAAATTCAAAGTGTAAATGAACATTTTTTAATATTTTAATTTAATTTGAAGTTTGAATGTGACTGATGAAAATGAAATGAATGATCCAACTGGATTGGCATATGAGTCAAGATATTCTTCAACTAAAAGGAAATATAAAAGTTAAAATGTCCTTCTCAACGTTACGAGGCATGGGGGAGAAAGGTAAACGGTTCCGATTGCCTACGGAAGCAACGACAAGCACGCAGAGTCCTTGATGAATACACCGTTGGATTCGCATCAAGGACGTTCATCTCTGACAGTTAAGACTAATTAGCCTCGTGATCATACAGAAAAAAGTTAAAAAGCCTTTAAAATAGCTAAAGCTGTTGTTGATCAGCTCATGGCTCCAACGTCATATACGAAGCTGTTGCGTGATACGTCACACCGGCTTCTAGGTTTTCCGAGAACCAAGAAGTGGAAAAAATTTATGTTTTTTATTCTTTTTATAGAAATTTCCCTTTTTGTGTTCTTGAGAAGATTCAAGAACCAGTCGACACGACGATTCCTTTACAAATGCAGTTCAGTGGATCAGATGCTACTAATTAAGTAATTGTTAATGCGGGAACTAACGTAGCATTAAAGGTTTTCAGCTTTTTCGATTTTAAAAGTTTAGTGGAGGAAGAATATGTCGATGTTAAGGCGGAGGAAACCTTCTGAAAATGAGAAAGCCGCCTCGAATTTAGATGCTGAGAGGAAAGATGAAGATGATGAGGAGAAAAAGGAGAAAGAGAGTAGTAAGGTGACGAAGAAGAAGGTGAATGTCAGGAAGAGGTGTTCTTGTGTTGATAGCTGTTGTTGGTTCATTGGTTGTATCTGCTCGATTTGGTGGTTTTTACTGTTTCTTTACAATGCTACACCGGCTTCCTTCAATCAGTACGTGACAGAGGCGATTTCAGGAGGGCCATTGCCTGATCCACCTGGTGTAAAACTGCTGAAAGAAGGCTTGGTAGCGAAGCACCCAGTGGTGTTTATTCCGGGAATTGTCACTGGCGGACTCGAGCTTTGGGAGGGGCACCAATGTACGGATGGACTGTTCAGAAAGCGGCTTTGGGGCGGTGCTTTTGGAGATATCTATAAAAGGTATATATTCTTCTGTTAGTTGAATGCTGTCTATTTGAGAGTTGTTTAAATGCATTTCGACGCTTTACTACTGGGATACGGAAAGCGAATTAGAATTTTGATATTGTTGACTTCTCGACAATGAATTTCTATAGATTTTGAGTTCACAGTTTTCTACTGTTTCAGTTCATTATATAGCTTATTTTGTTGGGCATTCTGAAGTGGAAATCGCATCTCCTTGGATAAACAAAATCTAGAAATTGGTGCTATTTTTAGGTCAGGAACACAAGAGTAGAGTGGTTTATCATCTTTCTGTATCTTGGACTTCACAATCTTAGCTTGGAAAGGATATATGGTGAAATTCTCAATTCCAGTAAAGAGTTGTGGCATTTCAATGGTAGCTGTACTGGGAGAATTATGGCATGACAACCACATGATGATTCTTTGAGAGTGAATGGGGTGGTATTAGAAAGTCGACCCCATTTAGTTGGAACTAGGCTTATTGTTGTTGTTGTATTGTGGTCCAACAATGATAGAATATTTGAAGTAATGGCAGAGTTATCAGTACACAACAACGAAAACAGCATAAGCTCAGCCTTACCCCAACTTAATGGTATCGGTTACACAGATCCAAACAAAACAAAGTAGAGGAAACTGAGATCTAAATGAAAGAGTTGATGGACAAATTAGGTGAGAAATCAAGTGGACATTGACAAATGGATGTAAGAGTAAAGAGGCATTGCCTAGCAAGTCTGGACTCTGTAGAACCTCAGCTAAATGGGGTTTGAACTCTGCTCTCTGGATCCTTGCCCTCCAAAGGGTCTATCCTAGGTCATAGTTGGTACAAACCCAAACTTTGGATGTCTTCCCTAAAATGCTTCAGATACTCAAAAGGTGTTTTAGTGTATTAGGTTGCCTAACCCAAACATAAACCTGTGTATCCAAATTGTTAGAGTTGCCACACCATCATGCCACATAGCTCAGGTAATGGACCATTGAGATAAAGCCTTTCCAACAGGTCAGTGTGATATGAACTCGATTTTAGGGTTAGGGTTTCTTTGATGAATTCCCTAAAAATTTAGGTTTTGCCAAGGATAGTCTTTTATGAACCAGCAAATAATACTATTAATGGGAAAGAAGGGGGATTTAGGGAGGGTTCTTGAGATTGATTAATGATAAATGTTACTGTAATCGAAGGCTTCAATGGGTGTAATTCAGGTATCCAAATATCTATGGGTAAACTTAAGGGTTATTGGGTAGCTTGCAATTGGGTCTTGGATGGGAAAGGGAACGATTGGGATATTTGTGGATCTTCAAAGAATTTATGGGAGGGAATTACTTGGGAAGTGGTGGGGTGATCTGTCTTCACCTAAGATTCTATTAGTTGTTTAGTTTAAGTTAAAGTATTTTGATTGTGTGGCTGAGATTAAATGTAAGGATCCTAAGTTATAAAGGATTCCCAAGTAGATCTCAAATCTTTTAATGTAGGCTATAACCTAAAAGTAGCCTGATCTTTTCATTGTAATCTTTAAGTCTGGATTAATAAACTTATTAAAGAATTGCAGCCAAGAAGTGTGGTGGGCTCCTGTTGAGGGGGGACCTTGTAGTTTCAAGCTCTCTTATTTTCAGCCAAGTTCTGTCCTGCGATTCCAGCAACCAATCTCTCTAGATTCTGCAAACAAGTAAGTTGAACACGTCCCCGACCCCAGCCCTATTCTCTCTTGTTTCTTCTTTTCTCCGTATACCCTGCGGCTCCTATTACTTGCTGTTTCAGACCAAGAAACACCAAGAAACCCTTCCCCATGCTTGCACAAATCCTAGAACCCCTACCTCTTGTGAAACCAACCTCCTTTCCCTTTTCTTTTTTTGAAATAACCCCCCAACCTCCCCTTTCTGTTTTTATTTTCTGGTTCTTGTGGCAATAGTGACAGGGCAGGAAAAAAAGGAAAGAAAATGAAAAAGACTGAAACAGAAATAAGAGAAAATAAAAGAAGAAAGGAAGAAAAGAAGCAAGACGAAAGAAAGAAAGGAAAAGAAAAAAAGAAACAAACAAAGAACGTCGCAAGACGCCTACCCATTTTCTTTCCTAACCGCAGGCCTTCCCTACCTTTTCCATTCCCATTCTATTATTCCCTACCCATTCCTCAAGTTCTTCATTTCAATTTAGGTTTTGCAAAATCCTGATCTTTTCCCATCCTGCCCCAATTAGATTTTGTTAAAACCCTAACTTTTCTCTACCAACCCATAGGATCCCAATTTTGTTTACTTATCCTTCTCTCCAATTTCCATCTAAATCAGAACATCCCATATCACTTCTAAGAGCGTTCCACAACTTTCCTAGTAACCCATTTACATCCCGTAATATTTTAGACTTGGTTGTTTGAAGATTCTTGGCAAACCCCTAATTTTAAGGAAATCAACCTAGGAACCCTAATCCTAAAATCAGGTTTCCATCACTCTATTTGGACTCAACCCAGGGCTTAGAAACCAACTTAACTAGGGTTTCTTTCATAACTAAGCATGCCCTTTTCAACTAAATATCAACCACATAAATTAAAGGAACTCTTCTTGAAATAAAAGACCTAAACCATTTGTAAGAGTCCTACTTAAAAGAAATTAAGACTCAAGAATTCAACTACCAACTCAAACTTAGACGTCAAAACATGACTGGACTCTAAAAATTAAAACTAAAATTCTGAAATTAAAATTGGCCTTGGGGCCCACAACAAGGTTTTGGCCAGGGGTGAGCCTTGTTCATATCACAGAGTGAATGGTTTTAGTCCTAAAAGCGATCATATTCATGATGAATCATGTTTACTTCATCATTCTGCATTTTACTCTTTATGGTACAAATGTGAAATTGACAACTCAGATTATTTTTTTGGACTTCTGTTTGGTGTTATGTAGACCTTTATGTTGGCTAGAGCATATGTCATTGGATAATGAAACTGGATTGGATCCTGCTGGTATAAGAGTTAGGCCCGTCACTGGACTTGTTGCAGCAGATTACTTTGCAGCAGGCTATTTTGTGTGGGCAGTTCTGATTGCCAATTTGGCTCGGCTTGGTTATGAGGAGAAAACTATGTACATGGCTGCATATGATTGGAGACTTGCATTCCAGAACACTGAAGTACTTTTTTTTCTTCTTCACTTTGACAGTTCTTTTTCTGAATTTTTATTTGAATAAGCTTTTCCTCTTGTTTTAGTTGATGAATATCTATTCTATCTGCTTATAAGTCCATCAAATTGACTGAATAGGTACGGGACCAAACCCTGAGCAGGATAAAAAGCAATATAGAACTCATGGTAAGTACAAATGGTGGGAAAAAGGTGGTTGTTGTTCCACATTCAATGGGAGTCCTGTACTTTTTGCATTTCATGAAGTGGGTTGAGTCACCTGCTCCAATGGGGGGTGGTGGTGGGTCAGATTGGTGCGCTAAGCATATAAAGGCAGTGATGAACATTGGTGGGCCATTTTTAGGTGTTCCAAAAGCAGTCTCGGGACTCTTCTCTTCTGAAGCCAAGGATATTGCTGTTTTCAGGTTTGCTCTATTTAACTACTCTGCATTGTTAGGTATTTTATTGTGTGGCCATACAAATATGTAGGTTTAAATATCTGAAATATAGGGGAACCCTACTTTCTTCAATGTATAGCCTCCTTTCAATATTTACTGTAAAATCTGAATTTGTAATTAAGATCTAGAACTCATCTGATTCATGTAGCAAAAAGGTATTCACTATCCATTACTTGGCTACATTGAAGTACACTTCTAGAGCTTGGCTACCGTCGGACCATAGAGTCATGCACAGCTCTTCTTAGCTCAAGTGCTCAACTACTTATATTTATCTTTTCACAAGTTGAAAACTCAAAGTAAAAAAGATTAAATTGCCTATTACTACCAAGAACCAACTTACCGGTCACTATTTTGGCTATAACATGCCTACTGAAATACTAGGACTGAGAATCATAGGTCCTATATTTCTTAACAACTGGAACTTAATAAACATATTAAGATTTGAACTACTATAAGTGGCTTCTTCTTTTGTCCATGTTAGCATTAACAGCTCCAACATCCATGCTATTGCCTTTCTCTATCACAGGGATCTGATTTTGGTATATTGTTTTGATTTCTTCCCTATCTCCCTAATGCAGGACAATTGCCCCTGCTGTTTTGGATAAGGATGTTTTTGGTCTGAAAACTTTGAAACATGTAATGAAGATGGTCCGCTCTTGGGATTCAACAATGTCAATGGTACCAAGGGGTGGAGATACCATTTGGGGCGGTCTTGATTGGTCACCTGAAGAAGATTATGTATGCAATTCAAAAAAGCAACGAAACAATGACACAACAAGTGCTGCCAACGGTATAACAGATAGTGTCCTCTCTCAAACGAAAAGTGGAAATTATGGAAAAATAATATCATTCGGGAAAGATGTGGCACAAATGAGATCATCCAAGATTGAGAGGACAGATTTTAGGGTAATGTTCCTAGTTTGCAATCTACTTTTCCATTTGATTAGAAACAATAGTATAAAATTATTTATTGGTTTATTGTCTCTACCACTGGAGTTCTGTTCGTGTTGATGCAAACTTGCAAACTTTTTTCTTTCTTTTTGACCTGTATTTTGTCAGTGGTTGATTATTTAACTGATATAAGTAATCATGTTGTGAAGTATAATATGATGATTGATAAAGCTCATATTGATGCAGTAAACATAGGGCACTGCCGCACTAGGACTAGGGATTTGTTTTATTTAGTTTTGTAGTTTCTTTCTTTTTTATCCTTTGATAGAATTTTAGGTAGAGTCCCTGGTAGGACCCTCTGAGAACTGAACTTGCCTTTCCCTCAAATCAGTAAATAAAGCAGTAATTACCCAGATTCACAAATGAAGAACATTAACATATTAGAGAATTGACTGTCATTCCATTAGCATCATTATGACATTCATTCAAAGGATTGATACAACCCAGATTCTCTACATCTGATAACCAGTTCTTGGAATAATAAAATAAACGAAACTAAGCTGCAAATAATCTCCACACAAGACCATTCCCTTTACCTGAGAGGCTCCCTCTCCCCGCAAGCTCAGCTTGCTGTTCCTTTCCTTCCCCTCTTTCAATCTCTCTCTCATCCCGGATGTATCCCCCCTCCAGCCTACGTAACAAACTCTAACAACTCTTATGCTTATCCAATGTCCTTCTGCCACCTAAACTGTCATTTCTGTCCCTCTGCTCATAACAGAATGGTGGAGGCTTCCACTAAGGGATTGCCACTTGTCCTCTCCCTACACCAGCTGCTGGTGTTGCTATCTTCTCCCCTGTATCAGTTGCTGTTACTGCCTCTGCTGGTGTTGCTATATTCTCCCCTGTATCAGCTGCTGCTGCTGCTGTCTTCCCCTGCTTCTTTCTACGTTTGTACACCTGAGTAATCAGGGGCGTATCAACACTCCCTCCCTTCAGTTTCACCTTGTCCTCAAGGTGAAATTCAGGAAATTGACTGTGTAGCTCACGAAAATCTTCCCAGGAATTCTCACAGCTTGGCAGCTGCTGCCATTGAATCAGCACCTCCAGTGAACCCCGAGTTGGAATAAGTTGGAGTTCCCCATCTTCGGCTAAACATGATGGCAGGGGCTGAGTTGTGATGTTGAGACCCACTACCTTCTTTGATTGTGACACATGAAAGACCGGGTGTACCTTGGAGTCAGGTGGGAGAGTAAGCTTGTAGGCAACCGGACCAATTTATGCTTCAATAGGATATGGACCGTAGTACTGGTAGCTGAGCTTCTCATTGGGACGTTTGGCTAACTTCTTAAATCGGTATGGTTGGAGTTTGAGAAAAACTTCCTCCCCTACTTGGTAAGTAACCTCTCTTCGGTGTTGATTTGAAGAAGATCACATACGGTCTTGAGCCACCCTTAGATTGTTCTTCAGCTCATCTAGGATTTGATACTGTTCCTGTAAGTAGATATCAACTTCAGCCACCTTAGAGTAATTCCCTTCCCACTTGAGCAAGGGTGGGGGCTTACGGCCATAGACCGTTTGGAACGGTGTCATCTTTGTGGACGAATGGTAAGTAGTATTGTACCAATATTCAGCCCAAGAGAGCCAAGTGGTCCAATTTTTTGGTTGTCTCGCACAAAAACAGCGGAGGTATATCTCAAGGCCTCGATTCACCACTTCCGTCTGGCCATCTGTTTGGGGATGATAAGCACTACTGAACTTCAGATTGGTTCCAGCTAATTTGAACAACTCTTTCCAGAAATTACTCATGAATAACCTGTCCCGATCCGACACAATCGACCTTGGAAATCCATGGAGTCGTATTATCTCCCTGCTGAAGGTTACAGCCACATCTCTTGCTGAATACGGGTGTGTGAGTGCAATGAAGTGTCTGTATTTTGAAAGTCTGTCCACCACCACCAATATGGTGTCTCCCCTGCGACTTTTAGGCAATCCACCGATGAAATCTAAACTGATATCCTCCCATACTTGGTCCGGTATGGGCAGAGGCTGTAGCAGCCCTGCTGGCTTCATGGCTTGATGTTTGCTCCGTTGACATGTGTCACAACTCGCCACAAAGTTCTTTACAGCCCTCTTCATACCCACCCAATATACAATTGCTGAGAGTCTTTTGTAGGTGCGAAAATATCCCGAGTGGCCCCCAAATGGAGTGGAGTGAAATTCAGCTAGCAATTTAGGAACTAACTTGGAACTTTCGGGAATGACCAATTGCCCTTTAAAGAAAAGAGTCCCATTCTTCAACTTGTAATCTGAAAATTTAGTAGAACCACTAAGTAGTGATTGCGTTACCTTTCTATAGCGTTCAGATGTTTGAAGTTCAGCTTCTAATTCCTCTCCACCTTCCCATATTGCTGTTGAGAAACTAGAAAGTTGGATTGGGCCCTCCATTTGTCGGGATAATGCATCTGCGGCCTTGTTTTCACATCCCGGTTTGTAAAGGATTTTGAAGTTAAACCCCAACAACTTCATAATCCATTTTTGCTGATCTTCGGCCACTAACCTTTGGTCCACTAAATACCTTAAGCTCCTTTGGTCTGTGTGAACCTTGAAGTGTCTTCCCAAGAGGTAATGGCGCCATTTTTGAATTGCTAACACCATTGCCATTAACTCCTTCTCATAGACTGATTTGGCTCAGGCTCGTGGAGATAAGGCTTTACTCCAATAGGCTATGGGATGCCCTTCTTGCATGAGGACAGCCCCTAACCCTACTCCCAATGCGTCTGTTTCTACCACAAACTCTTTCGAGAAGTCAGGCATAGCAAGTACAGGTACGGATGTCATCGCCTCCTTCAATGCTCCAAAAGCTGTAGTAGCTGAATCATCCCATTGGAAAGCATCTTTCTTAAGCAGCTTTGTGAGAGGTGTGGCTATCTTCCCATAATCCCGAACGAATCGCCGATAGTACCCCGTGAGGCCAAGGAATCCTCCAAGTGTTCGGACATTCCTCGGAAGTGGCCACTCAACCATGCAACGGATTTTTTGTGGATCTGCTGAAACTCCTTCAGAAATTTTGATTCTGTTTCCTAAAGAGTTCTTGTCAACTTTCCATTCTGATTCCTTTCTTTTTTCTCAGAAAACCTATTACTTCTGAGAAAAAAGAAAGGAATCAGAATGGAAAGTTGACAAGAACTCTTTAGGAAACAGAATCAAAATTGAAGGTTCCACCAAACTGTGCAGGACTATTCCTCGCCCAGATTAGTCCATTCAACCAGGTGTCTAGATAGACTATGCCGAATATTGTTCTTAGTTTTTAAATATGCTCTTTCTCCTTATACATTTAGTTTCTACTTTATTTTGTGCTCATATTAAATCCTAGTTTCTTGCTGGATTTTCTGGTTAAATGTTAGCCTGCATTATGACTAGCCATGCAGGAATAGACAATTGCTCTCTTGCTCTGCCTTCCTTTTTCTGTTTTGTGCATTCTGTTGTGAAAACCATCATAGGTCTCATCTAACCTCAAAGGCATCTTGGTTGTTACAAATTGAATTTGCATTTGTGATGTTGTATTCTAATGTGCCCTAGCTTCTGTTCCATAATATTTGATCGACAAATTGTTGTTCACTGAAACAATATCTTTGCAATTTCTGCATTTGCATGCTGAGCTGTTTTTTAATGTCTAGGGTGCTGTTAAGGGTTACGCAAATATGAGTTGTCAGGATGTATGGACGGAGTATCATGAAATGGGCCTTGAAGGTGTCAAAGCTGTGGTGGACTACAAAGTGTACACAGCTGGATCAATTTTGGATCTGTTTCATTTTGTTGCACCAAAGATGATGAAGCGGGGTGGTGCTCATTTTTCATACGGAATTGCTGAGGATTTGGATGACCCTAAATATAATCACTACAAATATTGGTCAAACCCCTTGGAAACAAAGTGAGCATCTATATTTAAGCTTTATATTGTTAATTGAGTTCCTTATTTGACTGGGAATAGTTCTTGCTCTTGTATGAAAGACTGTTTACAGTGGCTCAGTTCATGTTGGTGTCATAAGAGACATGCTGTACATTAGGTTTTGCACGTCATGCATGTTGATAACACTTTTCTGCATATACACTGCTCTGAGTCTTCAAAATATTATGTTTTTCTTATTTGACTGGAGAGGAATGCTTTTGGTTTTGCTTATACTTGTTGGTATATCATGTTCTACTATCACACTTATGGACTTCTTAATTTTTCTCCTTTGTCTTGTTTTTAAGTTAAAAACTTGAGGGGCCTGAAGGCTAACTGTAGAACTTGAAGCCACTGCACATGCCAGGTGGTCTTGATGCTTAGCTTTGTTACATTCACATATATGCCTCTTTACTCGTTAAACTCTGGATAAGGTTAATGTTTTTCTTAATGCAGATTTGGAAACTTTCTAATCACAAGTAGAATTTTTGATAGCACAGAATTGAGGAAAATATTGGCGATTTAGGAGACAAATTATGGTGTCATGTCGTGTACATTTGGGAGACATGTTTCTTGCAGATTGTGTTATCAGTTCAATACATGTCTATGCTGTTATAACTGCAGATGTTACTTTCTCAAATGTTAGCTAATATCCATTAGGGAGTAAACTAGTGCCACTTCATCTTCTTGAATGATTTTTGCAGATTACCAAATGCTCCTGAAATGGAGGTATATTCTATGTATGGAGTTGGCATACCCACTGAAAGAGCATATGTTTACAAGTCAACTCCTGCTGCTGAATGCTACATTCCATTTCAGATTGATACGTCAGCTGATGGTGACAATGAGGGTAGCTGTCTCAAAGGTGGGGTTTTTTCAGCGGATGGGGATGAAACCGTGCCTGTCCTTAGTGCTGGCTACATGAGTGCAAAAGGTTGGCGTGGTAAAACCCGTTTCAATCCATCAGGAATCAAAACTTACATCAGGGAATATAATCATGCTCCTCCAGCTAACCTTCTGGAAGGCAGGGGCACCCAGAGTGGTGCTCATGTTGATATAATGGGAAATTTTGCATTAATTGAAGATATTATGAGAGTAGCTGCAGGGGCTACTGGAGAAGACTTGGGAGGTGATCAAGTTTACTCTGATATCTTTAAGTTGTCTGAAAAAATCAATTTACTGCTATAGTGTTTACAGGTAATTCCTCGATCTGACTAATCTATTATTATTATTGGCAGTGGGTTTCTTAAACTGAATGCATCTTGTATTCCTGTCTCCACAGACAAACAGTTCTTGAATGGTTTGATTTCAGAACCAAATTTTCTGTTTATGTCTTGCACCCCGTATTTTAAAATCCTTACCGTGAGTGATGCTATTAGGAAAGTCTTTCTATGCAGTTCTCTATAGCTGCTACGGTTTTGTTCTAACCTGACTGTTCTTTTTATACTTGTGAGCTCTTGGTAATCTAAATCAGGTGATGCCAGTTTCTATGAAAAATTTGCTTTTTGTTTCCATACTCATCCATTTTTGGATACTTTGCAAAAACATTCAAATTCTGTTATTGATATACAATTGATATAATGAATTTATTAATATTCTTTCAGTTCCACCACCCATGTTCCTTTACACTAAATACCTGATGGATTTTCAGATGCCTATAGAATTAGGTTCAGGTACTTGGATTAACCAGGATAATGGTGATGCAACAACAACCTGAATGAAGGAAATATAACAGTAGATCAATGAAATAACGAAAGCAAAAAAAGCCATATGAAAAAAAGTACTAGAACAAGAACAGATTGAATTAGCATCCATCTCCCTGCAAATGATAAACAATAAGCTTTCTAAGAAGAAAAATGAGAAGACCCTCTGTCAACAATCAATTGTAAATCCTCACAGTTTGAATGGGTTGGAAATAATGAAGTACCCAATTACCTATTAAAGATGTTTTAAGTCAGAAATATCTATAATACTAGGCAGCTTCTTTCGATCAATAGAACCCAGATTTGTGCTAAGAAAAAGCTTTCCTTTCTCAAAGATTATTTGCTGTCCTGAGAGGTCCGAGAAAAGATAAAGTGCAGAATTGATAGTTAGAAGGTCCTGTTCCTTAACACAACAAAAAAATGAAAGATGCATCGGCAAAAGATGAGGGAGTGATCTCAGGACCTTGCTGGGCCACATGGATCCCTTTAAAAGAGTTCAACTCTCTATGAGCAGTGAGCGCTTGAGACAAGACCTGCATAACACAAAGAAACTGGTACAGCTATGGGGAAAACCTTGCTGTAACCTCTCTGAGGAAAAAAAAAAGAAATCAAAAGCAGAGCCCTCAACTTCTAAGGAGAAAGAGAAGGAAGAAATAAGAGTAGAAATAAACTTTAGCCAATGTTTTCCCAATCCAATAACAGAAAATAAACCCTAGGGCATTCCCCACTCAGCCCGGTTGTAGGCTTTAGAATTATCAAGTTCAATAATAACATACCCCAATTTCTCCTTCTTTTTGCTCCTGGAAATGAAAAATCTCATGAGCAATAAAAATATTATCACCAATGTGTCGACTAGGAAGAAAAGCACCTTGCGGAGGGGAAATAAAGGAAGCTAACAAAGGATGCAAACTGTTGGACAAAAACTTGGCAACAGTCCTGTAAGAAACATGACATAAACTGATGGGCCAGAATTGAGACACAATTGAAGCCCCCTGCAACTTTAGGGACTAAAACGTTACCCAGTTATTAATACCAAGAGGCAAAACTGCATTGTTGAAAATATTGGAAGCCATCAAACGTACATCAATAGAAACCATCTCCCAAAATTTTTTTGGAAAAAATAAAATAAAAGCTTGAAAACCATCTTAGCCAAGACCTTAAAAGCACCAAGGAAAACACAACCTTCTTAACCTTAGCTAAGAAGAGGTGATGGTCAAGGACACCAAGTCAGAAGAAGAACAAGGCTCAAATAAGCAACCAATAAAAAAATCCAAATTGTTAGAAGTTTGGAAATTTTGCTTATAAAAAGCTGAGGAGGAAAAAGCAATTTCCCTAGCCCTTGAAATATGATTCCCAGGTTGTGTGAACAAGAAACCCCAGAAAGTTCTGGTTGGATCTAAACTTGGCAGCTGCGTGGTAGAAACATGTATTGCAATCTCCATCTCTAATTAAAGACTGATAAGATTTTGAAACCAAAATGCTTCTTTAGCTGTGAAGACCAACTGCAATTTTGCACTCTCTCAAGAAATCCCTTAACCCATTTAGTGAGTCTTCCTAGTAAGATGCCTAAAGCATGGTTGTCAAAGCGTCCGCCTAGGCAGCAAAGCGGTTTTTCAACCGCTTTGTTTTGAACCGCTTAATTGACGCCCAATCTGCAAAGGAACTCCAAGGCCCAAAGTGACATAGAACCTAGAGTGGGACCCCCGTGTCCGTCGGCAAAAAAATGTGAAGCATAAGCCATGCTCAACATCAAGAATCAATGAATTAGTAAATGCCTAGGCAGATGCTTTGATAACCATGGTTTGATGAGATGAACTTATGTTTGTGTTCTTTTTTTGAATAATTTTTCATAATTATGATTCTTTAATGCTTTTTCTTTTTGGATGAATGTGACTATTGAGTATTTGTTTAGCTTATTATAGAAAGTAGTTGTATTAATTTTTAAATTTAAAATTGAAATTAATTAGTTTTTTTAATATTAAAAATTTTAATTATTTAAATATATATTAAATACAGTAAAATTACATAATTAGCAGAAAAAAAAATTAATTCAACACCATCACAGCAATATGGTGTCTCAACTCTCACATACATTCATTTGAAGCTTAAATGTACTATACATATACATTTTTAGCAATATACATAATTTAGTAAATAATTTTTAATAACAGAAAATTTAAAAAATAGTAGGAGGAATCAAAAAATAATTTTGACACTACAAATTCATAGATCAACACTCTAAAGTAAACATACATAAATTTGGAAACAATCTAACATGATTTAAGGCACAAATGAAACAAAAATAAAAAATGAGGAAGTTGGTTACTCACCTTGCAAGATTTGAGAAAATGCACAAATGGAAGAGCAAATCAAGTGTTTGAAGGAAATGGAGTTGTAGAAATTAGGTGTAAAAGGGGATGAAAGCAAGAGAAATCACAAAAAATTTAAAAAAGAGGTCGAAATGCAAAGGGCGATATCGCTCGAAATGTCGAAATAGCGTCGGTAGGTAAAAAATGACTCGATTTTGGGTATTTTATAACCTGCGTAAGTAACATTTCGGCCTGATATGTATTGGGCCGAAATTTCGACTCGTATTGACTGATACGAAACGATATATTACATTTCTTGTACCTGTACATGCATTTCGTTTTGATTTCATTTTTTGCAGACATTTCGGTCGAAATATCGAGCATATCGGTCGAAATATCGAGCATATCGGTCGAATTTTTTTCCATGATTAGTGCACAAAAGATTAGCAGAAAATTTAGGAACATTCAAAACAAAAGATAAAGTAAGGGAAGATATTAGATAATATATCCCTTTTCAAAGATAGGAGAAAGAGACCTATCAGCAGTTCGAACAACCTAAGTCAAGGGAATAAAAAAATTTAATATAAAACAAAGATGAAGAACCATTCATATGGTCGGTTGCCCCAGAGTCAATTATTCAGAGGGATAAGTCAAATTGACTCTGTGGCAATTGAAGATACCTATAGTAGATTGTGTATTTGAAGGGAGAACTATGACAAAAGTTACAGTTGCACTGGGAGTTGGTGCAAAAGAGGACACATCAAGCTTGGTCATCAACAGGCGAAGATGCTAGAGATTTTCAGAGTAGAGAGGTCTAGAGTACTTTGGGTGTCAGAGTTAGCTTAATGGGCGAATACTTGGTTTCCTCCCCAGTTGGTATTCCTTCCTCCTCCACAAGAATTTGTTGGACGACCATGCAACTTCCAACACTTTTCCTTGGTATGCCACTCTCTATCACAATATTCACATTTAATTGGTGTGCAAGAATCACTTGTATTAGTCTTATTATTACCTGTACCAACCACCAAAACAGATCTATCAGATGTCTAAGCATGCACCGTTGTTGTCTTGCGATTATCGTCAGTGTCAACCATTGCATAAGCTTGCTTCAGAGATGGAAAAAGGATCTGGTGAAAGAATTTGAGTACTGATATAATCAAACTCAATGTTGAGACCACAAAAAATCATACACTCGAAGCTTGTTCTCCCACTTTTGATAAGCAGCAACATCAGTAGCACAAGATGGAGTAAAGCGCCTGTAGAAGTAAAGGGTCTGATAGTAACCTCGAAGAGTATTGTAACATTGAGATAGGGTGAGCTCTTTTGTTGAAATTGATGACTTTTCTTCGAATCTCAAAGCACTGTGCATCGGTTCCAACCTTTGAATAAGTCTCATTGGCAACTTTCTAGATTGTAGTAGCCTTAGGAAGAAGAAGATAACTTTTTGCAATACTTGGTTCAATGGAATTGAGAAGAAATCCCATAACCAAACACTCATCAGTATCCCGCTTGTCTTGCACCATACCAAGAGAAGAAAGCTTAACAGAAGTCCTGTTAAGATGGTTAATAAGACCACAAGCACCAAACGCAAAAGAAATAGATCGAGACCAGTGAAGATAATTTGTCCCATTAAGTTTAATAGTGGTCATCTGAAAGGGAGAGAAATTACAATCCCGAGAAACAGAAGAAACAGGAGTCTCCTCCATACCAGATGTTCTAGAAGAGGCGGAGGTAATTGAATCGGCCATCGCATGGGAAAAAATTGGTCTAAAAAAATTAAATAGGAAAAAATAGGATCCATTGGCAAGAGAAAAGTGCTCACCACCAAGAAGAAGGCATAAAAGGGATTATTAGGGAATTTTTTTTTTTTTAGAACATTAGGGACAAAGGGGCAATGGCCCTAGAAGCTCTCGCAAGAGGGATGTAAGAGGCCTAGAGCCAATCGCTGGGGGACCCAGGTGGCAGTAGCAAGGATCAATGACCCTAGGAGTGTCGCAGGGTGAAGGGATGCTCCTACAGCTATTATTAGGGTTTTCGGGGCTAGATGTGTGGTGTGAAACCCCTAAGAGGATCACTATTAGTGAGTGATGCTCCTGGGAAGAGTCTCTGGGTCTGGCGGTGTTTTTGAGGGCTAGTGACAGCCAGGTGCTTGGGTACCTCCAAGGGCTATTGCAGGTTTGAGAACTGGCCGGCGATGGTTAGTGATGAGAAAGAGGAAGAGAGAGAAGGTGGTGGTGGTGTATCTGTTAGGGTTCTCAGATTTGAGGTGGCTCTAATACCATGTTGTAGAATTTGAGAAAATCTTGACTTGTGTCTAACTGACCCAGCAGGTCCTTTACTTACATTAGAACTTAATAAAATAGGAACAGATCTCCCCCATGTGGGATTGTTACCATGAGAATGATAAAATATCCTAACAAGGCAATTCTACTCTCAGTAATAAAATAACCACTGCTATGCCTTACAACAGAATCTTTATTGGAATCAATCAAACCAATAACTTTCTGATTCCACTTGTGGAGGATAGAAGAGATAAGAGGATATATTAGTAGATAGCAAACGGGGGATGAATCCAACGGACTAAATAAGAAGGAAGGAAAAGCTGGGTGATAAGTTCAGGCATCCTGAAAATGAAATAATTTTCGGTAAGAGCGACAAGAGGGATCAACTTGGAAAGCAACAGGTTATGATCAGACCCAGACGAAGCAAGTTTAGAGACATAAGAATGAGGGAACAGAGTGAACCAGCAAGAAAAAACAAGGACCCAATCAATTTTTCTCGGATTGTATAGGGGGCTTTAGCTACCAACAAAACCAAGGTCAACATGTGAGAACGACTCCAACAGGCTAACAGACAGTGGGGTAGAAGATAAAGGAGTTAAGCCAAGGTGCATACCACTTTCCAGATTTCCACCTTGAGGACAGTTGAAATTGTTGGGAGAGGAAGTGTTGATAGGCCTCTAGTATTGCAGGTGTATACTCGTAAAAATAAAAGGAGAAGCAAGGGATCACATGAGCAGCTATAAAAAGGGAACCAGATGATGTGAACCAGGAATCTAGGGTTTAATTGATTGGTGCAAACCCCTAGGTCTAGTTTCATCCTCAGGATCCTTTTCAAGTGATTCAGCAGTGACCTAGGGTTGTAATACCCTACAGTTGATGGAATTGGGCTGGATAGGGGGGGTTCTAGGTTTGGGAATGGGGTAGGGTTAGGTTTGGCTAGGGTTATGAAATCCAAGTCTTAATCCATTGCTGTTATTTTTAATTCAGAATTGAATTCCAATTCTAGGGTTTGGAAAATTAGGGTTTCTTAAATTCTGGGGTTCCTGGGGTTGAACTAGGGTTAGTGTTAGGGTCGAGCGCTAGGTGGAGAGAAGATGATCCTAAAAGGGCTTAGGGCTTGTATGATTGGTTGAAGAGAATTAAGAATTTGAAATTTTAGGGTTTCCAATGAAGAAGATGATGATTAAGTTGTACTAGGGTTTTGGGGAAAGGGGGAATTGGGGAATCAAAGGTAGGGTAGGCAGAGGGGAGTCTAATTCCTTAAAGGGATGGTTATTGTTTAAGGGATTAGGGGAATCTAGAGGTTGTAGGGTTAGGTAAAATTCTGTAATTTAGGTTTCCTCGCCTTCCTATGCTGCTAAAAGCTAGAAGGAAGAAGAAGGAGAAAAAGGAAAGGAAGGGACTGGGAATGATAACCTAGGACTGGGGAAGGGAGGGGGTTAAGGACTAGGGCTGAGGGAAGGGGTAGGGACCTGCTGCAGGATAGGGGAAAAAGGGGGGGGGGGGGTTAGAAAACAAGTTAAACTAGGACTCCTATCTTTGACTAAGGGCGCAAACTTACTATAATATGATCCAAATTGAAAAATAAAGTAGATATAGAATCCTTGTAGGAAGTAGACTGTAACTGGGGGACTCCCTTCCTACTTAGGAGAACCAACCTAATTTGGACTCTTCAATAACTTGACAAACAATGACTCAAATTAAATAATAAAGTAGCTCCAGCATTCTACTAACATACTAGATGCAACTAAGGAATCCTTCTCTGATTTGGACTCCTAACTAGACCAAGACTCTTTGATATAACCACAATTCTAGGGTTAGGGTTTTGTGATTGTTTCCCTAGAATTAGGGTTAACCCAAAATCCTTTCTGTTTTGTGAATCAGCAAAAAGTAATTATCAAACCTTGGAAGGGAAGATTTTAATAAACCTAAATGGGATGGCTAAGTTGTGATGCCCTGCATCTCATTATAATATTATTTTAATTTTGTATTAGTAATGTTCCCCTGATCCATAACCTGGTCGATACACATTTTTGTTCATAGGTGTCTTATATGGCGAAGAAATACTGAACTGAGGCCAAGAAAAAAATCAGCGCAATTTTATGAACCCGGAGGTATTAATATTTGCATCCCTGAGTGGGCCCTGTGTTAGAATCAGAATGGGCCTACAAGCCCATAAAGTAGGTCCATTAATTATATATGTATATCTATTATAATAAATAATATGATTTTATATTATAAAACTTTGTATTAGAGTGA
The DNA here is from genome assembly GCF_041222555.1 of Hakea prostrata. Classification (NCBI taxonomy): domain Eukaryota; kingdom Viridiplantae; phylum Streptophyta; class Magnoliopsida; order Proteales; family Proteaceae; genus Hakea; species Hakea prostrata. The sequence goes on along the minus strand of NC_142606.1, from coordinate 68,255,989 downwards.
TCGTGTCGCTAACCAATCAAAAATAAAATCCTATACTAATCTAGCAAGCAGAAAGTACGGGGTCGAACTATGGGGAACTAAAAGGCTAAGTTACTAAGATTGAATTTAAAAAAACTAAATTTAAACTAAATCTATTAACTAATGTAAAACGTTAACTGTGAATATGTGAAGATCTTTGGGATTTCGAATCCCCAATGCTTTTCCCTAACTGATATAACTCTACACTTCAAAGTAAATTAGGGATGGTCTTCCTAGATATGCCCTATCTTTGCAAGACTATCGTCCTTCGTGGAAGCTTGGCACGCTTAGTTCGCTGAGTTATAGAACATCTTTGGCCAAACTCAAACACAATCAACTAGAAGATATAGAACAATCAACTTAATGAAATAAGCATGGTTCATTTACATTCCAAAGCAAAGGAATTAGCTACTCATTATTACAAAGTTCATAAGAAAAATAAAGATGAAACATAGGGAGAGAGAGAGAGAGGTGTGGTCTTCTTCTTCAGCAATGAGAGAGATGAGAGCCGCATTCGCCGTCCTCTTTTCTGTGGTTGGCTTCTCTTTTGTGTCTCCAGCACACAATGAATCCCTTCTCTTTACCCGTAGATTCGACCTTTATTCTTTCGGAATTTGGAAAAACTCAAAGCTGGAAAGTTTCAATGAATCCCTTCTCTTTACCCGTAGATTCGACCTTTATTCTTTCGGAATTTGGAAAAACTCAAAGCTGGAAAGTTGTAGATATTTTCAATATCGTTCCATAGCATCTTGAATCATCGAAATCCAAGCTCATACGAGAGAGACATGCCCAAAATACTGAAGGTAGGTCTGTTTACCCGATTTTCAGATTTATTACCAATTTTGTTCCTTAGACCTCCACCTATTTCCAATTTGGCTAAGATCTCACTTTTCATGATTTCTTGAGCAGCAAGATTGAATGCCATGATTTAAAATCCACCAATATCTAATATATTTGTCAACTTTACTCCATATTATCTCTAATATCCAAAATCTTCTTATTCCTGAAAAATACACAAAAATACTCAATTAGCTCTCTTTAATTAAATAAGTATGGGGAATTAAATCAAATAAATAATGGTAAATGCATGCTTATCATAGAGTGATGACACTTAAGAGAGAGGAGGAGGTGGCACCTTCCCTCTCTCCCTCCACATTAGGAATTAAGAAAAGCAACTGAGGTGTTAAAAGATAAATAAGAGAGAATAAGACGAGGATGGTTTTTTTGCGTGGAAAGAGAAAGAAAAGAGGAGAGATAATACAGAGAAAACAGAGAGAGAAGAGAAAGAGAAGAGAGGTGAGAGAACAGAGAAGATTTAAGGAGGATTGGAGGAGAGAGAAGAGAGGTGAGAGAACAGAATAGAATTTAAGGAGGTGAGAGAACAGAGAAGAATTTAAGGAGAGAGAACATAAAAGAATTTAAGGAGGAGAATGTAGAGAGGAGAGAGAAGATAAAAGAGGAGAGGGAAAGAGAGAAGAAAAAGAAGAGTAGGAGAAAACGAGAGACAGAGAAGAGGAGAGAGAAAGTAAAGAGAGAAATAGAGGGGAAACCTTGTGTGGTTCCTGCATGTTCTGAAATAGTCGAGGATCATCCAAAATACAGGAGAGAGGGCGGACTTTAGCTGAGTTAGGATAAAAAATGTGCCCAAAACAAGAACCGGTAAGTGGTATTGACTAACCTTAGTAAACAGATAACATTCACATGTTAATATAAAATCTATCTTATTCTTCCACTTATGCAATCTATGGAAGTGCATGAAATATTTTTTGTGAATAAAACAGAAGTGCATGGGATCGAATGAACAAAATACGGGATTCTTCAATTTGATACTTGAGTACCTATCCTGTTGCATCAGATAGTGTATCAAATGTTTTATTTAATCCTGGATTCTCTGATACGTGTTTACTTCCTAAGATTGAGCCCTTGTTATTTTTATTGTTGCTTCTGTTCTCAACTTTTCTATCATCTCCTCCTTATACTCTTTTTTGGGATCACATGTCCAATTATCGTTTCTACTACCTCTCAAATTAACGACTTCTGCATGCTTAGGTTCTATGGGTATTTCAGACCTGGGGCATGGCCGTGGGGGAGATGCACTACGATTCATTTTATGCTCTTGCTTTGAAGCTTACAATTTGAGCAGCTTTACAGAAATCTAAAAAGATCGAAGGACAACAGGCTCATGACCAAGGTTGGCTTGTAATTAATTGTATAATGGCATCACGAGCAGAGAAACAGATCTGTGGAGTCAGGACTCCAGTCACTCCCCCAAAGAGAGCTAGAGCTAGAGCTAGAGCTAGATCATTACTGTGATTTCCTCCAATTATGAGAGTAGCATGTTATTATGCCTCTCGTCATTAGCTTAAAATTTTCAAATGTAATTGAAGGGTACTACTGTCATTTTTCCCCTTTCAATGAAAGCAAAGAAGAAATTACAACGGAAACAGGAAGCATCCAAACCCACCAACACTGTTTTGCTTTTGCTCATCTCTGTTAGCTCAAGAAACATGGCTTACAGAGAACCCAGATGTGTCCAAGATTTGGCAAACTGTTCATATGTACATATATATCTAAGGGTATGGTTCCTAATGATTTTGTAGCTTACAGCCCTTGGAAAATCCCCTTGCTTTGTGTCTGTGGTGCACGCCTTGAAGTTGGGGTTTGGGTGGGGGGGGGGGGGGAACCTAATCTACCAAGTTGTTCTCAAAGTTTTTTTTTTTTTTTTTTTTTTTTGTGGTTTCTGAGGTTCATCCAGGCCAGCTTGCGTGCACCTTGATTACATCCTCAAGGGGATGCTTGTCGTCCACAAGGGTCGAACCCATGACATCTCCACTGAGAAGTATGGATTTTACCATTCTACCAACCCCGCATTGACGTTTTTGTTCTCAAAGTTTCCATCGCAGATTATAATAGGGTTATCAGATCTGGTTAACAATAATTTTGGAGCACCATTTGGAGCCATGAAAGTTTCATTCTCTGTTTGTATTGTAAATTTGCTTTCTCATAACCACGACATCTCCAGAAGGATTACCCAAAAGAATTGTCCTTGGCTGTAGCTTGGCAAGATTATTTGGCAGCAAACCAAGGGGATTTTTGTTTTTTTTTTTGGGGTGAAAACCAAGGGGACTTGCATGGAGTAACAAAGAGCCGCTGGTTAATCCTCTAAACTTGATGGCTCAAGGCAAATGTCAGTTCAGATAAGTTAAGAGCTTCTTTGGTTTGTAGTTTCCCTCTCGGTTCCCTTCACACTGGAATCCTGGAAACCTATCCCTGTATTTTTGTTTTTGTTATTATTTTTATTGATTTTTTGGGTTCTAAACAGGGGAATCTATCTCTGTAACTAACTATTCAAACCACTTAGTCACTCTAGTAGGAAGGGTAAGGACTAAGGAGGAAGCTACCCACTGTACTAGTGAGAGCCTGGAACAACTCACAGTTGGGCCTTAAGGGTTAAGGCATGGCCCAAACCTTTCCTTATTGTAGTAGTACTCTCATGTCTGTCGCTCTCTTCAAAAGAAAGGGTAGAAGTGCCCTTTCACATGGAAAGGAGAGAGAGAGAGAGAGAGAGAGAGAGAGAGAGAGAGAGAGAGAGAGAGAGATAAACTCATAGGAACCCAAATGAAAGTGTACCTGGTTGTATTTGGGCTCGACTTATAAATGGGCAGCACTGTGCTGTGAAAGGTTGAGATTGGGATCTCGACTGTTCACTGCAGGTACTACGCATTAATTACGCAACACCCAAGCAATTTCCGTCATTTTTAGACACAAGGTTACACAAAATGACTTCCCCCTTCCCCTCTTCCCTCATCTGCAATAATATAACACCTTTTATCCCCACAAAATTAAAATCGATGAGGAGAAGAAACTTCCCACAAGTTGAGATTCTCTATTTGCAGGAATAGAAGATTGTGCTCTCCTTACGCTCCTATACCACATATTCAAGAATGAGACCTCCTTTGGTTCACCTTGTCAGTGTTCAAAAGTAGATTCCCTCTTAAGTGAGTGCTGGAGAAGAGTAAGCGGAGGACATTCCAAAGGCCCTCTCCACACCCAACAACCACCACCATCACCCCCAAAAAAAAAAAAAAAAAAAAAAAAAAACCCCACCATCCTTTCCCCTCCCATAAGAAAAATAATTGAAATAAACATGAGGAAACCAGTATAGGGTGGGCCAAAATTTCATAGATTCAACTAGGCACGTTGGATAAGCCAATGAATACAACCTTTAATTGAATTTATACGGATGTACACAGTGTGTAACTATTAAAAGGGCCTACACCCATCTCAATCAAGAACAAGAAATGGTTGAATTGCGTTTAAAAGATCTATAAAATATAAACATATTCTATTAAAAAAAAATTTAAAAACTTGGCTGAGAATTGGTCTAAGGTCCTCTATCACAAGAACTATTTATTGTTCTTGTGGCAAATCGACAGTGGATTTCAAATTTTCAATTTTATCACCTGGAGACATTACGACCCAATAAATGCAATACGTATAACATCATAAATTGTATATTTTTTAAAATTATTTTTCTTGTAAACCTCCTTATTCTCTTTTCCTCTATGGAAGGACTTACATTTTTTTGGTGAATTTTAAAAAGACTCAATATAATACAATGGAAGCTTTCATTAAACTAGTTGCAAAAATGAAATTGTAGTTCATAATGACTATAATTTAAATATATTGAAACACTGCAAGTTGCATTATTTATAAATAATATATTGTTAATATTATTTTTTACTATGTATTTTTTGTGTGGGACCTGTATATTTATTTACTGCTTATAAGATTTTTGCATGCGCGCTTTTCTTTAATGTGCCGACACATGTTAAATTAAACTAACGATGAAGTTATCAAAATTTATTTATTTATACATTTATTTTAAGAATACTTAATAATATTAGTTACAACCGTCCTCAGATCATCATTAAACTTGCTTGATATAGAATTTGAAGCCTTGTCATATATTTAAATTATATATAGGAGCTACTCTAAGGATGTAGTTGAGGTAAGCATAAGTTGTCACGGATGAACCTCAAATCGAAAAGAATTAAAGTAAATGATATAAAATAATGAAAGTGGCAAATAAACTTTAATTCTATTTAAAGAAAAAACATAGTGTCTACAAAATATTACTTGAAGTGCATTTTAAGATTAAAACAACTATGGAAATACCACAAGATTTTAATAGTTCTTGTTGAATTTTAGAGTATTTTAATTAATTTAAAATTATCATCTATTAGTTTGGCTAGGTTGGTTTTATATTGTACATGGTATTCTTCACCCTCTAGTTTATTATCCAACCCGATCTAAATCTTTTTATTCTAGAATTCATTTCTTGTCCCTTACAATTGAATATGGCTAAGCTTACTTCTTCCATGCTTTTATATTCTTACGTTTCTTATTTACTTCTTCCATTATTAAACTAATGTGAAAGAGAGGCAGGATCAAAAGAATCTCTTAATTTGGGTATGAAATTAAACCAAAGTTTAAATTCAAATTTAAAATTGAAATCATCTGACAGTGTGGGATTATCTAATCTACGCATCCGTGGTACAGACAATTTGAATCCCTCCTCGTCCTCTGATGCAAAATCTATTGTATGTCATTCATGACTCATCATGATATAAGGCCTAAAGGCACAAAAATTTAATTAAACAAATAATAATCCAAGCAAGAAGGAGAAGCATGCATGAACTGGCCATTAGATATTTTTCTAGTTCTTACTTGTACTTAACATAAATTTCAAAGGAAACTTATTCTTTAGAAATTAAAATAACTAGTGCATAAAATTTCCCTTGCTAAGCATGAACCAAGCCAATGCAAGCCTCTCCTGAATACTTCACTAATTTCCTTAACATATCCTGATTTTTCTTTTGTTTCATTTTAATATTGACCTTGCTGGGCTGGTGGTGGTCTTATGGGCTATTTCTAAACTTCCCCTCTGCAAATCATTAAAAAATATGAATTAGTGGGAGGAAAAAAATTAAGGGGACCAGTTTTTTTTTTTATGTTTCACACTTCATTGGTATATGACACATTTTTTTCTTCTTTATTTAGAGAAAATTACATTTAACCCTTGGAAGTTATCATATTACAGGCATTCCCTTAGTGCTTTAACTCAGTGGTTCCAAAAATAAAATGGGCATTTTTACTTTTATTGATTTTTTTTTTATAAACATTGGAAATAATACTAAAAAATTAGTCATGGTTGCTCTTCACATACCATCCGTTCTTTTCTTCTTCTTTCTCTCGAAAGTTGAAGCAGATTAGAGGGTAAAAGAGTGCACTTTGAGAATAATGTAATTAAAATAGATGTTGAGTCATCACTTAACCCCATTATGCTCCACTTCTTTAGCGAGAAGATCCTTCATCCACGATAAACAAAGTAGAGGATTTGACAAACTCTTTCCTGTTGCATGGAAAGAAGTCCCAAGAGGCTTCACAGACCTTTGCTTTGGCTTCATCAGTAAATGATGCTAGAGCAACACAGAAGAAAGTGCAAAGATATTGAGTAATAAGTGCGCGAAAAAAGCTACAGGGGTGGTCGGAGATTAGAGATTGCTTAATAAGTGGTAGTTTCGGTTGGTTATTAGGGCACAAGAGGTGCAATATGGCCAACCAATTCTAATAATAGATCGAGATGAGATGCAAAGGTAATAGAATAGATTTCAAATGAGGTAAAGAGAGTCATGTCTAAACTCAAAGATATATATGCAATTTGCTCTTTCTTTAGGGTTTGGGGGGAGGAGAGTGTGTGTGTTAAGACTTAAGAGTGCTTTTTTAATCCTAAGTGAGTGGGTAAGGTTGGAAAATCATAAATGAAAAGGTCCCCACCTATAAGCATGTCTAGAGGCATCTCTACTCTATCATTTACACTAAATTAATGTTATTTAAAGTGTTAATTAGCTGGTATTATTGAAGGAAGAACTGTAACCATTATTGTGGTTTTGGTTCGATTAGTGGGTGGGGGACCGGTCTATTCATGGTCCCATATTGGACCACCTCTCCTCTTCTTCTTCTTGTTCTTCAATAACTCGTATATCAGAAAGTCAGACACTAATATATCAGGTCAAGTGGCCGTCCCCATCATATAATGAGAAATATCCTCTCCTGTGCACGAGTCTGTGTTGTGCATAGCAGTGCACATATATACCAAATCATTGGCTAAGAAAGTAAAGCAAATACAAGACTATTGAAAATTTTAAAATTTTAAAATTAAGCTTTTAATCTCACCCTTCTATTTAGTACAAAAATGCATTGCTGTGTACAGCAAAGAATTTCTCCCCATCATGTAATACAATTCTAATTAGAGTACTCACACCTTCATTAATTAGGGATTATATGTTAATGATATACTTATAATCCGTATCTGGACTCGTATTGACGAAAATACTGGTACAAATACGTACGGTTCAACGGTTGGCTTTTCTTAGATAAATTTTAAATTTTAAGAAACATTTTTTACCAGAAATATTTTTCCTTTGCACAATTGATTAGAAAAACCATTTGAAGGGAGTGTAAAAAATGCTTTTTTATCTTTTTTCAATGAATATAGTGCATTAGAGAGGGTTCTGTATGCAATTGGTATGCAAGAGTAGACTAATGAGTTATGCACAAAGATTTTCATTTATGGAAGGGCAACAACTAAAGGGAGAAAAGGAGATGGCAAATATACAAGTTGGGATCGTATGCTCTCCTCACATCGCTTCCCTGCAAGTTAAGGGGCGGGCTTATCTCTGGCCAATCTTATCAGTGCTTAAAGGTGAACTTGGTGGAGGAGTATAAGGGGAACACGGTTCTCTACCCCTACGAGTAGAGGATCCAGACTTCTAATACCTACCTTTGTGATTCTCAGAACCCTTTTCATATTATATTTAACTTTCATCATCTTTCTAAAGGAAATTCTGATTCTCGTTTTTCTATTATTATGATAAAAAATTAATTAGTATGGAGAATAATTTTTTTATTTTTTAGTAAACATTTTTTTAGCATTGAGTATATATGACTTTGAATGAAACAAAAACTACATAAAATGAAATTTCAAATATTTTTTAGTCAAAATTACCATTTTACCCTTGTAGCACTACAATTATGTAGAAGATGAACATTGTTATCATTAGGGAGAATAAAGAGATAATGTTTGAGATTAGAAAATGTTATATTCCTTAAGATTTAATGGTTTTTTTAGAAATGTTTAATGTTGAATTCTTAGCACTATATTCTTAAAAGCATCTATTAAATTTATTTATAGGATAATTTTAAATTAACACCAAAGCCTCTTTTACATAGGACTAACAAAAAAAGAAGAAGAAGCAAGCAGTGCAAGAATGACGCTCAAATATTCTTGCGCAAAAGGGACCAGGCTATGATACTCTGGTATGACTAACTAGGGTTTATTTGTCCAACGGTTAGAATTGTTGTACCATCCTGCTTTCTGCCCTAATAAAGTTCTCTCCCAATATTATATCAAGAGGTCAATCTTCAATTTTGTTCCCCGTTTCTTGCTAAGAGCTTACGATTCCAACTATAGCGTTCCTTGTCAACCCAATAGAGGCAAATGTCCTAAAAAGGGGTGAATTTTGCAACTTGAAGGGGAAGGGAAGGGTTATTTGAGGGATAAAGAAGTGGAGTGGAATATAAATTGTAATCTTTTTGCCCTTAAAGCATAACATAGATTTTAATTTTTTTACATGAAGGTAAATTAATAAATGTGACTAAGGTTTTCTTATTTTGAAATTTTTATTTTGCATAAAAGTTGAAAGATTTGTTTTCTTGTGCTTGTGGTGAGGCTGTGTAATGAAGTTAGGACCTGCTGTTCACGAGGATATAAATTTTTGTTCTCGTCACACCTTTAGTCAGCATTATTAGTGTTTAGACGTTGATCCCCTCCTAAATAAATGAATGATTAAAGAATATGTGAAATTATAATCCTCTATCCCTGCGGATAAAAGATCCGACCCTATGTAGCCCAGCAAGAAGCTTCGATTCCCACTAATGAAGAGGTGGAAAGTCGATTAATCTACGAGGATGTTTTTTATTAGAAGAAAAGCTATGTGGTTCATATATGGGATGTGAGAGGGTATGCACATAAATATACAAATTAAAGTTGAAACAATTCAAATTTTTCATAAAATGAGAAAGAAAAAAAAAATCTAGGCTTGCATGAATCATGTGGTAAGACACAAAAAGTAAAGTGAAATTATTGCCCCATCCATAAGACAGCTTTAAAGGGTTTAAAAATGGAACCAGAACCCGAAAGATAAACACTGACACTATTGAAAGTCGTAACGTATCGGTTGTGGAATCTACATCACCTGGGATTGATCAACAGCACATTCGCAAAGTTGGAAAGATAAAGTCTTGTTTGGTAAAATAAAGTCTTTATGTCAGCCCAGTAACTTTTTGTAAGAAATAAGGCAATTTTGAAAATACATAGAAAATCAAGGGCATTTAATGTTAATGTGTCAGTTCATTAATGAAAATAGGGAAATTATAGCTGCTCTTTTACATTTACGGCTAAGCCTGTTTACTACAGAGATACCCAAATGGGGAAAGTGAATCTTCTGGGATCCTCACTTACCTATATTTACTTAAACCCCCACTTTAAAGAACCAATTTTTTCTAATCCACACTTTGAAAAATAAGTCTTGGAATTTTATCATTCCCTAATGCAAAAGCAAAATTTGAAGGCATCCAAACATGTTTTGGAATTATGCCTTTTGATTCCAAAGTTTAAATCTAAATCATGTGAAAAACATGCTCCTAGCGAGATGAACAGCATGGCTGACTCCTTAGTTTCAAGTGCTTTTTCTCAGGCAAATGAGAAGATTTGACAAAAGGGTCTAGAACTTGTTAGTTATGCCGTTGTCCTTCAACATTTTTTCAAGTGTTTTAGGCTTAAACTTCATTATTGGTTGATGATGAATACAAAAAATAATAAATAAAATGATAAACTACTACTAGCAGAGGGTTGTTTGGTAGGAGAGGAGATGTGGTCGACTCTTTCTTATGCTTGATGGTATATGTAATCTCTCTCTAATGTATAAAATGTTCCCTTATACCAAAAACAAAGAAAAGAACAAATTCAATGGGAATTATAGTAGTCTTAGAAAATCTTGATTAGGAAAATTTGGATGCTTAAATTTAAAAGCAAAAACTGTATGAGGCCTGGATGAGTGTATACATAATCGTAGGATAGCAATATTTTATTATGGCGTATGTAGCGATAATATTTTAATTATAAAGAAAGAGTAAATGAAAAGGAGAGGGAGATCAGCAAAGATATAACAAAAGGAAAACAAATAAAAAAATAATGGAAGAAAGAAAGAGAGAGAGAGAGAAGAAAAAGGTGGTGGTCATGGTTTGATGTTTAATGGTGGCATTGGGTTTCCATAATAGTGTTTTTATTATCTGTGTTAGCGTGTAAGAACTGGGAACTGAAGAAGAGGAGCAAATGGGTTCTTTGTATTCAGGAGGGAAAACAGGAAACCAGCACTACAGAAGAGAGTGAAAACGCAGCAGCAGCAAAGCCGAGAAGACAGAGAGAAGACTTCTTAGTTGGAAGAGAAGGGTTCAGGTTTCAACTAGGGAGACATGCTCAGATCCACCCCTACATCACTATTGCTTACTTTACGAAATCCAAAGGTCTGTCTTGGTCTTGGTCTCTTTCTCTGTCTCTCCTTTTGTCTTTGTTTTTCTGCTTCTCATCTTCCTCTTATTAGCTGCTTCGCCCTTTTTCTTCTTACTCTTCCTTCTCAACAGAAAAAAGTAACTTTGATTTTAAAGTTTTCTTCTTCTTTCTCGTTCTTAAAGCAGAGCCTGGACATGCAGATTGCTTGATTGGTTACCCTCCTCTCTTTTCTCCTTCTTCTTCGTTTGTGATATTATCTTTACGGATATGGCCAGGTTTTCAAATTGTACTTGTGGGTTATCTATTAATTGAAGGTTATGGGTGGTTCTTTGGCTTTATCTTTCTTCTTCTGTAGATTCCGTTCTGGGCATTTATTCCCACTTATCCTTCTTTCATCGTCGGTTTGTTCCTCGTTTTTTCTCATTTTTTTAAAAAAATTTCTATTAGTACACTGCATCTATTTGATCTCGATAACGGGTAGTCTATTGATTTTGTCTTCTGTAACTAATGGATATCAAAGGAGTCAGCTGAATCTGAGCACGCTGGTTTTGTTTTTCTTCTTTCACTTATTTAGAGACGCTCTTGTTTGATTCATTTGGTAGGTATGTTTTACTATTCTTTTGAAGAGGTGGTTTATTGATTTCATTATATTCTTCTACGGATGGTTTCAAGGTTTTCATTGTTGGGATGTTTTCTTTGTGCATGTCGAATGGACTGTTCGAGTGTTACTGTGCTTGAATCTAGAGTTACTTTTCAATGGTGTCATAATACCCAAAATAGAAGCATGGTATAGGATTATTTATCATGATTTCGAGGGGAAAGGGATTGAAGAATTATTAAGAGGAGAAGATGCCACTGATGTTGTCAATTTTTAAAGAACTCGACAGTCTGCATTTCCTATTGAGTCAAGAGTATAGTTTTTATTTTTCACTGAAAAAGAAAGATAGTAATTATCATTATTTTGCAATTAACTGAAGATTTACACCATTTTTTTTTCTTTAATCATTAACACTGGTTGGAATAAGTCAGGATTTCTTTGATGCATTATAATTGCAACTTTTCCCATTTTATTACCTTTGCATATCAATTGAACAGAGGCCTTTCGGTTGCACACAATCCTTGTTGTGTGTGTGCTGTGATTGGTTGAGGAATAGTACGGAAGCCTCTAGTGTGGAAATTATCTATGTTTGAGAAAGGCTAAGAAGACCCTATTCTTTGGTCCATCCTATCAATCATCTTGTTTAACTGATGCTAAGCTGGGGTGTTTTTCTTTCAATTTTTCTTTTTTCTGTTAGAGGAATGGATATTTGCAGCATATTAGGCCTCAGCCTGCACTGTTTTGATTGGAATTCTTGGATCGTGTTTCTGTTTATGCTTTTTTTTTACTTCTTTTCATGGCAAGAAATTACTCGTTAGTTTCTAGATTAATTAGGCTTTTTCTTTACTTTGCTAGGTGGGTGACTTCTGGTATTACTGTATTGAAATTGTTAGATTAGTGGGTTGCTTCTATTATCATCCTCATTGCTATCTTTTCGGAATGTTTTCTAGTATGATAAACATTGACAACTATTGGTAGAAACCCATTTCAAATTTAAGACCAGTGAAGGTTCTAAATTTCAATTTTGATGGGCGTTTGATTATGGCCAAAACTAGATTTTTTTTGGTGAAATGGCATCATATTGATCCTTCCATTTTGGCTAAAAGGGAGAAATGGCCTTCTCAGTATCCAAAAAGTGGAATTTTGCCTTGAAACTTCAGGAAATGCTTATTTAAGCTTGATTACACATGTTTGAATTAGTAGATTGGAGGAGAAAAATGCCCATGGTGGTTGTTTGGCTCCAGGTCCTTGGCTGCTAGTGAATAGTGCAGCGTATTGTATCCCTTTTGCTATATGTTGCAGCAATACTTTGACTTGAGATGGACAGATTTTTATGGCTTTCAATTAATTACTTTTTGACATTTTTGTCTCATTTGGCCGATTTTTACTCGCTGTGATTTGAAATTTGGTATATTGATCAAGCAGTGTGACGTTTTGATTGTTTTTTAACCAAAATCTTGAGATTTTGATCGTTGCCCATTGCAAAAAAATATTTAAATCTTTATATTTTGCATATAATTCCATTTAGAGACCAGTGAAAACTGAAATATTTTGTCAAAACCTGTTATCTACTTTACATACTTGCAACAGTCAAAATTTGGCTGATCGTGTTTGTAAGGATTAACAACTTTCCTAAGTATCTCCACTTTTCTTAGGTATAAGGCACAACATGTACCAAATTAGACATAATAAGAATTAAATTTAGACTACCTGAGAGGTTCACAGATCAACTAAATGAATGCCAAGGAGTTTGCAATACTAATCACATTCCACAATTTCACAACAAAGCTGTGTTCCTATGTGTAGAAGAGCATCATAATATGATCTAGGATATCCTGCACTAGCGGATTGTAGTAAAATATTTTCAACATAATCAGAACACATTTTTAATCTCTTCCAACAACACACCATCATTCTTTGGCGCAATGGTGTAATCACCAACAGTTTGAATGAAACCATCAATTACCAATGCAGAGTTTATTTTACATTGATTAAATTGGAAACTTTACATTATAAGAAACTTTGATTTGAATATTGGATTTGGAAAACTATTTCTGGCGATGCACTGGGAAGCTAGCTGAGTTGGCATGTGCTAACTGCCATCTGGACTTATGTCTGGTGACTCTTATATTGGGTATATGAGGGATTCCCTGGATTGGCGACCTATTAAAAATTCGTTGCTGATCTAAACCTTATGGTCCATCATGCTTGGTCCTGTTCCCTTGTTTCTTCAGAGTGCACTTTGTTCTAACGAATTTGACTTTTGGGGAACAATTTGAATGAGTATTGACACATCGAAGAGTCATTTGGTTAGAAGTTTCATTGTGAGTACATAATGATGTAATTTGTTATTTTTTTTCACTTTAATTATGAGTTTGTTGAACTGCTATGTGGCAGTTAAATCTAGCACGTGCTGGATTGGCTTTCCTGTAGAAATTTTCTTGGTACAGATATATTTAACAGTTAAAGTTATTATTATAAGTTAGATAATGTTTTGGATTGGAAAACTATTAGCCAAATTGCATTTTAAATTCAAACACTTAAGCTGCTATTTGCATCTCTCTCTCTCTCTCTCTCTCTCTCTCTCTCTCTCTCTCTCTCGTCTCTGATTACTGTATACTCTTTTCTGATTGATATAATTTAAGATGATCCTTTCTGTTTTATCCAAGTGCTTTCACTGTTGAATTTCTTCTTCACTCTTGTTAATTTTGGGTAGATGTGGTTGCTCATGAGTTCATAATTCATTGTTTGTGGTTCAGATTTACTCTGTAATGAACAATTTCATACCCTGATTTAGTGTTATGGTCCTTTTTTCACTCTTCTTTCTTTGTTTACTCCCCCCCCCCCCTTCTTTGTCCTGTTATGCTATTTTTAATAAGTTTCTCTTGTGCATTAGATTTGGATACCTAGACTATTCTACAACTTATTCAAGTAATGGCTTCTTACCAGGACTGTCAAAAGCAAGTGAAAAAGATCCTTTCACAGCATTGTTGAGATCTTGAAGGGTTTCATAGATGTTTGGGAAGACAAAGAAATGATATAGTGAGGCAACACATTAGAAAAAGGGTTCTAATCCAAGTACTGCTCATCCAACATTGTCATCTCTCTGTTGCTACAGTTTCTAATTCCACCAGTTGATAAATTTCACAGTCATTTCTATCTGAGAAATTGAGCTTGAATATGGTCTCTCCAACCCAGTGTGGTAATGCTAAATATTTAGGCCGACAACAAGACCAAGAATCATCCTCAAGCCAATCAACAAATCAATCTAACCATGATGTGGTGGCCGTAGGGGGATACGGTCTTCACGGGCAATGCATATCAGGACAATCAGGTATAAGTAAACTTTTAATTTAATGGCAACTTGGATTACTTCGACTCCCGTTCTAGTGTGTATGTGAGTCGTTAGTGTATTGAAACAGTCTTCTTTCTTTCTGGTTATAAAAGATTCTCAAATTCAGGTTTTAAATGATTTGGATAAAGCTTTTATTGTTGCCAATCTGGCACACTTACTCCTTGTATGGTTCTGAAACTTTCTCTTAGCTTTGGATGAATGAAGTTTACTCTAGGAAGGAAATAAAGTATAGATTAGGAGCAGGAAATGCCTTCCAGAAGTATCCTGCCTGGCTTACACCAATCCAAATTTAACCCTTTTTTCAAGAGAAGGTCCCATGCAGAGAACAATGATGCATGCGAAGGTATTCTCAAAAGAAGGTTCGATTAGGGGTTTGACTTAATCATGTGCTCATGTGAGTTACGACTTCTTGTGGATGTCAAAAATGTGGCTTTTTCATATTGTTGGTTTCTAGTTACAGCTGCTCTTGATGAAGTGAAAAAAGAGGAACACTTGGAGGGGGGAAAAATGGTACATACTGTGTTGACTGTGTGTGTGTTTATAACTCATGTAATCCCCACATTTTGAAAAAAGATCATGTACCTCCCTACCTTTACAAATTATAACAGATTTACTCACTCTGTTAGTTAATCCATGTTAAATGATTACATTGTTGGATTATATTTTCTGAATGGCCAACATTGGATCAAACTTGAAGAAAGGAAAATTTACCATTTAGGTTTTTTTCTAATCAATTAGTGCAACCCTCCACCTCTTTCAGTGAACCATCTTCCACTTCCTGCCTCCCTGCAATACTTGTCACGCTCCCCCCCCCCCCCCCAAAAAAAAAAAAAAAAAAAAAAAAAAAAAAAAAAAAAGCAAATAAATAAATAAAGGAAAGGAAAAGGAAAAGGAAAAAACCTCTTTCTCCTCATTGCTGTAACCTACCCTCACCCTGCACCCTCCTTCCCTGGGAACCACACCCCAAACTGCCTGCCCTCTCTTATCCAGCCCTTTTCTGGACCCCCCAACCCCACATCACTACTTCCTACTACTCCATTCCCCACCAATCCTCCCACTACCTGTTGCAACCACTCTATATCCACTGCTTGTGCTTTGCTCACGTAAACTAGAAGTGTGAAAGCCTTTAAACAGTGCAAGTTGAGAGATTTGAGGTGTAGTTAGGTCTGCAACAGCCAACTCCTTTTGTCAACGCAAAGTGATCTGATGCTTTGCAATTAATTGGTTAGGGAAGAGATTTGGTCCAAGTCCATACTGAATTTGTCAAAAAGATTGGATCAGATAATGGTTGAAGCATTGGAGAGAAGGTCCATAAACATGCCTAAAATCACACAAAAAAGAGTGGTGCAAGTGTGCAACCACATTGCAAAGGTAATAAACGTGTGCAAAGTAATTTAGCAGGTAATCGTTGGTATATGAGGCGACCAAGTGGCAGAAAGAAAGATGTGAAGGGAGGGAATGTAGTGAATCAATCTGCAGGTATGGAACTTTCTAAAGATTCTTTTGGTAGGTGGCTGAAGATAAGGTAGGGTAGGTTGCTTGGGCCTTGGGGATGATCAGAGAGAGGGTTGGGTTGCAGTGCAGGGTGAGGGTGGTGGGGGAGAAGGGTAGAGGGAGGAAACAGGGTGGGTGAGGGTGGTTCTAGGAGGTTGGCACTCGGGAGGAAGAAAAGTGTTGCTAGGAGTGGGGTGGCCGATTATTTCAGAGAGTGATGGAGTTAAGTGATGGTTTGCAACCTGGGGAAGAAGAAGAAGAAATAGATTTGGCTTTCTTGTCTAAAATGTTAAATAGAGATGAAACAGGGAGAATAGGTTATATGGAAGGATATAACAAAAGGTTCAATGGTCTTTTTCTTTCAATGTGGTTAAATCCGTTACTCAAATTGGGTTCAGCTGTATTTTTCAATACATCAGGTTCTACGTGCAATTTACTTTATTTTTAAAAATTTTAATTTTCATGAAGTCATGAACTGGCATTGATGTGAGTATAACAACAATTTGTATTCCAAGATATGAAAGAGCATCTTTCTAAGTTACTTTTAAGTTCTTCTTGTTGTTAATTCTCGTATTGTGCAGCGGTCCAACATGATAAGGTGGATCTTGTCTCCATTTTTTCAGGAATTGTTGGAAGTTACGGAAAGCGAGCAGAATCTCACATGAAGCCTGTTGTATCACTGGGAAATCCTGATTTTGGCTTCCCTGCTTCGCAAGTTGATTTCAACCAAACATTGGTAAGTCAATTTGTTTGTATTGATGTTGAATGCATGCTGGTTATGATTCTAATGCTTCCCACAAAATGATCCTGTTTCAGGCTCCCATTCCTTACACTTATCCTGATCCCTATGTTGGTGGGCTACTAGCTGCATATGGACCACAGGCTATTGTGAGTATCCTTAAGTTTCCTGATTTTTTGCTTTAAAGTTGCATCATTATCCAAGGTTGCTTTATCCGGTGGATATGAAATTTCTTTCAAGCTTTAATGTTGTGAGACATTTATCCTTCAGTGTTTGCAGTTTGTCGACTGAAATCTGCATCTGATTTAAGTAAATATACAGATATCTTGCAAATAATTATTAATTTTCTTAAAAGAGAATCCTACTAATAATTTTCGAGGTTGCTATTCACCTGTCCATCCATCCAACCATAACATATTGCCATTGGATAGACACAAGAAACACACACATGCATATATTTTGTCCATAACTACTAACACTATCCTTTTAAGGTTCTTTTTTTTTCCTTCCTAAAATTTAGTTACCATTTCTAGCTTTTTATTAATATTTTAAAAAGATAATTTACTCCTACAATTTGGTTACACACTTTTATGTCAGCATAGCACCTTCTCTGAGATGAAAGCAACTAACTGTCTTAATTTTCTCATTACTGTGTTGTATCTGATCCAATTCCTCAGCATAGGTTCCCACAGCCAGAGTCTCCCCTGCCTCCATCTCTTAAGTAAATCTTTTCTAAACAGTAGATTAAGGAGCATTTCTCCTTTTTAGTCTTTATTTTATTATTATTATTCTTTTTCTTTTTCTTTTTTTTTGGGGAGGGGGGGGGTGTTGGACTGCATGCTTTTGGCTGTTGCGCCTGGTGGGTCTGACACTATGAATTCCGAATTGCATGGTTTTCCAAAATGGTTCCATGTTTACCTTCCCACCACCCCGGACCCCCAAAAAGAGTTAAAACCATTCAGAACAAGTATATAGCATGCATATTTGCTTATGAAGGCTTAGTGTTGATTTATAAATTCAAAGATTGATTTTTTCTTTTTGTCTGTGTATAATATGATATATGCTTTTGGCTTCATGTTTGCAAGTAATTTCTTTTTATAGCTATTTATCTGTCTTTGATGTACCTATGTGTCTATGATTGGGTCATGACCAGATTCATCCCCAAATGGTGGGAATTGCACCTGCACGAGTTCCATTGCCTCATGGTCTTGCCGAAGATGAGCCCATCTACGTTAATGCCAAGCAGTATCGTGGCATCCTCAGGCGTAGACAGTCCCGTGCCAAGCTTGAGGCCCAAAACAAACTTATCAAAGATCGAAAGGTATCATCCTATTTTGCTGATTCTTAAATATTGATTACCTGAAAAATCGTTGTCTGGACTCTTTAACATTAACCATATATATGCTCCTTTTTTTCTTTTTTCTTTTTTGCAGCCATACCTTCATGAATCTCGGCATCTTCATGCATTGAAAAGGGCTCGGGGATCTGGTGGGCGCTTTCTCAACACGAAGAAGCTTCAGAAATCGAATCCTAGTGCAGTCACTGATGGCGAGGATGCTTCATACTCTGGTCATCTGCATCTGGGAGGAAATGTTTCTGAGTCAGAAGCAGTTCAATCAGAAAATGGGGGTGCTTCTGGCACATCCTGCTCTGATGCAACCAGTGTTTCTAATGGTGATGAAATCTACCATCAATCTGATAACAGGTTCTTAGTATACCACCCTCCACACATGGGTCAGACCATTCAAGGTGGTGGCGGGGGCATGGTGTGTAATGGATCTCAGCACCATGTACCCGTGATGCATTGAGATCTCGGGCCTGCCACAGCCAGACGAGTCATTCTCCTCCTGGTCTTGTGGTATTGTTCCCGGCAGTTCATCCTTGGCTCTGTTACTTTGCTTTTGGTGTTTCACTCTTGTTGACTAGCTTGTTATAGACTCAGAATTAGACATGGATAGTGTTACTTACCGGTTTCTCGGATCGCCGGAAACAATTGATTACTTGAAGAGGACTTGTTTGAAGATTCCGCCGGTAAGTTCATATAGATATTCTCCAGGTTCCATACTGGATCTTATGCAGCTGCTTCAACCTGATGGTTGGTTGGTTTGATTTTTTGTTTTTGTATTGGAAAACCATTTTATCTGCCATGGAATGGAAAGGGAAAGGGAAAGGGAAAAGGAAAACTGTCTCTGGAGCTGCAGAGAATCAATCAGGTTCCATTGCTGTTGTTTTACTGATGGATGGTATTTTGTGAGCCATCAATTCAAATGTTTCTTTTTCTTTGAACTCTTTGTTCAAATCAAGATTCTGTCTCCCTGTGTGGTCCTGCTTGCTTAGTGGGAAAAATATTGTCTACCTTGGATCATAGAATCTTTTTATAATAAAAGGGAAACAACTAAAGTAAGAAATAATTCCAGTGTGTTAAATTTAGAGCTTATGTTGAATCAGATTCAAATTACAAAGCTAATTTCAGATCCAATATAATCATTAATAAGAAGACTAATGAGATATTTAGTCCAGTTCCAGATTCAGGATCTGATTCCTTGATAATCATTAACATCCTTGCAATCTTCGTGTGGGTTAGCTGTGTATCTTAATTCTAAAGTGAAGCATTGTCTTTCAATTGTCAGAGGGGGAGAATGTAATGTTTTCCTACGTCTGCTTATGGTGGGTTGGATTGAAGTTGATAAAGAAAGAGGCCACCTACTTGGGTTACAATTTGTTCTACAAGCAAAATAAATCACAAAATTTCAAATTCATTCTGGAGAGAATGACATGGAAGTTAGCAACATGGAAAACATCAAATCTAACATATGCAGGAGGGGGGGGGGGTACTGATGCAATCAACACTTCAATCTTTGGCCTTGTATTATATGCAGTGCTTCAGATTTCCCAAGGGCATATGCAGGAAGACTGATTCACTGTGTTGTAGATTCCGGAATGGTGGTACATGAAAGACCAAATCAATCACCCTAATATCATGGGACAAATGTTGTTCACCAAAGGATTTGGGAGGGTTAGGGTTTAAGAAGATGAAACATCATAACATTGCCTTGCTACTAGGGCAGGGGTGGAGAATGCTAATGAACCCAGAAGCTTTGTGGGTAAAGGTACTGAGGGCCCGTTACTTTAATGGGACATCTCCTTTTGACCCAAAAGTCATGCGTAAAAGAGGTTCATTGATTTGGAACAGCTTCGCCGGCATATTACCTACTCTAAGGAATATGGTGGTTCAAAAAATAGGGGATGGACAAAAAACTTCTTTCTAGTTTGACTCATAAAACATTTCTTTGCAAAGAAGTAAATCTCAACAACAGGACTTCTCCATTTGGCCAAGAAATACAACAGTGGCTTGAGTGGTTGAGGATCTTCAAGAACTTAACAAGGAGTTAACCAATACCTCTAAAAACTCTATTGCTCTCATTTCTATTCCCATCTCAATCTCTAACCAATATGACTCCTAGTCTTCTTTATTCTCTTCAAAGGGCAGCTTCACTACAAAATTAGCATCTTGTGCCTTAGAGGGACAAAAATTCCCAAGGATGAGGAATGGGTTCTTGAAGTGGTGGAGATACCTATGAAAATTTCCAATTCATCGCAAGTTTAAATTCTTTTTATGGAGACTATCGAATGCAGGATTACCACTCCGAGATACTTTATCTCGATGGACTCAGCAGCCAGGGAATCGCCTACTATGTAACCAAGAAAGAGAAACAATTTGGCATGTCTTTATATCATGCAATTGGACAAAGAGGATTCATACAACAGGACTACTTGGATTGAGAACAAATAATTGGACATACAATCTATACTACATCTTTGCCAAGCTTTTCATGCCAACAACCAAATGGATAAGCAATCAAAAATTTGGTTTCTTTCTATATTTACAATTACCTGTTACTTTATATGGAAAGAAAGAAATTTCACTCTTTATGAAAAAAATCAACTCAATCCCATTAATGTTTTAGGGGAAATCTACAAATGGATTTTAGATTTAAAAATGTCAGCACCAATCAGTGAATCTAGAGCCCAACAACAAAAATCTCATGCAATTGCAACTAGTAATCAACTTAGACCCATCTTATGTATGCATAATACTAATCATTCGATGTTGCTCTGTGCAAGGATATCTCAGGAATGGATAGGGAGCGCATGTTGGAGCATGGGGATATATAGTAGCGGTCATATACAGTACTGCAGGTATGAAATAATTGATAATGCCGATGCGGTGGAGATGACTTTGGTAGCAATCCAAGAGTGATTGGACAAAGCTAAAGAGATGAATAGTGCGATTAAGGAAATATGGAGCAACAATTCTGAACTATTAACCTTCTAGCCTAAACCTGCTAGGCCTTGGCTGATTAGTAACATTGAGTCTAGTAATTGTGGCTGAAGCAACAAAACAAATTACATATTCCATGTTTGAATGTCCCTTGCTCCAGGAAACTTATGTTAGCTTAGCTAAGGAAGTAGCTAATAGTTCAACAATAAGGTTGGAACCACAATCTTTATTATGTAACTGTTTTCTTTCTCATAAAAAATAATAAAAATAATAAAAATAATAATAATAAAACCCTAATCCAATCCCATAGGATGATCAGTGAGATTTTAGAAAGCCCAACACCCCCCCTAGTGCAGTTTCTTTTGGTCCACAAGATGGAGTAATAGACCATATGATAAATATCAAACTAATAGCAGCACAAGGCTAAGAATCCTAGTCCTCTACTTACGTGGAGATGAGATTTTTGAATCCACATGGTTAGATTCTTGATGTGAGTTCCTCCTTATACCAAGATACTCTCTCTTTTCTTTTCTTTTTTAATAAATTAGCTAAAATAAAATCCCCCCAAGGTGGTTTTTTTTAAAAAAAAATCTCCAAAGAGGATGTTAGGTTCAAATCTCCTCTGAGTAGGGTGAAGTCCCGCCTTATATTAAGTCTTTTAAGAAGCAGCAAAGGTGTGAGTAAGTCAGTTCGATTGAACCTAAGTAAAAAAAAAAAACACTAAGATAGAATTCAACACCATTAATTACCATTTCAACTAATTTGTTAATACATATAAGATCTTGTTTTGAGAATGGACACGTGACAAAAATCCAACTATACAAATTGAAAATTCTTCTCTCTATGTGGATAAAGGATTTCGACAGGCTCAGAGGATATTACCGAGGAAATGCATTCAAGTAAATTAAGTAATCATAGATATCGCACATGCCAACATTTTAAGTTTGGGTAGAAGCTTCGGACGGACTCAAAGGGTATTGAAGAGGAATTGAATTTAAGTAAATTAGTAATCATAGGTGTTGCATACGCTAACATTTTAAGTTCATGGACTTGTAAAGTTGCCTTGTGGGACCATTGGAGAGTTGCTCAGTCGACAATGTTGGCACCTCTTAGCAAAGAGCTCCTAGGTTCAAGTTCAACGCTTCATGTGGTACATTAAATAGTCCCCACTACCATCAAAGGCTAATTTAGTTGGTAATATTGATATCTGTTATTGAAGAGGTTATGGGTTCAAGACTCCCGCTAGTAGTCCGTTAGTTTGTGCTCCTTGGACGCTTTCAGACCCCAGAATAGCCCACCGGGGGGGCACAAGATGCCATTGTGGGTCCTGCCCCCCACCCCTTAAATTTTATTTATTTATAGGTCCTACCTGATTTTGTGGCTGAGAAGAGTAAGAAGAGCACTTTGGGGAGATGATTTTGTTGTTTGATGTATTGTCAATAGGTAAAAAAAGATGATTCGAACTCTGCCTTTGGTATACATAGAAGTCCCCATCCCCTATTATAAAATTCTTCTAATTCCAAAAAACTATATAGTCCCCACTCCCTAGTTTAAAACTACCAATTTTCCCCCAGAAAAGTTGTCCGGTGGGCCTAGGATGGGCTAGGAGCCCAATCTTTCTGAGTTTCTTCTATGTTGGCGTTCAGTTCAAAACTCTCAGCTCAATGCCCAGGCAGCCTTGCTTGTGCTTTCCTTTCTCCGGCGGTCCAACGTCGCGGTGACAGAGAAAGAGGGAGGAGGAGAAAGACAGTGGAAGAAAGAGGGAGGAGAAAGGCAGTGAAAGGAGAAATGGTGTCGTATACGAATTTGTTTATGTATGGAGTTGGAGGGATAATGGTGGCAGGGATGACAGTGTTGGTGGCGCTTCAGGAGAGGCTGGTATATATACCTGTCCTTCCAGGGCTCTCCAAGGCTTACCCGATCACCCCAGCTCGTCTCCGCCTTCACTACGAGGATGTCTGGTTTACATCGTCTGATGGAATTCGCCTTCATGCCTGGTTCATCAAGCTCTTCCCTGATTGCACAGGTACGTACACAATTACATCTCTCTATCCTTTATCTGTCTCTAACAGTTCTTCAGTTTTAATTCTTATAGTGATTCTCTTCCCCAGTTGGATTTGCTTTGATCTGCTCTGGGTTAGGGCTTTTTCGTGGTTGTTATCTATTGAAGCATTTTAGTTTTTCCATTTATCCCTCTGGGTTCTGCTTTTGCTTCGTTTCTTCTTGGTAATTTGACTAAGCATTTTTTGCACATTGCCTTTGCTAGACCTGATTCCGTGAATGAAAATTAGTTTATGGCATAGTATGCTTGTTTGAGAATCAAGGAACCTTTTTGCTTTTGACAATTGACATCCTAGAATTCTCACATACTATGGGATTACCCAAATTCTGATAATTTTTCTCAGAGTTCTAGTTGTACTAGATTACCTCCTCTCTGGGTTATTGTCCTGGAGATGTTTCTATTCATCTGGTGCGCAATAAACACGGAACAGTATGTGGGTATGGCATTTTACAGGTTTGAGGACAGCCTGCTTGCAAGCCGATGATTTTCCATGAAATTCTCCTTTGCTTTACCCAGTTTGCGAGCCAAAATCTTAGTGTCTTTTTCTGTTTTCACCAGTTCAGAACTAATTTCTATATAGTTTGAGGTTCTTACGATTTTGATATTAGTTTACGAGATGAACCTGTAACGTCGGAGTTGTCATTTGCAGGTCCAACCATCCTATTTCTCCAAGAAAATGCTGGGAGTATCCTATGATTTTGTTTTCTGGGTGTTACTATTTGTATTCGTATTTATATTCAATCATTTTTATTCATACTTATTTAGGTTCAGATTATTTTTGTTGACCTTCAGTTACATCATTCAGATATTGCCCATCGTCTTGAAATGGTTCGCGTAATGTTACAGAGATTGCAATGCAATGTCCTTATGCTTTCTTACAGGGGGTGTGTGTATGGTTACAATTATATTTAAACGGTCTTATCTGCTTCCTGAATAATTCTTTTTTGGCTGCTGGGTAACTACTTAGTTACTGAACAAGCATAAATCAATCTTGCCTTATGTACAGTTATGGAGCAAGTGATGGCTACCCTTCTCAACTTGGACTTACAAAGGATGCCCAGGTTTCTATTTTTGTCCTGATTTGGTTTCCATTCATTTGTAGTTGGCTAAGTTTTTGCTGGTTTTTCTGATTTGAGTAGAGTTATTTCTCAGGTCTGCTAATGTTGTTTAGACAGATTCTGGCCTTGGGGTGGGAGAAAGATAATATACTAAATAAAATAAGAGCATTATCCTCATAAATCCAATTCCCCCCCCCCCCCAAGCTACAGCCTTGATGGTAGGTTTCTCTTTTTTCTGTTTAGGCTGCATTGGATTATCTGACTCAACGAACTGACATTGACACTTCGAGAATAGTTGTTTTCGGAAGGTCGCTAGGAGGTGCAGTTGGAGCAGTGCTTACGAGAAACAATCCTGATAAGGTAATTTTTTTCTATGTTCTGTCAGTTATATCTTATCCATGTTAGTTCTTTTTCTCTTATTCCAGGTGAGTATGCTTCTTTTTCATTAATCTTTTTATTATTAGTTTTTTAGTTTTCCCTTCAAATCATTATTTCAGACATTTTGGCGGGGGGGCTGGATTGAAATGCTTGAACTCTCTATTTTCTAATATTTCCCCATTTGTGGGGAATGTGGTTGAGATGTAACGGTTTATGGTTGCCAGGGGGATTTCACCTTGCGCAATTTTAAGACTTGTCTATTACTGTTACGTGCACTTTCCCCATGCACACCTTGCGGTAACTTTAAGGCACAAGGAGTAAGTAACTAGTGGCAGTAAGTGAGTACATATGTTGTTGAGTTGCTATAGGATAGGTTACTATTTTACACCGGGGTGGGTTATTATGTTCTCAATTACCTGATCACGTAAATGAGGAAAATAAGCTCAATCCTTTAAGGATGCCTTCCTAGGACAAGTACCTTGTGATGTAAACCAAAATCCTAGGGTTTGCCTTGTAATGATGTTGCCCTAGAATTAGGTTCACTCAAGGATCCTCTCTCAGTGAACCAGCAGTCTTATAGCAGATTTCTTGGAGGAATTAGGGTTTCAAGTTAGTAAACAGTACCCTAGAAGGGTTCAGCCAGGCTTAGGCACAAAGACAATGGGGTTTGAAGCTTGTAACGTTGCTGCAATCTCAGTTTCAGAACTGGGAATAGGTCTAGGTTATTTTAAGGCTGAATAGGAGGGTCTTGAAGTTTCGGTTGCTACTTTACTTCCAGAACTGAATATAGTAGTTAGGGCTTAGGGAATGCTGTTGTAGGGTTTCCGGTGGGCTTGGGAAGGGGCTGTTGTTGCTAATTCATATATTAGTTAAAAAATGTTTAGGTCAGTCCTAGTTAGTTTACGATAGGTTTGAAGAGTCCTAAGGGGTATGGGATTCTTGGTTTGGGCTGGGACTGGGATCAAGTGTGGGAGATGGGGTGGGGATGCTAATCTAAAAGGTTGGGCTAATTGGAGTTGAGGTTTGGAGTTGAGTCTTCTAGGGTCAGGGAAAATTCTGCAGTTAGGTTTTCTGGGATTCCTAAGCTGCGGTAGGTTAGAGAAGAAGGAAGGAGGGGGAGGGCTGTACTTAGGGTTTAGGGTTAGGGGATGAACTAAGGTTGAACGGGGAGGAGCCCCAAGGGCGCTACAATGTTTAGAAGGGAGTTTTGATGTCTGCGGTAGAGAGGAAGGTTGGGGGAGCCTTGTGTTGGTTAAGGGAAAAGGGTGAGGGGCTTTTTACTTGGAGAAGGAAGAGGGCTGCTGCTAAGGTTGAATTGCTACTAGAGATTGAAGAACAAAGCTGGAAATTGGTGAAGATGATCTCACAATACTGTCCCGGCCCTCCCAAGAAGCCACAACTTGACTTGCCTCCAAACTCAGATTCTCTTATTCAATTCGAGTTAACTTTATAGAGAGTGGAGGCTTAATTTTATAGCCTCAAAAAAATAATAATAATAATAATAATAATAAAATATAATAATAATAATAACAATAATAACAATAATAACAATAATAATAATAATAGTTATAATAATAATAATAATAAAAAGACTCAAAAGTTGGAAAACCAATTAGAACTCTAATTGGCTAACCAATTCTAACTCAAGCTAATAATTGACTAAGACTTTAATTTGCACAAGGAACCTCCCTAACTTACTCTAGAGAACTCGAATTCAAATTCTAAAAGTAGATATGGAGTTCTAATGAAAAGTAGAATCAAAGTGGACTCAAGTTTGGGGATCCCAACACAATTAGGAATCACAACTAGACGGGGTCTCTAATAACTTGCAATATATGGGCTCAAATAAGAAAACAAAATAGATCTAAGGACCAGACAACAAACGGGACTCCATAGGTCCCAAAGCTCGACTCTACAAGATTTGGTAAAATTACTAAGATACCCTGGTTCAAATTTGGGGTCCTAGGGTTCAGGGAATCAGCCCTAGGCCCTAGGGAATCCCTGGAAATAGTTTACATCACCTTAACTCTCTACTCCCTTTATCATTGCCTCTCTACCTATTTTGGATAAGTGTTCCGGAAATATAAAGGTTAAATTAGAAAAGACTGTTTACTTCAAGGACAAACGACCACCTAAGCCAAGTGTTGTATTTCAAATGTTCATCAATCGATGTTTACACAGTCCTAATTTATAGACTTCTAAATTTCTTTATTAAGTCATTCCTAATTTCCTACATAAATTACCAAGGAGCAAGCTGAATAACTTTGTTCCTATCATTAATCTGGGAAAAATCTGCCCGAAAATTCTCTCTTTTCAAGCTTGTGATGTTTACCAAACCTATTTTCCCCCACATCTAAGAGATAGAATTACAAAGAACCCCCTCTCTAGGTTTAGGAAAGCACATTGTCCATAGAGTGAAGCATTACCAATTTTTGGAACGGTAGAGCCAAAGTAGTAAGCAGTAGCTGAGACTTCTTCACCCTTTGCGGAGACAAGCCAGTAGATTCCTGGAGTACATAGGCGCTCTTCAGGATTGCAACCAAATCACAAGACATCTGAAGGACCAAGCCAGCCAGACCTTGCTTCACCAAGAGGGTGATGGAAGAAACTTGTACTAGGGCACAACAGGAGAAAGACATGGTGTGATAGGATCATTGGGATTATTAGGGTTAGCCATAAGAAAAGAAAGGAAGCAAGAATGTTAGCATTCCTAAGGGAAGCCGATAAGCCTTGAAAGGATTAATCCCTCAACTGAAAAACAAAAGTTGAGAACAAGGAGCAACAAAATGGAAGCCCCATCAGGCAAATCAATAGGTAGCAACCCCTTGTTAGGAAGCCAAAGAACAAGTTAGAGAAGAAAGTAAGATTCTGGAATGTCCAGAATCAGAAAGACCATTGCAGATCAAGAAACGAGTAAAAAGAAGAAGAAATGAAAATGCTATGAACCACCAAATCGCCTCGTTTGGAATGAAGAGAACTGCCCCTTCGTTAACCCTAGGTTGCTATGTGGCAATCTACTCCAATGCGAGAAAGAAAAAGGGGATGAAACAAGGAAAACCAAAAGGCAAGAAAAGGGTAATAATGAGTGTTGAAGTATACGTAAAATTGGAAGTTTTACTGTTCACGTTACTGTTCACGTGAACAATAAAAACAGCTTTTACCGTTCACGTTACTGCTCACGTGAACAGTATTATGCTATTGTTTCTATCATATTTTCTATTTTTAATGTGGGAGTCTTGCTACATAAGTTTTGGGAGTTTTTAGAAAGTATAGTTTCTATTTTGGTGGTAGTTTCTATTTTCAGAACTTTCTATTTTAGGAGTTAGGAAGTTACTAAAGCTGTAATATTTTGTTTCCTTTTTCTAGAGGACAATTACTTGTCTCTCAAGTTATATTAGATTCATTAGAAGCTATAAATAAAAGTGCTCTGTGATTCTAGACTCTTAAGCAAGAATCACAAGCCTCTTCTACTAGTTCTTCATCTCTCTTTTCTTCTTCTTCTTCTCTCTTTTCTTTGTTCAAGTTTAGCTGCTGTTTTGATTATTTAATGCTTGTTTTCTAACATGGTATCAGAGCAAGTTTAATCAACTTAGGGACCGTTTTCTCTCTCTTGGCTGCCCAGTTTTTTTTCTTCTTCTTTTCGTTTCCTTTTTCTTATCTAGGGCAGCCCCAACCTTCGCTGCAGTAATTGTGCATGGCTGTCCTTCTTCTTTAACTTTTGAAGCACCAAGTATCTCTGTATTAATACTACAAAAAGGCCCTAAGCTTTTTGGGGATATGTCTACCTATTTGATTCAACTGAGGCTGCTACTACCTTCTTCTTTTTTTGACTGAAGGTCAATCTGCACTATACTGATGTCTTGGGATTCCTCTTGATTCTTGTAAAGATATGCCCATAATTCGGATTGCAAGACTTAAGTATTGTCTTCCATTGTTTGTGCTATAAGTTTAGTTGCAAGTCGTATACTAGTACCCCTATTTCATTGAATTTCTCTCTTCTGAAAAATTCTGCTGCTACCTTCTTGCTTTACTACTTCTTCCGTTGTTTATTTCATAATCAAGTTTAGCCTTCTTTTTATCTAATACTTCTACAAAGACCTAGAGGACTATTTTTCCTTCATATCGAGATCTGTTAGAGTTTCAAATCTAGCAGAAGTTTGTTGCTATGGTCCGAGATCTGATATTATCTGCTACTGCAACAACTATTATTGCACTTCTTCCGAGTGGATTGCTGCAACGACTACTGCAATTTTGAGATTCCAAGTTGGTTCAATATATATTTTTTCCTGATCTAGTTTGCTCCTGCCTAAGGGTTAGCGGTGGTCCAAAATTTTTTTTTCCGCTTTGGTGCACAAGACTTTGTCCTGTGAGACGATTTTCTGCTACTTGATCAGCTTTATTGGTGAATAATACACTGCTTTGTGGCTGCTACCTTTCCTTCTTGGGTTTCTTTTGTGCTCATACTTTAAGATGCTTGTCACTGGTCATCATTAATTGTCCACGTGTAATGCTACACGTGAGGGGGAGAATGATACCTTATTCTATATCTACTCAAGATGTGCTGATGGATATTATTAGTGAGATCTTTGCCCTCAACTTATGGCATTCTACAACAATATCATTACCTATCTTTACCTATATTGCCCTTTTACTTACCTACTTGATCTGTAGTTACCCATACTACCTTACCTACTTGGTCCGCAGAACCCATACTTGTCTTTTACCTTACCTACTTGGTCCGCAGTAACCCATACTGTTTTCCACCTTACCTACTTGGTCCGCAGTAGCCCATACTGTCTTTTACCTTACCTACTTGGTCCGTAGTAACCCATACTGTCTTTTACCTTACCTACTTGGTCCGCAGTAACCCATACTGTTTTTTTTACCTTACCTACTTGGTTCGCAGTAACCCATACTGTCCTTTACCTTACCTACTTGGTCATAGTAACTCATACTGTCCTTTACCTACCTACTTGGTCCGTAGTATTATCCCATACTACGTTACCAACTTGGTCCACAGTAATCAATATTGTCTTTTACCTACCCATACTTTACCTGTTACTTGCCTTCTTGTGAAGCATTTATATGGACATTGGAGTTGCAATTTTGAAGATTTAGTGTGGATATTTCTCCCTGCTTCCGACATTATGTGGATAATGCCTTTTGCCTACCTACTACTTGCATTCTTGTGAAGCATTTATATGGACTTTGGAGTTACAATTTTGAAGATTTAGTGTGGATATTTCTCCCTACTACCGGCATTATATGGATAGTGTCTTTGATCCTGCTATACTTATGGACTTTGTTCGTCTTCAGCATTGTCGATTGTTCTCAATATTGGATGGTTCTATTGCAATGAAGAATTAAAGTTTTTTTTAAAGTTGGTGTTGATTATCTCCTGGGTGAAGTTTTCTCAGTGTTTATCGACAGTCTGCCATTGCTACACGATTCAAGGTTGGTGCTACTTTTCAAGTTTATTCTTATTGTGCAAGCTGAAGTTTTCTTTGTGTACACTTCAGCTTGAGGGGGAGTGTTGAAATATACGTAAAATTGGAAGTTTTACTGTTCACGTGAACAATAAAAACAGCTTTTACTGTTCACGTGAACAGTATTATGCTATTGTTTCTATTATATTTTCTATTTTTAATGTGGGAGTCTTGCTACATAAGTTTTGGGAGTTTTTAGAAAGTATAGTTTCTATTTTGGTGGTAGTTTCTATTTTCAGAACTTTTTATTTTAGGAGTTAGGAAGTTACTAAAGCTGTAATATTTTGTTTCCTTTTTCTAGAGGACAATTATTTGTCTCTCAAGTTGTATTAGATTCATTAGAAGCTATAAATAAAAGTGCTCTGTGATTTTAGACTCTTAAGCAAGAATCACAAGCCTCTTCTACTAGTTATTCATCTCTCTTCTCTTCTTCTTCTTCTCTCTTTTCTTTGTTCAAGTTTAGCTGCTGTTTTGATTATTTAATGCTTGTTTTCTAACAATGAGGTTTGTTTGCAAAATAAAAATAACCGCAAGTACACAGTATCGTGTAGCTAACGGGTCGATCTCAATGAAATATGCCACTTTAGAATTTAACTTCTTAATGGTAACGCGAGAATGCAATGATTCAAAATTTTAACTAATTAAGTAAACTAAATGAGCGGTCCTAACACATACATTTAATGCGATTCAAATTGAGACTAAAAATAACACAAACGACCTAACCATTCATCATCTAATAAATAAAAACGTATAAATAAAAAGCAGGAATAAAAAAATACGAACAATAAATAAATAAATAAAAGGGAAGTGATTCGAGTGTCATCTTTGGATCGAGGGAAGGGGAGTATAATTAGGATGACTTTGACCATGGACCCTTTGAAGTAGCTTATAGTTCACTAATCGGGGGATGGATATTAAAAAAAATGCAGAAAGTAAATAACAAATCAATAAAAGGAAAAGGGAAACCTTAACCAAAGAGAGGCATGACTATAGGCATATTTGATTAAGGACCCAGGAGGAAAGGAAAACAATAAATAAATGCTGAAAAATAAATCCTAAGTTAAGAATATGGAGGGGTAGACAGAAGCGGGAATAGAAGGGGGAAGAGAAGATTACTGACGAATGCTACTTACTTGCATCTTCGAATCTTGAATGACAAAAATAATCCTTGAACAATTGATTTGAATCTCAACCAACCCTAACAACCAGATCTGGAATGATCCAAATCTGCAATTGCTAGTCCTAGAGGACAACGAATCCTCTTGAAAAAATAAACTCGAAACTTGAAGCTTGAACTCGAAATTGAAATTGAAATTAAAATTGCATTGATCAAAAGAAAGGAAATACACTTACATAAAATAAACTAAACAACTTCAATATTCATTGCATTACATAGAAAAATTTACCTAAACATTCAATCTAGAAACTAGAATCCCACAAAGTAATCAAAGAACTAAAGAAAACCTAAGCAAGCTAAAGAGAATAGAAGGTGTAGACGGCCTAAAAAAAACTAAAGAGAAAGGAAGTGTAAACACTAGGTCTAAGAGGGGAGGGTATATTTATAGGAGATAGTGAATGACTTACAAATAAGGAAAGAAAGAAAAAAAACAAATAAAGAAAACCTAAATTCATTAGAAATTCTAAGGAAGAGAGAGAGAGAGAGAGAGAGAGAGAGAGAGAGAGAGAGAGAGTAGAAAGTGGGGAGAGAGAAAAATAATTAAGGAAAAGAAATAAAATCTTCTAGAAAATCTATAGAAAAAATAGAAAACCCTAATCTTTGACTACTTGTGGGCTCCATACATTTTTCAATTAAAATAAAGTAAAATAAAATAAAAATCCTAACTAATCTCAGCCGTAGATCAAAATTGGCTTCTTTATTTCTAAAATATTTTGGAGTTGTCCCATAATCACATCTTTAGCCCATTATGCTCCAAATCAGACCCATTTTCGCATTTGAGAATTTGAACAGATCCCTTGACGTGTAAAATTGCATGTTTCATACCCAAAACTCCAAATATTTGCTTAAATCTTGAAAAGTCCTAAAATCTGCAAAAACAACATAAAACCCAAAGTAGCTCCATTCTAAGTGTGTAAAATGCATGCTTTATGCCCTAAGATTTCACACATAAATGTGCTCATCAAAGTTTATGCCACAGGATGTGCGAGTAGCTAAACTAAGAAGGCACAAGTGGATTGAGCCTAGTGACATCTTCCCTTATAGGTAATATTGGTGGAGAGCTTTTCGTCCATGCTAAAAGTTCCACCTTGCCAAAATCCTTTTTGTTACAACCTTATATATAAAGATTTTCCAAAGGGGTTCCTCAAGAAAGTAAGTGATGCACTAGAAAATAACTCTGATGTAGTGTTAAATGAGTAAGGTCTAGGGTATCACCTTTAAATGATGCGCTTTGCATCAGCACCTAGATATGATGGCTACGCAGGTGAAGTTTTCAAGTCCATAAGTGTAGGACTTGGTTGAGATCTTGAATCTGTGGATTTTTAGCAAGCAAGGATCTTGAATCAATATATATTATAGGAGAAGGATTGGCATAGTGTACGGGAGACCAGATGGAAGGGTATAAAAAATAAGAGTTGGAGGACTTCAACTATGTTATATCAGGGATCATATCCACCAAGTTTGTGTTTTAGGAGTTTGTCAATAAAATTAGCTTTTACGCACCTCTAGGAGTAAGAGCAAACTCATGAAAGTAGTAAGTTACAATCTTGGGAACAGATGGATGGACCAGTGCAAGATTTTAGTCAAGGAGAAAATATTATTGTAGGGGAAGATTTGAATGGATATGTGCCATGGAGGTACATAGAGGACATGGTTTTGTAGAGAGGAATGAGATGGGGAGCTCAGTTTTAGATTGTAATGGAAGGACTATGAGATTATAATAGAGGAGAGCCTAACCACACAACATAGATTAGTGGTCATGGATATGTGCCTTTCTATATATAATCATTAGGAAGATGTTTTCATTTTTTTAGGATAAGTTGGTGGGGCTTAGAAGGAGACATGTTCAAATAATTTATTGATAAAGGGGTCAAACATGAAAAGTGGGAGTTGGAGGGAGAAACTAATATGATGTGGAATGAAATAGCTACTTGTATTAAAATGTTTGTGGATGATGACAGCACCCATTTGAGGTGTCAATAGAAGTATGCAGAGTAGGAATTGCTGTTCTGATTCAAGAGGATGATGCGTTAAGTCGTCCAAGAAGCAGCACAATCATCCAACAAGTGGCAAAATAAAAAGGTTAAGCACAGGTTCTGATTCACTGGAAAGGCATATATCAGTCTGACATCTTCTGGGAAGACTGCAAGGTGATGGAAACCCGATTCCTAAACTC
This sequence comes from Hakea prostrata, assembly GCF_041222555.1. Classification (NCBI taxonomy): domain Eukaryota; kingdom Viridiplantae; phylum Streptophyta; class Magnoliopsida; order Proteales; family Proteaceae; genus Hakea; species Hakea prostrata. The sequence continues at coordinate 68,222,530 of NC_142606.1, read as the reverse complement.
CGGTCTTTAGGATAAACCTGTTTCACAGGGGTTGGAATTTGTTGCATGCACACCATGCAAAACCTTTCATGCACAAGGAACAGTTTGTCGTAGTTACCCATTGCGATAGAGATAGGCGTCAAGGCATTATGGAATAGGTTATTGGTGCAAGTAATATTGCTTGCAGTAGTAGTAGTGAGCATAGGGAGAAGTTGTAACTAAATTGCTAGGTCCTGATGTGTTAGTTATGCAATGGTATACATCCTCTACAACTTATTTAGTGGCAGCTGGAACTAAATGTCTATCTTGAAAGTCCAAATTGTCTTTCCAGAGCAGGCGGTGCTTGCTTTGTAGAGTTCAAGATTCATGTAGTATCTCAATCGATCGACCTTATTTATCACAATGGGGAGATGATATCAGTCTTTTACACACTAGTTACGTTGCTTGTGGACATGGACTGAATGGGTTCAACCTGCTTAATTTTTCTCTCCATCCAAGGTCTTCATCATTACATATTAAAATGAAAAAATAAATCATTTACTTTTAGTAAATGACAACATCAAAAGAAATAAAAAAATCTGTTTTTATCGTAACATATTAAAAATAAAAAAATAAAATAATCATTTATGTTTACTAAATGACAACAACAAATAATATAAATCTAAGTGGACTTATTGGAGCAGAATGACTTAGGGTTTGGATTAATGTTAGTATAAAGCTTAATATATTAAGATGAAAGTTAGAATTAGGATAGGGGCCAAAATCAAGATAAAAAAAAATTAGAACTAGGATTAGGGCCAAAATCAGGGTTAGAATTAGGGTCGAAATCAGGGCTAAAATCGAGGCCAAAATCAGGGCCAAGGTGGGATAAACAGTAATTGCAGGCCCGCCCTTGGCCCTAATTCAGGGCCAGAATATTTTGGCCCTGACCTGCCCTTAGGGCCACAATTTTGAGCCCAAGCCCTATTTGGGCTCAGGGTGGGACAAGGTAGGTCAAGGCCACTAGGGCCTACCCCTACTATTTCTTGTCTAGTACAGGACTGGGCCATCTAATTTAAAGTTTCCAGTGGAAAGACTATATGGGATTGCATAATATGTACTTGATTAACTGTTATCAACTCAAAGGGCTAGAGATAGTGAGTGCAGATAAGATTGTTACTGTCATTCCCGAAGCACATATTTGCATCTTGGGGATTGACTGCTGTAGAAGTTGCCGTTCCTGGTCCCGTAGATGTGTTCAATGTACTTGTACTTCATAGCTAAAAGTTGTTTGATGCAGCTCTATCAGATTTGATAGATCTGGCTGGCCTGTGGGGTAATGGACACACTAATGGTATAGAAGAGTCCTGATCTGCAGCTATGTATTTGCTGATTTGAATCTAGATCCATCAACCGGACTGTAAGTTGGTAACTAGAAGATCTTAATTACTAGTCTGCAGAATTTAAATTAGTCAGAAATAGGAAAGCATTAGAATTTAATATGAAACAGGAGAGAGGAAAAAATGAGGATGCACTGGTATTATTGTGAAAATAAAACAGGAAAGCAACAATCTCAGACCTAAGATGGGAGAGAGGAAGGAAGTGGTCTCTGCTTATTTTCCTTGTTTTCCTTTTCCTTCAAACCCTGATCAGTGAAATAACAATAATCTGTATTTTCAATTTGACATTCCCACATTTTCACCCAGTTCTCATTGGAGGGATTTTTTTAATCTTTGATGGCTATATTTTTCATTTTTATTTTCCATTTTTTCATTTTGTAAATATGTGTTCTGTGATGCAGGTTGCTACTTTTATATTGGAGAACACTTTTACATCTATACTAGATATGGCTGGAATTCTACTACCCTTCCTGAAGTGGTTTATTGGAGGCAGCAGTTCTAAAGGCCCTAAGATTCTCAATTTTCTTGTTCGTTCACCATGGAATACATTTGATATTGTTGGACAGGTGAGTTTGCTTATTCTAGAAAATATTGATATGCTTATTTAAATCGTGTGATGTTATGTGACTTGCTACAAGATTCTGTTGTGTATTTTCTGCCTGTCTGCTGGGAGAAGTGCTTTTTTTTCTCTTGCAGTACATTATGCTCCATACCCTGCTGGCTTCACAGGCTCTTTTTAATTTGCTGCAGATCAAGCAGCCAATCCTCTTTCTTTCAGGATTGCAAGATGAGGTGGTTCCCCCGTCTCATATGCAGACACTTTATGCCAAAGCTGCCGCACGTAATGAGAAGTGTGTCTTTGTTGAATTTCCAACTGGTATGCACATGGACACTTGGCTTGCTGGAGGGGACCGTTATTGGAGGTCAGTCCAGTTGTTCTTGGAACAAAATGCCCCAGGGAATAAGGAAAGGGCTCACTGCTACGAAAATGGTAATGTATTTATTAATACTCCCAATGGTTCTTGTGGGTTTCTTCTTTTGTTCAATTATTTTTGGTTGATAATTCTTTTCTTTGATTTAATTCTTGAGAAATAGACGCATGAGTTGATTTTACTTCCCTGGATAAGTAAAACTCTACCATGGTCTTATTTGCAAACCGTTTATGTCTGGCAAATCTGTTGACTGATGTGTTTACTTAGGTCTCAGTAATATGGGTTGTCATCCTGTTGTATGCAAGTTGGGCATGTGTGATATACTCTAACTTGCAGCCAAAGTGTTGTAATTTGGATATAAGGGTTCTATTGTACTTAGGTTTAAGGTCTCAGTAATATGGGTTGTCATCCTATTGTATGCAAGTTGGGCATGTGTGATATTCACCAGCTTGCAGCTCTGAAGTGTTGTAATTTGGATATAAGGGTACTATTGTACTTAGGTTTCTCCACCCTAGGGGCAGTATTGCATTGTACCTTATATCGTTTGTTATGAATAAGCTAGCTTTGTCTCATGGACGCATCAAATTTGCCCAAAATGCTTCAAGAATGAACTCACTCGATTACCGTCCACTTGTATGTTTTTACCCCTCAGAAAACCCTCTAGCAGAGCAGCAGTCTTACTTGTATAGAAAAACTTCAGGTGCACTCTGTGGAGGAGCTAAAGGAGCAACAGGACTTAAAATGACTTTGGGTGAAAATGCTAGAAAATAGCATGGATGAGTTGTGTTTGAGAAGGCTGAATAGAGTTGATTGGAGAAACAAAATCCATGTAAATAATCCCATTTAGTTGGGATAAGGTTTAATTAAGTCAGATGTGCTCCCAGTTAGATGACTTGGTACCACAGTACTGTGGCTTGTAGATTCAGGGTGTGAAGGTTGTCTCATGTGAGTGCTCCAGGTTCTGATGGAAGCACTGATCCCTGCACAATGGCCAACTCATTTTGAAGGTCATGCTTGTGACATCGGTCAGGTGCTCACTCGCTGAATGCTTGATCCCCAGGTTCAAGTCTTCATAGCAGCCTCTCCGGATAGAGGAGTAAAGTGGCATACACTTTTCCCTCCCCTTGTCCTGCTAAACATGTGCTTGTGGACTGGTTACAGTTTTTACCTTTATTTGACCCATGTGTCTGGTGAACATGCCCAAAACAGGATAAAGTGATGAGGGAATTAGAAATGGAATTGGTAGCTGCCCTTTATATTTTTTTTTTGAGGACTTTGAATTTGGTTTCTGTTTCAAGAGAAGTACACAACGACATAGTGACATGCAATATTTGGCAGCGAACTGGCAAGAGGTGGATAATTAGGAGCTTCCAACTCAAACTATGAAATTAGAACTAAAAAAATCAATTTTAAAACCAAGATTGGTAGGACGCAGGTAGATATGCCAGATTAGCACATACTCTGCTCCATGTTTGTTCATATTACATATGACTTGGAAATTCTTGACCCCAGTTTGGCTGGTAGACAGTTGAACATACTCAATGCCGTTGTCTTTGGATCAGGTTGGTCAATTTTTTTACAGCCCTGTTTCTTCTCCTCCCAAAGAGGAACTTTTTCCTGTCATTATAGGTCATATCTTAGAATTTTGTAGCCATTGATTTCCTTAACAAAGGGTATGAAATCTTACATTGGCCTTGCTTTGCTCCTGGTTTCGGATTCAGATTCAGATTCAGATTGAGAAGGAAGGTGACAAAACACAATGAAACTCAAGACTCTGGCGCACAAGTAGATACCCAGAGGGCTATCGTTTTTCACCCATTCATGAAACTACAGCAGTTGACTTTCGGAGAAGATGATTCTGGTCAATTGGCAACGCTTCAATGGGTCCTCTTGCCTTTTCACTTCTGGGAGAACGTTCAGAAGATACCAATAGATATGCACTCTGGGCTTACAGCATTTTACTTCTTGAATTATCCAACAAATGGTGTTAACATATTACACATTGTGTTGTACTTGTAATCTGTTAACATATTACACATTGTGTTGTACTTGTACCATGATACTCTGAAAATTCAGATGGATGAACCTGAGTGATGTTGGTGCATTGGCTTAACCTCTAGTTTGACATGATCTCCACATTTGAGTAGCCACCAGCCATCAAAGATTCACATTCAGATTATCTCTTGATGGCCTTTCACAACAAGCTCATTCTATTGTGACTTCTCATAGCATGAACTGCCAATCAAGGTGTTTCATTTAAAATTGTAAACATTCGGGATGATTTATCATTATGTTATAAACTTATAATCATGTATCATTTTGTTTTAGTCACTTTTTTTTTTTTTTTGGCGATATCTTGGGTTAGAAGTTTGATTGGTTTAAGGCTTATCAGATGGACTAAGTTATGTATGCAATCACAGATGAATATAAAGGTTTTAGTAAATTAATCTAAACTTTGATTTAAGGTTTAAAGTATCAATATTGAGTCTCATATTGGTCAGGTTCATATCGCCTCGTATTGAGTACCACTAATGCATTTTGATGCAATCCAATAGAGAAACGGACTTTTGAGTTTGATCTATGCAAGTATTAGCTATGTAACTATTAGCGCAAGTATTAGCTCTATAACTACTAGCGCAAGTACTAGCTCGGTCAACATAGCTCCACCAGAGGCCTAATATAGTCCATAAAAGCCAGCTTGTGCCCCCTGTTATGGAATGTTGGAACTTTCGAGTTTAACCTATGCAAGTTTTAGCTCTGCGAATTACTAGCGCAAGCACTGGCCCCATCAGCGTAGCTCTACTGGAGGCCTAGTGTATAAAATCCATAAAAGTCAGTGACAATCTCATGCCCAAGTCAAAGAGCACAAAATTATCCAATGCAAATATTAGCTCTATGAACTATCAGTACAAGCATCGACTCCATTAGCATAACCCCACCGGAGGCCTAGTATAGTCCACAAAATCCAATAGCAATCAATCAATCATGTTCAAATCAAAGAACACAAAACTGTCGAATGCAACAGCAAAGGGGATTTGAACCCGTGACATGAGGACTACCAAACCACGTAAAAGTAAGCTTAAGACCACTAGACCACCACACATGGCAATCACTTTGATGTGTATTAGTTGATACAAAGTTTACCAAAAAAAAAAAAAAAGAAGAAGGTTGATACAAAGACACAAAATGATATGGAAACAATAAAATCTAGAGATACGCGCAAGTTGACCCGAATGAACCTCAGATAAAAAAATAAAAAATAAAAACTTTTAAATCTCGGGTGCAACCTTTTTAAATTTACTAAACATCAACATCCTCAAATATTCAAAGCACAAATTCTACCAAACAACCAAAATTAAATTCCTAAAAAATGATTTCAGCAAGAACACCACCATGATCAAGAACGACGGTTACCAAACTAATAATGCTAGTAATACAGGCCGGCAGCATGGAGAGAAAGAAATCGGCTCGGAAGGAAAAAGATTCCAATTTGGCAATTCCCAACTCAGATGACGTGGCGTACCTAACACTAGCAACTGGCAACTGGTGTGTTAGTTGGACCGTAGCAACTGGAGAAGGTAACCCCACTGGAGAGAGAGAGATTTCAAGTACTCTTTCCGCACTCCCATGGGTCAGTTGGACCGTTGAAACTGGAAAAGCCGAAATCCAATCTCGATTAATCCGTCTCTCGACCCGGTGAATTAGATTTTATTACTCATTAAATATATAAATAAAAAAATCGATATTTTTTCGCTGGTGTTCTTTCTTAATCTTTCCGCCTGGTTCTTCTTCCAATTCATTTGGGTTTCCAGCTACATTTCTTCACCAAACTCCTGAAACCCTAGTTTCTTCACCTGAGATCTGTAGCCATGGAAGCCTCTACGCTATCACGTATTGGACTTGCAGGGTTAGCAGTGATGGGTCAGAATCTTGCCCTTAATGTTGCAGAGAAAGGTTTTCCAATCTCAGTCTACAACAGAAGTACTTCCAAGGTCGATGAAACCATTGAACGAGCCAAGCAAGAAGGTAATCTACCTCTTTCTGGGCATTACTCACCTCGCGATTTTGTTCTCTCTCTGCAACGCCCTAGATCTGTGATTATCCTCGTCAAGGCTGGATCACCTGTCGATCAGACGATTGCCAATCTCTCTGAATTCATGGAAGCTGGAGATTGCATCATCGATGGTGGAAACGAATGGTACGAGAACACCGAGCGTCGCATGCGTGAAGTTGCCAACCGTGGTATTCTCTACCTTGGGATGGGCGTTTCCGGCGGCGAAGAAGGAGCCCGTTTCGGCCCTTCGTTGATGCCTGGCGGCTCTTACGATGCTTATCTCAACATTAAAGACATCGTTGAGAAGGTTGCTGCCCAGGTCGAGGATGGCCCTTGCGTCACCTATATTGGTGAAGGAGGCTCTGGGAATTTCGTCAAGATGGTTCACAACGGCATCGAGTACGGTGATATGCAGTTAATTTCCGAAGCTTACGATGTCTTGAAGGTCGCCGGCGGCTTATCCAATGCGGAATTGGCCGACATTTTCGCCGAGTGGAATAGAGGTGAGCTTGAAAGTTTCTTGATTGAGATTACTGCTGATATTTTTAGGGTTAAGGATGAACATGGGGAGGGTGAGTTGGTGGACAAGATATTGGATAAGACCGGTATGAAGGGCACTGGGAAGTGGACAGTCCAACAGGCTGCGGAGCTGTCCGTTGCTGCGCCCACTATCGCTGCTTCCTTGGATTGTAGGTATCTCAGTGGGTTGAAAGAGGAAAGAGAATCAGCAGCCAAGGTCCTTGAAAATGCGGGCATGGAAAATGATGTGTTGAAGGTGAGTGGTGGAATTGATAAGAAGAGACTGATTGACGATGTGAGGCAGGCGTTGTATGCTTCCAAGATATGCAGCTATGCCCAAGGAATGAATTTGTTGCGCGCTAAGAGCATTGAGAAGGGTTGGAATTTGAACTTTGGGGAATTGGCTAGGATCTGGAAGGGCGGCTGCATTATAAGGGCTGTATTCTTGGATCGGATCAAGAAAGCTTACCAGAGGAATCCTGACTTGGCGAGCTTGGTGGTTGATCCAGAGTTTGCCAAGGAGATGGTACAGAGGCAAGCGGCTTGGAGAAGGGTTGTGGGATTAGCAATTCAAGCAGGGATTACTACTCCAGGAATGTGTGCGAGTCTCGCTTACTTCGACACCTACAGGCGTGCAAGACTTCCTGCAAACCTTGTACAGGCGCAGAGGGACTTGTTTGGTGCTCATACTTATGAGCGAACTGATCGTCCTGGAGCGTACCATACAGAGTGGACAAAGCTCGCCAGGCAGAGTAAGGGTGGTGTTGCTGCTTTTAAATGATGGGTTTTGTAGATTTTTTTCCCCCTTTTGTTCTAATGGTTGATAATTTAAGTTTGCAATATTCTGGGGAGGCTTGTTTTCGGCTATAGTACACTGCGTTGGTTAAATAATTGATGTATCTGCCCATTAATTGAGCTCTGATCAGCTCAGATTATGTTTTGAATTGGCTTCTTCTGTCTTCTTTGAATTGGAGGGGATACATAAATTGCAGAGTTAGCTTTTTTTCTTCCTGTTTTCTTGTGTAAGACATGTTTGTTTTTGTTTATCCTGATCTCCATTCTTTTTTTTATGCAAATGCAGCCCTAGTCGGTGAATGATGATATACTCGCTTCTTTTCTAGCATTCTGCATATTACTGTTGTAGACTTGTAGTGTTTGTTTGCACAATAAGTCTTGGTTTGGTAACTATTATGTTCTAAGTGTTTTACCTGTTTCTCTGCTGGAAGCCTAGAAGGTTGTTGTTTAGTAGTAGAAGAGCAACTGAAGAACACAAAAGAACAATTCGGCATTTGGAAGTAAACCGAGTTATACAGTTAGTCAATCACTGTGGGTTGTGCCTTCAGGCATGCAATTTCATACCATTCCATTCTAGGTTTCAAGCATTCATTATTCACATTTCATGCAAGACATTGTTGTTGCCCTGAAAATCACAGGATAAAGCAGTGACTTGAGATCTTTAAAATAATGGAAATAATTCTGGAAGCGAAATAAGTAAAGTTAGTAAATCAAGAGCATGTAGAGAAAATCAAAGTTTGTAAACAACTGCCCAAAACTTCATACCCCTTTGTTAGATAAGAGATGAAATCCCCATAGTTGGATTCGAGCTACACTTCAGATTCATCCCGAACACAGTTCACAGGAAGATAGACAGATTGAGTGTGAGAGAAAGGTGATAGTTGTAGCAATAGTGAAGAGAGAGTTCAGAGTCCACACCGGAAGGCAATAGAAGCCTATGGAGAAATTTCTGCAGCTGCTTGTCTTTTGGGGAAGAGATCTCTTCTTTCTCATCTCTTGGATCCACAAAGAGTATCTGCTATTTCTTCTTGGTCTCCTTCTTCCACTGGTTAGTTTAAAGTTAATTGTGATGCTGCCTGAATTGAAGACTGTTGGTGTGGTGATTTGTGGTTTTCTGAAAATCCTGTTACAGCTTTTACTTGTGGAATTAGGACAGGATCGGTTCTTGCTGCTGAAGCCTTTGCCGTTAGATCAGGTTTTCTTCAAGCTGCTAGATGTAATCTCAAAGAACTGCGGTTGAATTTAACAATTTGGAGCTGGTGAACCTAATCATCTCTAGGTGTTGCTTAGACTTTCAGATTGAAACTGTTCTTCAAGAGATTCATTATCTTCATGACTCTTTCGATTATTGTTCTATCCAATTTATTCCGACTTCCTCGAACGATGCAAAGGTGGCTCTTGCGGTTGAGTTGCAGTTTGTTTGGCTGGGTACCAACCAGTGGCTTCCACAAATCTGTAAAGTAGATTTTACAGAATGTAACAGCTCTTCTACTCAATGAAATTCTCTTTTACTGAAAAACCAGAAAGAAAAAAAAAAAAAAAAAAAAAAAAAAAGACAATAGTAGGCACTAGGGACCTTATCCTAAAAGCAGTTCTCTGGGAGATCTGTAACCAGAGTGAGAGACACCTGCAACATGAGAGTGACAACAGAGGCCAGGCCGAAGATGCAGAAACTCTGCTCAAATGACTTGGGGTTGTTCTATCAGGAACAACATAGCACAATGTTGAGTGTTTCTTTCTTGAAAAAACAGAAAACTTCTAGGCACACCCTAATAGCTGGTCTGTGCTACGGGAATACAACAGACTGGATTTTCACATGAATTTTGGGTGTTCATATGTCCCTGTAGGGTTCTTTTGGTTGCAAGGGAATGTAAATATTTTGATGTAAAGTGAGTTTATTTCCCCTCATAAAAAAATTGAGATGTTTGGTTGCAAGGGTAATATTTTTCCCAAGTAGAATAGTTTTCACATTTCAAATAAAAATGTAAAGTTAATTTACCGACCAAAAACCCAAGTAAACTACAGTCCCTCGACTCTCGACCCTCCACTCTCGACTTCTCCCTCTTCCTCTTGCTGGATCAGATCATCAGCTTCTTCCCTCTCTCTCTCGATCATGCTCAGGTTCTTCACAGTTGCTGTTGAGTTCCGTTCATACAGTCCTTGCCTGTAGCCATTCTTATTTCCCCCCCCCCCCCTATCTCTGCTTTTTGCAGGGGCATCTGTTTTCGCTAACCAAAAGTGGGATTCTTCAACCAAATCAGGAATTTCAATTCTAGGTATTGAAACCCCATTATTGTCTCACTCTGTTAAATTTCCTCAAGGGTATCATTCTATTTGTACAGGCTGAATCTGAAAGTATTATTAAATATATGTTAGGTAGGATTAATTGCCGGATTGAACTAATTGAAGCTGTAGAGGTTTAATAAGGCCCCCTTGCTGTTAGTCTTAGCTTCCCCAAATCAACAATAAAAACAGCATCAAAACAGTAGGACAGCAACAGAATGACATTCATTTCATTGCAATATTCTGATAATTAACATGAATAGATACAACTCTAATTCTATTCATTGATACTCAGTTCTTGGAATAAGAAATTAAACATACTAAATCTGTAACTGATAACATTACAGACCCGATACCCTGCCTAAGAGGTTTCCCCCTTCCCGCAAGCTCTGCTTGCTTCTCTCTATTCTTCCTCCGTTTTTCATCCTTCTCTCCCTCCCCCAGCTTTCGTAACAAACTCTAACAAACTGTTACTTTCCTATCCAATGTTCCTCTGCCACCTGGACTGTTGTTTCTGCTCCTCTGCCCATAGCAGAGTGGTGGTTGCTGTCCAATAAGGGATTGCCATTTGTCCTCTCCCTTTCCTTTGTTGCGAGTGTTGCTGTTGTCTCCCCTGCATCAGCTGCTAGTGTTGCTGTATTCTCCCCTGCACCAGCTGCTGCTACTGCTGTCTTCCCCTGCTTATTTCTACGTTTGTACACCTGAGTAATGAGGGTCTTATCAAGGTTACTTTGTGTTTTGTCATCCTACTGTAATCAAGGCATTTCAATAAAGAAGATTACACAGTTGAAATTATCATCGTCTCTTGGCATATACAGAACGCAGAAGAGCTGTCCACTTTTTTATTATCCTAACACTTGGTTCAGTACTATGAATCATTTTTCCATTCCAATCAACATTTAGGACCCGGACTTCTGTTATTTCATTACCGACGTCATTTTCTGGGATACCGTCAACCCAAGTTACTTCTTCTGCAGTGTCACATGGCTGGAAAATCTCAATTGACTTGTCAGATTTTTGTAGCTGTCATCAGTTCTATATTTGTACTATTTCTTGTGTTGTTAGTGTTGGCTCTTCCGGATTCTTCTTCTTCTCCTCTTGCCATTTTTCCGGTTCTCTAATTGATTTTCAACTAGGATTTGTTTAACTAGAAAAAATCTAGTGTTTGAATTTCCTAAGATTTGGACTAGTTGACTCTCATTCCCAAAGGGGAATTTGATCAGGCTTGGTGAGATCAGACATGCTGATATGGACATACAAAAGGCATAGCCCCTCTACCACCAATTCAGTGACTAGTTTAAATTATCCTTTAACTCAGAATTCAAAAGTTATGTTCATCACTATCACTGGACATGCAAGACCAATCTTGTCTCTTTTTAATCCAAAGCTAGAACATTCCAAAGAACAGAAGCATGCCTGTAGATTCTATTGTTTTTTCCTTTTTGTTTTGTCTATATTCAGATTTCATTTCAATCCAAATCGAAATAAATATTAGCATAGAAACCATTTTTGTATTAACAAATCAAACTGTTAGCTTGAAGCAATGGGTGCTCAGATAAGTTGGTATCTCCAATGATTGGTTTCAAAGATCAAAGTGCTGTTTCTGGAATCTTTAGGATTGTTCAAAGTTGCAGTGAGAGCATTATTGTTAGACAGAAACGTTCCTCTTCAATGGGCCAAACTAGAAATTTTGGAAGGAAAAAAACAATACAATTTCATTTTTCTTCTTCTATTCATGAAGAGGGTCTGTTGATCTTTAGTCTGACAAGGCTACGTGAAATGGTTTTCTTCATTTTAATTTTTCTTTACCAAACCCAGTTTACATTTTGAAAACCAAAACTCAACAGGAACCACTGAATTTCAGCTCGACCACAGGAGAGAGTAGTAGACTAGCAATAAGAAAAAGTTCAGATAAAATAGGGTCAAGAACAATTTGATCCATTCTGCTGGATAATTTACTACTTAAAAAAATGAGGTCTGAAACAGTCAATTGGGTTTAACAGTAAAATAAGGAAATGAAGCTTTTTCAAACTGTTACCAAAGATGGTTTCCTTTTCCATGAAGTCCTATCCAAGTTCAAGTAACTCTGCATTAAGCCACAAGATCCTCATTTTCCTCTGATTCAGAATGCTTTTCATGTGAGTATTCCACAACCCACCTCACAGATGGTGTTCTCACATCTGTGCCCTATTCCACTTAACCTTCCCTAAGCAAGAAAATCTTTCTCAGACAACATTATGGAAGCTCCAGTTATCCTCTCCTCTGCAAAATGGTTCTCAACACCACATCAGATACCAAACTAAAGATTAAACGCTTGGTGTCACCATCTTGTGGTGTGAAGCTTGGGTGTTTAAGAGTTGGGTTTTAGTATCTGTTTCAGTCCACTGTACTGTCATTAGTTCTATATATATTATTTCTTATGTGTGGGATGCATTGGATAGAAATGCAAATTATTTACAGGAGCCAAGTGACCTTGAGAAATGATTTCACTCATGCATTTAGCTTTTGTCTCGGTTCACATTTGCTTATGTTTGAATTCTCCTACTATCACATGAATCTTTATGGCAAATAAGCATGGCATTTAGATAGTAGCTTCCATATTGGTTCCAACTTTTTAGTTAAGGATTTGTTTGATAGCATCCTAATGTTCTAGATTGTAATCATGTACCTAATTCTAGTTTGGTGGCATGCTCATCTACTGATCTTGAATTATTTGACACAGCCAACTCTGCCATTATCAAGAAATTGTTCTTCAAGTTAAACTTGATTGTTCTTGTAATTTTAGCTGAATGGATTGTTCAGATTCCATCTCAGTATATTTCTCTTTTATGTAGTAGATAGATTTAATGGTCCATAAAGTGCAACTAGGTGCAAATAGAATTCAATAATCTTATGGAGGACACAAGATAGTGACTTTTGAGGATGAACTTTTTATTGACATTGCAACCTCAGTAGCATTGGCTGCAGCTGTAGTCAGTTCTTTCAAAGCTAGCTATTTGTAGCCACCCTATTGAAAGGGCCATAAGAGGTTTTTTTTTTCTTACCCTCCTTGCGCGGATATATTTACTCTATCAATAATTGAGCCAAATCTGGTGTATCATAAGGGATTTGCCTTTTCTATTGATTCCTACAAATTGGAGCTGCCGTAGCAAGGCCCACGATTACTATTATCGAATTTTACCGAGCAATGAGGGCATGCCTCTAACAAGACTTATATTTAGAGTTGTGGGACCTATGATGAGAGGCTAGAGCAGACCTCTCTACTAGTGTAGTGTTGAGTGTGGTTTTTTTTTTTTTTTTTTTGGGGGGGGGGGGGGGGGGTAAGAACTAATGTAGGGTTGAGTACCATTCAATGTATGTGGACAAGTCCCTCTATAGGAACACTTAATTCTAGAGATTTTGTATGGGCTTGTTTGGTTACATGAGTCTGGTGATTTCAAATATATAGAAATTTCAAATTTATCGAGTCATAATTCATAAAATTAATTGTTTGGTTAACCTGAAAATGTGGAATGAAATATGTGAATTCATCCTGGAAAATTATTTGGTCAATGTGATTTTTGTGAATGCACAAATATTTAGCACTTTTATAGTAGAAGTGAAATCCATAAGACCCCATACCCATAAATCTAGGAATTCACGTTTTTAGTGTAAAAATATGAATTTCTAGATTCATGAATCCAAGGATTTTCACAACTAAATCGGGTAGAAATTTCGCATTCATGAATCCAGAGAAATCTCTGGATTCATAAATCTCTAGATTCATGTAACCAAACAAGCTCTAAGTTATTTATCGGAGTCAAGAGGATTATTGCAAACACATGCTTAGGATGATTGTAGATTGCTTTTAACACTTTGTTCATTTCTTCAAAGAATCAGGTCGTCTTCATGATACTATTCATTGCCTTGGACCAAAGGAATCGTGGCATAACTTTTTATACAAGGAGGTTTGGTGAGCCCTTGTTTTGTTACTTCCTTAGGGTTCTAGATGCTATTCTAGATATGCAAAAAGTACTAATCAAGGATCTTATTGCTGAAATCCCTCAACAAAATCAAGATAATCCTAAAAAAATAGGGTGAATATTGAAAGTCCAAAAGAGGGGGAAATTCCTAAAATGGGGTGATTTTATAAATTTTAAAATAATTATACTAATTTTACTGTTATCCATTCATGCCTCATTCTATCCTGAAAATAATGAAATTTGCATATAGTCCTATAAAAATGTCATTTGCATTTCTTGTCCCCCCTCAAAAAGAAAAAAAAGACTCTTCTTGTGTGAAAGTTTTCGGTACCTGGTTTGTTCCTTCTTTATTCTTTTATACAGTGAGAAAAGATGCTAAGGATATGATAGTATCAAGTTCTCGTATCAATTTGAGTCCCTATATAACCATTTCAATATTCTCTTGAAAAGGTGTGGGACTGACCTTTCACTATCCAAACATAACTAAAAATTGGAGAGTTTTTGCTAGGTAGGTACTGTAGGTTTTGGGAACTTATCCACATGCATTTAATGCAGGGTTGGTAGAGTGGTAAGATCTATACTTTTCAGTGAAGATATTATAGGTTTGACTCTTGCGGACGATAAAGCTCACCCCTAAGAATGTAATCGAGGTACGCACAAACTGGCCCGGATGAACCTCAAATACCATAAAAAAAAAAAAAATAGAAGAAAGAATGCACACAGATCTAAAGTGGTTCGGTTTCAATGTGCAACTTAGGTCAACTGTTGAAAGCGTTTTCTCTCAGTGCTTCATTGTTTAAGATAATTTACCTCTTATAATTGCTTTACACATGGTCCTTGTTTGATCATCAACTGATCCAAGGGTCCTTATTACATTGGATCTACCCTAACTTTTAACATCCAAAGTAGCCAAAGGTGGTATGTTAAAGCGGTTAAAGACCCAACTCCCCTTGGGGAGGTCTTGGGTTCGCACCCACTCAACTGCATTAATTTTAAAAAAAAAAAAATTCTAAAGTAGTTACTTGTTGTTTTACTACTCTTTTGAATTGGAAAGGTAGTTTTGCATGACCATAATTGTTGTATAAAATAAAGAAGAGGGGAAATTTGAAGAGCAACTGATTTGGATTAGGAGTACTTTTCAATTTTAAAACCAACAGCAAAATATGTTTTTTTTTTTTTTCACTCAACATAATATGTGGGCCATGTGGACTCATTGGGAATCTCACTTTTAAATGATGTTATCAACAATTTAAAATGGATCCTACATAATATGTGTGATTGAAAAACATCAGACTCATAAGATGAATAATTTATAAATCCAAGGAGTATATGTGTAATTTCATGGCCAAAAGGATGTGATTCAGTCTCCTAAGTGAATAATCTATGAATTTAGGGGGATATATTTAATTTTTTCTAGGAAATTTATGAACCGAACCGATATTCGCTCAAGTATCCGGCAAATCCAACTTTTTCCGATAAGCACGCAATAGCCATGAGCAAGGTTTAAAGTATCAGTATCGAATATCGTATCGGTCAGGTGATTTTAATAGACATCATTCTGTATCGAGTATTGTATCGCTCTGGTTACTATATTTTGGTGTAATTCAATGGAGAGACGAATCGAGATTTATTGTATCGATTTGGTCAAATATGGATACGTATCGACTAGTATGTATGGTATCGTGAAATACTTTGAACCTTGCCATGCGGAATACAATAAAACAAGGATCGTAACGCTGCTGCGTGCTGTCCCTCCTTTTTATCCTTTTGCGCGGGATTTTTTCTTATCTCAAATCCGGTTAATCTCATACTTTCAAGTTCTTGAACTAAAAAATAAAATACTTTCAAGTCCACAAACTATTTTCTTCAATCTCCACTTTCACTTATTATTTTCTTTTACAATCTCCCTGTTTCTCACAATCTATTTTCTCCGATATCCACGCATTCACTTTCTCTCTCCACACACTCATCTGAGAGTGGTCAAATATTTTGTTCATTTCTCTCCTTTCAAACAAAATCCCAACTTTTCTTTCTCGCTCCAGCATGTTTGGTTACATAAATTCAAGGATTTGAAATTAAATAGATTTTCTAATGTACGGATTCATGGATCAAAAATTAACTATTTAGTTAGCCTCAAATCTATCGAAGTTCATAAAGTTTCATTGTGTTACTCCGCGTGAATCCGCAGATTTCATCAATTTTATACTTATGGTGGAATTCATGAATTTCACCAAATACCCAAGAATGACTTAATTCACCTTTTTAGGCAAGAAAATGAAACCCCGGATTTCACGTTTCATTCCGATGGTTTTTAGGTAGTGTTCTATATTTCCATATTTCATTCCGATGGTTTTTTTTCCATCTCATCCCAACTACAAGTTTTTAATGAAGAGGGAGTTGCTTCTTCCTTAACTACTTGTTGTTGCGCCTGCATTTTATAAGATTTTTTAATAGAGAATTTTAAAACCATGGTACTAAGCAGAGAGGGGGTGTAAGATGAGAGTCTGAATCACCTCCTCGTTAGGAGAGCACAATGTGCTCCTTTTTTCCTACACATATTGTGTGGAGCCCCATGTGGGACCCACTAGAGTCTCACCTCTAAATTATTTTATTAACAATTTAAAATAAGTCCCACACAATTTGTGTGATAAAAAAAACATCATTGAAGCATATTGTGCTCCCCAGATGGGGAGGTGACCCGAACTTTTAAGATGAATAATTTATAAACATGAGGGGTTTATATGTAATTTGATCATCAAAGGGGGAGGTGATCCGGATTCCGAAGATATTAATTTATAAATCCAAGGGTATATATATATATAATTTAATCTATTTATATATTAAAAAGGAATTTTTGACCCGATACAAGGACCCTAACCGATATCCGCTCAAGTATCCGGCAAATCCAATGTTTACAATAAAACAAGGATCGTAACGCTGCTGCGTGCTTAGTGCTCCCATTCGGGTTTCTTGGCTGGCGGCGTAGACTTTCCCTACTTTTATCCTTTCGCGCGGGATTTTTTCATTATGTCAAATCCGGTTAATCTCATACTTTCAAGTCCATAAACTATTTTCTTCAATCTCCACTTTCAATTATTATTTTATTTACAATCTCTCTGTTTCTCACAAACTATTTTCTCCGATATCCACTTTTAACTATAAATTTGTTTTACAATCTTCTACTCTCTCTTTCACACGCATTCACTTTCTCTCTCCACACACTCTTCTGAGAGTGGTCAAATATTTTGCCTATTTCCCTCCTTTCAAACAAAACCCCAGCCTTTCTTTCTCCCTCTCTCTCTCTCTCTCTCTCTCTCTTGAACAATGTTGGTTTTACTCTCTCTGGTTTCAAATTCCAACGTTTACTCCTAAAAACCCCTCAAATTGCTGTTTCCAATCTTCTCTGCTAGTCTTGTTACAGTAGTTTATCATCTTCTCCTTCCTCGTTCGTCTACCTTGGAAAGGTTTTTGAATTTTGGAACATGGAAGGTCCCGGAGCTTACAATCCTCGAACTGTCGAGGAGGTTTTTCGAGATTTCAAAGGTCGACGAGCTGGCATGATCAAAGCTTTAACCACCGGTACTCTTTCTTTTGTTTTACTCTTTTATCGTTAATTTCCCCCCCTGTTGTTGAAAGATTTACGATATACTTGTTTGTTTTCAATTTTAATTCTTTTGTTTGAATTCTGGGTTTCGTTTCCTGGTGACCCTAATGTGTCTGTTTTTTTAATTTTTCTGCAGACGTTGAAGAATTCTTTCAGCAGTGCGATCCTGGTTAGGGTTTTTGTTTCTTTTTACCTTTCTCTGTGTTTTTAGTGATATAATATCCGCGTGTGTGTTTTCTTTAATTATTGATTAAGTATGGAAGGTATAATGTTGAGTTATTTACGGAGTAGCGCGAATTTTGTGATTTCTATTCGTTTTCATTCCTTTTTTCGGAATAAATAGTTTTTCATTTTTCTGCGAGTCTTTTACTGCCGACTTTGATTTATTATTATCTCTCTCTTTCCTGGATTCGTTTTAAATCTAACTAGTGTTTCTCGCTCTCTTATCGCATGTGGTTCTTAATGTAGTTGTTTTACTGAAGTTATGGGTGATGGCAAATTTTTTTTTAATGTTTAATGTTTAGGAAATAGGCAGCTACCAACTGTTGATTGATTTTATTGTAGTATTTCTTGTTCATGGGTTTGTATTGTATCTCTTCACTAATGTTTCATTCAGTTGGATGATTAACTGCGTCATGGTTTCCGCATTTCAAGCTATTATTATTTTTCCCCTTCATGATTTCTGTGTTGATAGTCCCATCTGGTTGTCGTTTCTCAGTCTTGGTGTGACCTCAAAGTTCTATCTATCATGCTTTTGTTCATTGTTCTTTGTTAGGATTCATGGGTATTATAATAAATTCAATGTAGGAACACCATTTAAGTTCTTGTCATGGCATGTGAAGAAGGACCATGGCCAATCTCAAATTTGTTGTTGACTTTCTTCTTCAGGAAAACTCCATTGCTTAGCTCCTCTAGATTGCTTTACCTAAGGAAAAGAGCTGCTCTAGATTGCTTTACCAAAGTAAAGAGCTGCTCTGGATTGCTTTACTCAAGTAAAAGAGGTGCTCTAGATTGCTTTACATAAGTAAAAAATGACACACCTGATGCATTGGAAGAAGATATCAAAGATTGCGGCATTAGATTTTAGACTAACCCAATTGTGTAACATAAGATGAATATTTCTTTCATTATTTTCGAAGTTGTCATTATGTTTGGGTAACCTAGTTCATTGAAAGGGACTTGTATGTGAAGGAAACAACAAGGAACTTGGACCCTAAGGCAATGTGGCACTTTGAAAACAACTACTACTACATAACCTCATTCGTCTTTATGGGATCTGGCTGCGTTGATCCTGGGGGGTGGGCATGAACACAAACTCTAGCTTATAGGCCCTCTTAGCTACCGGTTGATCTTTAATGGGCCTAACATTCTGCTCCAAGCCTCCAGAATGAAGTGTAATACAACAATAGCATCACAGGCCTGACCACATGATTATGGAAATCCTCATTTAGGGCTGAACTGAACTGGTGGTTGTCTAGGCATCATGTCTACATGGATTTCGAACTAGCTTTCAACATGATTTTTGCGGGTTGGGGCTTAGGTTGTGAATGTAGGTAGGTTGGAGGGGAAACAGATGAAAGGCTTGCACTTATAAATGTTTGACTGGAGAAATCTCCATCTTGGATGGGAGAAAGGATATATCAAAGGAAGGAGATGAGTTTAAGGCTGGAACAGGAGGTTTTTTTTTTTTTTACACTATGATTTCTTTGTTATTAAGTTCTTTGCATTTCTTTGTGTGTTTGACTGCCAACATTGATCATATTTCTTTTGATTTCCCAAAAGCATTCTAAGTTTAAGTAGTGGTTTTCATTCCCATGGCTAGATGGTGGGCCTTAGAGCGACTGTAAGATTGCTCCACCGTGGCCATGTAGTCACTGATTTTAGTTTGGAAACAGCCTCTTTGTGAAAGCACGTATAAGGTTGCATGCATTATAACACTGATGGGCTGATGGAGTGCACCCTTATTCCTGTTCCCATGTCTACATGTAGTTTTTAATCTTGCATATCTGAAATTGTGGCAGTGATAATGTTTTATTTATGTTCAGGAAACAGGGAACTTAGAAGCTGTTTATTGGTTTGTTGTATTATAACTTGTTTGAGGATTTGTTTGGTTATGTTACATTCATTTACCAGATGATGAATTGCGTCTTGGTTTCTTCAATTTGAGCTATTCCCCCCTTCTTTTATATAGACTTTTTGTATCTAGTCCCATCACGTAGTCCTTGCTTGAGATTTCCCTCCTTTGGTCTCAGTTTGACAAAGATGTTTATAGAGATACACCTATTGGAATTAGAGTTTTTTTTCGGCCTCAAATATCAATTTGAAGATTTAGCTTGTGTAATCACTATTGGTTTGATGCCAATCAATAGTAGTCATTTCAGTCATTCCAGAATACATTTTTAAATTAGCAGATACTAGATATTCCTATAAAATCTGATATTTTAAGGCAAAAAGGAGGGGGGGGGGTTGTTGTCTAGTGATCTTAGCATAGGTTTCAATGACATATCAATCCTTAGGAGTTAGGACCACATTGTGGGATTCTGGAGTAGCCAACAATTTGGTCTTTCACATTGTCATGTTCTTTAAGAGAGTTAGAGTTTTTTTTAAATAGAACGAGGACAAAATATCTAGTGTGTAACTTTGGTTGTATTTCAATGGATGATGACATGATGTAGCTTGATGAGAAGGAGATCCCACACAACGATTATTTTAGTGGCTCAATCATCATAAATAATAAAGGTGATACAAAGGATGATGTTCCCTGAAAATTGAAATAGGGTGGATGAAGTGAAGAGGTGCATTTGGGGTCTTATGTGACTAATGTTTTACTTGAAGCTCAAAGGAAAATTTCTATGGGACCATGTTACAACTAATCCTAATGTATGGTGCAAAGTGTTGGGCTGTTAAGAAGACTCATATAGGTAAACATAGGGTAGCAAAAATAAGGATGTTAAGATGGATGATGGGCAAAACTAGGAAGGAAAGGGTATTAATGATCATAGTAGATCTGGTCTAGGAGTAGCTTTAGTACATCAAGCTACGATAAAGTTAATTGAAGTATGCTGGCTATGTTCAATGGAGGCACTTAAATGCCCCTGTATGAAGAAGTGATTTAGTTCAGATTGAAGGAATCAGAGAACTAGGGGCAGACCTTTAAGATAATCTTAGGAAAAGTGGTGAGAAAGGATATGCATAGCTTGGGCCTCATCATATCTAATGTGGCCGCAAATAGATAGCTGATTGAAAGGCAAGGAACCATGTAGTCGACCCCACTTAGTTGGGACAAGGTTTGTTATTGTTACCTTTCATGGTACATGGAAGGAATGTGGATAAATCTCAAACTAGGTGCTGCACAAGTTGCTCTAGATTGCTTGTTCTTTGAAAAGATACATATCTAACATATTTGAAGAAGACACCCCATGATATTTTATGGCATTATAACTTATATTAATCTAGAATGTGACTTATGGTGAATATTTCTTTTCATTATTTCCATAGTTGTTATGGTTCTTAGGCAACCCAAGGTGTTGGAGGGGGCTTGTATGCAATGCAACACCAATAAGGCAAATGGTTGTCTTTCCACGGGGGTTGCCAATGTGATGTGTCACATTTGCAAACAAAGGGATTATCTTAAAATAAATCCCCTTGTCGCTAGGCCCTTGCTGAATAGCTTGGCTTGATTTTCGGGCGATTGAATATGACTTTCAATTCCTTCTTAATAGGAGATGGGATCCTCTTCATTATATTATATAAAAGCACCAAAGGAAAGAAAGACAAGGCTTTAACTCGGATACGAAACAAACTACATTATTAAGGCATTCATTCAAAAGATTTTTGCTTCATCTGGCGTCCATCAGAAAAAAGAAAAAGACCGATGATACATTTCCGTCCCTACTTAACACCTATTTTTAATTCTCAACTTTTCTTTCTTATTTATATAGTATAGCAGGAAAGTCAGAAAAAGCAATCTGTTTTTATTTCCCCTCTCTTTTTATTTTACTTTTATTTTTTCTTCTTCTTCTTCTCCTCCTCCTCCTTAGAGCTAGATTAGGTAGACAACTCTTATTGCGTTGAGGGTAAGTAGCAAAAGATGGAACCCTGGAAGTAGTTTATGAGGGAAATTAGGTACATTACACGGAAGCAGTTGTTTCTGGGACAAAGCTGAGCCAATACAATATGCGGGCGAAGTAAGCCCTACCAAGCTGAGCCACTACTGGAGTGGTGAAGGAGGCCGACTATACGTATACTTGATTAGTAACCATTGAAAGACAGCTAATAGTAGTTAAAAAAAAATAAAATTCAGTGAAGTATTGAAGCTATCAGTGTGATTGATTAGATAAGTGCCAAGGGCTTTCGGTAGCCTTCTTTCATTTTCAAAATTGCTTGAGACAAGTCCTTTCATTTGTATGAATTTGTTGACCGTGTTAGGGCGATCCTTCTTGATGACGAACCTTAATATGTATTTCTACACAAGTATTGAAGCTATCAGTGTGATTGATCAGATAAGTGCCAAGGGCTTTCGGTAGCCTTCTTTCATTTTCAAAATTGCTTGAGACAAGTCCTTTCATTTGTATGAATTTGTTGACCGTGTTAGGGCGATCCTTCTTGATGACGAACCTTAATATGTATTTCTACACAATATCACTCACATTCTTGTAGCTAGACTGAGTTGGTGGTTGTCTAGGCAGCTTGGCTACATGGATTTTCAACTCAGGTTTCAGTAGCTTGTAAATTTGAAGTATTACAATTTTGAGTTCATGTGTGTTAGCATGCTCATGCATTCTCACCTGGAGTAGGAGTTCGTTTCTTTCTTCTTTTCTCTCTCCCCCTCCCCCCCCGGTTCTTTTTGGGTGGGGGTGAATATTGGTACATTAGTCAAGTGAAAGTGGTGTATAGGTATTGTGATAACATCAATGATGCAGGATCAGTACCTATTTGGAAAAATAAATCTGTGGTAGGTCTTGGGCTCTTGATCCTTTGCTTTTAAAGTGAAATGGGCCTGTAACGGGAGCACTTAGGGTACAATAGTATAATTGATTAAATCATGTAAATTCTGCCCAACTGAAGTTATTTGTAAGAATGGTCTTTTCTGATGTTTTATGTCAGTTCCAAGTGTCCCAAGCCCTGAGTCTATTAGGACCCTTAGTCTAGTTGGTTTTTTCAAGTTTGGTTTCTTTTAGGAGTTTTGTTCCTATATCTATTATTAGTTGTTAGGCTATTTAGCCCTACTTATAGCCCCTAGAGGGAAGATTAATGTGTAGACTGATTATTGTATGAAATTTCTCAGCTTTATTGTCTCTAAACTGTTTTTAGTTAGAATGGTCTTCCAGCCATTGGTAGGGGATCTCCAAGGCGTTTGGTAAAAGTTTCTTGGTGAAGACAAGTCAAGATCCTTCTTTTGGTTGAGGAATCAGCCTACACGCACGCGAAACTGTGCGCAGCTTCATAGAAGGCTCCCTCATCCGGGTATCTGGTAGCTAGCACCCCATTTCCCTTCTATTTCTTTTGTTTTTTATTTTCTGGATTTTTCCTTAGTTTCAGACTACCTCAATCCCCTAAAAGAAGAAAGTCCATAAGACTACCAAATCCCCTAAAACAAGAAAGTCCATATTCCAAATTTAGCCATCCAAACCCAACCAAACTTGGAAGATCCTATCCCCATATTGTTACCTATATCTTCTCCAGGTTTCGGCCCATTCCGACATTCATAACCCTAGAAACTAGCAAGGTTCTTGAATTTTCATAGTTTCATAGAGACATAGAACTCTAGATCTACCCCAAATTACTTACTGAAACATCACCTAACATGGAGGGTCATCTCTAAGTATCGTTTATCTACATTCTGTCTGAGTTCCATCCCATTCTAACACCTAGAAATCTCCCGTCTGCTGGACTTAAAGAAATTACAGGTGCATCCCATTCAGGTAGTCATATTTTCGCCTTAACACCTAGCCTAATCTCTTTGAAGCCTAACCTAACAATCCCATTTGAAATTATGCATTAACCATCTCCATCACTAGGCACAAAAAGCATCCCATTCTAGCCCAAATCACAAAATCATTTGCTAAATCTGACCTATTTTGGTCCTATAATTTGGTTGTGTTCAGGATTTTGGGAGGACTTGCTTCTATTTATCATCCATCAATCTAGGACTACTTCAATCCATTTTAAAAACGGAGCAATTTGGATACGTGAAAATTGAAGAGTTCTTCTAGATCTGTAAAGTCTGACCGAGCCAAATAATAGTAAGTTATGCAGGTTCCTGGAGAATCAGGTTAAGTTTGATGGATTATAAATTTCTTCTTCTTTTAGTTTCGATGCATACAAAGCTAGATATTAATTTTCCACAATTTCCACATGATCATATGATGACATGATATACTTAATTCAATTCAAGTATCTTTTTCTCTATCAACATCATGTCCTAATTTTTTTCTTTATTTTTTATGGTGATAATAAGAATGAATTATTTTATAAGTCATCTCTAGTTAGAAATTTGGGACAGATACTTTTTCTCAATGTTTATTTTTAGGGTTTAAGTTGGTTTGAATTGATTTTAATTCAACTTAGAATTAATAGAAATTGATCTTTGAATTCAATTTTGAGTTTATTGAGCCTTAGATGATAATAATAACACAACATTGCTTCTATATATCTATTAAAACAAATTACAAAATCTTTCAAAGACACAATAACTGAAATCAAGACTGATGTCACTGCTGGTGCTCTCCCATGTCGGAAATCACTGGTTCTCCACGATCTTGCTTTGACTCTACACTACTGTATCCAAACCTTCCGATTTCACTCAGGAATTGTTTGTTCAGAAAAGAGAGGGGGGGGGGGAGCACTTATTTGTGAGATTAGGATTGCCAAGAGGTTATGAATCTCTAGTTTCAGACAAAATCAAGAATTTTCGGAAGATAAGGGCAACATTAGAACAATAGTTCAAAGAAACAGATGGCAGTTTCAGAGTTCCTGATGTGAAACTCTTGATGACCCTCGATGATGTGCCGAAGTAACAGCAGTCCCAACGGCAGCTTCAGAGTTCCAGATGAGATGAATCCAACAGAGCTGAATTAACAGTGGGCTCCGAACGAATGGAGTTGAAAACATCCCTCCTGCACTGAATTACTGAAAGCCTCACCCAAACGCTGGCTTCGGAAACTTCATCAGAATAAGGCAACAAATCTGGTCGCCATTTCGTATATACCGAAGCAAAAAAATAAAAAAAAATTTGAAAAAAGAAAAAGTTTCCCTAAAAAAGTTGTTACAACAGAGGATCGACACGCAGATGTGAGGAAAATGATTTGCAACCACCTCTTTGGGTTTTGATAGCGAGGAGTTTCTCAAGAAATGCTCAATGAGTTCAATATCTAGGGTTTTGAGGAGAATGAACTTCGAAAGAATTACTTGTTTTCCATCACACAGGAATTCACGGCCTCTAGGCTGATGCCAGTATGATTCATCAAAAAGAAAAGTTTAGGATATATTCAACCAGGGTTGGATTCTAAGTGGGTTAGTAAGGGTAGTTAGGGCATTTCAATTGATATTAAGATGGGTAAATTAGGGTACTATCGTCTTTCAATTTTAAATTTAAAAGCGTTAACTTTTAGGGGTGTGCATGTAATTGATATCTTTTCAGGGGTAATATATGTAATTGATTGTAAACCTAGGGGGGCTTTATGTAATTTGCTCTAATAATAATAATAATGTGCAAGTACCCTAGAAACTCAGGTGCTATGAATGTTTCACTTGGGACTTCTCTCAACCATGGATTGGGGAATAGATAGCTCAGTGAATTTATTTTAGGAAGAAGATGGTCTAAGCGGTTAAAGAAAGTCCATTCCCCCCCCCCCCCCCCGGTGTTTGTGTTTGTTTTCTCACTTTTTTTTTTTTTGGGGGGGGGGGGGTTTTCTCCACAATTACCTAGTTTTGGTAGTTGGATGTTCAAATCCTTTTCCAACCACATCAAGGGATTTCTTGATTATGGTTTACTTCCCATTGTGGTGGGACCTGATTTATGATGTGTTCTACTTGGTTTCTTCTTTTAAGTGTTTTGTTGTTCATTGACTAATTATTTTTTTCATGTTCATGATACATTTTACCATATTTATAACTGAGTGATCACTGCTCTGTACTTTTCAGAGAAAGAGAATCTGTGCCTGTATGGATTTCCTAGCGAGCAGTGGGAAGTCAATTTACCTGCAGAAGAGGTGCCTCCAGAGCTTCCTGAGCCTGCATTGGGTATAAACTTTGCAAGAGACGGAATGCAGGAAAAGGACTGGTTATCTTTGGTTGCGGTCCATAGTGATGCATGGCTACTTGCGGTTGCATTTTATTTTGGTGCTAGATTTGGATTTGACAAAAATGACAGGTATGCTTTATATGGGTTTCTTTTTTGTGTACTCTGGTCTCAATCTATACAAATGCAGTCTGGTGGAATTTTACTTGGTTGATTTGTTTGATTCATTTGTGTAATTTTTTTATTTTTATTTAATGTTTCAGCTCTTTATCATGGTATAGTAGAGATGTCTTATTGTAAATCCTGCTATTTGCTTTTAGTTGCAGACCTCTGTTTTGTACTTTATGTAGCATTGAAAGGGCCGATGGAAATTAATTTCAACAAATTCTAGGTTATTGTGTCACGAATGAATGGTTTGTTTGGATAAGTAAATCTTAGAAGTTTTTCCTACTGTTTCTCTCTCTGGGC
The DNA here is from genome assembly GCF_041222555.1 of Hakea prostrata. Classification (NCBI taxonomy): domain Eukaryota; kingdom Viridiplantae; phylum Streptophyta; class Magnoliopsida; order Proteales; family Proteaceae; genus Hakea; species Hakea prostrata. The sequence goes on along the minus strand of NC_142606.1, from coordinate 68,196,313 downwards.
TTTAGTTATTTACTTTATCATCCTGTCCCTTAGGGGCTGTCGCTTGATACGATGGTAAAAAGCTTGGTTACCAGCAGTAGCACGCAAGCTGCCACTTTGTGCCAAAACATCGAAGGTTTGGACTGTCTCGAATCCACCCTTCCTGGGACCCTGACAAAGCAGGAGTTATATGTGGCTACAGTCGCTTTGTCTTCCCTCTTCAATGACATGTAACATGCTCATCTTTGTTCTCTCTTTCCCCTCCTTTGGTGTTTAAGCTAGACCTGTAAACGGATCGGATTCGGCTCGGATACACCAGTATCCGAATCTGAATCCGATTAGCAAAACTGCTATCCGAATCCGAATCTGGCAGAAATTTAGAAAATGCATCCGAATTCGAATCCGGAACTTTATCGGATATCCGATAATAATCTGATCTGATAAACTATCCGATTATTGATTGGTAATTGTCGTTTTTTTTATTTGTTTATTTTTGATTTACAATTTCCGGTTACCGATTACTAGAATCCGAATCCGATTATCAGTCATTTTTTGTGAAAAATGTTTAATACTTTACTCTAACCGGATAATTTTCTATTTCCGATTATCCGATTACCGGTTTCCGAATCCGAATACCGGTTTTTGAATCCGATTTTCATTCATTTTCAGAGAAAAAAATGTTGGATACTTTACTCTATCTGGATATTATCCGATCTGATAAGCAATTATCCGAATCCGGTAAGAAAAATTTCGGATATGGACACCCTTAAATGAATACAAATGCGAATTTGGAGGCGGATTTTGGCTATCCATTTACAGGTCTAGTTTAAGCTAGGTGGCATGGATGTTATGACTAATTAAGTTGTGGGCTTAAAATGCGAGGTACCAAGTGAGACCCTGAGTCCCCTATAATAGTGACTTCACCGAATCCTACAGTTGCTTCTGTAGCTCTGCTTTCTGCAAAGCCTCAGTTTTTTGTGGTATTTGCAGTTACTCTCTTACATCAGGATGTGTTTTTCTGTTATTTGAAAAATATAATTCTTGAAGGTTTCTTGTCTTTATTTCCTTGAGTAAATGTGCATTATTGCTGTGCAATGGTGGCCTTTTTCATTACAAAAAGAAAGAGCTGACTGTTGCAGGGAAGTATTTAAACATTGGTATCTGAGACTGGATTGCTGGCCACCGATCTAGCCCAATTTCCACAAGTATCAGCTGAGATCAGTCAGTAAATGGTTTGGTGACTGCTGAATCCTGCCTGAAATTGGGGATCCTGCTGATCCAATCCCGATCCCCGGAACCAGGGTTATTGTGTATGCTTTGGGTGGAATACTATGTGCATTAACAGGTGCCAGAAAATTACAAATTGTTCTACTAGTCTTTGGATTATGGTCTGTCTGGTTGTTAGCATTTTTTTTAAACTCATCTGCTAATGTTATGTGAGGCCGGGCAATGAAACCAATGTTGGAACGTGATTGATATCATCTTGGCTTCATAATCTTTATGCTTTTAGAAGTTTGTTTCCCAATCCAAAAGCAGAATGATACGAAGAAACTCTGAAAGGGTATTTGTATTGAATTGCCTTTTCTGCCCTAGAAGAGTTGATATGAAGCTCCTGCCTGAATTCTTACTACACACCTCAGATTCCTCCAAGTATTCTGTTTCCACAAACCTGAAAAGGCGAACCCTTTTCGCATTTTTGTTTTTACTTCAGCACTACTCCACCCTTAAAACTTAAAGAAACCTTCACTGTTAGGTTCATGGTTATTCAATCAGTATAATCGCATCATCAGACCGTTAGTCCTACAAATCCTGATCCTAGTTTTGACTCAAACCTTATTTTTAACTCAACTGAATTGACTAGTTCATCCTATCTCATGGGTATTGGCTCCTGTTGGATCCTTCCTTACCGAGTACTACGTCACATGAACTGCTTGCAAAGAATTTCCAATAATCTTGAAAATCTCCTTCAGAATTTCTTTGTCAGAACTTGGGTTTGGTGATAAAAATCAATGCAAGGGGATGGGGAAGGGAACAGGGATTGGTGAGGTTGGCTTATCGCAGCCAGTGAATCTCAACATGGGTATTTGACCATCCTCTAGGATTTTCACATAGGTTCAAGCCAGTAGTTCAGTAATCAAATTCTTGTACAATGCTGGCCTCCTGACAAAATTACATGAATGACTCAGAAATAAACTTAGACACTACAAGGAATGGCCTAACCCTATCCTTAACTAATAAGGAAAACCTAAATTGACCTGGAAAGTGAAATAATAAAAGAAATAGACTTAAAAGGACATGACTAAATAATGTAGTAGATCCTGTGTTCCTATTTTCTACCCATATTCTAGGGATTGCATTTGAAACTGTTACCTCACCTTTCATGACATTATATATATGAAGTATCAGGAATTATAAAAAGTTAGGTTTGATCTTCTTCCAGAGCTTTGTATTGCCATGGAAGACTATGGTTTTGCTGGTGGGAATTTTTTGACATGATATTCCATCTGGGTAACTACAATCGTATTATTGGCCTGTGCTTCCATCCCCCTCCCTTTTTCCTTCTTTTCCTCTAGAAGACATTTGTATTAAAGTGAGGAAAATACAAATGCGACCCAAAACCTCAGCATATATGAGGTTCCCCACAACTCTTATCAGTATTACTTATCCCCGGCTCCTAACCTAGCCGGAGTTGGCCTTAAGCTGGTGCTTATTGTATAGAGCAGCTTAGTTTTCTGATTCAGCTTATTGATGTATTAGCAGAAAGATGCTACTAAATGGGCTATAGATTCAGCCATAAGACCAACCTTGAGATCTATGTATTCCTGACTGTCTTGTGTGATGACTTTGATTTTCCTAGTTTTCAGATCTCTTTGAAATCTCAGATGAGAATTTACTTGCTAGGTTTTCTTCCTTTTTAATCTTAATGTTGGAATATACCTAACATAGTCTTGCCGGATATTTGGTGTAGGAAACGTCTCTTTGGCATGATAAATGATCTCCCAACAATATTCGAGGTTGTTACAGGAGCTGCAAAGAAACAAGTAAAGGAGAAGTCATCGGTTTCAAATCACAGCAGCAACAAACCCAAATCCAACTCTAAAGTGGTAAAAAGGACTTCTGGTCTACTAGTTTTTCTCTTGTTCGGGTGTTTTATGAATTAAGTTATTAGTTGGTGGAATCACGTTTTGCATATTTTAGTATGCACCTGCTATGTGGTGATTTTTGCATGGATCCATGAAATAATGGTCCGAGTGTGGTTTGGTGAGGACTTATGAATGAGTGCAATCTCTATTCTGCTAGTTGATGCATGAAACCACTTAGGATTGTTGGATACCATGTATCTAATGGCTACAGATCCTTGTGTAATCAGAAAATTTCTTTTGAATGTTTAGCCTAATTTCTGTGGCTGTAAATTATCTCGACTATTGTTTGAGTGAATGATGATAGACTTCTAAATAATGATAAGCTTCTAAGAGCCGTGTTTGACTCCTTTTGATGTGCAACTTCAGTCATGAGGCTTGGGAACCTTGTTTTGTTCTCTTATTGGCCTCCACAAGTATAAATGACTTAAGGAGAGAACCAAGTGGCACTTTGTAAATTTAAAACATCCAAGTCCCTTCCAGAATAAGTTTAGTAGTGGGGCTAAATCTAGAATTGGTATTAAAGACGAAAGGTTGGGTTAAATTAAAACAAGTTCTCAAAACAAGGGTTTCCTTGTAAATAGAGAAACCAACCTTTATATGTAAATTTGTTTTTCTACCTCATGTTAATACCAATATTAATTTCGAGAGCTTGATAGAAACCACCAGTAGACACCAACCACAACGTCAACCCAACTAAATGGGGTGATCAATAGATACCATCAGTAGACTAACTCCCTGAATTTCATCAGAGCTTTCTGAAACACAACCGAACAAGAACATAAGTCACCAAACAAATCACCGAGACCTAGTGGACTTGTTTTTTAGTCACGAAAAATGGAAAGACTTGGTTTCTCATTAATATGATATTCTGGCTGCTGTGGGTTGAGTGGCTGAGGTAAGGTGATGAGTTAGTGTGGAAGTGTTTTGTTGGAGATGGTGCCTAGAAGATAAGCATGTTCATCTTCCCCTTGAACATGCATGATTCTTGCTTGAAACGTTTTATGTTCTACCCTACCGTTGCATTGATGCTTCCTCTTGTCCTTTCGTGGTTGTTTTTTTCTTCTTTTGTTATACTCTGTGTTCTACTCAATTTTCCTCTCAGATATTATATGCAATTAGAAAAAATGTTTTGCTATAAAAATATAGATTTTCTTGAACAAGTAGCTTTGGCAACATCCAACTACCTCCCCAACCCAAAAAACCCCCCACTGCCCCAGCCCAAGGGAAAAAAAAGGGGGGGGGGGGGTAGGTGTTTATTTGGTGTGGTATTGACCTCTACTGATGATTAATGGGTTTCCCGTACTTGCTATGGTGTTAACCTCTACTATTAACTAACGGTTTTCCCATACTTGCGATGGTGTTACTTTTTCTGTTTAAACAAAAGCAGCGGGGCTCTGAACCCCCCCAGGGCAAATATGCAAAGGGGATGCAGCCAAAGGAAGAAGATGATTGTTTCGATGATGAAGATGAAGAGGAGCATGGGGACACGCTATGTGGGGCATGTGGGGAGAACTATGCATCTGATGAGTTTTGGATCTGCTGTGACATATGTGAGAAGTGGTTCCATGGCAAGTGTGTGAAGATCACCCCCGCGAGGGCCGAGCACATCAAGCAGTACAAGTGCCCATCTTGCAGCAACAAGAGGGCTCGTCAATAAGAAACAGGTTCTCAAACTCTAAGCAGGCGTGGTGGGTTAGCTTAATTGTCTAGTTAGGCCTGTTCTTTTCTCTCTGGTGTTCTGCGGGACACATCATGTGTATGAGTACTTTGATTTTAGGAATCCAACTGTTGGACCTGATAATGTTTACTGTGTAGGCCTTTGGGAAAGTTATCCTTTGTTTGATCAGAAAATTAGAAATTTACTATTCTTCATTAGAAATTGACGCCCTTTGCCAATGTAGTAGCATGAATTATTGTCATCTGTTCATTTAGATAATTTTTTAACTGTTTTAATTTAATTTCCTTCCTTTAACTTTATTTCCAATTAGCCAGTTGGTAGCTCAAGGTATCAGAAGCCTCAAATCGTGGCCTGTTTGTGGGTGTGCCACTCTGGTTAGTTTTACAGATGCCGGTTCCTTTGAGTTGCTACCTTGACCCAGTGATTTTCTAGAATCCACTTTTGCTCCATCAGTTTCTTTGGATGGTTTTCATCTAATTATTTTTTTGACTTTCAGAAAGAAGAAAAATGCATCATATTTGAGATGTCTGAGGTCCAACCTTTGATGGGATTTGCTCCAGTGGGAATTGTTGTTGATATTGATGGCTCTGGATTTGCTGTGAAACCTGGTATATTGTTGTAACAAGAAATACTTTTGAGTGGTTATGATAAACAAATGTTAAACGTATAAAGTTCAAACCCGTAGCCAAGTTGAGATTGCTATGGGGGCTTCTTACTAGTGAGACCTAAGCGAAGAGCAAGTAAGAGAATTTACTTATGTTTTGAAGCACAGTGATATTTTGTTCTGTTTACATTTTCTTAGGAGTTCTGAAGAATGTACATCTTGTTTTGCTGTGAATTAGATACGTGGACATTGAGTGGTGATGCTGAAATGGTATAATCTACACCATGGTAGGAGAGTAGGAGCAAGAGTTACTCTGACCAGGAGAGTGGTCTGTTGATTTTTGTGCTTCTCGTCTCTTTGCTCCTAATAGGTGCAGATATTTCATTTTCCCTGTTTTATGTTGGGACTTGGGAATGGTAGGGGCCTCATGGGGGTTCTCAAGACCTAGAACAGAAGGGGTATGTTGAAGCTTTGTTGGGCTGGTTCCACGCATATAAAAAGGTCTGTATTATTCTCTGGGGCTCAGACCTAGGGTTTTGTATCCAGTCTTAACTTCAAGTTACAGGTTGAGCTCTGGAGTGTAGCATTGTACTTTTTCAGCATTTATGTTTTTCTGTTTACTCCGTTGGTCCTTATTTTCCTGCTGTCTTTTTTTGTGTGTTTACAGTTGGTATGCCAACCTTCAAGGTTGCTTTCCCTTCTCTCTAATTGGATTTGCTTTTCTTCACTTCTTACACTGTTACTTTTGTTTTGCTTAGGTAGGGATTATGTACTGGGATTCCATCTTTTTTGTTTTTTTTCCTTTTCTTTTCTCCTTTCATCTTGTCGATGTTCTTTTCTCTTGTTTTCTATCATCTTGCTCCCTCATTTCCTTGGGTAGATAGTCTTTTCTTAATATCTTAATTACTTCCTTGTTAGAACAAACTGTTTTATCAAACGCTTCTAACCTTTTCTTCCGCTCTCAAAGAAGGCATTTTTTAGAGCATTACCAAAATGTTACTAGTATGCCAACTTTTCTCTTCCCCTTGAACGAACTCTTTGAGCTCAAGGGAGTTTTGTAAGTATTTCTTGCAATAAATTGATAGATTATAATAACTGATTGGTAAGAATCTCTTTACCAAAAAAAAAAAAAAACTGATTGGTAAGAATCTCTTCAGCATAGGATTCTGGGTGAATGGTTGCCAATATGCCAAAATGCTACTAATCGTCTGAACTTTTACCCTTCTAAAAAATTAAATAAAAAACTTGTCTTCTATTAAAAATTCAAAAAAACATGAATTCATTTAAAGAAGTGGCTTACTGCAACTCTGCAAGTATGGTCCCAAGGACCACAACGAGAGGGTTGGTCACAGAGCTAAAAGTCAGGCATATGCCGTCTCCAGTGCAGACTGCAGAGAGTTGGGTCCATCAATTTATGGGCTCTAGGACAAACGTGGATGATGCCAAATGCAGCAGATGATGGTTTTTTCTTAAAAAACTGGAGCTTTTTAATGCGTGGTCCAAGCAAATAGAGCTGCTTAGATCTGCTTTGATGGCCATCAACTCAGAGTATTCGTTTTATGGTTAACTTACTTTAAAGCCTTTTCCCTTGCTCTGACCACCTTATTCACCTCCTTACTTCTGTTTTGTTCAATTTTGACCATTCTTTCTGTATGGTGTCCCACCTTGTGCACCATTGAAGGTGTCACCCGGAGCTTGTGTGTGCATTAGGGTAAAGTTCTTGAACCCCATGAGTGACAGACAGCCTCCCTCTCTCTCAAAAAATGATTTCAGTGCCCTCTTATACACAAAACCTTGCTACACCTCATTGATGCATTTTTTCTGCTTTACTTGCTAGCCTTCTCTCTTGAATTTCTAGGCTTCTACACGGTCTTATCATCTGTATTTCTTCTTCTTCTTCTTAAATAGCATCTTATCATTCCATCCATGTCTGTAAATCAATTTTTAGCTCCTTCATTTATAGGGTTGCAACAGGGATGGATTGGGTTAAGCTTTTCCAAACCCATTCCCAGTCTAAATTGTTCTCAGCTAAGCTCATTTCTACCTTTAACCTAATGGACCAAGTCAAACCCAAGGACGCACTGGTTGTCCCTAATTGCCCTAATTGAGGCAGGTCGAGACGAGTTCGTCCCATCCTTGATGGTCTTATCTGGTCCTATATCACCCATACTTGTTTTTTCATGTGTGCCTTTTAATGTATTCTCATTGGTCCCCACTCCTATAAAGACTGCAATTAGAAAATTATCTATTTCCTCAAATTTTTATATGAGAAAAGATATTTTATTAGTTGGACTTGGATTAGGGAACAGTAGAACCCTTCGTCTCTACACTCTACTCTATTCTTTACCTAAATTACCTCAATGTCCTCTAATTTATGAAACCATTTTTATTTTTTTTGGTAAAAATGTATGAAACCATTTTACTACATGTTATTGATATGCTCTACATTTGTTTAAAGAACCCTCTCTTTTGTGCAAGGTCATGGAATACATATGAAATGACTATACTACCCTTCTTAATGTTATTAACTCTGAGATAGTTAGATAGATGTAGAAACCATATTCTTTAACCCAAAATAAAAATAAAAATAAAAATAAATACCCCTAATTATATTTGAAAAAGAATAATACACGTTTTAGAGTGAATGAGCAATTTTTAGGATTTTTATTGAATAAACGTTCATAGTGGTTAGTGTTAAGTTGACTTGAGAGCATAGAACAAAGTTCCATCGAAACTTGCGAAATTTCCACCGAAATTTCCCATTTTGGAAAATGCGAAACAAAACTCATGAGGACCGAAAAAAAGTCCTCAGTTTCTGTCGAAACTATCGAAATTTCGTCGAAACTTGTCGAAACCTTGAAACCTATCGAAACTTGGTTCAACCCAGTTGGACCAGCTGGTTCATGAGGGAAAAAAATTCCCAAATTTTGTGGGAAACTTAGGAAATTTCGGGGAAACTTGGGAAATTTCGTGGAAACCTAGGAAATTTCGTGGAAACTTGGGAAAGTTCGTGGAAACCTGGGAAATTTTGTGGAAACTTGGGACTTTTTTCCTGTAAATTTTGTAGCTTCCCAAATTTTTAATTTTTTTGTTTATTTCATGTTTCCCCAAATACCCCCTCCATCAGGACTTCTTTATCTAAAGTGCGTATTCCCTCAGGTTGGTTATCTACTTCTTTTAAGCATATTGATGACCAGACTCATAAAGTTACAGTTGTCGATTAACTTGACAACCATAGGCATAAAATGTCATGGGATGTCTATGTTCGTTGGTTGGAGGAGAGGATGTTACAGGCATAGTACTACTCAGCTCATAGGATGAATCCACTCTTGGCACTCCTCTTAACACTAAGTTGTATTTTCCTTTTATTGTCAACTATTTTGAAGTTAGAAATTATATATTGAATGTTATGTGCTTAAGTAGTTAAGTTTATAATGTACTTTTGGACAACTCTACATTGATGTTATGTACATTGAATGACATATCTACATTGATTTTTTTAGCAAAATACAACAAATGCATTCTTTATACTCTAGTTAGCTTAAATATAAGATCCCACCCCAAAATACTCTCTAAAACCTGTCGAAACTTGTACGGAAAAGTCCTCGGTTTCCTCGAAATTTCCCAAGTTTCCACCTAAGTTTCCCATTTTCACCCGGTCGAAACTTGAGTTTCCCTCGAATTTTTCACCACCCCTACCAGACACACACAAAAAAAAATATATATAAAAAATATTTTTTTTAAAAAAACATAAAAAAAATTAAAAAAAAAAAAGGTTTACCAAAAAAAAAATTTGAAAAAAAACCGTATCCATTGCTTCAACGAAATACTCCCCTCACAAAAGTACTTTTATTATTATTATTATTATTATTATTATTATTATTATTATTATTATTATTATTATTATTATTATTATTATTATTATTATTATTATTATTATTATTTTAACATAAGGTCATAGACCTAAAAGAGAAACTGAACATTTAGCGAACTCTGCTCACATGACCTCCTCCAACTGCCCGAGGGGTCCAGAAAGAATATAGAAGTGTTGTCCAACAACAAAAGTGCCTTTGACATCAATAAAAAGAATAGTACTTTTATATTTTTGAAAAAGAATAGTACTTTTTTAGTATGATATATAAATTTTTGAGCAAATGAGCAATTTTTAGGATTTTTATTGAATAAAAAAAATTCACATTGGTTAGTGTTAAGTTGACTTTAGAGAAGCTCACTAGAATCATTATATATAAACCATGTTATGTTTGAAAGTCTATGATAACAATTTGGAAAAAACCTTATACATTGCTTCAAAATAAAACTCCCCTCACAAAAATATTTTTTATTATTTTTTAGGGATCAATGTGGATGCTTTTCTTTTCTTTTTGTGTGTGTGTGTGTTTGGGGGTATATAAGTGGGGTCATAGACCCAAAAGAAAGCTACATCACATCAACTGAACACCCAACAAACTCTACTTGCAAGACCTCCTCCAACTGCCGAAGGATGTTTGAAGTGTTGCGCAATAACAAAGGTGTCTTAATGAGTGACAATATTGACCTCCCTCTACATGTAGCTAAATAGAATTAATCTACCAGCACCAGTCAATGATAGAATGTCCAAAATAGGCCTCACATATTTTCCATGAACACCTAACCAACCAGTTTCAAGGAGCCTTACAACCATAAAGAGTTCATATCCTTTACCTTAGGGGAGTGGAGGCAATGGACCTTTACTATACATAGGGTTTCAATTTTTTTTATTTTTTTTTAATTTCATGTTTCCCCAAATGCCCACGACAAATACCCCCTCCATCAGGACTTCCCTATCCAAAGTGCGTATTCCCTCAGGTTGGTTATCTTAAGCATTTTGATGACCAGACTCATAAAGTTACAATTGTCGATTAACTTGACAACCATAGGCATAAAATGTCATGGGATGTCTATGTTTGTTGGTTGGAGGAGAGGATGTTACAGGCATAATACTACGATTCAGCTCATTGGATGAATCCACTGAGCTAAGTTAAGTTTATTGTTAACTATTTTGAAATTAGAAATTATATATTGAATGTTATGTGCTTAAGTAGTTAAGTTTATAATGTACTTTTTGGACAACTCTACATTGATGTTATGTACATTGAATGACATATCTACATTGATTTTTTTAGCAAAATACAACAAATGTATTCTTTATACTCTAATTAGCTTAAATATAGGATCCCACCCCAAAATACTTTCTAAAACCTGTCGAAACATTGATGTCGAAACTTGTACGGAAAAATCCTCGGAAAATCCTCGGTTTCCTCGAAATTTCTCAAGTTTCCACCTGGTCGAAACTTGAGTTTCCCTTGAATTTTTACCATACTTACAACCATAAAGAGTTCATATCCTTTACCTTAGGGGAGTGGAGGCAATGGACCCTTACTATACATAGGGTTGAAGGTCGGGCACTTTAGCACCCATGCCCTAAAGGTGAGGGGCCCACCTATTTTTACATTTTTAAATCTTTTAAGGGAGAATTTTCTGAAGGCATTTCTCATGCTTTATGATGGAAAAGTATTTACTGAAATAGTATCCAAAAGCAAAAGAAAAGCATTTAGAGGAATATGACAAGTGACAACTTGAAAAAGATGTTGGGTTAAAAAAAAACACCTATACGAAATGCTCTAAGCAGTCACTTTTTTTAAGGTAGATAGCATGATGATTTTCCCCAACGAAAGCTATAGTTTCATTTATTTTTCCTTAACTTTATTTTACCATTTTCTTTAGAGAATTTTCGAAAGGCTAGACCAAAGCAATGATAGAAGACAAAACTAGATCCACATAATCCCTAATTTCTCCTTTTCTTTTGTTATTCTTTGGAGACTTGAAACCAATAAAAAACTCCCTTGGAAATTCTAATGTTTCTTCTCAACCATCACGTTCAGTGACATTTGAAAGAGTTAACCTCCCCCCCCCCCCCCTTCCTTGCTTTTTTCTCTCTTTTTGTCCCTTCTTTATTAAGAGGAACCAAGGCCCACAATCCACTAACACAAAATTAGGTTTTGTTTTCTTTCTTCCACTTGAGGAAACACAAATAGATTTAAAATTTTTAACTTTTTATCACTCTCATTGGTGGATCCATTGCTCACTAGCTCCAACATAAGTTCAACTTAAACAACTGGAACAAGAATAGTAGGGGTTATAGGGGATATAGTAGTAAAAAAAGGAGTTTGCTAGACTCTTGAGAAAGTGGTTTATTCCCAAAGTTGAAGAACAAGGGGTAGATTGGGAGAAAGTGCCGAGGTGAGATGATAGATAGTATACCAGGGGTTGGATGTCTCCTTCCACTAAGAGAGAAATTAAGCACAAATCAAGGCCATCATTAGATGAGAAGCCAAAACCAATGGCTTACACAACATTTATCTTTTAAAGAGGCAATCACTTGAGCATGTGGTCCAAAAGGCGAGATGAGATCTATACAACACATTGCAACAATAGGGTTGAGAAATGGAGTTAAAGCATAAACAATGCATGGCTGTAGATGGGGTTTCTCTTGGCAGCAACATGAATTTCAAACTTCTCCCTCTATTGTGATGATCCATTTCGAGAGTTGGGATAGCAGAACATGTTATGTAAGGCACAAATTTTTGTACTCAATTTTGATGAATAACTTATATTGACATATTTTAGTTGGGAACCTGAATGACCCATTATTTGAGATTTGAAATGAAAGCGGAGACTTAGGCTGATCCCACCCAATGTGTCCACCCGTTTAGTGATTGAAGCTCCATATAAATGTACCTTATGCAAAGGTAAATAACAGATAAACGATAAACTTCCATGCTACAATTTATGTGCTTGTTAAGTCTGATATCAATGACCACAAGGTTTGGAATCAGGGCAAGAATTCAATAACCGATAGGAATGCATTGGGCTAGACAAACACTAACTCTAGGCACATATTTTGACCCTGATTAAGGGCTAGAAGACATCCTTTGGACCAAAATCTTGATCCCAGATCCTGTTCATGCTCATGATGGGTCAAGGCGGGTGAAGACCACCAAGGTTAAACTTGCACTCCTAAGTATGACCTCCAAATGAGACACCACTTCTGTGGTCTTAGTGCCAATGGTTGCCTACACCCATGCTTTTTGCCCTTAGTTCCAATAGTTGCCTCCACCCCCAACCTTTTCTGTAAAGACCTTGCAAGAGAAACAAACGCGTCAGTCTCACTGCCAACCTGTTCACAATGACCTGGATCCCTAGCACCCAACATAGGAAGGAATGTAGTGGAATTGAACAAAGATTCCACTTGAAAAGAGCTACAACCTTCCACTAAGGAGCAGTGGGTATAATAATAAAACCATACTGGACCAAAGATCTAAATCCAGCTTTAAGGCAATCTTCTAGCCAACAACAATCTATCGACAATAACGATGAGTTTGTTCATAGAAAAAGCTCCTATATCAAATCTTATATAAGGGTCTACTACAACTGTGAAGTTTCACAATTAAGAATTCTAGTTTCTAAGCTTCCCTGCACAATGCATTTTTCCTTGAATTAGACTATAATTCATTATGTTCAAGCTGCTTTTATGTGTCCAAATATGATCACACCACTTGTCTAATATTGAACAATCATTATGTTAATGATAATAAAGATTTATCTAAACATTTGAGATGAAGGCCTACCTCTGGATATGGACAAAGTGGACAAGAGATTGAACGGATTTTTATCAGGTCCATTTCTGGCAGGACACAATGACCATCAGTCACATCCAAAGATTGAGGTAAAATTTAGAAGATATAATTTTTTTTTAATTTTAATTTAATCTTAATTTTTGATGTGATTGATGGACACATCTCCTTCATTCAGTGAGAAAATGGATGGTCCATTTCTTTATCAGAAATAGACTTGATATATAATAGAAGGGTTAAAAAATGGGCCATCCATTTCTTGTAGATGTGTGATACATATTCATAAATCACATCAAAGGATTGTGATTAAATTAAAAGAAATTCTTTTAATCTTCTAAATTTAATCTCAACCTTTGAAAGAGTTGACCTCCCCCCCCCCCCCCCCCGCCTAACCCCTTCCCTCCTTTTTTTTTTTTTTTTTTTCTTTCTTCTCTCTTTATATCCCTTCTTTATTGAGGAACCAATGCCCACAATCCACTAACACAAGGTTTTGTTTTCCTTCTTCCATTTGAGGAAACACAAATAGATTTAAAATTTTTAACTTTTTATCACTCTCAATGGTGGGTCTACTGCCCACTGGCTCCAACATAAGTTCAACCTAACAACTTGGGAACAAGAACATATGAAGTGGACAATAATCAAAAGTAAGGGTTATAGGGGAATATAGTAGTAAAAAAGATGTTTGCTAGACTCTTGAGAAAGTGGTTTATTCCCAAAATTGAAGGGATAGATTGGGAGAAAGTGCTGAGGTAGGATGGTAGATAGTATATTAGGAATTGGATCTATGTCTCCTTTCACCAAGTGAGAAATTAAGTACAAATTAATGCCATCATTAGATGAGAAGCCAAAACCAATGACTTACACAACATTTATCTCTTAAAGAGGCAATCACTTGAGCATGCGGCTCAAAAGACGAGATGGGATCTACAGCGCATTGCAACGATAGAGTTGAGAAATGGAGTTAAAGCATGGCTGTAGATGGGGTTTCTCTTGGCAGCAACATGAATTTCACACTTCTCCCTCTATTTTGATGATCCATTTCAAGAGTTGGGATAGTGGAACTCATTATGTATAACATAAATTTTTGTATCCAATTTTGATGAATGACTTACGTTGACATATTTTAGTGGGGAACCCGAATGACCCATTATTGAGATTTGGGATGGAAGCAGAGATTTAGGTTGATCCCACCGATGTGTCCACTCATTTAGTGATTGAAGCTTTATATAAATGTACCTTATGCTCTCTAGCTTGTAGAGTCATTGTGAGATTTGGGATTTTGCCTTAAAAAATTTTAAGTGAGAGTTTTGTATTGGTTTTCTGATGATTGGTGAGAAATGTCCACTATACTATTCTTCCACACATAGTGAAAGTTTATCTTCTTCATTCGTGGACATAGCACATTGCTTTGGTGTGTAAACCATTCTAAATCTTTGAGTTACATTGATTTGTTTTTTTAATCCCATTTGTGATTTCTTGGTGTTTGTTTTAAAGGAACTAATAGCAACAGTTGGATAATAAAAAGGCTGATGGTCAAAGGGATATAGCAATTGATGCTAGGTGGAGTAACCCACTCATAAATCACCTCCTGTTGAAACCTTGGGCTTCTTGACATTCAAAAATGAGTTGATGAAGATCAATTGAAGCCTATATCACCAATACAAATGCAAGCAAGAAAAAGAGAGCTCTTTCGACTAAGTATACAAGTTAGAATAAGGAAGACTTCACAATGCACATCTGAAAGCAAAAGGCATCAGATGTGGAATGGCTAGGCTGGGAAACTCATCCAAAGCTAGATGACATCAAGTGTGATTTTCTTCAAAAAAATGTTTAGGTCTTTAAGGCCTATAAAAATTTGCCTTAGTGAACTCTATTGCCAACATCTAAAACTCGTGGCTTGTTTTCTTTGCTATAAAAATTGAAAATGGAAAACCATTTTCTACCTAACACCTCATCCGCTGTGCTTGAAGTCCTCCAAAGTCTTCATCCTACAAAGATTCCAATGCAAGTCAAACTCCCTAAAAACAAACCACAATAAAAGGGTAATACAGTAGGCTTCCTCTATGCAAGGGAAACTAGGGCCCTCCTGTGAAGGGTGGGGAGCTCAAACAGAGAGATCAGTCCTGACCTTCTACTATTAATCTTACAAGAGGGATGAGGGGCGAACGCGAACAAAGCGGAGAAAAGCTCAATCCTAGGGCTGCAACATCATCGGGTTGGATCGGGCATTTTAAAAACTTTAACCCCGTTCCTAACCCTAATGGGCTGGACCAGGCTAGATTAGACACTTAACGCTGATCTTGACCCTTACCCTGGTCTTGATGATACTTACCCTAATCTTGAACATAACCATAAAACAATAAACCAATGCATATTCCATATTGTTGCTCTATTTCTCCAAAAAATAACCTATAAAGTGGTAGTGTTAGGCTAGGCCACAGTCAAACTCCTACCCTAGCCTAACGCTCTCCCATAGGACTAGAACTTTGAGCCTTAACCCTATTCTAGCTCAAGGTGGCCCAAGGTGGGTTTAGGCAATAAGGGTCAAACTTCCACCCCTACCCAATCTTAACCTAAACAAAAAATCGCATCCACCACACCAATCAGACTAAGGCTGCAACAAGAAAGGGTTGGGTCTGGCTTTTCAAAACCCAATCTCGACCCTGAATGCTCCTAAATAAGCCCAGTTCTACCCTAACCCTAATTTAGGGCCTAAAAATTTTGTCCCTATCCTAAACCTTAACAGGACAAGCCAAGCCCAATCCTACCCTAATTGGGCTGAGCAAGGTCAAAATGGGTTGGCCTTGACCTTGATTGGCCTAGCCTTGTTCCTATCCCTGGGCACGAGTTTAGCCGATCTAATATAAAAATGTAACTCATCCAAAAGTATAAATGTCTTAGCTAAATTGAAAATTAGATGAACAACTGAACAATGTAAATTCCAAAATCCAAAACTATTGTTATTTTGTTGATCTGTTAATATGATAGAATAATATCTCAAGTAGATGCTTAACAGAAAAACAAAACTTTCATAATTTAACCTGTTGTTAAATCTAAATTATCTCATATAAAAAAAAAAGTAAGTAACAGATAAACGATAAACTTCCATGCTACAATCCATGTTCTTGTTAAGTCTAATATCAATGACTACTAGGGTGGGAATCAAGGCAAAAATTCAAGAAAACACTAACCCTAGGCACATCTTTTGATCCAGATTAAGGGCTATAAGACATCCTCTAGACCAAATTCTTGATCCCAGATCCTGTTTAAGCTCATGATAGTTCAAGGCGGGTGAAGACCACTAGGGTTAAACTTGCACTCCTAAGTAGGACATCCAAATGAGACAACACTCCGGTGGTCTCAATGCCAATGGTTGCCTACACCCTTGCCTTATGCCCTTAGTTCCAATAGTTGCCTTCACCCCAGCCTTTTCTATAAAGACCTTGCAGGAGAAACAAATGCATCAATCTCATTGCCAACCTGTTCACAATGACCTGGATCACTAGCACCAAATGTAGGAAGGAATGTACTGGAATTAAATAAAGGTTCCACTTGAAAAGAGCTGCAACCTTCCATTAAAGGAGCAACGGGCATAATAATAAAACCAGACTGAACCAAAGATCTAACGGTTTAAGGCAATCTTCTAGCCAACAAGAAGTCAAAAAAAAAAAAAAAAAAAAAAAAAAAGGATCAACAATAATGATGAGTTTGTTCATAGAAAAAGCTCATACATCAAATCCTATATAAGGTCTACTGCAACCAACTGTGAAGTTTCGCAATTAAGAATCCTAGTTTCCAAGCTTCCCTACACAATGCATTTTTACTTGAAATAAGACCATAATTTCATTACGTTCAGGCTGCTTTTATGTGTCCAACTATAATCACACCTTTTTTTTTCTGGTAAAATCCAAATATGATCACACCACTTATCCAAGATTGAACACTCATTATGTGAATGATAATACATATTTCTCTAAACATTTGAGATGAAAGCCTACCTTTGGATATGGACAAAGTGGACAAGAGATTAGACCTCTTAAAGATATATAATAGAAGAGTTAAAAAATGGACCATCCATTTCATGTAAATGTCTGACACATATTCACAAATTACATCAAAATGTTTAGATTAAAATTAAAATTTTTATTTTTTAATCTTTTAAATTTAATCTCAACTTTTGATGCAATGTAACAACTAACAACATGTCACACATCCACAAATACATGTCAGATATGGAAAATTCTTGTGAACATAGTGTTATCTTCTACCCACATCTCAAATTCTCTTACCTCACCCTACCTAACACTCTTTACCAAGTTAGATTTTTCAATAGAAAATACACTTCTTTGACTAATAAACCTTACCTCCACTTTTTTTCTGTCCAAAAGAAACTTCACCTGGTCAAGAAAGGGAGAATTCCTTCTCCAAGAAAAAAGGAATGGACCAGACTTGACATGCAACCCCTACCAGAACTAAATGCTATTAGCATTCCAAAGAAAATGCCAATCTCTTGCCAAAGATAATGAATAAGCAGTCAAATCTTGCCTAAGTCAAGCATTGACATGTCCAAGCAATTGTGGGAAACAAACAGACGATCCACCTGCACATCCCATAACAAGGGTATTTTGTTAAAATTTCAAACTTCACGAGATCATTTGAACCTTTCTGGGGTACAAGTAGGACATGGCACAAGTAATAAACTGACTCTTTACATTATTTAATAAGCATCCTACCATAACCACCAGAAGGTCCCCACCAACAAAACCTAAAATGGATAAGATTTCAACGAAGAAACAAAAATTATTTATATATTTGAAACAACAAAAATTAAAGGGTTTTTTTTTTCCTGGGTTTTTCCATTACTGAGACGTCTGAGTGAGTTCATCTCTATGTTCTCCGGGTTGTCACTCATGCAGGCAGGTTGTCTTGATTCTTAGCAGACATACGTTTTAGAAACTCATAAGTCGTGATCATGGTAGTTGCAGACATGGACATAGAAGCCCATCTTGGGCCTAACCCTCTGTAACAAGCAGACCATCCACCTTCCTTAAGTAAATTCTTGAAAGTTTGTCCAACAGTTGGTGGTCGACGCCCATTCTCTTCTCCATCCAAAACCTGCAATCTCGTCTTGATTGTATCCAATGGCATTGTAATCAACGCTGAAACTCCACCAGCCATAGCCGCACTCACTCCCTGCACTGCCACCACTGTTTTTGGATCCGGCCGGAAGCTGACAATGCTTCCATTGCTGCCATTGTTATTGCAGTTCTCTTTACTCTCATCCTCTCTCTTGCAGAGATAGCAACCAAGACCACCCCAAACAAGTCTCTGCGCCACAGAATACGATGCCCACCAAACTGCATTCGAGGGAGCATAGGTCAATATGGACATACCAAATCCTCTGTACAGACCACGTAAACCATCGGCGTTGAGAATTTTCCTGAACGCATCGATCCCACCACGATATTTACAAGGGGATGCATTCGGGCTGTTGGGATTGCCGGTGCTGCAGCTACCTTGGACCATGAGCCGTTGACTGACCACATCAATCGGTGTCCAAACGAGCTGCGCAGCCATCGCCGCGCTGACGCCGGCGGCAGCGTTGGCAATCGCTGAAGCCGTGGGTTCTGACAAACCGAAACGAACGGTAGCTGTTCCCACACTACTCTTAGTAACCTCGAGAGCTGTCATGTACAGGGCACGAGCAGGGATCGTTCCCATCAGGGAAGTGCTAAAGCCTCTATATAGACCTCTGATGCCTTCATGGCGCAAGATTGTGAAGGCCGTTCTAATGGAAGAGAGCTGCGTCTGTGATACCTGCTGCCGGGTCTTGAGAACGACGACAGGGTAAAGAGAAGCAGAGACTCCAGAGAAGAGCGCGGCACCAAGAAAAAAAAACCTAGATTTGTCCAGCATTTGCCAATCGATATCCGCCGGAAGATGTATTTCTGCGGCCGAATCTTCTTCGGCAGCAGTGCTCAAACTCATCTTCGCCACTTTGGAGGATTGGATTAGATTAGATGGAGAAGAAATTTCTGATTCGCTTCCTTATCAAAAACCAAAACTGTACAAAACAGAGAAAAGATCTCGCCTCCGAGAGATCACAGAAACAAGGGGATCTGTAAGAACCTAAACCTAGCCGGACTGAAACCTCAATACAGATTACGAAATTAATCGAAATTATGATACAAAAGTTTGAACAAATTACAGAGGGTGTGATGTGTCAGTTAATGCATAATTTTTTCCTCTTCCAAAACCAGAACTTAGATCGAGTTCGTAGGTAGATTAGCATGTAGGGATCAAACATTTCTCAGAAGCAAGATCTGATTATATGCTTCTTACCGGAAAGACGAAGAGATTAGTTGTTATGTGAGGCATCATCTTGAGACGCCGATCTGAATACTTCTCCAGTAATCACAACCAATCTTGCCGTTGCCGGCAAGCACAGAGATTCGCTCATCAGAAATTTTCTGAACCAGATGATATTTACAGGAAGGAGAGAAAGAAATAGAGAGAGAGAGAGAGAGAGAGAGAGAGAGAGAGAGAGAGGAATTTGGGTTCTGAAGAAGCGGAAGAGTTTATGGCCACCGGAGTGGTGTCAAGAGAGAAGGTGCCAACAAGGGTGGTGTGCGGCTTTCGCAGTTTCAGCCTTTTTTAGGCGGGTTTGAGTTTTAGGGATTATTCGAGCGATGTTGCTACGTGTTGAATTATGGTTGGATGATCCTTTTAGGGTTTTGAGAAACGGTGGAAATACTGATGTTGTGACACGTGTATCATTACAGTGTCAGCCCAAACCCTATCCACATAGGGCTGACTCATCCTCGTCTCATCGTCGTCTTTCGTAATTCGTACAACGAGTTTGTACTCTTTTCTTTTTGGAAAGAATATAATACGGCGGCGTAGCCTAAGAAGACTTAATGTTCTTGAGATATATGTATTAATACCATCCAAGGGTAGCTCAGTAGATAATACAGGTATCGGTACACAACTAGCACTATTGGTAAGGATTGTCATATCTGCAAATCTCCACAGTTGTTAATATAAGAACGCCAAATAATTCAGATAGACCAAAATGCCCTCCAAATTTGGGTGACCCATAACTTCTCCGCTTCAACTTTGAATTGAGCGTCATTTGCGGTCATGTATCTATGACAACTACCTCTAAGCAACAAATCGGCCATGTTAGCAAATATCCATTGTTTTACACGAGAAATAACACAGATAGACCAAAATGCCCTTCAAAAATTTGCAACCTATATCTTCTCCGCTTTGACTCTGGATAGGGTGTCGATCACGCCATCACGGCCATGTGTCTGTGACGGTTGCCACTACCTATCAAATATGCTATAACAACAAATCTATATTGTCTTACAAAATAAAATGAAAAATAGCTTAAATTGACCAAAATACCCTTCAAATTTAGGCGACCCATAACTCATCCATTTTAGCTCCAAATTAAGAATCAATTTTGGCCATGCATCCTTGACAATTAGCACTAAGGATTGTCATATTAGAAAATCTCCACTGTTTTCAATATGAAAATGAAACAAACTTAGATAGACCAAAATGCCCTTTAAAATTAGGTGAATCATATATTCTCCGTTTCGGCTCCAAATTGGGTGCTGATCGCAACCGTGTGTTCGTGATGATTGTCATTACCAATAAAATTTGTCATGCCTGGAAATCTACACTATCTTCCATAAGAAAATGAAAAATCACTCAGATAGACCAAAACACTCTTCAAAGTTAGGTGACCCTTAACTTCTCCGCTTCATCATTATATTGAACATGGACCACTTCATCATGGTAGTACTCTTCGGTAGATGACCCCATCTATAATTATCTAGGAAAAAAAGGATTTAAGGTCAAAGCACTACTGAATAGAATTGCACTACTGAATAGAATTGCAGTCTACATTTGGTGCCTAAGGGATCCACATTTGGTTGAGCATGTCAAAACATGATGCTCTCTATGCATTAGTCTTTTTTGGTAAGATCTCTCTATGCACAAGTCTCTTTTTTTTTTTTTGGTAACCTCTCTATGCATAAGTCGTAACTTATGTCCAGAGATGTTACATTTGACACAGAAGCATATGTACTGCAAAAAAGTGTACAATTAGCCATGATATTTTATCTGAAAATGCGGTAAAGTTCATTTGCTACGGTTTTAAAACGGCTTTTTTTTTTTTGGTTTAAAAGATAAGAGCTTCATTAAATAAAAGAGTTTAAGCCAAGAGACTTGGACAATAAAAACGACTGATCAATCATGAAAATAGGTGGGACATTCCACTATGATCTAGAAAGAGAGAAACGACGGGCTCCTTTAGCAAGGAAATCAGTAAACCTATTTGATGAAATTAAAATAAACATAGTTGAACTCTAAGCAGAGTCACGAAATCTCAAAAGCTAAACTAGAACAAATCCAATCTAAGGAACTATGAGAACCCTCAAGTGCCAAAATTGCAGGTAGAAAATCTGAATTTACTTGGAGATTGGAAACTCCTAAAGTCTGCCCAAGAAGTAAGCTATCTCTAATAGTTTGTAGCTCAAGAATTGTTGCCGAGCTACCCAAGCAATCAAAACACTGTGCTGCGACAAATATGCCAGCCGAATCTCATAAAATGCAACTCCAACTGCCCTTGCTCGTGTAAATGAACATGGGTACCTCCGCAACCGTGACAAAGGTACCTCCACAATTAAAAAATGGTTTACTACCACAGTTCTAAAATCCGCACGTGTAAATAAGCATTTACTGTAGTTTTGTGGAACTGCGGTAATAAATGAGCTACAAAGTACAAACTACAAATGCATCCAATCATACTAGCTATACTTATACAACCGTGGTAAAAAAATATATTATTCTATTTCCTATCAAACACTGTTTATTATATGAATATTTTTGAAATTGAAAGAAAATAAATAGTAATTTAACGGTTTTCAGTGATAAATTAGGCTAATGTGTCCAAAGAAAATCCAATTTTGGGGTCTCTGTGTTTTCTAAACCTAAAGTGCTGTGTCAGTGCTTTAAGACCTCCATTTTAGGGGTGCCAATGCAATTTGCTCTAATTATTTAAACCGTGGTGGAAGGAGCTTCGTTAGCTAAAACTATTACATGATCCAACAGTAAATTAAACATGCAAAACCAGCTTCAGAACCGAGATCCAGATCACAGATATAAAGATAGGTGAACCCTAAAGTGCTACTGGAATGCGAAGACCATCGTAACTTGGTTGAACATCCAGGCAATTCTGCTTCCATTAACTTTT
Source organism: Hakea prostrata (assembly GCF_041222555.1). Classification (NCBI taxonomy): domain Eukaryota; kingdom Viridiplantae; phylum Streptophyta; class Magnoliopsida; order Proteales; family Proteaceae; genus Hakea; species Hakea prostrata. The sequence goes on along the minus strand of NC_142606.1, from coordinate 68,173,971 downwards.
CAAGATCTTTAGAAACCTTTTCATGATCCGTTAGATGCATCATTCCTTCAAATAAGAATGAAAGTGGTTTAAATTTTTGATCTTTCAGGCAAAGTTGCCATTGCATTAACAATAAAAAGAAAGTCAAAGGTAATGCTGCTAGCTTAAATAATTTGCAAAGAAATCATATGCCATGCTTGAAAAAAAGCCCAGTCATACCTGTGACAAGTGTTCTCTTTGGTTGAATTTCTGAACACCAGCACACTTTCTATATCATATTATACAGAAAGATATAGTAAACGATCAACAAATGCAGGAAAGCAAGGTCACCAATTTCTGATTCTGCTACAAGAGCAATCATAAGAACTTCAAGATATAGCTGACACATAACAGCATTATGCCATAATAAAAACCCTGACACCAACTAAGTGAGTGTCACCTTACAATATTGCTGAATCAAAGCAAAACCTGTCACAGTTGGAAGGAAATCTGGCAATATTGCTGAATCAAAGCAAAACCTGTCAAAGTTTGGGCTTCCCCATGGTCCAAAATCAATTAACCAATCTAAATTTCAAACCTTGTCACTTCATCCAAAAGAAAGGCAATAGGTTTTTTGAGTAACCTCTAAAACAAAATTAAACTAATTGATACCTATTTTCATACTCATGTACCTACACAATTACTACAGAAACCCAGTGGATCAAACTCCAAAACCTTTGTAAACCATCCATAGGCCATTACCTAAGAAAAGAAGCCCAATCTTGCTGGATCTGCATCAAGGATTTAGCTGATCTTCAACATGCCAAACTAATCTATCATTTTATTCCTTTCACTCTCCTTTCCTGCTTCTGAATGTTTTAATTTTTTTCCTTTATGATCTTGGTTCCTATAGAGCTCTTATGTTACTGTCAACAGTACTTTTCACAACCCTGCAAAATTATGAGAATTATTTACTTTCAATTTTCTCAAACCTTACATCAATCTCTCTCAAGCTAAACCTTCTCCAAAACCCTGGTTTGTAATCTATTACTGCTGAATGCTGATAGCTTACTCTATCTTAACTTTTTCCCAATGAACAAAACACAACTAGAAATTAAACGAGAAATACCATACTTGCAAGGGGCAACAAATTGAATAACTAACTTGCAAGCACTAATATGACAGCCTCCATTTCTTTCAATACATTAATTAGTCTCTTTGCCTGTAGATAAAATAGAATGATAATAAAGGGCAACAAGGATCGATTCATGGAATAAGTTTCAACAATAAATATTTGATTAGGGACTTGAAGTATTGGCTTCTACTCAAACAAACTGCTGCTGTAGTAGCCTCTTTTAATCCAGCACATATTGCCTTCAGCCACAACAGTTCTCTTCAACTTCCTGCACACCAAGCAAAAATAAGATTCAAAATCCTGAGGATGCTGCTCAGAGATTGAAAGAAGCTTGCAAAACAAAACAGAAATGAATGATGAGAAGTACCCACATATAGGAGACGGAATCAGAACATGTTAACATGATTGTTGAGTATGGGTCATACTTCACATTGTGTTTGCTGATGAACACAGGGATCCCACTCCTGGTGAGCGAGTAGGATCCGGGGAGGCCGTCCTGGCAGGAATGCGGGAGGATCGCCCCCATAGCCTTTAGAGAGTCCATGTTTCTGTGGGCTTCAGAGTTTCTTTACAATTTGGGCTTGGGCCCATGAATAGCTACGGCTTAGAGTTTTTTTTTTTTTTTGGTAAACGACTTAGGATTTCTTTTTTCTTTTTTTTTTTTGGTAAAAACGGCTTAGGGTTTCTAAGTGCCTATATATATATTCTCTTGTAACAAAACATTGTATGTAGTTGTTTTTGAGAAGAATATAGTGAATAAACCTATTGCTGGACGTAGCCTCACATTGAGGTAAACCAGGGTAAAATCCGTGTCTCTTTTTTCCTTGTTTTCTATTCGATTGTGTGTGATTGATCGCTTTAATCCTTATGAATATTTCATTCACCGACAATTTTCCAGATGCAAAACAATGAGGAGATAATTGATTCCCAGACAAATATTACGATGAGTTGATACAGAATAGACACTGCAAATCAACTTCGAAGACATGGTCATAGACAATTAAACCCTAGCCCCCATTGTACTGTACCTCGATATTGAACATTGTTAATGACTTGAGTTGGTAAGATGGTAACATCACCCCAAGATCCTCTGCCTTCCTAGATTACATCTTAAAAGAACATATAAGTTTACTTAGCATTCCAAATTATAATAGAAAATTTACTAGTATGCTATGTCCTAACGCATAGAGCATCAGGTATGTTTTAATATGCTCAACCAAGTGTGGACCCTTAGGCACATAATGTAGACTCTATTCAATAGTGCTTTGACCTCAAATCCTTTTTTCCTAGATAACTATAGATGGGGTCATCTACTGAAGAGTACTACAAACATGATTAAGTGGTCCAAGTTCAATATAATGATGAAGCGGAGAAATTACGGGTCACTAAACTTTGAAGAGCGTTTTGGTCTATCTCAGTGATTTTTCATTCTTATGTAAAATAGTGTAGATTTTCGGGCATGACAAATTTTATTGATAGTGACAATCATCACGAACACATGGCTGCGATTAACACCCAATTTGGAGCCGAAACGGAGAAGATTTGAGTCACCTAATTTTAAAGGGCATTTTGGTCTATCTAAATTAGTTCTCATTTTCTCTAGATTGGAAAATTGAAATATCTTAAGTAGGCAAACAAGAGTTTAGGCCCAACTCAAGTAAAAAAAAAGAAAAGAAAAAAGGACCACCTTAAAATTGGGCTAGGCATGAAATAAGGTCACCCTAAGTTGGGCCTGGGCCTGGGCCTTGTCCTGGGCATGGGTCTTTTTCTTTGAGTTTCCACACCTATTCCTAGCACCAGTCCAAAAAACAATTTGGGGGTTGAATGGGAGGGTTGAGTTTGCAAGCTGGTACACGTCAGGTAAAGCCCAACTTGAAGCTCCTTAGAATGTAATGGCAAAGGCCCAACTTTGTGCTGGATTGCCTAAGCCCAACCATATTCTTCTGGGCTTCAGTTGGATGCTTGGGATAGACTGGACTGGGCTCTGAGAAAGGTTGAACCCCATTTTATTATTATGAGAGTTTTCTTTTATGACGCTTACTCAAGTTGGGCGAAAACTCTTGAATGCCCACTTAAGTGAAAAATGTATCAAAATGCCCGTACTAAGTTTTTGAAAAATTACAAGTTACCATTAAATTTTAACCCATTGACTATTAAGTTTTTAAATTTTAAATGTTGATGGACATGAAGACCCTGCCCAATGTTTGTTTGCTGGAATAAAGGTGGGGTGGGAAAATTCTTGAAAAGAGTGTAGATTTCTTACTTTTCCCTTAGGCTGCGTTTGTTTGCAAATGTGGGGTGGAAAAAAAAATGTGGGTCCCACTTTATAGTGGGGTGAGGGAGAAGAAAAGGAAAGGAAGGGGTTTTGTGAAAAAGTGATAGTGGTGGGTCCCACTTTTTACTTTTCTTAACTTCCCCACAAAGTCCCACCAAATATATGGGGTTTTAAAATGGCTTGGGGTGGGAAAGTAGGGCTACCACATCAGCAGACAAGTTTCCTTGAAATATCTCTCACTTTTCCACCCTAAGCAACCAAACAATCTACCATTTTGGGATTTAATGGAAAAGTAAGAAATCTGCACTATTTTCAAAAATTTTCCCACCCCACCTTTATTCCAGCAAACAAACGCACCCTTAAATAACCTGTGATTGAGATTATAACCTTTTGGTCAAACTCTGCTTTATAAATAACGAAGATTGGCTTAGATGTGAAAGAACGATGTGGCATATCTAGCTGTTAGATGCCTATGTATTGCCTATTGTATTTGCGTGTGATATTTCAGTCTCAAATTCAACCATTTAACTTCCTGTTTATATTCATCCACCATTTGGTAGTGCTAAATTCTGTTTTCTATGTGGCATATTTTGATAACCTTGAGACTTTACATTTGAGTAGGCGACCTTGGGATGCCCAAATTTTCAGCCTCTTTAATAGAGACCAATATTGAACTAGCTCTTCAGTGGATTCACCCCTATCTCATGCGATAGGAAGAATGTGCATAGTTTTGTATTTTTATTTTTACATGCCTAGGTATATGAAAATTAGTGCATACATATTAAGATTTTGATAATTTTAAATGTTATTTGTCATTTTAGGTGTTTGTCTTTTTCTTTTTGGATTAAGATGATGATTTTCATTAATTTAAAATAAAAATAAAAATAAAAATGCGATAAATAGTTAATAAAAAAAAGTCATTTTCGGCGACGGTTCACGAGCAACCGTCGTAAAAAATGTGATTTTGGGCGACGATTTGTGAGAACCGTTGCCCAAGAGTTTATTTTTTCCGCAACAACAGTGGCGACGGTCATAAATCGTAGCCATATATTTTTGGCGACGGTTTTATGGTTTTGAAACTGTCGCCAAAAATAGATTTTTTTGTAGTGTTGAAAGCTATATTTAACATAAAAGTCTTTGATCTTGAACGATGATGCGATGATCTCCTAATCAATGCAACTGATAGGGGTTGTAGAACGATGGATTACAATCTTCCTTCAGTGCTAAAGCAAATCTAAAGCAATGTAATTGTTCAAAAAAACATAAAAAAAAAATCTTAAGAAAAAAAAAACTAAGGTAATGTTGCTTTTTGGTTCTTGTCCTTATTCTACAAACCATCTGTCCTTTTGCTTCTTATTTTTAGTCAAATCAGCCTTATATGTGGAATTGATTTGCTTGCCCAATAATGATGGTCTCACATTTGTTTTCTTTCTCATCGAATTAAAATTACTTTGGATGAGAATGGAAACAGATCCAACTTCAAAGGAAAACTACTAGCGGGATTTATTATGAGTACGGATCCGCTTGGTCTAGCATCAATTACAATCGATGCAATTCAAGTAAGAGATGGAAGAGGAGAAATGAGATAGTAGATTTTAAAAAATGATGAAGGGTATTATTGTTTTTTCTAAGTTGTAATACATTTTATATTTTTTTGGTACGATAAGTTGTAATATATAAAAAGGGGTGAAATTGTAATTTTAGTTTTTAGTACAAAAATACGTGTAAGTACATATTTCCTCAAATTCAATTTACCATTGTAATAGAAAAAAAATATAATTGTCAATTTTAAGATACATTTTGAGATGTTTTACTAATTTAATATATTTTTAAAGTATGTCTAATTTTTGCTATCTATTTTGAAGTGTGTCTTTTTTTTTTTTGGGATAAATGAAGAATGGTAAAGTCACAATTACCTAAGCGTTTGAGAATATATGACTTTCCTTGTGGGGTTTTGTGGATTCACATCCTCTGTAATTCCTTTCCCTACAATTCCCTCATAGGATTGTGCCATGTGGTATTTAAGTAATCTAACGGTTATTCAATTCAAACTAAATTTGAATTTTATCTAAACTTACCCATAAATTTGAATTTTATTTAAACTTTAATTTGTTAAGTAACCGTTGAATTACTTAAATTCCACATTTCACAATCGTATGAGGGAATTGTAAAAAATTGCAGGAAATGAAATTCCAGAAAATGTGAATCCAGGATTTGCTTCCTATAAACTCAGGTTTAGTCATAGTAGCCAGTGGTGGCCAATGATATTTGGATGGGTCAATTTTTACGTAGGGTGACGTGTGAGCATCAGATGAAACGGGTAAGTACGGTTAAGATTTGACGTGAAGCATTACATGGATATAACACGTAAGGAGCTCCCCATGTCTTTCTAGGAAAGTGATTCATTGGGTCTTTCTAGGAAAGATTCATAGTTTCCAACTTTCCATACTTTTTGGTGTTTAATCCCACGAAAACACCCCTCCGTAGTAGGCTGTAGGCATCAACCAGTAACGATTTCCCCCACCCCCCGCCAATCCTTTTTTCTTATATTTCCTCCCCTTCCTCCCCTTCCTCACCTATAGGCATGCTCTGGAGGTTCATAAGTTTGTTCATTAGCTCGATCGATCCTCTTGCTCATGTATCAGGTGAGAAACTCTCATTCCCAACTCTCATCATCAGGTGTGGAAAGCTCAAACCCAGTGGCTTTATTTTCATTACTTCGTCTGTCAATTTTCTTTAATTTCTCTCTACATATAGATATATTTATGTTTCATTTGTCTAGTTTTATAAAGATTCTGCTCTAATCAAGTTTGTTTTCCTCAAAATGGACTTATAAGAGATGATATTACAGACCTAAAGGGAGCATTAGGCCGGCCGGCCGTAATTTGAACTGTATTGAGTAAGCTTCAGTATTCTGCTGTTCAAAACAGGGGAGGAGCTAGGTGGGATCCTCGATCCTTTATAACTTCCTTCATTCTCTGTCCCCAATTCTCCTCGCAAATCCTCCATTATTCCTTCATCTTCATCTTCAACTTCATCTGGTTAGTGAAATCCGTAAACTGTGTTCTTCACAACTTCCTTTTCTTCATATTAGTTATCGTGTTAATATCATCATATATACTGTTTTTTTCATTTTCAATTTAGATAGAGATGTCCTGCATTCATATATTCCATATGAGTATAGTAACGTTAGAACACACTTTGCGTACGTAAGATATATAGCCTAATTCATCACTTACTCGACCTCCGACTGGAACACCTCTCCGGTTGCACTCCCATGATCTTGAACCAGCTACTCTATCTTCACCCCTAGCTGCAGGTTAATTAGTGCTTAGCATTACCGTTGTCGCTGGTGATTCTGAAACCTTTCTCCACTCCTGAATCATCATGCCTTCTTTAAACACTTCCAGGCCGGATTCCGCTAGCTGGAGTCAACTTTCATGCAGATTTTGTTGGTGACGGAATAAAGCCAGAGACGCCGGAGCATGAATTTTCTTCTGCTCGACAATCCTGGCCCTTCCCCCCCCCCTCCTTCAAAACACAAAAACCCCCCCCGGGGGGGAGAAAAAAAAAAAAAAAAAAAAATTTTAAAAAAAAACCCCCCCCGGGGGTTTGGGCCCCCCCCCGGAGAAGACAAGACCTTATCCACGGAACCGGATGATTAAACAAATCACCCAAATGAACAAAATAAACCAAGATCTTGTGCAATATAAATTGAAAGACAATCACAAAGCAAATAAACAACAAACCACCACAAGAATGAAAATGAAATGCAAACAACACACAAGAATTTTACGTGGTTCACTAATCCGAAATATTCGAGATTAGCTACATCCACGGGGAGGGATTTCACTATTTTAATCTTCAAAATAGTACAAGATTTGAGTGTGATACAATGTTACCTCAACCGGTCACATAACCTCTCAAAGCTCCTTAGAATACCCTTCCACCTTAAGCTCTTGAAGAAAACCCTTCAATCCAAGCTCAAGCTTCAATGGAGATGCAATGGAGAAGAACACAAGAGAGGAGAAACCCTTTTCTTGCAAAACCACAAGAAGAAGAAGACCTCAAAAAAGCTAATCCCGTTTTTGGACAAAACCCACTTTAGAAGTCACTAGAAACTCACTTTTTCTCTCTCCATTTACCTCTCCCAAGGCCCTCTTAATGATACCAAACACCTACCCATGTTAAACACTAAGTGGGACCCACCAAATTCAAAATTTGAATTCAAACAAAGATAAAGTGATTTTCATCACTAAACCCAACAATCTCCACCTTGATGGAAATCACTAACTTGTCGAATCATGTTTCTTGAAACCAATAGAAGATAGAGACCAATTCAACTTCTCTCCTTGGACAACCTTGGTAAGCATATCCGCCACATTCTCATTGGTTCCAACTTTTAACAATTGGATCCTTCCGTCTTCAATGACTTCTCGAATGTAATGATATTGTACCAATATATGCTTTGTCCTCTTGTGATGTACCGGGTTCTTGGCTAAGTAAATTGCACTCATATTATCACAAAACAAATGCATACCTTTTGATTCAATGCCAATCTCACCCATCAAACCTTGAAGCCACACCGCTTCTTTACAAGCTTCGGTTGCCGCCATATATTCCGCTTCGGTAGTTGATAATGCCACCGTTGCTTGAAGCTTAGACATCCAACTTATTGGACCATTTCCATACTTGAAAACATACCCCATTGTAGATCGCCCCTTATCACGATCATCACAATAACTAGCATCCACATAGCCTTGAACTTGCTCTCCACCTTTGCTAAATGTGATAGAGTAGTCACTTGTGCCTCTCAAATATCTAAGCACCCATTTTGCCGCCTCCCAATGCTTCTTTCCGGGATTTGCCATAAACCTACTCAACACACCAACCGCATGAGCAATATCCGGCCTAGTGCACACCATTAGAAACATCAAGCTCCCAACTAAACTTGCATAAGGGTATCTTGACATCTTGGTCTTTTCATCTTCCGTATTTGGGCTATCATTTGAAGATAATTTGAAATGTGATCCCAATGGAGTTGAAACCGCCTTTTCTTTACACTTGCCAAACTTCTCAAGAATTTTCTTCACAAAAGACTTTTGTGAAAGTAATAAAGTCCCATTCATTCTATCTCTTTGAATCTCAACTCCAGGAATTTGTTTGGCTTGACCAAGATCCTTCATTTCAAACCTCTTGCTCAAACATCCTTTGAGCTCTTCAATTTTAGCTTTATCCTTGGACACCAAGAGCATGTCATCCACATATAAAACTAAAATCACATATGAACCATCATCAAATAACTTAATGTATAAACAATGGTCATATTCACTTCTTTTGTAACCAAGACTTAAAATGAAGGAGTCAAAAGTTTTGTACCATTGTCTTGAAGCTTGTTTAAGTCCATATAAGGATTTCCTCAACTTGCGCACGAGCTTCCCTTTGCCTTTCTCAACAAATCCTTCCGGTTGCCTCATGTACACCTCTTCAAGAAGATCACCATGTAAAAACGCTGTTTTTACATCCATTTGTTCAAGCTCCAAGTCATGCATAGCAACAAGTCCAAGCACCAATCTAATAGTCACCAACTTCACAACCGGGGAAAATACTTCAAAGAAATCAATACCTTCCTTTTGTGCAAAGCCTTGGGCAACAAGCCTTGCCCTATACCTTTCCACCTTGCCATCCACCCCTCTCTTGAGTTTGTACACCCAGTTACAACCAATGGCTTTTCTTCCTTTTGGCAATTCCACCAAATCCCATGTCTTGTTCTTTTGAAGTGCTTGAAACTCTTCATTCATTGCATCCTTCCAATGCTTTGCATCATCCACATTGATGGCATTAAGAAATGTACTTGGTTCTTCATTTAAAGCCACCACCAAAGCTCTAAGAGTATTTGGATCAACACAATCCTTGTACCTTTCCGGCAAACGAGTTTGTCTTATTGGCCTTCCTCCCAAAGGTACCACAATTTCTTCTTCAACACCAACCGGTGTCTCTTCTTGAATTTCTCCTTGTACATCTTGATTATCAAGATCTATAACATCTTCATCATGAGCATCCTCATTTGAAGAACTTGTAGGTTGCATGTGAAATTCATGGGTATCCTCAACAATTGATTTTTCTTCATCACATTTCTTTTCCACCCCCTTAATCAACATAGAGGATTCATCAAAATGTACATCACGACTTATGATGATCTTATGGGTACTTGGATCCCATAACCGATACCCCTTCACATTCTTAGCATATCCTACAAAAATGCACTTTTTGGATTTTGGATCAAGTTTGCTCCTTTGACAACTTGGAATCAAAGCATATGCATCACATCCAAAAATTTTCAAATCCGAATAATCACAAGGAGTTCCATGCCATACCTCATTTGGAGTCTTTCCACCCAAAGTCATTGAAGGAGACCTATTCACAAGATAGCATGCCGTCAACACCGCTTCGGCCCACAATTCTTTCTCCAAGTTTGCATTGCTAAGCATAGCCCGAACCCTCTCCATCAATGTTCTATTCATGCGTTTCGCCACTCCATTTTGTTGTGGAGTATGCACAACCGTATGATGCCATACAATTCCTACTTCCTTGCAAAAATTACCAAATTCATTCTTTGCATATTCCATTCCATTATCCGTCCTCAAAACTTTGATGCTCTTACCGGTTGTTTTCTCCACCTCAACCTTGAAGTTCTTGAATGCCATTAACACATCACTCTTTGACTTGAGAATTGTCACCCATACTTTCCTTGAAAAATCATCAATGAAAGTAACAAAGTATTGAGCACCACCATAAGATATATCCGGTGATGGACTCCAAACATCCGAGTGAATATAATCAACAATCCCTTTACTTGTGTGCATACCCGCTTTAAAAGCCCTTCTATGATGTTTCCCATAGACACAATGCTCACAAAATTCCTTCTCTAAAAAATTCAGATTTGGGATAAGTTTCTTTTCCATCAAAACTTTCATACCTTTTTCACTCATGTGCCCAAGTCTTCGATGCCACAACCTAAGAGAAACATCTCCTTTGTCAACCGCCACATTTGCAACATCATCAACAATGGAACTACCCAACAACTTGTACAAGAGACCAACCCGGATTCCCTTCATGATAACAAGAGCACCTCTTGAGACTTTGAGTACTCCATCTCCTCCGGAAAATTTACAACCTTCCTTCTCCAAAGTAGATAAAGAAATCAAACCTTTTGTCATGTCCGGAACATGTCTAACATTTTCAAGTGTGCAAACAATACCATCAAACATCTTCAAGTGTACCGATCCAATGCCAAGTGTTCTACTAGATGAGTTATTCCCCATTTTCACCAATCCTCCTTCACATGGCTCATATGTGCTAAACCAAGATTTGTGTGGGCACATATGATGTGTAGCACCGGTGTCAAGAACCCAATTTTGGTGAAATTCCGAATTGCAACCCACTATCAACACTTCATCTTCGATAACACTAGATGTGGTAGCCACAACTTGATTTGCCTCCTTAGAATGTTCACCAACAATCTCTTTACCTTTTTCATTTCCCGAATTAAAACCATTTTTCTTTCTTTTGAAACAATTCTTTTTAAGATGTCCACTCTCTCCACAAAACCAACAATTGTACTTGCCATCATGCCCCTTGGATTTAGAACGATGTCTTGACTTGCTTCTTGAAGAACCCTTTGAAGAATCATGACGTTCTTTGCTTCTACCCCTTGTCATATTAGCTTCCGAACCCACCTCCATAGAACTTCCCAACGAAGCCTTTTTCCGGAGTTCATCGGCAAGTAATGTACTACAAACCGAATCAAAGTCAAGAGAATCCCCCTTACTACAACATAGGGTCGTTACTAAATGATCATAAGATTCCGGTAGAGTGCAAAGTAAAATCACCGCTTTGTCTTCATCCTTCATCTTTTCTTCAACACTTTCCAATTGACAAAGTATATTGTTGAACTCATTCAAATGATTAGAAATATTTGAACCATCCTTCATTCTACAAGAAAATAATTTTCTCTTCAAGAAAATTCTATTTGTGAGAGACTTTGTTTGGTAGATGCTTTCCAACTTTGACCACAAATCCGCCGCCGATTTTTCATGTGCAATATTAAATAAAACTTCATTGGACAAGCTCAACCGAATAGTAGACATGGCTTTGAGATCCATCTCTTCCCAATCATCATCTTTCATTCCCTCCGGTTTCTTATCCTTTCCCAACAATGCTTTGTGACAACCATTTTGAATTAACAAATCTTTCATCTTCATTTTCCATAATTCAAAATTTGTCTTTCCATCAAATGGCTCCACCCTAAATGTATGAGCACTCATTGTCTTCAAAATAAATGCACAAAACCTATGCTCTGATGCCAATTGTAGAAGACAAGACCTTATCCACGGAACCGGATGATTAAACAAATCACCCAAATGAACAAAATAAACCAAGATCTTGTGCAATATAAATTGAAAGACAATCACAAAGCAAATAAACAACAAACCACCACAAGAATGAAAATGAAATGCAAACAACACACAAGAATTTTACGTGGTTCACTAATCCGAAATATTCGAGATTAGCTACATCCACGGGGAGGGATTTCACTATTTTAATCTTCAAAATAGTACAAGATTTGAGTGTGATACAATGTTACCTCAACCGGTCACATAACCTCTCAAAGCTCCTTAGAATACCCTTCCACCTTAAGCTCTTGAAGAAAACCCTTCAATCCAAGCTCAAGCTTCAATGGAGATGCAATGGAGAAGAACACAAGAGAGGAGAAACCCTTTTCTTGCAAAACCACAAGAAGAAGAAGACCTCAAAAAAGCTAATCCCGTTTTTGGACAAAACCCACTTTAGAAGTCACTAGAAACTCACTTTTTCTCTCTCCATTTACCTCTCCCAAGGCCCTCTTAATGATACCAAACACCTACCCATGTTAAACACTAAGTGGGACCCACCAAATTCAAAATTTGAATTCAAACAAAGATAAAGTGATTTTCATCACTAAACCCAACACTCTCGTTGTTCTCTCCTACTATAGATGTGCAGAGAGAGAGAGAGAGAGAGAGAGAGAGAGAGAACAACTAAGAAATCAAAGCTACAAGGATATCTGGGCCTTCAACAGATGACTCCACTTCTGGCCTCTTATGATTTAGATATAAATAGTCAAATTATGTTATTCTTTTTATACACTTACTTAATAACCATGTCGACAGTGATGGTCTATCATAATAGCATAATTTGCATACATTTCCTGCTTCATTTTTCGTTTTTGGTTAACATTCCCGTTTTATCTTACAGGAGGAAGAAGAAGAATCTTCAATTTCTTCACCAAACAATATGCCAACTTTGCACATTCAACTAAGTATGTATATTTCTCCAACTCTATCTATCCTTTTTTCAGCTTGCACTTCTAAAGAAAAAACACACTACTTTATCCAGATAAATGGATTGAACCCAGAAGTTGTAGCTTGTGTTTCCTTTGAATGGATTGCAGTTTACCATTAAGAAAAGCGCTTTTTGCAAATCAATTTCACTCTTTCTTGCCTAGTCAAATTTGCCTTGTTTCTGTAACTTTCTACAAAACCCACTTTTTTAAGCTTAAAGTATGAAAATAATTATTTTGAACCAAAAAAAAAAAAAATCTATTGTAACCTCAAAGCACCTGCATGAAATTCTGTATTCATTCTGCCCTTCATCTTTTGTTTTGATTTGTTTTTGTTATTATTTTTTTTCTTGAAAAAGAGTATAATATAAGTATTTACATCTTGCTCCCTTTGGGGAAGAAATTTTGTAAAAGAGCAACTAATTACTAATTAATGTTTTAAATTCCTTTTCAGGTAACAATGTCGTGTTTAGGTGGATTTTTGGTGCTCTGCAATTATTATATACGATTTTTGTGGCACCTGCAAATCATCGAAATCGAGTAATGACAATATCCTTTTTTTATTTCTAATTTTTTTCTTAGTTCTCATAACCATTTCTCTTTTTACCATGTAGATGATAGAAAATGGAGCTCAAGGAAGTCCTGAACCTCCATTACAAGTGAGTGAGAATAAAAAAGTAAATAAAATATTAACCATGAAACCAATTAATACACAATTATTTCTTGTCAAAATCCAATTGTACAATATACACCAATGTGCAGAAGCAATTGATCAAATCCCATTTTATTTCTCACCTTATTTTTGGAGAAAATATAAACTAAACTGTTTCTTTTTCTACCTTGCAGATAACTGAAACTGTAACTCAAGAAAGTATTGAACTTTCACCGCAACTGACTGGGAATGAAGAGGTAAATGAAATGTTTTCCCAACTCTTTTTATCAGAAAACCAGGGTGAAAATAAATTCAGATCTGTTTCCTTTTTTTGTCATGCAGACGATTGAAAATGCTTTTCAAAGAACTACTCAACCTTCATCCCAATTGAATGGGATTCAAGAGGTAAAATAAAGTGTCTTCTTTATTTTTCCAAGCCTTGGTATGAAGAACATGATTCACTCTTTTATTAGATCAATGAAAAACCAAGGATTATTGTCAAAATTTGAAAACCTTTTCCCATAAAGTCTTTTCAAAGACAATCTCAAATTTAATAACAAGATTAACTATGCACCAAACTCTACAGTTTAGTCAATACACCAATCTTTTCAATACAACTTCAAAATTTTTAATTGTTTGTAAGACATTTCAAATATTCAAATTAATGACTAACCCCTTAAAGATGTAATTTATTTTTCTAATGACTTGTTGAATGTTTATGTAGCAAACATTAGACATGCACTTTGAAGCTACTACAACAACAATTGTTGGGGAGAATGAACCATTCTTTTCCCAAAGAGCTTTGGAGATCATAGCTCTACTATTGTATGTATCTACTGGTGGAATATTTGGTTTCTTGCAAGTTCAAAATGCAAACCAAAAAATTAATCCAGCATTGCACATCATCTACATTATTTGCAATGTATCCTTTGGTGCATGGACCTTCATAGGGATCCTATATTTGATACTTGCTCTTGCCCACCAGCATTTTGCAAGGAACGCTCTAATACTTAAACTAGTGATGGGTATTTCATTGGTTTCGATAATGCTGAATGCTGGCTTGGCACTAGCTTTTAATCTCCAAAAATGATCCACTTCTAGTTCCTAAGGGATTTCACCTTGTAGCATTAATACCATAAACCAAGAGCAGTACTTTTGTTGGATGGTATTCCATAGGGTGAATGACATGTTTTATGTAAGAAGAAACTTGAGGCACGTTTTTCGTATGTAATTTGTTTTGGTTCCATGTTGTTACCTCAGTTGTACATAATCTTATTTCGGCTGGTATAAAGAGTTTTATGCACCTTGAATTGAGTTAGGCAAGTTATGTCCGCATTGTACCTCATTAATCCTTGGCAATGGAATTTTTTTTTTCTTTTTCTTATATGGCTTCATTTCTTGATTTTGAAGATATATGGCTCATATTAGGTCCTAGATTTCATTTTTTTTTCTTCCTCTAATGTATAAGTTAAGTCATCTCTCTTATTCACCAAAATGAAAGAAATAGTAATAACCTCTTCTCATAATAAAAATTATAAAATAATTGACTACGAATGGCTTTATTGGAACAAATGATAAATAAAGGGAGTCTGGTCTAGTCTGTTCCAGCCTGAAACCTAGTCAGATATGCTTGGGCTTAGGCAATCCAACGTAAAGTTGGTCTGGGCCTTTTGCCATCACACACCAAGAAGCCTCAAGTTGGGCCTTGCCTGACACGTATTAGATTTCAAGCCCATTCAACCCACAAATTGTTTTTCTGCACTAGTACTTGGAATAGTGGTCAGGTGTGGAAAATCAAAGAAAAACACCCATTACCAAGACAAAGCCCAGGCCCAACCTTAGATAACCTTATTATAGGCCTGCGCATGGACCAGCCCAACTTTAAGGTAAACAAGAAAGAATGTAATTGGATGGGCTGAGAAGTAGAATGTGGTGTATCAATTGGGAGGCTCTAAGAGTTATCAGGCAAAAGGGCCTCAGATGGAATCTCCCCTTGTGGAATGTATTACAAGAACCGTTGGGCCTAAGGTTTGGACATGTATTTCACATAAAAAGAAAATAATAAAAAAAGACTATATTACTACCTACCTACAAATGATTTCATGTTTGGTTATCTAATTTTACTTTACTAATAATAACGCACGTGTGATGTGTTCATGAATATATTGCTTTTTAATTTTTTCACTAAACAATTCCTAGTGCTATAACAGATTGTCAAATTTATAGGAATTCAACTTTCACAATACTTTCTTCCTCTTTTTATATTACAACAAAATTAATTGACCATATATTCTGAACTCTCCCATTTAACACGCACCTTGAAATACATTCAACTCAACTGATAGCCTTCTCATAACCAAATGGTTACCTCAAAAGAAGCAATGGCGAGGAATCAAGATCCCTGTTGTTAGATATTCACAGAACATTTATTCCTCCTATGCTTAGAAGGGAAAATCATTTTATAATTGAAAATTTCACACAATAGTCACATCTTCCACATCTGACTGCAGCAACAGGTTGCTGCAACTTGTTTGTTTGAGGGACAACTTTAACCAATTTTTGGGTGCTATAAGAAATGTGAGAAGCAACATAAATGATTGCTTAACCATGAGAATTGTCGTAGTTGAGTTTATCTGAATTGAGTATTGACACTTCTACCAAGGAATTAAACTCCGCCTCTGGATATTCGCCCGCTAAATATATGTGAGAAACCATACAAAGGATCACTTAACCATGATCACTTAGCCCTTAAAAAGAAAGGGATAGCAAACATCAGGCTAACTCCCCACCTAACCCACCTCTAGAAATTACAAAAATGACATGAAAACTATAATCTCAATCTATTCTTTCATACTCAATGTCATTGCATGATTTGACCCAATCAATTTTTTTTCCATCCATTTGGAATATATGATGCAAACATACGAAGGTATCAATAAATTGCTATTCCTCCCCCAAAAAATGATCAAAAGTAAAAGCAAGCATCACCTAAATGGATATGTTTTCACTCAATTACATGACAAGAGAGCTTTCATACACCTATCATTCACATCCAACTTCCATAATTATAAGAATTGAGATCTATTGAAAGTAGAATCGGTCGTTGAAATCAAGATAAGTACCCAGAAGAAACTTAATTCTAACCTACTAAACAACTATCACCAATGATCATCAAAATCAAAACCATCCAAAGTAATGCAATCATCAACCAGTACAAGGGGAAGATCGTACCAGGATGGCATCAAAGGGGCGAGTTTTGAGCCCACAAGGAGCTTTGATAGTGTTGCCGTGCATTGGATCACTGATTGAATCAAACATCTATACAGCAACTATCCTTGATGCCAAGTGGGTTGGCAACTCCTCTCAAAAATTCGACATGAGCACCATCCAGTTGCTTGGTGCGTTCACCGACCCAGTTCACATGAGCAGAACAGTCATAGAAGAGACCAGAGGTTGAATCCTCCCTGGTAAGAGATTGCTCGTAAGGTAGGTGCAGACACTAGTTGGATGTCCAGAATTCAGTGGTAGTGATTGGGTGATCTGCAGTGAGCCCAGCAGCAGTCATGAACCCTAAGTCCTCGTCATTACGGTGAGCCAGTTCACGGTACCTAAGGAATCGCCCAGGGAACTTAAGCAAATTACAATCTGATATAATCACTAAAACATGCCCGAGTTTCAAATTGACACACTGTAACTCTCAAGGCGACTCAACAACCTAACTCACCAGCCCACCCGAATACACAAAATCCAACAAAAGCAAATGATTAGAAGTGGAAATTTCTCTTGGCAAGCAGAAAAAATGGAGAACGTTCCTCAGGTACACAAGTAGTTGAAAGGTAATTACGGAGGACTCTTAACCTAGTCTTCACGTCATGGATCAAAATTCAAAGTCATCTTATCTTAGAAAATGAAAAGAACCCAAAAAGCAACCTTTTTCTATAGAAATGTTTCCCTAAAATTCCGAAAAATTTACAAAATTACCCAAGACAATTGGAAGGAGTGATCTCAGATAAAAAAGAAAAATACCTGTATCCTTGTTCGCTATGCTCTGTGAAATCGAGACTCTACTGGGTGACTCTCTGCATGGCGGTGTAACCTCAGGTGGCGAAGGCCCTGAGGAACCGGAGGTTCAGAGTGGCTGTGGATTGGCAGTGAGCCCTGATCAGCCTCTGCGGGTCAGGGGATCTTGACTTCTCATCAAATGCATCACCGTTCACATTATCTCCTCTGTAGCTTGGAAGCTTCACTCCGTTCTTCTCCTCGAATGGATCCGATCTGGTTTTTGGCAAATTGACCAGCCATTCTTCCGACCTACATAAGAAATGCATATAAGCTTCCATTTCAATACCTGTACGATGGATGCAATAGCATTCAAATCTGGATTCAATTTAAATTGCAAACGAACCTTGATTACAGGCATTTGGCCTCCGAACATGAGTACGACGCCCATCTGAAGAAGGATACGGAAGGTGTCACGAATGTTGTTGGCGTTTAACTCCTTGAACTCCCTGGAGAAGAAAAGCCCTGCCCATGCATGGCAGCCTCAGCGAGACGCTCCAAATTTCTGGCTTCTCCTGCGAAGACGATGGGAGGAAAGGACTCGATGGTACGGAGCACGGATTCGAGATCTTCCTTGTCAGGGTACTCAGGAAGTTGAACTGCAGGCTTGGATTTCCAGCTATCGAGACTCCATTTGCTAGGAGGGGTGGTCTTGGAATCATCATCAATGTCTACGATTGTTATGGCTTCTCCGCTTCTGGATAACGAAATCCGAATTCTAAGGCAAATGATATACATGAGGCGGTAGTCTTGTTTGAGTGATTTACATAATAATGATAATTAATTTAATTACATGAAAAATGTAAAAAGTCAAAAATAAAAAATCCAGTAAAGTATGGAAAATGTAAAAACTCAGAAATTCAGTAAAGCAAGTTATCCATACGATTTATATCAGGGGTTATCAAACTGTTAGTCTTCGTTGAGTGATTACATTTATAATTTAATTTCATATGAGAATCATGATAATTGAAACGATAGACCTAATATTGAATTCTATTCTTCGTATTTGCTTTCTTGAATGATTTTGAATAATGTGTCATGAATGATTTATTGGAAAATGAAATAAGAAGAAATTAAAAAAATAAAATGAATTCAATAACTTGTATTTACAATTGTAGACATACTAATTGTGTGAATCTACTACAAAAATCTAATTGTGTGAATTCATAAGGGTAATTGTGGAAAACTAAATGTAGCCATCTATTCTGAGCTCATACTTTTATAATACTAGTATAATGAGTTCATTTTTTTTAGCTAAAATGATCATTATATTAAGTGAAGAAGAAATATTAAAAATACATCAAATAATACCGTACAAAGAACCAACCTCCCTTACCCGCAACAACTGTTGCCCCCAATACAACCTTCCTCACTGGTTCCTGGCTCGATTAGAAAACCACTAACTTATAAAACGAAATCTAGGACGTCTAGAGGCATCCACATCAAGTTCATTGAGGATTGAAGCTGACCAAGGAATGTCAATATCAGAAGTTCCTGTTCTAGCTTCCGAATTTGCCAAAAAATCTGCCACTGTATTAGTTTCACGATAGCAATGTGAAATCTTCCAATCTATAGTCAACAAATATTCTTATTCTTGTAACTCTCTCCACATATGAAAGATATACCAAAGTATTTTCTTCTGTTGTATTAAAGTCACCACAGCTTTTGAATCACTTTCTACCCAAAGCTTTTTAATTTGTAAATCCTTGCCCAACGTAATCCGTGAATGAAAGTTTCCAATTCAACCTCAAAGTTGATTTTAACATTTAAAAAAATACTGAAATTGAAAACCACCGCAGCAACTTCATTTCGAAATACTCATCCACCGCCAGATCTTCCTGGATTGCCTAAAGAAGACCCATCAATATTTAGTTTAACCCAACCTACAGCAGGAGGACACCAAAAAATTTCTTATGGAGGAGGAGCACTAAAAACAGAGAAGTGAAGGCCCAGTCTTCTTGCATTCGAAAAAATGGTAGGAGTTAATTTTCTTCCATCCATTTTAAAGCCAAACTGTACTAAGTTTGAAAAAATTAAACTCACCTCATCAGTCCTGAAATTTAAATTTTCAAACCGGATTTGATTGCGAACCATCCAAAGAAAGTATAAAAGCAAACAACATCCATTAATCCAAGCAGTCTGTAAAGGAGACTGTGAAGCCTGGTGTTTCCAAGCCTTGAACGACTCTACAATCGAATCTTTTATTGACCAACTATAACCAAACTTTACTGCAAAAGCTTCTCCACATCCACATGAAAATGAGCAGTGAAGAAAGAGATGTCCTATGTCCTCTGAAGCTTTACCACATAGATTACAACGAGAGGCCAGCATAATCCCTTTCCGAGTCAACAAGGCATCAACAGGTAGCCTATCATGAAAAAGTCTCCAACAGAAAACTTGTTGTCTAGGCTGCAAAGAAGTCTTCCAAATACTTTTAGCCCATTTCAGTTGTTTTCCTTTTCTACGATAGATATCCCATGCCGATCGAAAACTAAACTCTCCCCCCACCGAACCTTGCCAATGACAAACATCAACAAAACCAGCACAAGGTATAGGATATAACATAATAAGAGAGATTACCTCTTGAAATTTGGCATTGTCCACTGACGGAAATTTCCACTCCCCTTGCTGTAAACAATCTGCAACAGTCAATTTCAAATGACCCTCTAAATCTAGAGGAATACCAACATAGTTTGCAATGGTAAAATTCCCCAACCATCTGTCAAACCAGAAATTTATATTCTGACCATCTCCAACTGACCACCGTTCATTAGCTTGAACAAAACCCCAAACCTTCCTCAATCCCAACATCAAAGATGACTGCTGCTCATAAATCTTTAAATTTCCCCTTTTGTCCACCATCTTCCCCTTTAAAAAAGAGCAAAAACAGAGTGTTTATGTTTAATTGTCCAAGCCAACTTGCATAAGGAAGCAAAATTGACATCTCTTAATCTCCAAATACCCAAACCACCATCACATTTTGGAGTACATACTTTTTCCCAAGACACTGTAACCTTCTTCATAGCCTCTATACTCCCTGTCCAAATGAATTACGCATCCAAGTCTCTGCTTGAGAAATAATAGAGCTAGGCCACCAGTACACTGAAAAATTATGAATTGCATGCTAGAAATAACTGAACGTACCAACTCCACTCTATCTGCCAAAGATAACAGCTTACCACACCACCCTTGTAGCCGATTCTTAATCTTGTCTAAAACTCGAAGACAATCTGATACGAGTAACTCTTCCTTTAAAAATATCTATCCCCAGATATCGAGTAGGAAAGAGAGCAATTGGGATATTTAATATGTCCACAATTTTCTGTTTTCGACTAGGAGGCACACGTCCAAGAAAAAACATACTCTTCTCCAAACTAATATGTTGACCCGAAAATTCTTGATACTTCGATAAGAAAATTTTCAAAGCTTTAACATAACATAAAGAAGCATTTAAAAAAATAAAAATATCATCAGCATACATCAGAACGGAAGGAACTTCTACTCCCCTGGGACCTGGCAAAGCTCTCAATCTACTAGCAGCTATCAAATAATGAATGCCCCTACATAGTACCTCTTCTGCAAGAAGAAAAAGAAGAGGAGATAAAGGGTCCCCTTGCCGAAGCCATTTCTCAACTCCAAAGAATTCAACTGGTCCCCCATTCAATAAAACTGAGATTCTAGTAGACTGAAGCATCTCATGAATCCAACCAACCCATCTATAAATGAGTTCATACTTTTATAATAGTAGTATGATAGTATGATATATATGGGGTAATCAAAAGAGGTTGCAATAGGGGCGACAAGGCACACAACTGTCCAATGCAAAAAACATAGGAGCAGATACTATATATGGGGTAATCAAAAGAGGTTACAATAGTGGCAACAGGGCACACAATTGTCCAATGCGAAAAACATAGGAGCAGAAGGAAGGGGTTTGAACTTGGGATAAGGGAAAAACCAAACCAAATGGGAGTGAACTAGGGACTACTAGACCACCACCCTAGTGGTGATTAAAGTAACTTAGTTTACCTAAAGAACAATTAACTTGTACAATCACCTAAAGTTAATGATTATACACATTTATTTTTAAATATACAAGAATCTAATTTCTTCTCCTTAATTTCCCTTATAATCAAACATACAAGAGAGTTTGAAGTGATATAACTAGGGAAGCAAGCATGTATACTACTGTATTTTGCTTTATGAATAAGTGTTGACCTAAGGAATTACTTAACCAGATTTCTTCAAAATGAAAATCTATTATCAAAACAAAATCTATCATGATATGAAATTACAATGGCTAATTTAAATACCACAATCTTCCTTGCAATTGCTAACTCCTAAGTAACGAAACCAAGTGCTACAAATACAATTGCACCAACAATTGACGTCATTGAGAATACAATACAAGTGTCATAGTTGAACTTTTATCTTGTACTAGTATTTTTGTTGGATTTTTAGGCTTGCAAAAATTCATAGACTCCAACAATGGCTATAGAAATTAGAAAACAAGCAATAAACTTGATTTTTGTTATAAAATGGAGAAATATATTCAAGACAAAAAAAGAAAATTATGACAAGATGAGTTCAACTCTTTATTGAGTTATTTATTGCATATTTATAATGGAATTAACATCTTCTCTGATATGAAAATATTAGAGTCTACAAAAAAAATATATAATATATGATTCTTACACACAATAAGATGATCTTGATATGGAATGATGGATTGTTAAGATCTTTGGTTAATATATGAATGTGGATTGCTAAGATCACATGCTGAGATGACTGAGATCTTTATTTGAAAGTTACATCTTTTAGTATGGTCTTTTTGGGAGTAATGAACATCCGTAAATAAATATTATTTATAACACTCCCCTTTGGATGTCCATTAATAGATAATGTACAATGTTAAAACCTTACTAAAAAAAAACCTTATGGAAAAAAAAATCTTAATGAAGGAAAAATAGTATACATATATAAGTAATACGTATTGGTAGCTGCCTCATTAAAAACCTTACTAGGAAAACCCAGATGGAACAAAACTTTGGTGAAAGAAAAAAAATGCAGCACATATTTTAACCCCCTGATGATAACATCATTGAGTATTTTTAAGAACGCACATTCCAATATCATATACCAGCTTCTAAAAATTTAAAGTAAGCAATGCCTCAGTAAATAAATCTGCCAAATTATCACTTGAACAAATTTAATGAACATAGATTTCACCATTTTGTTGAAGATCATGAGTGAAGAATAATTTCAGTGAAATATATTTCGTTATATCTCATTTGATGTATCCTCCCTTCAATTGAACTATGCATGTAGCATTATCTTCACATAATATAGTTGAAACAATTTTTGTTAGTAGAAGACTGCATGGTTCCTGAATGTGTTGTATCATAAATCTAAACCAAATACATTGTCGATTTACTTCATGAATCACTATTATCTCAATATGATTTGAATAAATGACAACTATAATTTATTTTGTTGAATGCCATAAAATATTTAACCTTCACTTGTGAATAAATAGTCTGTTTGAAATCTAGTTTTATTTAGATTAGGTAAATATTCTACATCTGCATAACAAATAAGTTGATGTCTAAATTCATAAAATAACATCATGTCAATAATTCATCAAAGGTATTGAAATATATGTTTAATAACATTCCAATGTCTTCGTATTGGAAAAGAGATAAATCTTGCTATTACACTTATAGAAAATGTTACACTCAATTGTGTATTATTAGCAAGATACATTAATGTCCCAATTGCATTGAGATATGGTACTTCAGGACGACCAATAAATTTTTCATTGTTTTCTTCGGGTTGAAATGAATCTTTCTTTACTTCAAGCGATTTCATAGCCATCGGAGTATTCAATGGATGTACTTTATACATGTAAAATTGCTTCAAAACTTTTTCTATAGAAGTTGATTGATGAACGAATATTTCATTTGTGAAATGCTCAATTTATAAGTCAGGAGAATACATTGTCTTTTCAAGATTATTCATTTCAACTTTCTTCAAATAATCTATTGCTTTTATAAGTTCTTTAGGAGTTTCGATGATATTAACATATACACTTATTATAACAAAGTTAGATCCATATTATTTAACAAAGGCACAATAATAAATTGAATCATTTTTATATCATTCACTTAGTGAATATTCATTAAGGATGTTATACCATATATACTATAATTATCTCTGAAGCCTTATTGAACAAAATTCCTAGGGATATTTATGTGCTTCAGACACTTTAAATCCTTCAGGAATTTTCATATAAATTTCACACTCGAGTGAACCATATAAATAGACTATAATAATATCCATTAAACGCATGTCAAAATTTTCATATATTTTCATAATATCCATTTATGTGCATTCATCACAAGAGAACATATTTCCCTATAATCAATGCCAGACCTTTGCAAAAATTCTTGTGCCATAATTCATGATTTTATTCTTTTCCTCATTTCATTTTCAAACGAAAATTCATTTTGCCCCATTGGCTTTATACCTTCAAATGTTTTGATTACAGGAATTTCCATTTTGATCAATTCTGTTTGAATTGCGTCTTTCCATTTTGGCCAATCTTTTTTTCATTTACATTCATCAACAAATTTAGGGTAAATATCACTTACCTCCCCTCTTAGCTAGACAAATAGCACTTACACTCCATCTTAGTTGGATAATATCACTTACCTCCCCTCTTACCTAACAAATATATCAAACACCTCCCCTCAATTAACTTTTTCAGTTAAATTTAACTTTTACCGTTAAATATTTTTCTAAAACCCCAAACTACCCTTGGCTAAAAATATTTTTATTTTATTTTATTTTAAACCCTAAATTACCGTAATCACCCTAACAGTTAAAATTCTAAATTGCCCTTAATTAAAATAATTGTTACAGACCAAAACATCATAGTTAAAACCCAAATTATCTTTAATTATTAAAACCCCAACATGCCTTTTAAAAAAAAATTACCAAACAATTAAAAAAAAAAAAAAAAAACCAAATTAGTTTAGGGTTTTAGAAAAATATTTATTGAATGTTTATGTAGCAAACATTAGACATGCACTCTGAACCCACTACAACAATAGTTGTTGAGGAGAATGAACCATTCTTTTCCCAAAGAGCTCTGGAGATCATAACTCTACTATTGTATGTATCTACTGGTGGAATATTTGGTTTCTTGCAAATTCAAAATGCAAACCAAAAAATTAATCCAGCATTGCATATCATCTACATTATTTGCAATGTATCCTTAGGTGCATGGACCTTCATAGAGATCCTATATTTGATACTTGCTCTTGCCCACTAGCATTTTGCAAGGAACGTTCTAATACTTAAACTAGAGATGGGTATTTCATTGGTTTCGATAATGTTGAATGCTGGCTTGGCACTAGCTTTCAATTTTCAAAAATGTTCTACTTCTAGTTCCTAGGGTATTCACCTTCTAGCATTAATACCATAAACCAAGAGTAGTACTTTTGTTGGATGGTATTCCATAGGGTGAATGACATATTTTATGTAAGAAGAAACTTGAAGCATGTTTCTCGTATGTAATTTTTTTTGGTTCCACGTTGTTACCTCAATTGTACATAATCTTATTTCAGCTTGTATAAAGAGTTTTATTCACCTTGAATTGAGTTAGGCAAGTTATGTCCCCATTGTACCTCATTGATCCTTGGCAATGGAATTTTTTTTTAATTTTTTATACGGCTTCATTTCTTGATTTTGAAGATATATGGCTCATATTAGGTCCTAGATTTCATTTTTTTTTTCTCTAATGTATAAGTAAAGTCATCTCTCTTATTCAACAAAAAGAAAGAAATAGTAATAACCTCTTCTCATAATAAAAATTAGAGCAAATTATATTGACATCCCAAAATGGAGGCCTTAAAGCACTGACACCCCACTTTATGTTTAAAAAGCATAGAGACCCCAAAATTTGATTTTCATTGGATTTATTTGTCAAATTATCACTAAAAACAATTAAATCACTGTTTATTTTAAAAAAAATATTCCTATAATAAACGGTGTGGAAAAGATTTTCAGTGACAAATTGAACAAATATATCCAATGAAAATTTAATAGTGAGGCAGATATGACTGAGGTGTGGCGCAGAGGTTTTTGGAATGTTGGAAAGCAATACATTCGTTTTCAACGATGGAGGCCGGATTTTAATATCCACTCTCCTCAACCAGCATGTAAGTTGGTGTGGGTTCGTTTCCCTGATTTACCTCTTGAGTATTGGCATGAGAAAGTGCTTCTTTCTATAGCAAAATCTGTTGGGAGACATGTTTCTCTTGATAGACGAACTCGTCTTGGTTCTATTGGTCATTATGCTCGAATTTTGGTTGAATTGGAGGTCGATGCTGTTCGAGTGAATGAGGTTCAGATTGAGCGCCTTGAACCAGGAACTCTTCGAGTTTTTAGTTTTTTTCATAAGGTAATTTTTGAGGATGATATTCTGCGGTGCTCACGGTGTAATCGAGAAGGCCACCTGGGTCTTCATTGTAGGTTTGCTTCAAACAATTCTGTGGATGGTTTGCAGGTTCAGCCCTCTATCGTTCCTGCAGAAAACCTCCCAGCAGATAATCCTATTGTGGATGGGATTCCTACTGATGGTGTGAGAGTGCAGACTCCAAGCTCACTCCAACATCAGATTCGTGTGGCTCTAGAGGTGGCGGGTTTGGAGGACTCTATTTCATCCAATGAGGGTGCAGCAAATTCAATTTCAAATTTCAATTCAAATTTCAAATCTACAAGGTTGGTTCCCTCTGATGTGGTGATCACGTCTAGCGAGAACTCTTCTCTTGATCTTTCTCTCTCTCAAAGTGATCATTTTCAACTTCAAAAAATTTTAGATAAAGGCAAGAGTTCTAAGTTGGTTGGTAATCTTTCAAAGAACGTAGTTACCTCTGTTGGTCCCACGACTAACCAACTTCCACCTAATTCGGCCACTAAGGATATTGGCTCTTTTGAACGGTTTGAAAAGCTTCATGAGAGGCCTTGTGGGGCCCTGCTGAATTCGGTTAGAGTGGAAGACTCTTCTACGGAACAGAATTTCGGTTTATGTGGAAGACTTTTATACGCAACAAAATTGGATTAGATTGGAAGAAACTGCATTGGACGTGAACTCTAGTTTGGAGCTTCAAGTGGGGTCATGCGGGGCCCAACAGAATTTGAATAATTTTGAAGCAGCTTCTTTGGCCGTGGACTCTAGTTTTGAAATTCAAAATTCCTTAGATGCAGCAAAGTGTTTTAATCCAATTGGTAAACTTCCTTGGGGGAGTTCACTAGTGGGACCTACAGATAAGCTCGAAAGTGGTTCGACCACTCCTTTTGAATTTCAAAAAGTGCTTGTTGCAGGTAAGAGTTCTATGCAAATTGGAAACCCTTCTTTGGAGTGTTCATTGGTGGGACCTGAAGTTGCAAATATTATTAGAAGTTCAGCCATTGAAGGAACTACGGAGGATGATTTGGACTATTGTGGGGCCGATCAGAATTCAGCCAGGCTGGAGAGTTCGGCCAATGATGAAACTTTGCAATTGAAAGTAGTTCTTCCACTTTCGTCTCCGTCTATATCAGTGCGGGCTGAAGGTTCTCCTCGTCGGAAACCTGGTCGTCCGAAGAAGAAGGCTCACGCAGTGAAGAAAGTAGTAACAAGTAAAAAGGTTTCTATAGCAGAGGAATTCAAGAAGGTAGATGCAGCTTTAGCGAAAGTATCCAAAGTGCATCAGAGCCTCCCATTGGGAGAGGATAGTGTTGCTCTGTAACTATTGTTATGAAGTTTTTCTTAAAGATCTTGATTTGGATGCATCTAGACGTCCTACATTTCGTTTATGATGATTTAGTTGTTGTCAATTATGAGTAGGAACCAGTGAGGAAAGGTGTATTGGGGGCAACTGTTGTTGCGGGTGAGCAAGGTAGGTACTAATTGCTGTATTTCTTTTCTTTTTCTTATTTTCGTTATAAAATGACCCTTTTAGCGAAAAAAATATATCCAATGAAAATTCAATTTAGGGGTTTTTGTGCTTTTTAAACATAAAGTGGGGTGTCAGTGCTTTAAGACCTCTATTTTGGGGTGCCAGTGCAATTTGCTCTAAAAATTATAAAACAATTGACCACGAATGACTTTATTGGAACAAATGATAAATAAAGGGAGTCTGGTCTAGTCTGTCCCAGCCTAAAACTTAGTCAGATATGCTTGGGTTTAGGCAATCCAACGAAAAATTGGTCTGGGCCTTTGCCATCACACACCAAGAAGCCTCAAGTTGGGCCTTGCCTGACACGCATTAGATTTTAACCGTCCTATTCAACCCACAAATTGGTTTTCTGGACTAGTACTAGGAATAGTGGTCAAGTGTGGAAAATCAAAGAAAGACACCCATTACCAAGACAAAACCCAGGCCCAACCTGAGATAACCTTATTATAGGCCTGCGCATGCACCAGCCCAACTTTAAGGTAAACAAGAAGGTAAACAAGAAAGAATGTTATTGGATGGGCTGAGAAGTAGAATGTGGTGTATAAATTGGGAGGCTCTAAGAGTTATCAGGCAAAAGGGCCTGAGATGAATCTGCCCTTGTGAAATGTATCTACAAGAATCGTTGGGCCTAAGGTTTGGACATGTGTGTTACCATAAAAAAAAAAAGAGACTATATTACTACCTAACTACAAATGATTTCATGTTCGGTTATCTAATTTCACTTTACTTTGATTATTATTTAAATATATATATATGGGGTAATCAAAAGAAGTTGCAATAGTGGTGACCTTATCCCCTCTTCTACACAATGTTCAGACTTTCGAGTTTAACCTATGCAAGTATTAGCCATGTGAAAGGGCACACAACTGTCCAATGCAAAAAACATAGGAGCAAGAAGGAAGGGGTTTGAATCCGGATAAGGGAAAAACCAAACCAGATGGGAGTGAACTAGGGACTACTAGACCACCACCCTAGTGGTAATTAAAGTAACTTAGTTTACCTAAAGAACAATTAACTTGTACAATCACCTGAAGTTAATGATTATACACATTTATTTTTAAATATACAAGAATCTAATTTCTTCCCCCTTAATTTCCCTTATAATTAATCAAACATACAAGAGAGTTTGAAGTGATATAACTAGGGAAGCAAGCATGTATACTACTGTATTTTGCTTTATGAATAGGTGTTGACCTAAGGAATTACTTAACCAGATTTCTTCAAAATGAAAATCTATTGTCAAAACAATATTTATCATTATATGAAATTACAATGTCTAATTTAAATATCACAATCTTCCTTGTAATTGCTAACTCCTAAGTAACGAAACCAAGTGCTACACATACAATTCCACCAACAATTGATGTCACTGAGAATACAATACAAGTGTCATAGTTGAACTTCTATCTTGTACTAGTATTTTTGTTGGATTTCTAGACTTGCAAAAATTCATAGACTCCAACAATGGCTATAGAAATTAAAAAATGAGCAATAAACTTGATTTTTGTTATAAAATTGAGAAATATATTCAAGACAAAAAAAGAAAATTATGACAAGATGAGTTCAACTCTTTATTGAATTATTTATCGCATATTTATAATGGAACTAACATCTTCTCTTATATGAAAATATTAAAGTCTACAAAAAAAATATATAATATATAATTCTTACACACAATAAGATGATCTTGATATGGAATGATGGATTGTTAAGATCTTTGGTTAATATATGAATGTGGATTGCCAAGATCACATGCTAAGAATTATATATTATAATTCTTAGCATATTTTGGTATGATCTTTTTGGGAGTAATGAACATCCATAAATAAATATTATTTATAACACTCCCATTTAAATGTCCATCAATAGATAATGTACATTGTTAAAACCTTACTTAAAAATACCTTATGGGAAAAAAATCTTAGTGAAGGAAAAAAAAATATACATATATAAATAATGCGTATTGTTAGCTGCCTCATTAAAAACCTTACTAGGAAAACCCAGATCGGACAAAACTTCGGTGAAAGAAAAAAAATGCAGCACATATTTTAATCCCCCGATGATAACATCATTGAATATTTTTAAGAACGCACATTCCAATTTCATATACCAGCTTCTAAAAATTTGAAGTAAGCAATACCTCAGTAAATAAATCTTCCAAATTATCACTTGAACAAATTCAATGAACATAGATTTCACCATTTTGTTGAAGATCATGAGTGAAGAAGAATTTCGGTGAGATATATTTCTTTATATCTCATTTGATGTATCCTCCCTTCAATTGAACTATGCATGTAGCATTATCTTCACATAATATAGTTGAAACACTTTTTGTTAGTAGAAGACTGCATGCTTCCTGAATGTGTTGTATCATAAATCTAAACTAAATACATTGTCGACTTACTTTATGAATCATTATTATCTCAACATGATTTGAATAAGTGACAACTATAATTTATTTTGTTGAATGCCATGAAATAGCTAACCTTCACTTGTGAATAAATAGTCTGTTTGAGATCTAGTTTTATCTAGATTAGGTAAATATTCTACATCTGCATAACAAATAAGTTGATGTCTACATTTATAAAATAACATCATGTCAATAATTCATCAAAGGTATTGAAATATATTTTAACAACATTCTAGTGTCTTCGTATTGGAAAAGAGATAAATCTTACTATTACACTTATAGAAAATGTTATATTCAATTGTGTATTATTAGCAAGATACATTAATGCCCCAATTGCATTGAGATATGGTACTTCAGGACGACCAATAAATTCTTCATTGTTTTCTTCATATTGAAATGAATCTTTCTTTACGTTAAGCGATCTCATAGCCATCGGAGTATTCAATGGATGTAGTTTATACATATAAAATTGCTTCAAAACCTTCTCTATAAAAGTTGATTGATGAACGAATATTTCATTTGTGAAATGCTCAATTTATAAGTCAAGACAATACATTGTCTTTTCAAGATTATTCATTTCAACTTTTTTTCAAATAATCTATTGCTTTTGGAAGTTCTTAAAGAGTTTCGATAATATTAACATATACACTTATTATAACAAAGTTAGATCCATATTATTTAACAAAGGCACAATAATAAATTGGATCATTTTTATACCAATCACTTAGTGAATATTCATTAAGGACTAAGGAGGTTATACAATATATGCTATAATTATCTCTGAAGCCTTATTGAACAAAATTCCCAGGAATATTTATGTGCTTCAGGCACCTTGAATCCTTCAGGGATTTTCATATAAATTTAATACTCGAGTGAGCCGTATAAATAGACTGTAATAATATCAATTAGACGCAAGTTAAAATTTTCATATATTTTCATACTAGTAAGATATTTGAAGGTGATTGCATTCATCACAAGAGAACTTGTTTCCCTATAATAAATGTCAGACCTTTACGAAAATTCTTGTGCCATAATTCATGATTTTATTCTTTTTCTCATTTTATTTTCACACGAAAACTCATTTTGCCCCATTGGCTTTATACCTTCAGATGTTTGGACTAAAAGACTTTCCATTTTGATCAATTCTGATTGAATTGCGTCTTTTCATTTTGGCCAATCATTTTTTCATTTACATTCATCAACAAATTTATGTTCAAGATCTTCGTCTTGTTGCATTATTTCAAAAATAATATAATATGCAAACATATTTTCGACAACTTTATCTTTTTTGTTATACTTTTTTCCTACACATACTGACATAACTAATAGAGATCTCTTTATTATTTTCAGATAGCTGAACCTCTTCTGGGGTTTTATAGAAAACTATGTCTTCAGGATTTAATAATCAATTGTTTTCATATTATGACTATCTTGATTATTTTCTCTCCTTTTTCTATGATTTTATCATTGAAACCAATTGACATTCAACGTTTTAAATGAAGTTTAATTTCATTTGCATTGATAAATTGTCCTGCTAGAACAGTAACTCAAATTGGAGCATTTGCAGCTAGAATATGAGATTTAATAACTCTTAGCATTGCAGCAAATCTGACAGTTGATTCATAATACTTTGTAAATGCATTATCTTTTGAACTTCAGGTTCACATTGCTCAGTGCAATGATCTAAATGAGATAATGATAATGCATTACAATCAATCTCTTTTTTCTAACTATTTATCCTCTCCCCCTCGTTGGAAAAAAACTAATTCATCAAAATGATAATCATTAAGTTTTGTTTTAAATAAATCTCCAATCATTGGCAAAATATTGAATTATATAAGGAGATTCATATCCAACATATATTCCCAACTTTATTTAGAGACTTATCTTTGTGTACTGTGGTGGAGCAATTAGAACATAAACCGCACATTCAAAAATTTTAAGATGAAGAATATTTAGCTTATGACCTTAAGCCAATTATAAATTGGGAGAATTTATGACAACTTATTGGCTTGATGCGTATAAGTAATTCTGTATATAAAATAACATATCCCGATGCTGACACGAGATTTTATTCTCATAATGGTTTAACTATTAATTGGAAACATTTAGTAAATGATTTTGTTAAATCATTTTGGATATAAAAATGAGCAATAGGCTATTCAACTGTGATCTCAGTTATTATACAAGAATCATAAAGTCTGAAATGTAAATTCATCAGTATTATCAAGAAAAATTATTTTATCTTATAATTCATAAATTGTACTCTTAATCTATTTATTTGAGCAAACAATCTCGCAAATACCAAATTGTGAATTCATAATGAACATACATATGACCATTTTATAGATGCATCTACTAAAATCATATGTTATCTGAATGGTCCGCATGATGGGTGAATGAACCCATATATTTCACCTTGTATATGTTTCAAAAACGCAAAATATTCAATCTCAACTTTAGTTGGTGAATATCTAATCATATATTTTCCTTGAGAACAAATAGCACAAGAAAATTTATTTAATTGAAGAATCTTCTAATTCTTCAATAGTTGACAAATGAATTTTCAATAAATTTTTTTACATTATACTTGATTTGGGATGGTCCAATCAATCATGCCAAATAATAAAACTATCAGAATCCATATTCATTTTATTTACCTAAACATGTGTTTTAATCATGTAAATATTCATGTAGTACAAATTGGGAGGAAAGATCTAACACTTTTGTAATAATATATAGATATTCACTTTAACGGTTTTACCATCATTGGTAGTCTCAATCTAATAATCATTTTTGCAAATAGTTTCGAAACTTAATAAGTTTCTTTGAGACTTACTACAAAATAATGCATTATTTATAGCTATTTAATCTCTTAGTCAATAATAGATTAGCTCTTCTAGAGCCCTCAATCAATGTTGCACTATCAATTATTGTATAAACATTGGCTTCCACGTCATCAAATAAAATAAATACTTTGTTTTCTCTCTTAGTATAATATATATCGTAGCACATTAAAGAATATTCACATTCTTCATCAAAATGAAACAAAATACATTAAAAAATATATAAAAATTAATAAAAAAATTAAAAAGGAAAAAGATTAAATTTAAGACAAACTAACATATGATATGAAATTTGAGAGGAAAAGAATTACAAACTAACATAATATCAATTTTATTTTTATTTAAACTCTATTAGCATAACCAAATCTTCAATTATTATCTTCAAAAGAGTTTGTAGCATCTAAATATGTACTATCTGTAAAGCCATCAAAATCATCCCCTTTATAAGCAAAATATGTTCCAGTCCAATTTATCTCCACTTATTTTCATACTTTAAGTAAGACTTGACAAAGCTTAACGAAATATTACCAAAAAAAAAACGAAATATTGTAGAGTATGACAGATACATGCCTAATGACTTTCATACCACATCGATAATAAATATTATTTTTACTCTTTGAAGAGTTATATAGAGAATTCTTATTATTATCTTATTTAAGGATAGAATTTCTTCAAATGTCTTGCATTCCAAGATCAATCAAGTTCGTGATCTGTAGCTAGGTTCTTCAGCTTATACGCTCCCGAACCAACTGGCTTGATTATCATACCTACCCATCAAGGATCCAATTTCTTTTGATGACGTGGATATGATGCTAAAGTATTTCTGAGGACTAAACCCCTGATGGGAATTGTCGATGCTTCACTCGAGTATTGTAATAAGAGGCCACTTCCGTTGATAATGTTGAGTTTGGGCGACGGCCTTCGTTCGAACTTCATCTAGCAGATCTAAGCTGTCTAACAGTCCTTGTTCATTTGCCTTTTCTTCAAATTCCCTTTCTCGGAGAGTTCCTGCCATCACCTTGACTGGAGCTAACGCTTCTGATCCATAGGTCAATTTGAATGGAGTTTCTCCCGTGGGTGTTCAAACCGTAGTTCGGTAAGCCCAAAAGACATTCGAGAGTTCTTCGACCCACAAAGCTTTGTTAGATTCGAGTCTCTTCTTTATTCCATCCAGCAGGGTTCAGTTGGTTACCTCTACTTGGCCATTGCTTTGAGGATATGCTACTGATGACATTCGATGCTCAATCATGTATATGTTACAGAATTGCTCGAATTTGGGGTCATCAAATTGTGTTCCATAGTCGGTGACAAGAATTTTTGGGATCCTTAACCTATGGATAATTGAGTCCAACGCGAACTTTTCCACTCTTTTCTCAGTGATCGTTGCTAATGGGATTGCTTCCACCTATTTGGTGAAGTAATCGATTGCCACAATCAAGCATTCCCGACCTTTAGATGCTTTGGTAAATTTTTCCATGATGTAGATTCCCCACATCGCAAATGGGATTGGATCAATAATTGACGTTAGGGTTGCTTCAGGCTTTCTTGATACGGTCGAATGAATTTGACAATTGTTGCAGTGGCTTACGTACTCCATAGCATATTCTTGAACCTTTGGCCAATATATACCGAGCCTTAATATCTTGTGTGCCAGTGCTCGACCGCCCATGTGCGCTCCACAGATCCCTTCGTGTACCTCTACTAAGGTAGTTTTTTATCCTTCAGGTCCCAGACATCTAAGCAGTGGTTTAGTATAAGATCTTCGATATAGTCTTCCATTCTGCATTGTGAATTTTGTTGCTCGAACTTGAACAATTCTGGCCTCTTTTGGATCTTTGGGCAGCTTGTCATCCTGCATGTATTCAATGATTGGGTCCATCCAACATTATTCATCTTTAATGTAGGAAACTTCTTTCACTTGGTTGCTCGAGGAGCTCAATTCTTCAATGTAGACCGAAGGTTCAAGAGTCCTTTCTTTGGCATTAGCTAGCCTTGAGAGTTCGTCTGCCATGGTATTGTGTGCATTCTTTATCCTTTGAACTTCTTTTGAGCATTAGCCAATACAAGTCAATTTTAAAGTGAATAAGACCTAGGCAGTACGTGTTAAGAGCAGTATACTAAAAACCCAAAGCTTTTAGCAGTCGTAACTGCAACTATTTTTCTTTACTTCTAGAAGGTCAAACTGCTAAAAAATTTTAATCGAGTCTTTTATAAACCTGAGGGAGACTCCACACAAATTTCATATTCATCCACCTAGTGGGTTGCCTAAAATTATCATTACTTCTCGATCTTAAACCACTACCAATGTTCAAAATATATTATCAAACACCAAATCCCCAATGAAATTAAAGCTCAAGAATTTAGTTGAGTATCGTAGGAAAAGAAGAGAACGAAAAGGGTAGAAATCTTCCTCAATGCAATGTGAAAATCGCAGAGCTTTTACCACATTGAGCAAATAAATTAAGAGTGATTTTCCATGGAGAGACTAAGTAGAGATTACCGCTATGATGAAACCAACCTAGAAGTTTTAGGAATAGTTTCTACCACCCGCCGTGAGCATAGAAGACAGAGTGAGATGATCGCTGCAATTCTAGAGATCTCGCTAAATTTTGTGAAGAGAGAGGAGAGAGCTGTGAGCCTATAAGAGAGAAAATCGCAGAGGAGAGAGCCATGAGCCTATAGAGGTGTAATCCAGGGCGTTTTTCTGAATTTCTTGAAGAGAGAGTGAGCACAGAAGAGAGAGAGAGAGAGAGAGAGAGAGAGAGAGAGGATTCAAGTTTTTTCTTGAATTTCAGGAAGAGAAAGGAGAGAGGAATATATCGGTGGGTTTAAATAAAATCAAATTTAAAATGAATTGGTTACCGTTGGATTTCTTAATTCCACATGGCGATATCTCAAGAGAGAATTGCAGGGAATTACAAGGATGGGAAGTACAGAGGATGTTAATCCACCCACCCCGCATCCTTATGAAAAGGATTCACATCCTATGTAATTCCTTTCCCTACAATTCCCTAGGGCTGCGTTTGTTTGCTGGAATAAAAGGGGTGGGAAAATTTTTGAAAAAAGTGTAGATTTTTCACTTTTCTCTTAAATCCTAAAATGGTAGATTGTTTGGTTGCATAGGATGAGAAAGTGAGAGACAAGCTTCCTTGATTCAAGGAAGCTTGTCTGGTGATGTGGCTGCCCAACTTTCCCACCCCAACCCATTTTAAAACCCCATATATTTGGTGGGACTTTGTGGGAAAGTTGGGAAAAGTAAAAAGTAGGACCCACCACTATCACTTTTCCACAAAATCCTTTCCTTTCCTTTCCTTTTTCCTCACCCTACACATGGGACCCACATGTTTTATTTTCCCACCCTACCTTTGCAAACAAACGCAACCTAGGGAAAAGAATTACAGAGAATGTGAATCTTACGAAAACTAGATTTTTCGAAGTATAAGTCAGGTAAAAAATATATTTCTATAACGACTTTATCAAACGTCTATTATGAACCAAAAATGATCTCTGGATATGAAATTATAAAAATAGTTTTACATGATAACTGATCTCAAAAAAAAATGTTTGCAAAAACTACCAAACACGTACCAATATTTCAAAAAATATAAAGACAGAAGAAACAGAGGCACAAAATTAGGACAAGTCAAACTAATACAATGAACACGTCAAGTAGAACGTGAACGTGTTGGAATTTCCTATCCGCTTGTACTTTGAAAACTTATAAAGATGAACCGGGAATTATAGAGGAAAAGAATTACAGAGGATGTGAATCCTAACGAAAACTATATTTTTTCGAAGTATAAATCAGGTAAAAAAAATATTTTTATAACGACTTTATCAAACGTCTATCATGAATCAAGAATGATCTCTCGACATGAAAATTATAAAAATAATATTACATAATAACTGATCTCAAAAAATAAAAATGTTTCCAAAAACTATCAAACACGTGTGCCAATATTTCAAAAAAATATATAGACAGAAGAAAGAGGCACAGAATTAGGACAAGTCAAGATAATACAATCAACACGTCAAGTTAGAAGGTGAACGTGTTGGAATTTCCTATCCGCTTGTACTTTGAAAACCTGCAGAGATGAACCCCAAAGGTTCCAGAACAAACTTCCTTTCGTCCTCTCTATTATTCTAGATATTCCACCGTATAAAAGTATCTGCTATATATATCAATCTAGTGATTGTCACAGCAAAAACAAAAACAGAAAATCCCATCATCCTTTCAAAGAGATCTAACCAGCTACTGGATTTCATTTCCTGAGAGAGATGGATTTCAGGTTCATGGGTTTCGACAATGATATGCTCAGAAGCATTCAACATGTTCTGGACATTGCCGACGAGAGCGAGAAGCATGCTCCTAGTAAGACTTACGTCCGAGATGCCAAGGCCATGGCTGCCACCCCTGCAGACATCAAGGAGTACCCAAATGCCTATGTGTTCATCATCGACATGCCAGGGGTTAAACCCACAGATATCAGAGTGCAGGTGGAGGATAACATCCTGCAAGTCAGTGGAGAGAGAAAGCGTGAGGACAAAGATGAAGCTAAGTTTGTGAAGATGGAACGTAGGCAGGGCAAGTTCATGAGGAAATTTGTGCTCTCTGATAACGCCGACCCTGATTCCATATCTGCCTCTTACGAAAACGGTGTCCTTACAGTCACTGTGGAAAAGTTGCCACCGCCGGAGCCCAAGAAGGCCAAGAACATCGAAGTCAAGATCGCCTGAGGTTTTGAAGACAATCCAGAGTGTGTGGGTTTTGCGTTTGTCTGGGTTTTTGTTTTCCTGTTTCTGGGTTTCTAGTTGGGGACCAGTGGTTGTTTACGAACCAAGTTGTTGACAACCCTGTAATCTATCGTTCTCACTTTCATGTTATCTAAAGTGTGTTTGAAAACGAGGTAGTTTCTGCGAGGCAATAACTCTATTCACACATCTTCTCTTTTTCATGTGAAACGAATCCAGAAGATGCTCAAGAAGTTTCATCCACAATATCAGATCTTCTGAAGCCAACAGAGATGATCAAGAAAGATTAAAAATAAAAATAAAAAAACAACACCCACACACCCCCGCCACACACACTTCTTTTGCTTCCTTACTCATACAAGTGTTTCGAGTATGGATCACATTTTCTTGGCCTTACAAATTCTACTTGTAATGAGTATGGATCACATTTTCGTGGCCTTACGAATTCTTTAACAACCTTGGCATGTTCATGAATTTCATTTTGAAGTGTTGGGTTGCGCATTGGCATGTTCATGAATTTCATTTTGAAGTGTTGGGTTGCGCATGCATCTGTGGAATGATTCTTTTGAAGTAAAGATCAATTTATAGATTATCAAAACGTTCTTCAATGGAAGAGACTTTTTTCTGGTGGATCATTCCGACTAGAGATTAAATTAATCAGTAGGGGTTTTATACACCAACCCCTTCATCGTTCAGAAATTTGATGTTGGGAACAACTAGCATACAATATAGTGGCAGTTCGCGGGGCAAGAAAGTTTTTCTCAAAAAACTGTTTTTTTCATCTCAATCCAGGTGGTTATTGAACCATAAGGTAAGTAGTACTACCAATCCTTAGCTTTTTCAGACAAAGAAAATGGAAAGGCTCATAACTTGATTTGTTCATCGGTTACACCTTATGGCTTCAATGTGTAGCATACCATATGGAACTCATTGAGATATTTATGAGGATCTTCACCTGCAAGACCACAGAAAGCAAGCGAGGGAGTAAATGAATCAAACTAGATTTTAATTCGAAAACAACCTCAATACTTCAATGCATAATGGTTGTTGGTTCAAATTTGGCATAGTTAAAACTTTTAAGGTCCTTTCATTAATATTATTAGCATCATAGTTTCTTCTTCAAGCTTAAATAATCCAATTAAATCGATATTAGGAGATGAAGAAGATGATACTCCCTGAAAGCGTTGTTTGATTTCCCTCCTCAATCTACAATCTCTTGATCAAGTTGAAGTTCACATGTACAAGTGGATTGAGGTACATGTGAATTGAGGCATAAAACAAACAACCAAGTGATTAAGGGGACAAAATTCTTAAAAGAAAATAGTAATAAAAAATAAAAATAAAACAAAAGGATTAAATCTAAAAGAACCAATTCCCTGCAATGGCACCCAAATTTGATGGGTGTCGAATCCACCAAAGAAAATCCTTCTCTCAACTGAATTTGTAATAGTAGTGTGTAGGGTTGAATCCAAAGAGATTGGTGAATATTTATTCCCTGATAGAAATTTTGAAGGGGGGGTTTGAATCGAAAAACTAAATAATGAATAAAACAAATAAACGGATGTAGTAGTTAACAAGAAAATCAAAATAATAAAAACTTTCAATCTAGATTTAATTTCAATATTGATTCTTTTAATTGATCATTGACTTAAAGAAAAAAATTAACTTTGGGTAGATTGGTTATGGTCATTGAGGATCAGTCCTCTAACAACCAATCTTTCCTTACTTTCTCGATAACCTTCTGATTCATCATTAATCAATAAACATAACCTTCGAATCTGTCTTTTGAGTCATGTCTATTAATCGCATAAAATGTTAAGGATCCAATCCCTAGTCAATAAACCCGGAAAACCTTGTTTATTTAACCTAAGACATACATTCTCATAGCAAACTTCTAGGGCATTGATTACCCCTTCAAGAATGCTATTTTCATTTATATTACAATAATAAATAATTATTCTAATTGACTAAGTATTGAATTAATCATCAAACAATAGGTCTCGTGTCTAAGTATTTGATATGGAGAGATTATGATCAGACCGGGTTCATACCTGGTCCGACCCTCGACCCCGGTCGAGACGAAGAGATCCGACTCGCTCCTGAGTGAACCGGATCCGGAAGATGGCTTGCTGAAGAAGAAAGCTTATTCGGCTGCAAGCGCGCCCTAATCCTACTTATGGATTAGGATAATCACCCTAATAATGGCAGACTCGAATTGACGGCTGCGGATAATCATTATCGAAGGGATAATCATCACATAACCTAAAAATTATCTCAGGAGTCCTCTACTAGTCCAAACTAGTAGAAGTCCATTGCTCAATGGATCTAACTGTTAAGATCCAACGACTACCCGAAGAAGGCTCAAGTGCATCCAACGAAGGAGATTCGAAGGTACACTCTATATAAACCTCACTACCATACAAGGTGAGGGGATGGAAAAGAATACTATATGAGACTCAGGTTCAGATACATACTGATAGACCTAAACTATCAGCGATCTGCTATCTAGATCACCTTTCCCAGTTCTTCATTCCTTAAGCTCTGCGCTTCTAGCAGAGCCGTTTGTGATTAAGTTCATCAACTCACTTAGCCTTCGGAGGTAGACTCCCGACCCCAGCGGTCGGGCCACATCTGACGCTTTCGTTTTGCAGGACATCACTAGGAGATCTAAGGGCTGAGCAGATTTTGGACGCATCAATATTAATCCAATCACATAATAAATATGGAAAATGTATATTTACCCGAGAATTAAGGAAAAGTAATTACCCGGAGTCTATTAATCTTGATCAAAATATAGAATTAGGTAGACATGGGAAAGAAGAATAAAAAAATGAACATGCCCTTTCTTCCTCCGAATTCTGGCTTTCTCTTGTTGTGGTGTGTGATGTCTAATCTCTAAAAATATCTTCCTTCTTATAGAGGCTTCCTTTCAATTCCATATCCTTTCCAATTTTGTCATTTCCATTGTTCTCTTTAGCAATGCAATTCTTCCCAATTCAGTTGTTTCATTTCTTTCTCCTTGCCCATTCAATGGTTTTCATTCTTCCCCATTGCCTATTTGATTGTTTCCATTATCCTTCTTGCTAATGCTGTGGTTTTTAGTTTAGTCATTTTCCAATTCTGCTTCTTCCTTAGATGTCTGATCGCAAGAGAGAATGAAATCTTTGTTTGTTGAATTAAGACATTTTATGAAAATGATCTTGATTTGGACAAAATCAAATCTCCAGTTTTGGACATAATCAATCATCCATCTTAATTTGGGTTTGGTTCTTTGATTTGATTTAAAAATGTGGCGCTATAGTTTTAAACCACTATTTTTCTGGACTTGATATCCAAACGCTCTAATCTGTCCATATAATAGAAATCCAAATAAAAAAAACCAATTAGTCTCACTATATACAAAGGATTTGATATAATATTAATGCAACTAAGTGACCTATCAAATTCCCCCACACTTAAACCATTGCTTGTCCTCAAACCATATTTTAAAAATTCTTCTCCTCTACGATTTCAAAAATATATTGAATTTCAACTACGACTTAACTATTTCAACTAAACTTCATCAATCTACATGAATGAACAAATAGTTTCAATAAATGATCAGATTCAAGATGCATCAAGATCCAACACCCTCTCATTTGGATTCACTCTATACACTCAAGTGTTTAAGGGTAACAAAATCACTCAAATCAATCATAGAAAGATAATTTACCATATGCTTGCAAAGAAATTAAGCCTCTACCACTAAGTATTGAATCAAACACACACATCCAAAGGTCTTTAATAGGTTGTAATGAGGTTTTAGGTAAGGTATGGAAAAACAAGGAAACTAGGGTAAAATGTGTTGGAATATGCTCTTTGAGCATGAGTGAATGTGAATGAAAATCATTCATATGGAGAGTTTGTGGAAATAAATGAATTTGTGGAAATAAGTGCATGGAATACCAATGGACTATTTGGTGATTCATTGCACAAGGAGAGGTCATGAATGAAGGGTTATGGGAATACCTATAGACTATTGGGTGTTTCATCTCCCAAGGAGAATTTATGAATGAATGGAGGTTATGAGACCTTTTATTTCCGAACAACAAACTTCTCATTTCCCTAAGATAATTATGGAGGGTTTTGGGGACTCTTGATTTTCAAGAAACTTCCCGTTTCTAGCTTGGTTATTAATAAAGCTTTTCATTTCCATAACTTAATTCATTAAGTTTGGGGAATAATGACTATGGCTTTTCATCTTTCAAGCTAGTTAAAAAGACATTGAATTCCTCTATAAATAGGGATTCCCCCTTGGTGAAGATAGTTAGTTGTTGGGTTGTGTTTTCTTTTATGATTTAAGAAGAATGTTAAGTGTGTTTTAAGAGTCTTCTTAAAAAACGATTTGTGAGTGTTGTCAATGGTTTGAGTTTGGCTTCGAGTTTGGTTTCGTGTTTGAATCGTGTGGTGATAGAAGGAAGGCACATGTCAAGTTCGTCGTTGCGATATACTTTGTGCTA
The DNA here is from genome assembly GCF_041222555.1 of Hakea prostrata. Lineage (NCBI taxonomy): Eukaryota > Viridiplantae > Streptophyta > Magnoliopsida > Proteales > Proteaceae > Hakea > Hakea prostrata. Next base: position 68,131,999 of record NC_142606.1, on the reverse strand, counting down.
AGTACATCGTTGTATCCTAGGAGACAGACGTCCGTTGAATCCTCAAGCACACTGTGGAGGGGGCGAATCTGTTTTAAAGAAAGCGTCTGACGCGCCTCGACGATTTTCCTTTACTCTTCTTTTCAGTTCAAGTTCTGTCTTTCTGGATCTTCTCTTAATTTTTTGATTCCCCTTATTATATTATCAATTTTGGCTAACAATCTTAAAACAGATTCTTTAAGGTATAAGACATGGGTTCTTATTCCAAGCGTCAAAGATTAGAAGAAGTCCAATCTCTGAATGAGAAGATGGAAACCTTTGATGGGCTAGTTCTTGATAATCTTTTGAGTTTCTGGAAAGATAAATTACTTATTGCAGATGGTGGTGTAAATGAGTGAACAGTACGTAGCTGTGGTTGAAATACTTAGTGATTGGTGCAAGCATGGTGAAAGTCATCTTGATTTTATTGCTGAGATGTTATCCTCTTCAATTGGTTTATTAGACATCATGGTAAGGGCAGAGAGTTTCTTAGACTCTTTAGTTGTTAAGAAACTCCATGAACTACTATCTAAATTGCTTGATGCTCCTTTCCTAAAGACCTAATGAAAGGGGATCATATGATATTTCCACCAATTTTATGATGTTTGAAACATCAGTACAAGACTGTTATATGTTTGCTTGTTTATGTAATTCTAATGATAATCCTCATTGAGATATTACATAATGGTTGTTGCTTTAGTATGAAAACCTTCCTTGAATTCTGATAATGAATTTACAAGGATGACAACCATGGGTTTTCATCTATTTATTTGGTTGTTTAAAATGTTAACCTATCATTATAGGTTATAATGTTATTTACTTTACTTTCTCTATATATTTAATGTAAGGAGAAATAAAGTTGAAAGGAAGAGAAGATGATGATGTGTATTGATTATATGGTTTTTTCATCTTCCTGTGCTAAATATGGGTAAGTAATGGTTTTTTCAAAGAATTGCTTACTCAAGCTCAAGGCACCATTATATTGGTTCTTATTAGTCTCATATACTAGGTATTGTGAACTTATGATTTCAATTAGTTCATCTAGTACGTATTGAATTGTGACGGCTAAAAATCCGTTAAGAAGTATGGGAAGAAAATAAGATTTTAAGTTCATCTTGTGAATATTATTCTTCTGTGAGATACTTTGTTCAAGGTATTTACCCAACTTTATCATGTTTTATTTAATATGATTTGCTTTTGTTGGGTTGGATGCAAAAACTCTAAATGATCAAAGTTGTTAGCCTTGAGTTTATTGTTTCATAACAAAGTTAAAGGCATGATTCTTTTGGAACTACAGCAGTTCATTGGGTTACAATTTTCATGAGAAAATATGTTTACTTGGTTCACGTGATTGTTAAGTCAATCTATCTTGGTATTTCCAAAGAGAATGTTTTGGAGTTTATGGCTCCATAATTGCATTATGGAACGGATGAATTGCATAGACATATGGGCTAGATAATATTCTAGTGTGATCAATATGTGTAACTCCAATACTTTGGTATGGGATTATTGAATCATAGGCATATAGCAATTTCCTATGCTCATAGAGTATCTTGGCTTAAAATAGCAAAAAGAGTATGGTCTTGAAATTGGATATTGACCAAAATTAGAATTGCTATCTATTGGAATCTAATTTATGTACTCTTTCATGTAATTGAAAATAGATGGAAAAGTTTGAAGGGCTGAACCTTAAACTTGGATAGAAAAGATGTTGTTTTGTTTAACAAAACTATATCTAGTATGATTCTTAAAAGCTAATGATCTTCCTACTGCTGGAGAGGTTGAGTCAAATGCATTAGCGGTTCAGATTTTGTTCGGGTTGAAATATGGGAGATAACACAAGTGTGAAGGCTCCTGCAGCCACGACTCAATCGGTATCGATTTCAGTAAATCACCATGAGAAGCCTGAAAAGTTTGGAGGACTAAACTTCAAAACTTGGCAACAAAAGATGTTGTTTTATTTAACAACTTTGAATCTTGCGAGATTCTTAAAAGAGGATCCTCCTATTGATGGGAAGGATGGTTCAAATGCTCAAACGATTGAATCATGGAAACAATTTGATTTCCTATGCCGGAACTATGTTCTGAACGACTTGACTGATGCACTGTATAGTGTGTATAGTCCTAAGGGTTCTGCCAAGGAACTTTAATAGTCCTTAGACCATAAGTATAGATCTGAGGATGCTGGTGCTAAAAAGTTTCTTGTGGGTCAGTTCTTGAATTTCAAGATGATAGACTCAAAAACTGTGATGAGTCAAGTTCAATAACTCCAAACGATCATTCATGAAATTCATGCTGAGGGAATGACCATGAGTGAGTCTTTCCAAGTAGTTGCAATAATTAAGAGGCTGCAATCTTTGTAGAAAGACTTCAAGAAATATTGGAAGCACAAAAATAAAGAGATGATTTTAATTCTCTATTGATATATGAGCAAGTGTATTTACTTGTATGTTGCACTATACATATATGACAACCTTGGGTTGTGTTGAAAATTTTTTTCTTGTTTATTACATTTTGTTGTAATCATATGAGGTTGCATGTTGCAAATTCATCAAGTGTATTTAGACTATGTGGAATAAGGAAATCCATAGTTGGCCATGAAAAGGGTCGTAAGAGATGAATGATGTAGCATAATTCATGCAATCTAATTCATTAGTGTTGTGTGCATGGTGCATATGACTTACATATGGAGCACATACCAAATATATAAGGTTATAAAACTTTATATATATTAAACCCGAATTGTGGGGGGTTTATGTGAATTTTCATGGAAAAATGAAAAGATTTGAGATCACGGCAGTCATGTGATAGATGACTTCTTTATCAGCTTATGACTGAAAGTAATGGATCTCATAGAAATCCTTCAAATTAGAAGGTGGTAACCAAATTCATGATAGAATTTGAGTTTGTAGCCTTAGATAAATGTATGGCAAAGAGGCCAAACGGCAATGGAACTTCTAAGAAGATATTCCCGAGTTGGGTATATATGAGGTTATTTTTAAGGCATTCTAATGGTTAATATTTGGTCCATTGAATTGTTATGGACTTATTTTGTGGATGATCATCCGGTTTAAACCACTACGATATTCTCAACTTGACCGCACCCATCCGTATGTATTAATTGCTTAAAATACATTATTGATCATGATGGGTTTGAAAGGTGCAAGTTAAAATTGTTTATACTATGAGAGATGTGATGAATAGTCTCTTCATGGTTAGTGCACTTAAAATTTGTGAAGTCCATTCATGGACAGAATATGCTGATGCTCCATTAGTAGAAACTTGACAATTATGAAAGTGTATGCGCATACCTACAGACTGCCTCTATTTATAAGTTTTATCGGCAATGTGGTTTTGCAAAATTGTTTTATATATAGTAAAAACTTATCTATTTTCATCTCGGATTTTTGCAAAACCAGTCTTGTTTTGTTATGGCAGTTTTGTATTTTGAATTCCTTAATTGGTTTGGAACTTTTGGTAATTGTCAAGGCAACCTAGAAAGAAAGCTACAAGGCTTGCTAGAAGGCAAGTTATAAAGCAAACTAGACGGCGAGCATCTCGTGTAGGAATAGACTGTATAGCTGATCAGCTTCATACTAGAGATTTATATATCTCAAAGTTACACGGGCAAATGAAATTTGTTTTGGTTTCTAGCATCTCTTATGCCTGCTATACGTATAGCTAAGCTTCTATTGAGAAAATGCAGAATGTGATGTATCACAGTAAGTCAAGACTCATATGTCGTTGACATAATACTGTTGGCAAATTGATCTCGAATAAAGTCACGACACGTGACTATGGAAGGTCAAAAGAAAAGGATTGCGGATCCACTGACCATAGGTTGAAATGAGATCAAATTGAACAAACATCAAGAGGAATGGGACTCAAGCCCATGAATGAATAGGTTGATTACAGTGGAAACCTAACCTAGTTGACTGGAGATCCCAAGATCTAGGTTCAATAGAACAACTAAACTGTAATAACCGAGTGAGATCACTGTGGGGGTTCATCCTCTACCCATTCCTAAGATGAAAACAGTGATACCCGTAAGGAATAGGTTAAGCTTATGCTTTTAATGATTCTTACGCATTGAACAAACGTTGGATCCGAGCGGAGTAATGCGGGTTACTCTTAAGTAAGAAATCACCTATGTGAGAGAGAAGAGGGGCCGCTTCAAAGGAGAATTGTGAGGGCTCAATTCTCTAGAAACTCTCGCAGAACCAGGACGATGTCCACGGCCAAAATGGACATAACCATGAGAACTGTAATTGTGTCGGGGGGAATGTACGTGTGGAGTAAATCATCATTTACATAAATGGCAGAACAGTTCAAGGACATCGCGTCTCCTGATCAGCTAGTAAAGTAAATATACTTTTACAAGGGAAGGTTCAAAGGCAAAACCTACCTATCCTATGCAGGCTTTCACCGTAGAATTCTATCACCTTGTCGGCCGTTGTTTATTTTGTTTTTCGTCGTCATTTTCATTCATGTGGGGGATTGTTGGAATATGCTCTTTGAGCATGAGTGGATGTGAATGAAAATCATTCATATGGAGAGTTTGTGGAAATAAGTGCATGGAATACCAATGGACTATTTGGTGATTCATTGCACAAGGAGAGGTCATGAATGAAGGGTTATGGGAATACCTATAGACTATTGGGTGTTTCATCTTCCAAGGAGAATTCATGAATGGAGGTTATGAGACCTTTTATTTCCAAACAACAAACTTCTCATTTCCCTAAGATAATTATGGAGGGTTTTGGGGACTCTTGATTTCCAAGAAACTTCTCGTTTCTAGCTTGGTTATTAATAAAGCTTTTCATTTCCATAACTTAATTCATTAAGTTTGGGGAATAATGACTATGGCTTTTCATCTTTCAAGCTAGTTAAAGAGACATTGAATTCCTCTATAAATAGGGATTCCCCCTTGGTGAAGATAGTTAGTTGTTGGGTTGTGTTTTCTTTTATGATTTAAGAAGAATGTTAAGTGTGTTTTAAGAGTCTTTTTAAAAACGATTTGTGAGTGTTGTCAATGGTTTGAGTTTGGCTTCGAGTTTGGTTTCGTGTTTGAATCGTGTGGTGATAGAAGGAAGGCACATGTCAAGTTCGTCGTTGCGATATACTTTGTGCTAAGTACATCGTTGTTCGTCGATGTATCCTGGGAGACAGACGTCCGTTGAATCCTCAAGCACACTGTGGAGGGGACAAATCTGTTTTAAGGAAAACGTTTGACGCGCCTCGACGGTTTTCCTTTACTCTTCTTTTCAGTTCAAGTTCTGTCTTTCTGGATCTTCTCTTAATTCTTTGATTCCCCTTATTATATTATCAATTATGGCTAACAAAATGAAACTAAAGAAATGAGTTGAATCACAATAATATGTCATAATTAATTTCTTTCAGGTTCTCAAAAACTTATGGAAGCCATAAAGCAAAAAGGGAAAGCAGTATGCACTAGAAAAATGAAGTATTTAGCATAATGATATTATTTCCTAAGCAACTTATTATTTCCATTTTCTTTTTTTTCTTTTTCTTTTTTTCTCATCACTTCATAGACACTGGCTTGCTTCTGACACCTGCGTAACAGCATCCCGTACGTTCTTGGCTTGTCCGTTAACAGGACTTCCAGAAGTCTTTGGTGCGTGATGCCACTCCAAAGCGCACTGTACGCAACTTGATCATCAAGCTCCTCGATCTCGATGGCAACCTCGTCGAATCTTTTCAGATAATCCCGAATAGACTCATTCCGTCCTTGTCGTATGCCAAAGAGACTATCGGATGTCTTTTTACTCCCGATCGCGCCGGGGAATCGGGCTATGAATTTCTGGGCCAACTCCCAGAAATTATTTATTGATGCCGGTCGTAGACTGCTGAACCATTTAATGGCTGGGCCCTTGAGTGACGCTTGAAACGTTCTGCAAAGCAATTCATCCTCCTGACCTAGTACGGTCATTACTGATTTGAAGTAACTGATATGCTCCTTTGGATTTGTTTTCCCTTCAAAAGGGGTGAAGGTTGGCATGATAAAATTTCTAGGGAGACGCATATTCATGATCTCGTCCGAGAACGGCTCCCGGTCTACCACATCAAGATCTTCGTCACGATCCCGATCCTCCAACTTTCGTTCGACCTCTGCTACTCGCCTTTGTAGCCGGTTCTGCCTTGCACCGTCCTCATCAGATTCGACACGTTCCCCCCTCAAACGAGGAGTTGTAGCCTCCTTCCTTTGGGATGGTGCCCGAGATGTCGAAATTCTCGACTTTGAAGGTCGGGGTTGACTTTCCCCTTCTTCTTTTTATCCACGATCTCCTCGACCTCCTCCCGATGACTCCTAGGGGGCAAGGATCCTGTTTTAGGCGGCAACGAGATGCGCTCTAAAGCACTGATCCTTGTCCCATTGGGCGTGGTTTGGCGCTTGCTACGATCGGGATGTATTTCCCTTTGTTCCCAAGTATTTTTTACTCTTGGGATACGCCTTGGATGTCAGGCTCCTCGTACTGTCCTGAAGGCTCTCATTAGCCTTCCCGACTGGGTATTACGCCTTGTTCCTTGTTCGACCCCGATTTGATGCACCAAACCGCGTAATACCCCCTGCATTTCGAGCATGCCTTTTCGTATCTCGTCCATATCTGCCATAATGGCCTGGTCTCGAGGACCTCGCGATGTTCCTTCTTCATTGGGATCTTCCAGAACCAGGTTGTCCGGAAGTCCCTCTTGTTCTTCGTGGATTGACGGATCAACCATTTCTTCGGGAATTACTCGATCATCCCCGATACTTTCTTGTCGGGAACGTCCGTTGGCTCGTCGCACCATGGCTTCCAAGCTTTGCCATTCCCACAGACGGCGCCAAACTGATGCGGATCATTATGCTTCTGGATCCGGCTGAGTCTCCTCTCGTATTCGAGACGATGAGTCCTGCAAAAAAGGTTAGATGCGGGCCGGCTTGTGTGCCGAGCAGCCGCCTCTGATGATGAAGTCAGACAACGAAGAGCGAGAGGTCTCGTGCCAAAGCTACACAAGAATGGACTCAGTGTGTATTGGATTGCTTACCAGAGGGGTAGATCTGTGCATTTATAGTGTGGGTGTTACCTTTTATGTCTTTGGTAAGTTGACCCGACAGGAGCCGTTGCCTATCCGGAGATCTCGCCTTTCTGTTATTAGTCCCCACCTCAGTCGGTAGCGGAGTTGACTGTCCTTACTGGGAGAGTACCTTATTTGGGATGTGTGTCCCGTTCATCGCAGTCGGTAACGTCCCGACTACACGTAGAGCCCCACTCGGGTTATACCCGTTTTAACCATAGAGGTTCCATATCAAGATGTTTATGAGGATCTTCACCTACAAGACCACAGAAAGTGGGGAGTAAATGAATCAAACTAGATTTTAATTCAAAGACAACCTCAATTTCCTTATGTCTTACTCTAGAAGTATGTCATGTCATACTTCACATTTATAGGGGCAAAACTAGGCCTTGAAAATTCATTGTGTACACAAGGATCCAAAACATAAAACTTCAAGAGCACGCTTCAAAATTCCTAACAGTTTGGCCAGAAATTAAAAAGCAACATATGTATTGCATTTTTATTTTTTTTTGGGTAAATCTAATCAGTTAAGCCAGGTAAATAGAAAACAAACCATTGAACTAGAATCAGTTAACTAAATCAGTGCCAATAATCAAACCAGTATAGTCTAATCTGTCAAAGTGAGCTGACTAGTAATCTAATGGTTGACTCGCTAAGTCACAAAACAGGTTTGGGTTGATAAACAAACCAAAAAGTTTTGAAGGTAAGACATAAGGAAATATGATTACCATGTTACATCTATTTTCAATAGAGTTAAAAGTATTTGTGATCATGGATGGTCTTGTGTCACTTAAAAGATGCAGTTACTGAAGGCTCAATGTGAAGGGATTGAACTTTAGTATTATCTTTAAACCAGTAAAAAATTGTGTTGTGCACTTATAGGTCAAAATGTCTTCAATATATTTTTCAAGTATTTTCTTAAAACCAAAGAGAAGTTTCGTTTTTACTTGACTGTGTCCCAATCAATATAGTCCAAGTGGGATAATGTTAAAATATTAATAAAATATTCCAAATAAGGTGGGCTTCATTGATTGTGTTACACTCTAACTTGATTTCTTTATTTAGTCTAATATGGGGTTACTAAAACTATAATATGGACTGGCTAGTGTGGGCTAATAGGGACTGTTAGATCTTGATGGACAATTTAATGAGTTTTCCTATATAAATAGATGATAGGTATGTCCTCTAAACCCTAATGCATCACATTATTCTTTGCATATAAAGCATTATTTTAGAGAGGTTGTTCCATCGAGCTAGTGAATAGAGTGGAGTCTAAAGAGAAGATCCTAGTATCAAGTTGATCATAGCATCAACTATAGGTTTGTTCTTCATGAGAGACTGTAGAAAAGATTCCGGTGCACTCAGCCTCCAATGGATTCTAAAGAATGCATGTTTCATCATCTTGCATTGTTATTATTCTAAGGTGCTTTTGATCAATCTAGTCAGTAAAGTAGGCAGATTAGAAATGCCATTGCAACTCTAGCCTGGTTGTCTCCTTTTTAAATGATTTGTTTTTTAAATCAAGGTTTGTGAGTCGGATAGAACCAGAGCTCTATTTTGTAAATTTGAAAAATATTAAAACCTTAAATACAAAATTGCATATTTACACATGTATCCCACCCTTTGATTTCCATCATTGGACATAATAGCGAGGTGGCGCAAATCTAATGGTAGAAATGATGTAAGGGCATTTTGGTCGTAAAATCAACATTTTGTCCTAAGTTTACCTTCTTGGAAACCACAAGGAAGGCAAATGCAAAATGTCTTTTTATTTAAACTAAAATGAATTGGACCAATCATTATGGGGCCCATGAAAATTACCCTTAAATTTTAATGGTACAAAGAACTTAGTAGTTTTCTTTTTCCTTTTATTTGTTCATCATCAACTAGTCATACTGATTGGGGTTCCACAGGCCCAGAAGGAAGAGGTAAAGGTGTGGTACAAGTAGAAGGTCGAACCCATAACTTCTTTGGACTTATTACCTTTATATAGGAGGTTGCCACCACTGTGCTAGAAGTACATCTACAAACTCCAGTAGTTAAAAACACTACGACTTTGATGGTTAAAAAAAACCACCCTTAACTTCAGGCAGTTGAAATGAGTGAAATTAAAAAAATTTGGCACAAGCTTTTTTTTTTAAGTAAGAGAATCCCAATTAAGCAAGTTTAGCCTTTTTGAGCTGCACTGAAAGAACTAAAGAAACAAATCATCTAATTAATTCTCTTTCCTAGTATTTTTTTGTCAATAAAGAAGGGATCGAAGAGGGTTTCCTTTTCACATATCTACTACTGAACTTGAATCACAAAATGCAAGGAAGGGAGAAAAACTCACAATTGTTGGATAGAATTTAACATCCATAACAATCTAAGAATATCAAACAAGGCCTCCATATTTTGAGATTCAAAAAAGAGACTCATTTTTCACCCAAAAAAAAAATTCTAAGTTTTTGAATGAAGGATTAGACTTTTATTAATAATTGAAGAGCAAAGATAAATAAAAAAGAAGAAGTCAGAAATAGGTTCCACAAATTCTCAACCTTACAACACCCAAAACCTCACTGGTTCCCTTTCACATAAAAGTGTACTTCAATAATAAAATAAAAATACATGAAAGAAAATCAAGCAAATATGAGACAAGAAGCACTTAATAGCCATGACGATCTAAGAATATAGAGAGTGATACATGACACAAAGTTTTGAGTACGCCTTCATTTTCAAATTTGTAAGAGAGAACAAATAGTCTGTATCATTGTCAAGACGATGACGAGCACTGCAGCAGCGACCGAAATTGCCGCCCATGGCGAGTTGAAATAGGTTTGCCTCAAATTTGCCATCCATTTATTCCATGATTTATTGTAATAACCATTCAAATCCATGATAACACCATTGAAGTAAGGACTCGTGAAAACACCTTTCGCAATGTTGTTAAACATGGCTGCCACAACTTTTGGGCTGCCAAGGCAGTTTATAATAATTCCTTGCGCTGTTAGCAAGGCCACATCCCTATCAGTGTCAATGAGGCCATCCATGAAGGTTGCAAAGGCTGTGAAGTAGCGGTTGGTGGCGGGTTTATCTTGCTCAAAGGCTATTAGGTTTCTAAGGATCAATTCTGAGTCATCAAGCATTTGGATAGTTGGGATTGTCAATACTCCCTTTTTCATGTCAAAATCTATGTCAAATAAATTAGAAGCATTCTTCTTTTTCTGGAACTTGATACCTGCACTCTTAAGTTCTGATGCATTATAAGCAAGCTGCACATACCGTTCTTTAGATGGTATCTCTCTTGGAGATGATGGGATGAGAATACATCTTAAAAGATCGATAAAATGCGTTGGTCCACCCACTGCAGGTAGTAATGATTCTAATGCTTCAGCATTAGAAAGGATTGGGCCACTTAGTGTTTCTACAAAACCGCTCATGAACGACTCATATAAAGCAAAACTGAATGAGAAGTCATGATCGCGATTAAATAGTAGGGAATCTAAATGCTTGAGAACCGAGAAAGGAAGCTGGTTTTCAACCATAATCATGTTGCAGATGATATCATAAGCCCATGAATCATTCAAAACCAAATGGTCATTCTCCCCTGTGGTGAAGCCGTAAAGGAACTCAAATACAAAGCAACTATCGATCACCAACATCTTGATAAACTCATCTTTTCCTAGGTTCATGGTGTCTGAATAACACTTGCGAGCTTCTTCCTCCATACCATTCAGAGCCCTAACACAAAACTCAAAGGTCATCTTACGTCGACTTAGAAGGCGATTCATATACTGCAACTTGAGTGTTTCTGTGATCCATAAGTCTTTATCATTATGATGTAGAAGACCAATGGAGACCAAGTGAGGTGTGTAGGCATCTGGCTTTTGCTTGTAAAGTGTTCTGGGGACATGGTATATATCACAACGAGATCGGGATGAACTGACCTTGTTTAGCTTTTCTTCCACAGACTTGATCATTATCTTAATTTCATCATCAATGCTCTGTTGGAAAATCATGATGTCAACTTTTTCATTTAATTACACATCTAGTAACATCACTAATTTAAAGTTTTCCTTCATAAATGTTGTACAATCACTAAAAGAACCAACAATACTGTTGGCCGTTGAGTGAAGCAAACTGACCTGTTCTTGTTCTTCCTCCTTCGACTCGATCAATTTCTTGATTTCATCATTGTTCTTCATAAATGTACTAGAATCACCTGAAGAACTTGAAGCATTTGCCCTTGAATGAAGCGCCCTATTGTTCTTTTCAACTGGACATCATGCACAATCATAAGATTACAACTCGTAGCCAGATGATCAAAAAAGTTTTATCAAATTATAACATTACAACTGGGTATTTTAGAATGCCTTCAAAACCACATTGTATCCTAAAACAATACCACCTTTAACAAAACCAAAAGAAAACTAGAAGTTCAGACCATCACACAGATCACTCATATTCTAAAATGAAGTTAGATCGATATTAGTTAGCAAATTTGAAGGGGAAAGAAGTTTCTAACATGGAACAATCACTTACCAAACATTATTGCAGACAAAAAAGAGCTCAAGCAAGCAAAGATTTATAGAAGATTTGGTGGAAAGCTTTAGGCAACAAATAAATGATGATTATAAAAACCTTCCCCCAATGAATGTAAACAGGTTTCCTTTTGTTTGACATACTCATGCACCAAGTTGAGTAAATGAAGTTCTAAAGGATCTTCACCAGAAAAAAAACGTACTAAAGGATAACCTTCCGGTCCTAATAAAATCAATAAAAAATAATGAAAATAATATTGAGAATAAGAAAACTATTCTCTGCCAGTGCAAAATTGATAACAGTGCTGATTTTGAAAATAATTTCTTTTTCTTTTTCTCTTTTTTTTTTCTTTTTTTCTTTTTTTCTTTTTCTTTTTCTTTTTCTTTTATATGGACCCATTAAACGTGAATTTTGTGTTTCTTTTCCTTTTATAAGGACCCACCAAACATGAGTTTTCTGTTTCTTTTTCATTTTCGCTTTGTCTTTCTATGTTTGAACCCAATCGTTAAGGCTTCTATTTGCTAAACTAGGCAGTTGAACTGAGGTGTCGGTGCTAACTTACTCGCATCTCAATTAATCTTTAAGAGTATTTTAATATTAAAAAAAAAAGTAATTTTTTTATATATAGAAAAAACAAAGCTGCGATCAAAAAGATTCGAATTCTTAGACCGCTTTCTTAATAATAAAAATATTGATATTTATCAAGTGGGAGATCGTTGAGTATGGTTCATGTTTCTCATTGTGTTGCCGACAAACACAGGGTTTTGTAGATGGTCCATGTTTCTGTAGGCCTCGGGCCCTCGGAGTTTGTTTACAGTTTGGGCATGGACCCACTAATAGCTGTGGCTTAGGGTTTCTAAGCGATTTTGCTTCAGTCCTGCACTTTTGCGCAATAAATGCGCAGGACAGTTCAGCCAAGCGTCGGATGCACATCTTTGAATCTCAGCCATTAATTTTGCTTTCACCTGTTATCTATTAACCTGACCGGTTTGCTATCTTCAAATCGAACCTATTCATCCGGTCTAGACGAACCAATCAAACCTTTTGAAAATACCAATAGAGAGTTTGCCCTAAATCTGATCTTCTTATTTACCGCCTCCTCGTTGTCTCCCTCTCCGCCGCTCTTCTGTGTGAGATTGCAAGTGGTGAACAACTCCGGCGGTTAGCTGGTCACAACTCCGACAAAGAAGACAGCGTCGGGAACAAGAATTTACCCTTCAAGAAACGATTGAAACTGGACAAGGTCATCGATCGAATATTCCACCTCTCAGAAAACCCTAACCGTATCGGATCTCGATCTTTCCTCCACCTGCCGTGAATGGTGGAGCCGGATCTTTAGATGAGGAAAAGTCTGGGAACTGCATGTTCCAACCACTAATTCAACCTTTTAATCTGTCCAAGGAAAATCGCAATCCCATCGTCTTCTTCCCCTTGTTTTAGTCCAAAACCATTGCAGGAACTATCCACAAGACAAGAGCAGCTGTTTTGGCGGTGATGCTGTCTCATTCAATTCACTTCCTTTTGACCAAAAGGAGCAATCTGAAGATGGAAACTGAATATAGAGGAAGACAAAGAGAAGAGTAAAGAAATATATATGACTTCCATTGGCAGATTCACAATCTATCTAAATAAAAAGGAACAGATGATAAGGAAAACTGCAAGGGCAAATAAAATTAACAATTCAAAGGTGAAATATTTGTAGAGATCATAGAGAACTTGGCGAATCTGGAGGAGACTCAAATAGAAAAGAAAGAAAAACCAGAAAATCAGTTTAGTTCATTTTCCTTCTTGCTTAAGGCCCCATCATCAAAGAACAAAAAAAAAAGAATAAGGAAAAAGAAAGCAAACGATCACAGCGAAGAAATGAATCTAGATTTCACAAGACTGCTTTTCAAAGGTTCTGAAATAAGGGTAGAAGACGATGTCAAAAATCTCGTTCGCACCTGTGTTTTGGTGTTTTCAAATGATTTTGAAAACCATATGGGTTGGTTCGCCTGGTCCGGTAAATGGATTCGGTTCGTAAACAGCAAACCAGTCGAGTTAATTACTTAACTCACTTAAATCGCACACGTGTAGACCAACGGCCACGATTTATTTGTACTGAATCGGACGGTTCGCTGAACAGTCCTGCGCATTTAATGCGCAGGACTGAAGCAAAATCTGTTTCTAAGCACTTATATATATTCTCTTGTAACAAAACATTGTATGTAGTTGTTTTCGAGAAGAATATAGTGTAAAACCTAATGTTGGACGTAGCCTCACATTGAAGTGAACCAGGGTAAAATCTGTGTCTCCTTCTTCCTTGTTTTTTATTTGATTGTGTGTGATTGATTGCTCTAATCTTAACACGAACCAACCCTTGAGTTCTTTGTATCAATCGCTTTTCTTGACTGAAGAAAAGGAAAAAGGGAGAAAAAAAAACCACCAACCCCTTCAGGTATAGTTCTTAGTCTGGGTTACATGGTTCTAATTGTTTCACCAAAAAAATACATGGTTCTAGCTTACTACTTTTGGGCGACCTCAAAGATTGGTTTATTTTCATCATTACATGGATCTCTTTCTCACATGGAAACTGAAATAAAATACCAACCAACACAAGAGCTCACAGCTGCAGGTGAACCACCAATTTTTTTGTAACAGGGCAAGAATATTATATTATATTAGATAAGTAAGATACAAGAGAAATCAAGAGCGGAAAAATCTTCTCCCCTACCTCTCCTCGTGAATAAACGCTTGAAGAGTAGCTGGGAGACAAGTTGCATCTAAATTAACCTCCTCCGCCACTAGGACTAATCCTATAAGAAAATCGGCACAACGGTTTGTTTCTTGTGTTAGGGTTAGGGTTTAAGCACAAGGTTGCTAAAAGCATTACACCCTGAGTATCTAGATTGGAATATCCAGACCGCTGCTTCCAGCTAGTATTTATAGACTAAATATTGAGTTCTATTGGTAATTGGACTCTCCTACAAAGGTCCATTACACCGTTAGATCATAACTAATCTGATGACTCATTTAGAACATAAGTTGAGTATGACTCAAATACCTCAACAATAAGTTGGGTATAACTTGAGTACCTCAACATAAGTTGGGTATGACTCAAATACCTCAACATCTTGCACCTTGTGAATGACACAACATTCGTTGAATCCATGCATAAACTCCTCCACATCCTTAAGAATATCCGCTACATACCAAGGAGCAGTCCATCCACCCCCAATAACTTGGACAACAGTCCATCCACCAATTTTTGCTCACAAGGAAAAGCCTTGGAAGTGGGAACGACTCGTGGGTTATCCAAAATTGATGGATGAGATTATAACTTGTTAGTATATTAATAACTATCCACATAAGGTAGGCTTTATTGATTGTATCTAGTTCTGATTTGGTTTCCTTTTTTGGTCTGATATGGAAAGATATACAATATTATTAGACTCTAATATGAATTGGCTAGTGTGGGCTAACAGGACTATTAGATCTTGATGGACGATTTAATGAGTTTCCCTATATAAAGATACTAGGTCCCTCCTCTAAACCCTAATGAATCACATTATTCTCTACATATAAAGCGTTAGTTCAAAGAAGTTGTTCCATCAAGCCAGTGAATAGGGAGGAGTCTAGAGGAGAAGATCCTAGTATTAAGTTGATCATAGAATCAACTACTTCGTTCTTCGTGGAAGACTATAGAAAAGAGTCTCCAATGGATTCCAAAGAAAGTATGTTTCATCATCTTGTATTGTTATTATTCTAAGGTGTTTTTTATCAATCTATATGATTCTGGCTAAATTTAATCTTACATGTAGTGTCAGAGCTGACATAAAATTGATAAAAGACCCATAAGGATGTTGATTGATGAATTAAGGGCTTCAAAATTAAACATATTAATTTTGTGAATTTTCTACCTTGGGTTTCTGCCAAAACCTTACAGTTTTTTGCCAATAACTTCTTTTTTAAGAAGAATCTTGAAAATCCGAGACACCATTGCGTAGTTCTAAAAAACAAAAAAAAAAATTCGATATATTATGGGCCACCATTGGATGTTGAACTCACTATCATGCGCTACTGGAATCCACAGCCCAACTTTTGATTCGTTAGAATTATTTAATTAAATTAATTGATTTAGGGGCGATGACGTGGCAGTTTGACTGGATCAACGAGTTAGACCCGACCCTACCTACAACCTGTCTAGATGACCAAAAACATGACCTAACAGGTCAGTCGAGTTGACCCGGTTGACCTGTCATGATCTTAAAGGCAGTTCGGCTCGGCTTGGCTAGTTTCGATTTGGGTTTGACCTATTCTGGTTTAATATAGTTTGTGACTTGACCAGGTTTGTGCCCCAGTAAGTTGACCCGCTAATAGTGCGAGTCAACTCCCTAATTTCACCAATCAACGGTTTTGATTTTGGTTCGTCCTGAGTTATGGTTCAGTTTGCCCTAATCTAGTATGATTTTTTGTTGAACTAATTTGATTGGATTGAAAAAGGGAAGGGGGGAAAAAAAGGTGTATACGTATAGTATTTTTTTAATTTATGGCTAACTCGTAAGGATTTTTTAAAGCGTGCTCTTGGGGTTTTATGTTTTGGACCTTTTCGGACACGATGGAACCATTTTCAAAACTTAATTTGACCCCTATATATGTGAAATATGACATGACATGTTTATTTTTATTTTTTTCTTTTCTGCTTTCACCATTGGACAAATTTTAACATGGTTCATTTATTTTGTCATATGGTCTTTGTATTGTGAGCATGTTTCATACAACTATTATACAATTGTAAATTGTATTTTATGTATGCTTAATAAAGTCTTGATTGTCTTTTGCTAATCCTAGACCTTTTTCAAACAATATATTAGCATATGTTGTAATTTTATCGGCAATCCAGCGCCTTGTCATTCAATTAAAATTAAAATTATTACTGTTTTGTGAGTAGCATAAAGTATATTCTCAATATATGAGAGTTTCATGAGCTTGATTGTGACTACCAGAGTGGCACTCATGGTTAGGTTTGTGAAATACCCGTTACATATGGTAAATGAACATCTCTTAGTGTTAATGCACTTTTATGCACCCAAAGCTGGTGATTGTGTATTGGTATTAAAAGGGAGACATATCCAACATAGGGTTAGGAGTTGACTAATCCAAGAAATTTATACACCCAAAGGTGATGGATTTTTAAATATTGGAACGCTCCCATGGCCATTGATATGTGAGAGAGTATCACAACTATATGTCATGAATTTTAACCAAAGTTGTTTCCATGATGATATATATGCGCTCTTTTTAATGATACATTTATAAGTTACATATTACCCACATAGGGATAATAAAGTAAGGGAGTATCACAATTATATGTCATAAATTCTACTAAAATGTATTTTCATGATGATATATGTGTTCTCTTTTTAACAATATACTTATAAGTTGCATATTAATGTGCTAATAAAGTGAGGGAACTATATGATATTAATTATGTTTAAAGGTGTATATATATATATGTGTGTGTGTGTGTGTGTGTGTGTGTGTGTGTGTGTGTGTGTGTGTGTGTGTGTGTGTGTGTGTGTGTGTGTGTGTGTGTGTGTGTGTGTGCTCTTTCTAATGATGTACTTATAAGTTGCATATCTACTAATTAAGTAAACATTGTTTGTTTTAGTCACATTTTCTATCTAACAATAATACGTTGTTTTTCAAAACAAAACTCTAGACTCTTAATGTTTATCTTCGTTGCCCCTGTTGTTGTCCATCAAAGCCCTTAGCATCCACCCTTGAGTTTGGAATTGTAAAGACTATTTACCTTTCCTAAGATGAAATTTTGTTCTTAAATGACTTGATCTCTAAGGTTGTAGACAAAGAGGAGAAACTAAAGAAAGACAAAAGGAACTTATATAGCATTTGTTTGCATCTAAAACAAGCACCTATAAAAATAAAAAGTTTAAGAACCATACTCATAAAGTGCTTAGGGGGTAAAGATAAAGAATTCGGTCGAGTAATGATTCAGGGGCCTAAGAAAGCTTTCTTAAAGAAGGGAGTCGATTATTGTTTTTTCTGTTAGAAGAAGGTCATGTAGAGACTTACTGCACCAAGTACAAGGCCTGGTTGGCCAAATACAAGAATAGATGGATTGATTCTTTAGCTATTATTTGAGAATCCAATTTTCTCTTATCCCATCTAGTTTTATTAATAGATAGTGGTCCCTCTATAATATACAGGAATTCAAAAAACAAGTAGAAGCCAATAAAAAGAGAATCAAAGCTCGCAATGGGGACACACGTAGAACAGTTAGTAGGAGACATCATTTCAGTATTAGATATTGGTTTAAAGTTGTGTTAGATGATACACTTTATGTACTTACCTAAGAAATAATCTTACAATTGTGGCATAAGGAGCTTAACTACACTCCTAAGGAAAGAATGGGAAAGATAATAAAGTCGAATATCCTTCCTACCCTTGAAGATGACCTAGAGACTTGTATAAATTACTGTAGAAGTAAGTTGACCAAGACTAAAAAAATATTTGCAGTCTGTAGTTCTAACATTTGGGAGTCATTTGTACTAACATTAGTGGTCCCTATCAGCCTCCTTATATAGAAATTATTATTTTATCACATTTGTAGATGACTAATTAATGTACTCAATTAAAAAAGTTCAAATCTCTTTAGAAATTCAGATTTTTGTTTTAAGATTAAAGTTGAGAAACAATTAGGAAAAGTCATGAAAATTGTGAGATTTGACCGGAGATGAGAGTTTTAGGATAGACATAAGGATGCTAGACAGCTTAAGGGCCCATTTGTCAAATACTTGAAGGAATCGGGCATAGTTGGTCAGTTTACTATATTTAACAGTCCTAAGCAAAATGGTGTAGCCAAAAGGCATAATCACGCCCTTAAGGATATGGCGAGGAGTATGGTCAATAGAACTAATTCACATGAGTATTTTTTAGATAAAGCCTTGAAAGCAACTCTTTACATCTGAAACTTTTTTCTTCCAAATTTGTTCCTTTGACCCCTTCTTCAGTTGTGAATATAAATCAACTTTAAACCATCTTAAATTTAGAGTTGTCTTGCAGAAGTAAGCTTGTATAATCCAGTATTGGAAAAGTTAGAACCTAAAGGTACTCATTGCTATTATGTTTCTTACTCAAATCCTGTTTTTACCATCCTTGTGGATAAAGTTTTCTAGAGTTTAATGTAGCCAAGTAGGATAACTTGTGTTCCCAAACTACATGGTCTATTTTGGTGAACATGACTGTAACATTGGCATTATGGTTGACCTAGTCACTTATCAGAAAGTTGTCTTTAATCCTTAGTTAGGTTTGTAATTGGGTGCAATGAGGGATGCAATGAAGTTAATGAAACATAAAGATGTTTGGGAAGTTTATTAAGTTATCCAAAGGCTATAAACCCATTGGTTTTAAGTGGGTGTATAAGACCCACAAGAATTTCTAAAGAAAGATTGAGAGGTTTAAAGCCATATTGGTAGCTAAAAGAAGTTGACTACTGAGATTTTCTCACATGTCACTTCTACGGTTCAAAGTTACACCAGACAGACGTGAAGACTGCCTTTCTGAATGAAAACCTAGATAAAGAGGTCTACATGGTTCAGCCTGAGGGTTTTGCGATTGATGATTTTGATCATCCTATGTATAGACTTGAGAAGTCTACCTATGGTTTTAAGTAAGCTTTCAAACCATATAGTATTGTGACTTCATTCGGGTTTTTGAGAACATTGTGGATCTATTTAAATATATGGCAAGAGAAATGGGAGGAATTTTATCTTCCTCATTATTTATGTTGATAACATTTTACTCACTAGTAATGATATTGGCCCACTGCATCGGGACCATGCAATTGCTATTTGAGAATTTTGATATGAAAAACCTTGATAAGGCATCTTTTGTTCTAGGCATTGAATTTCATATGAATTATTCATGTCATTTATCGATTATCAGATCTTTCTCAGACTGCGTATATAGTCTTTATTTGAAGAAATTTAGTATGCTAGATTACAAACCTGGGAATGTACCGATTCTCAAGAGGGATAAACTGAGCTTATTACCATGCCCTATAAATGGTACTGAGAGAAATCAACTAAAGAAAGTATCTTATTTTGAGGTACTTGAAGAGGACATGAGACTAGATATCGATCTACAAGCATGTTTCAAACATACAACGGTAGTTTTTTCCTTGATGGCAAGAGGGACAATATCGTGAAAAGAGCGGAGTAAGGTATAATTACTTCTTATATTATATATGTAGCCAGAGTTTTTAGCATGCTATGGGGCAGCTACTCAGATTGTTTGGTTAAAAAATCTCATCAGATAGTTAGCAGTTTTAATTTAACATTGTAGATAGACCCATCCAGTTATACTGTGATAACAATTATGTTGTGTCAACAACAATAACGGTGTCACAAGGTCTAAGCACATGAAGGGTAAGTATTTGACCATTAAAGAAAAGGCTAAAAAAGGTGACACCATAGCAGAGTATATTGGCACAAATGATATGCTTACAGATCCCCTAAGGGTCTTTGCCCTAACATATTCGAAAGACACATAATAAATTTAGGAGCATCTATAGATGCAATTGCTTAGTAAGAATTTGTGTATTTTTCTCTATTGTGTAATAAGTTCTTTCATCTTTATTTGTTTGTTGACATTTTATTTGTATATAAACTGATAATATGTTGTTTGAATTCAATAAAGTTCTTTGATGATATATGGTTGTTTACATTATTATCATGCTGCATATTATGCAAGTTTTAGGGTATGTATTAACCTTAAGTAAAGGCCGGGGCATTTATGTATTAGCTTTAAGGTATATCATATAACACGTAAAGTTAAACTCAAGTTATAAAGATGATATAAAGTTGGTGGGAACCATCAAGTACATTCTTTCGTGGCATTGAGTCGCATAAAGTGAAAAATTGGACCAACAATAAAATGACACATATGGATTTCCACAAAGTTTCATCAGTTGCTACACTACCATAATGCATCTATTTTTAGTAGAGTTAATAGTATTTGTGACCATGGATGATCTTGTGTCACTTAAAATATGCAGTAATTGCCATGATTCATTACTTAAGGCTCTATATGAAGGGATTGAGTTTTAGTATTATCTCCAGACCAATATAAAGTTATACACATAAAGGTCAAAACATTTTCAACTGTTCTCTTAAAAACACAAAGAAAGCTTTGTTTAACTCGACTCTAGTTACAATTAATATAGCCCAAGTGGGAGAATGTTAGAATATTAATAAAATATTCCACATAAGGTGGGCTTTATTGATTGTTTTTTGTTCTAATTTGGTTTGATATGGGAAGATATACAATTACTAGAACTATTTTATGCACTGGCTGGTGTAAGCTAATAGAGACCGTTAGATCTTGATGGACGATCCAATGAGTTTTCCTATATAAAAAGATGTTGGATCCCTCCTCTAAACCCTAATGAATCACATTATTCTCTGCACATAAAGTGTTAGTTCAAAGAGGTTGCTCCATCAAGCCAGTGAATAAGGAGCAGTCTAGAGGAGAAGATCCTAGTATCAAGTTGATCATAAAATCAACTACTTCGTTCTTCGTGGGAGACTATAGAAAAGATTTTGTTGCGCTCCGTCGTCCCATGGATCCCAAAGAAAGTATGTTTCATCTTCTTGTAATATTATTATTCTAAGGTGTTTTTAATCAATCTATGTGATCCTGACTATATTTAATCTTACCTAATCTTCTTGTAAGTGCACGTAAAGATCTATGGTTTGATGGATCTAATTCTTTACCCACAAAACCCGAATCAATTAGTTCTTCCATTTTATTTATTTTTTTGGTACACGGTTAGTTCTCTTTTTGGTTTCCCTTCTTTGCACTTCACAAGCGATTAACTCTCAGACATGGTGTTTGAATGGTAAATCAATTTGCTGGCGAATTCTATCCAAATAAGGCAGTAGATGGAAGAAGATTTCCATTCTCTGAACAAAAATGTGCATAGCCCTGTAAAATTACCCAACAATGAGTTAAAAAATATCAAGTGGAACTTGTGTGTTCTAATCAGTTTCTTCTCCTGTTTTGGTACAATAACATATTTGACAATTTTAATTCCCACGAGTGTTGTCCAAGCCTTGAATCTCAATTTTGATGAAATGGGGTTCCCCCAACTGAGCTTTGCTAGAGGATTTGCTTATGATCATGGCAAACACAAACCTAATATCTTAGCTTGCTGATGAGCACATTTATGTGTGAAATCTTAGGGCATAAAGCATGCATTTTACACGCTTAGATTAGAGCTACATTGGGTTTTATGTTGTTTTTGCGGATTTTATGATTTTTCAGGATTTTAGCAAATATTTAGAGTTTTGGTTATGAAACAAGAAATTTTACACATCAAGAGATCCATTCAAAATTTCATATGCAAAAATGCATAATTTAGAGCATGATGGACTAGAGATGCGATTATGGGTCAACTCCAAGAATATCTGAGAAATAAAGAAAGAAGTCAGTCTTTGGAAACACGCAAGAAAATATTGAAGCCCTGAAGAAAGAACTGGAAAAATTACAAGAAGCAAGGCAAGAAGACCATTCGGAGTGGAGGATTAAGAAAGTAACTGAATTATTAGATGATGAACTAGAGAAGGAAGAATTGCTTTGGGCACAAAAAGCAAAGAACTCTTGGTTGAAATTTCAAGATAGAAACACAGCGTACTTCCATGCCACAACTATACAACGTCATATCTCCAACAAAGTTCTCCAACTCCAAAACCATACATGTATGTGGGTACGTTATGAGAAAGAAATCCTTTCCTTATTTCAAAATTATTTTGAGAATCTATTCCAATTAGAAGTGGTAGACTCGGATGCCTTGGATTTTGTTATTGATCAGGTCCAGCCTATTGTCCCTCATGAGTTAAATGGTTTACTATGTGAGATACCGTTAATGAAGGAGAAGCATGAGATTGTTAAATCCATGGGACCTCTAAAAGCACCTGGACTGAGTGGGTTCCCACCTTTGTTCTATCAAGAATATTGGGATATTGTGCAAGCTGACATTCACAATTACATTGTAGATTTCTTTACAACAGGGAAAATGGCTCTAGAGATGAATAAACACTCATTTGCCTAATACCAAAGTGTTCCTCTTCAAAAGAAGTTGAGTAGTTCCGACCAATTAGCCTATGCGATGTGGTATTCAAGACCATCACTAAAATCTTAGCCAAGAGACTTGCAAAAGCTATAGAATCTTTGATTGGCCCTACACAATCTCCATCTGTGCCAGGAAGATTAATCTTTGACAATATTTAAATGGCACATATATGAAGTGTTCCATTTTTTTAAAAGAAGAAAAAAAGTAAAAAGAGATTTGTGGCACTCAAGTTCATCATGCAAAAGGCATATGACAAATTAGAATGGGTCTTCATAAGCAAAATGTTGATCAAATTGAGATTTAGTGAGACCTAGGTATCTCTTGTGATGGAATGCATTACTTCAGATAGTTTCAAACTTCTTTTTAATGGATGAGTTGAAGGTGAAATTGAGCCATCTAGGGGTATCAGGCAAGGAAACCCTTTGTCTCTAGGAATATTTATATTATGTTCACAAGCCTTATCAGCTGTAATACAAAAAGCAGAGGAAATGCAAGATCTAGCAGGATTACAAATAAGAAATAGAAGGCCCAAAATGACACATTTGATGTTTGTCAATGACTATTTCCTATTTTTAGAAGTGAAGTTAGATGAGCTATCCAATTTGAAAACATGCATAGACATTTATCGCCGAGCTAGCGGTCAATGAATAATTGAAGAAATCAAGGTTGACTTTTAGCACAAA
Organism: Hakea prostrata; assembly: GCF_041222555.1. Lineage (NCBI taxonomy): Eukaryota > Viridiplantae > Streptophyta > Magnoliopsida > Proteales > Proteaceae > Hakea > Hakea prostrata. The sequence continues at coordinate 68,108,569 of NC_142606.1, read as the reverse complement.
CACTCCAAGTAAATTCAAGAGGTAGTTTACAAGGGTGTTGAAAGTGCCATATGGGGAAGGAAATTCCAAGTACCTTGGGCTACCCTTAGAGTTTGGTGAGTCAAAAAAGAAGGTATTCAAAGAAGTTAAAGAAAGGGTGGAGTCAAAGATGCAAGGGTGGAAAAATAAACTTCTGTCTCAAATAGGTAAAGAAATTTTACTAAAATCTGTAGCTTTTGCTAAGCCCAACTTTGCTTGCTCACATTCAAGCTACCAAAGTCCTCTCACAAGGAGCTAAGATCAAAGGCTGCTAATTTTTATTGGGGATGACAGGAATTTAGCAAGAGTATACACTAGATCAGTTGGGAGAGAATGTGCTTACCCAAATCTAAGGGGATCTGGGTTTTAAGGACCCAGATTTACAAAATTAGCTCTCTTAACCAAAGGTTGTGTGGAGAATTTGGTCCAACCCCAACTCTTTATGGGCAACCCTTTTAAAGAGCATCTATTTCCCCCATAACTCATTCATGGAGGCTAAGTAGGGTCAAAGCCCATCATAAGCATGGAGGAGCTTGTTGGAAGGAAGGAAAAATCTTAAAGCTGGACTATGTTGGAAGGTAGGTACAGGAGATATCATAGATCTGTGGGTGGATAACTGGATCCCAACTCTACCAAACTTTGTCAAGTATATAAAGTTTCAGACCTCATTGATCAAGTGAACAAAATGTGGAACAGGGAATTGATTTTTTCTCTAATGTCTAAAAAGGAAGCGGAGGAGGTCTTTAAGACTAATCTAGGACTATTTCCACAACAAGACTCACAGTTTTAGCAGCATCTTCAAATGGTCAATTTTCAGTTTAGTTTGCATATGACAGAAATCGTGGCTACAGGTGGAGGATGAAGTTTGGGACTCAATTTGGTCATGTAAGGCTCCCCCAAAAATTAGACAGTTGTTATGGAGGGTGTGTGGGAAAGGCCTAGCAACAGCTGAAGGCCTTTGGATCAGGAATATTGATGTGAATCCGTGTTGTCCTTGATGTGGAGCAGATGTTGAAACAGATAACCATATTTTCTTGGCTAGTCCTTTCGCATGTGCGGTGTGGTTTGGCTCTCCCTTGTCATTTGTGGTTCCTCCAAATGAAGACGTTGAAGTCCATAAAGGGATACAGTCATGGAACTCTTTGAAAAATTCTACAGAAAAAGATTTCGATCAAGTTTCCAGTTTGGTGACTTTTCTAATATGGCAGATTTGGATTTCAAGGAATGATCTCATATTTAACAAAAAGATCATCTCCCCAATGGAGGCCATTGATAGAACTGCATCACAAATGGGAGATTTCATAGAAGCCAACAAACCATTCACTAAGGGGAATCCAGATACAACAAAGGGAGAAGATATCAAACTGGAGGCCTACTGATTGTGGTTGGGTGAAATTGAATTCAAACGTTGCTATGAAAGGAAATAAAGGCAAGTGTGGGTTGGGCTTAATTATTAGGGATTCTGAGAGGCAATGGAAGCTGGCGGTCTCTAAACCAGCCCAAGCCGAAACTCCTCTTGAAGTGGAAGCCATGGCATTATGAGATGGAATGATCTACACATTAGCAGAAGCATATGATTTTGTGATTCTCGAAACTGATTGTGCCATGTTGATCAAGGCGATTAAGGCACAAAAAACTCAAGGCCATTGGACAACCTAACGGTCTGGATGATATTCTCCATCTAAAATCCAAGTTCATTAAATGTAAAGTCAACATGTTTTTAGGGAAAGTAATGCATGTACGGACGCCCTATCCCGGAAGGCGCTAACGCACGTGTGGAAGCCCTATCCCGAAAGGCGCTATCTTCTTCAAGTGAGAGATAGTTTGGCATAATTCCACTCCTTGGATCCTCTCTCTTATAGAATTGGACTCCTCAGCTGTAGCTCACAATGTTCTTCTATGAATGAAGTTCTTTCTTTACCAAAAAAAAAAAATGTTTGTCACTTTTACTTCAATGAAATTCATTTCCTTTTCAACTTATATTCTCTTCTTCAGTGTGGAAGTGCCATGACTCATAAGCTGGCTTTACTTTTGACACTCGTCTTATTTTTTACTTGCCCCTTAGACACAGCATTTTAAGCTTGCAAAATACCTATCTATTGAAAGCTTAGAACAAGTCAAAAGTAAAATTTGCTACGTATGTGTAATCAGTAATTATTCAAGTTGTCACTTTTCTGTAGTAAGTAGAATAATCATCCGACAAGTCACTTAACTTGATTTTATTGATAAAACTTCCTCAAATATATGGAATTCCAAGCATGAGCAAGCACTTTATATGTTTTTATATATTTAAGCTTGTAGGTTCCAGACTGCAACTCACGAATTACCAAAGATCTTCCCACCTTGGAGATAACTTATTTCTGCCTTTTAGAATTGAGATATCAGCTTGACGGAGTACCAGATCACCTTTCCGAAAAGTCCTACTTTGTATGATGGAGTTGTAGTACTTGGCAACCCTCTTTTCAGGAGATGCTCAAGAAGTCTAATCAACAATATCAGATCTTTTGAAGCCATCAGAGATGATCAAGAAGATTTAGAAGGGGGAAAAAGACCTCACGCACAAAAAATAATTAAACACAGCTACAACAACTAAAAATTTGGCAGGAAGATCCAAAGTGCAAGTTCATCTGTTAGTACCAAAAAATTTCCGTCTGGAAAGGTTGGCATACAACATCTTTTTGGACAATCTACAGAAACGAAAGAATGGAGAATTCTGTATCTTGCACTGCTGCCAATGATGTCTATGCCTTCTGCTATGAAGTTTTACTTTCCCTTCCAATGGCTCATCCTTAACCAGTTCCGAGCAGATGCCTTTTATGATTGGTTCCTGATTTTTCCTGACAAATAGAGCAATGAAAAAGCCTTCCATGTCTTCGATGGGATCTGTTCGCAGCAAATGTTCAGCTGCATGAACAAAGGGAGGGCAAGCCCCAAATTCAGAAACACCGTATAAACAAGTCTGTAAAATTAGTGATAACCATATCTCAGATGATGAACTTACAGCCCTCAAAGACGGGTAGCCCACGACGAGACCACTGAGGCAACAGCGTTGTCAGCTGAAAACCATAGGATTGTGCAAGAGGTAAAACTGAGTTGATCACATCCTCATTTTCTTGCTGGTGAATTGAGCAAGTGCTATAAACAATTCTCTCAACTGCCGGAACTACAAGGTAAAACAGCGATAGATGTTCATGTAATGCTTAGAGCACAACACCAAATAATATAGATGCCCTGGATGCATAACAGAAACAGAAGAAAGAAAGAAAAAGAAAAAAAAAAGGGCACCAGAGTGGCTCAGTCACTAGTAGTAAATTCTTGGTAAGAACCTACGCATAAGATTTTAAAACAAAAGTTCCTGCTGAAAACAACACAACCATCACTAGGGTAGGCTGGATTTCAGGGAACAGCGAAGGCATCTCAGAGGGATCTTGGATTTGGGTGAACCCAGAAAGAAACCTGTGCCCCCAAGGAAGGGAATATACATGTTATCGGTTAATTTGAGAGGATAAGACAGGTAGATGCTGGGTTGATTTTCGGTTTTGGAAGGAAAAACAACAAAAGTGTTTCCACAAAATTTTCAGAGCTAAAAGTTGCAAGGAACAAAATCCCATACAGGAAACTGAGCACAAGAGGATAACAAACCAACGTATCTCTTCTTAAATGAAAGAGTAGGACTAGGTCATCGACCAAACTAGCTACTGGAATCATTGGTTGACAATGCAGTTGATCTGCCTGACAGATGTATTGGCAAGATTTGACTGACAGTCAGATCATCCTCATGGAAGATATGTTACAACATAGCATCAGAGATTACTTAACAGGAAGTCTACAGAGAGAAACTTACAAGATAATGCATGTGACAGAGCCTTTCTCTGAAAAGCAGCAAGTTTTCTTACCCTCTCGGTATCAGCAGCATCCACAGAATGATCTATGCAAAGTTGAAAACATACATGATTTAAGTATTGAAGAACATTGGAGAAAGCCAAACAGAAACATGTAAAATACTTGAGTACACAAAGCTATTTAATAGGATACAAAACCATTTTCCCTGGTGAAGTGAAGCCCTATGGAGTAACTGGCATGTAGCATTCTAAGGTTTTGAATAAAAAGTTATCGAACATGTAAATGTGGAACCAGTCCCTAAGAACCAAAACCAGCTCGACTTATGATCAATGTTGACATTTAAAGCCGAGAAAACCCAGTATGCATCTTAAGTAACACATAAGGGAAGATGTATAACTGCGGTTAGCTAAAAACTGGTAGATAGTGTACTGTTTTACTACATTTCAGAGTAACAATATTCCCAGTATGACTTTATGTTGGTATCTGTATCTTCTTAATCAGACCAAGATATGAAAAGATGCAAGATGAAATTAGACTACTAATAGCTATTGGAAATGATGGCTCCCAACAACAACCTTTAGTTTGCGACGGGAGCAGATGATCCAATCTGTCAGAAGCAGTTCCAGACCCGGAGCAGGAAGGATCTAGGAGAATGGCACGAACCTGCACATGTAGACACAACTGTTAAATAACGAAGCATCCCACTGTTAACATGATCATGAAATGTTGATATAAAACACTCAAAAAAACTGGGAAGAACTTGAACATCAACTAGAAGCAATACCACATCGTCAGCATGATGACCAATCTGATAAAATGTTGCAGCTCTATTTCATTTGAATATCTATTTCTGACTCACTAATCATGAATCTCAAGAAATTATAGTACATACCTTTGAATACAAAGGATCTTTTGGGTTCAGGCTCAAGAAGTCTCCATGCAAAACTTCCACATCTTGGGATCATGTTAAGGTCCTAAAGATCATGAATCATGCATAGAAATAGACTTGAAACAAAAACTCACACGCACGGAACTTAAAAAAGTTTGTAGAGGAAAACAAAAATGAAGGGAAGGAATAAAATGGCTAAAAAGGACAAGCATACATAAAGGAAGTGCTGTAGGAATTACTGGAAGAGCCCTATTCTACTTGTATGGAGTCAAGCAAGCGAAAAGGGGTGCAGACTAACTACACATGAAGCACAGATCGATGAGGACCCCACCCACCCCCAAAAGAAAAAGGAAAAGAAAAAAAAAAAAAGACACTCTTTTCTTTTTTATTCTTTTTATATTTTGTTCTTTATGAGGTGCGTTAGGAGGTGATGAGGGGCATGGTAATTGACTTCTCACTTCTACCAATCGTTCTGCTCAATACTACTTTGGGAACCTGCTCTTCAGCAACGGTGAACATCAAAATTCAGTTTCAGCAAGACAATAGGAGACAATAGGATAGATCATTCTGATCAGAGGAAGAGTATATGATCAACATCCAATTCCAAGCGAAGAAATAAAATGCCTACAAAAGAAAAGCACATGTACAAGAAAGTGCTGTAGGAATTATTGGAAGAGCCCTATTTCTGCTTACACGGATTTATGCATGAAAAATGGGGTGCAGACTCATTACAAAAGAAGCACAGAGCAATGATGATTTCCCCCACAAACACGCTCATTTTTCTTTTTCTTTTTCTTTTTTTCCCTCAGGTGGGGTGGAGAGTGATGAGGGGCCTTTTCACCAAAGCATGGTAACGACTTCTATCAATCATTCTGCTCGAAATAGAAGACTTAGGGAACCTGGTCTTCAGCAATGATGAACATCAATTCAATTTCAGCAAGACAATAGGATACAATAGGATATTTCACACGCTAAGAGGAAGAGTATCTGATCAACATCCAATTCCAAATGTGGAAACTGGACAAGGCAGACCTAATATTAAACAGTAACAGAATACTTACTAGGAGGAAGAAAAAAATACCTAAAAAGGAAAAGCATACATACAAGAAAGGAACCTGGTAGAAATAGAACACTTTGGGAACCTAAAGGGCATTTCACCAAAGCATGGTAATGACTCCTATCAACTGTTCAGCTCGAAATAGACACTCTGGGAACCTGTCTTCACAGCAAGACAATAGGAAACGGTAGGAATAGATCACTTGATTAGAGGTAGAGTATCTGATCAACATCCAATTCCAAACAAAGAAATAAAACGCATAAGAAAGGAAAAGCATACATACAAGAAAGTGCTGTAGGAATTAATGGAAGAGCCCTATTCTGCTTACATGGATTTATGCAGGAAGAAATGGGTACAGACCCATTGCAAACGAAGCATACAGTGATGAGAATCCTCCCCCCCCCCCCCCAAACACACTTTTCTTTTCTTTCTTTCTTTTTTTTTCTTTTTTTTTTTTTTTTGGGGGGGGGGGGGGTTGTTGATGAGGGGCATTTCACCAAAACATGGTAATGACTTCTATCAATTGTTCTGTTTGAAATATAACACTTTGGGAACCTCATCTTCTTCAATGGCATATATCAACATTCAATTTCAGCAAGACAACAGGATAGAGCACATGCTCAGAGGAACAGTAATCAACATCCAATTCCAAATGTGGAAACTGATGATTGACGAGGCAGACCAAATATTAAACAGAAAAGGAATATTATAGTAGGAGGAGATGATGCCATGCTGCCACCCTCATGCACTCTCTCCTCGTCCTAACAGGTGGGCCCCTTACATGAACCATTCGGCGATTCTTCCCGTGCTCTCCTATTCACTTGGCGCAGAAGAATTGATTCCATGTGGAAGCCATGGTGAAATCCTGCTACACATATGCATGTTCCAAAATTGTTCCATGCACCCAACAATATGTTGAAATCAATCTCTCTTGTCGCTTGATTAAAGAACCACAGGACACTGCTAAAAGAGAGTTTCATTTTTTTTTCCTTTTTTTCTTTTTTTAATGAATGAAAAATATTATTACCAAAACCCCAAAAGGGGAAGAGAAAAAGGAACCTCATAGAAGTTTATTAGAGCCACAAACATGAAAGGATACTGGGAGCCCCAGACCGTTTGATGGTGTCTTCCAAATATTTAACCCTTCCCTTGTTAAGTTCACATGCTATAATCTTCCCCTTGCCTCTCATGAGAGCTGCAAGGTGAACAGTTTTGTTTCCTGGGGCTGAACAAGCATCAATAACCTTCAAAAGAAACGAAAGAGATAGATTAGACAATTGATAAGGATTCCAAAAGGGAAAAGAGCAAAGAGTAAACTGCTGAAGATATTTCATTTATTACAGCAAGGATAGAATCTCATCAGGCTGAACAGTAAAGCACTGAAGACATTTCATTAACATGAACAGCAAGGAATAAGGATAGGACCTCATCAGACACAAACTTCAGGAACTTCTTTTAGCTAAAAAATTGGTAGAACAGGGCACCCCAACATCCCTTCCACCCACCAAAAAAGAAAGATAAAAGAAGCTCACACACAAAGTAGCAAAAGCAAATGAAAACTTTTGGTTGTTTATAACCACTTCCCTGGGTCCTCTTACAGCTCGCTCAATTAACTTGTAGTTCAAAAAAGCGCTTCTCTAACCGTTGTTACTGGAAAGCAACATTCTCCATGTTACTTACATTGTTCATGAACAAAAGACTTTCCCATTGTCTATCTTGAGCTCCCACTCATCCTTGGTCGGCTCACCAATCATCATCACACACCGTTGCTCGACCATATCTGCAAGAAGCTTCAACTCTGGAAAGTTAAACTTCTCTCCTTTGCCAGAAGAGTGGTGCTCATCTGTTCGCTCCTCCACTCCTCGTGTCTCTATTGGTGCGGCATTTCCTCCATTCCCAAGGCACTATCCGTACTATGGAAAGCCTCTTTTGAGCCTTTCTTTGGAAAGGCCAAGAGTTCCCCCGCTTCCTACACCCTACTAGTTGGCCGGAAATCTGCCAGCCCAAATCTGAAGGTGGCCTGGGAATTTGCTAGATTCATGATGTCAATGTGGCCTGCTTGTTAAAACTCATCTTCCAAGCATGATCCTCTTTGGGTCAAGTGGGTCTATTCCTATCTCCTCAAATCCAACTCTTTCTAGACTGTCCCCAACCCCTCCAACCCCTCTTGAGTCTAGAGTAAACTTCTCCTTTTGAGGCCGCTCATCCTTACCACCATCATCACCCACATCTCTATTGGTTCCTCAACCTCCTCCTAGCTTGACCTGTGGCATCCGATGGGCATTCTGTTCACCCTTATGGGCCCCCACATAGTGTTTGAAACATGTATCCCTAAATCAACTCCCCTCTCCACCTTTATCTCTGCTGGTTCTTAGAAACCCCCTGGGTCTTACGCAAGCTTAGTCCTCCCCCCCCCCCCCCCCCAAAAAAAAACCTTCCTGGACTCTCCCCAAGACGTCATCATTTGGCTTTCTTCCCCCTCCAAAACACATTCTCAACCTCCTCAGCCTGGAAAATTTTTTGCTCCCATTCCCCTGCTGTCCCTTGGGCCCCCTTGGTTTGGTTCAAATGGCACATTCCTCGCCACTCCCTCAACTTTTGGAGAGCCCTTACCCTCGGCCTCCCCACCCAAAGCTTCCTCATTAGCCATTGTATCCCTATCAACCCTAATTATATCCATTGCTAGAATGGTTTAGAGGACTTGGACCACTTATTTTTCACCTGCACTTTTGCTAGTACCCTTTGGAGGAAAGCCCTTGCCTCCATCTGGCCCCATTTGAGACACTCCCATGGCTTTGCGCGAGATTGGTCTTGGATTTTGAGATCTTATTCAAGCTCCTATAATTGCGACCAGGTTGGTAAGCTAGTCTTTGGTGCCACCCATCCATCACCTACGAGGAAAGTGTACCCTTAGAAGATGGATCCCCAAATCTCACTCCATAAACATGATTTGGAAAGCCATCTATTTTGATGTTTCTTCTAAGCTCGTCTCTTCCCCATCCCCCTATTGATGACACCCCAAGGAATAGGCTCATTGTTACATGGGGTCTAGGCTTTGCTCCCATTCATTTTCTCTGGTTTTAGTGAAGTTTTTCTATTCATCCAAAAAAAAAAAAAGGAACTTGACCTACAACTCAGTTGTATAATCTGACTTACTCTTTCCTTTCAAATGCGACATATGGGCACATGAGTACTACCTATAATGTTCTTTTCAGTAATGTAACTCATTACACATAGCAAACAAATATTTTTAGTCCATACTGCTCTCTTTTCATTACTATGAGGGCAATATATACTAGCAAGCATTCTCCTATGATGAATATGCAACGAACTTCTCTGCCTAGTTATTTACAGAACATGAAATCCAGGAGCAGGTTGATCAAACCGTCCTTCCCTTCAACAGTGCCTCAAGTCTAATCACTAAAAGTTCTCCATGAGGAACGGGAATGTAGAAAGCTAGCCCCACCTGGTGCTTTTAATAAATAAAAAATTGAAACAAGATTTGTTAAGTAAAAATACCACAATACCTCTTTTACATCCCCAACCCTCCCCAAAACACACCAAATAAAGAAAACGGATTCTTACAAAAGCAAATTTGAAAGAAAAAAATAATGGTAAAGTCAAATCACTATAAACCTTAAAACATATGATTGAAGCAGCCTTCTCACATTTTTGGCTGATCTTTAGAAACTTCAGTGTGTAAAATTTTGATGAAATCAAAGTCAATTTGGATCTGCCTAGCTAGAAGTGAAAGAATGGAAATAAAATGAAACTAAAAAAGCTTTCTACATCTAGCAATGAAGTTTCACTAAGCTTCTCAACTGAACTCCTGGATTTGAATAGGAAATAAAGAAGTCACTTGAAAATTTTAATTATCATATTTGGAAAGATTTGAAATATGACAGTAATGATTACAAGAGTTTCTACACACATTTTGAGATTAATTTCAGTCCTCTCATTTCTCTTCAGTTGCAACCAGATGGAGTCTTTAACGTTGTTGATACAAGAAATGCTTTCTATGTATAATCAACTATGAAATAACTAATGTATGCAGACAGTGATAACACACCTCCCATCCTGGCCTAGGTTCAAGAGCCATTGCCACCATAGAACTTGCCCTACCCTGAGAATCATTAAAGAGGAGATCGTCATAAAAGAATCAATAGGATAATAAGGAAAGAACCTTAAAGTCAACAATTTCAGCGAAACATAATTCGTGGCACCAAATTGCTTTTTCAAAGAAAAGGAAAAAGTAGAAGGCTTGAAGTATGGGGGGGAAAAAACTTACTTGGAGAAAGACACTCCCATTTACAACCAACGGATGACTATGCAAGTCAGTGCCTGGTGGTAGAATCAATAGGTCTGGAAGTAGGTCATCCTTTCTAACCTATTCCGCATGATTAACATTGCAACCACAAAACAAAAATAAGTTGTGTTGACATCATCTCAAGATATATAAGAACACCATAGTTACTTTAAAAAGCAGCAAGACACTATAATTTTACTCGAAAATTCACTGCATTCAGGCACTCTGCAATCTGCCTTGCATCAATTACTATGGTCCAGCAAAACTACATTCAACATAACAAGCATTGGCATGTTGCTTCATTTTATAACGTTACATACTAGTAGAGTTTATTTGCTCTGTTATAAATGTAACATTAACTATGGTCCAACATGGCGGAACAGTACTCAAAGTGCATATTTTAAGTTTACTGAAGCAGTAACACGAATCCATGATCATCTTGCCCAAAACAGGGCTGACAAACTTCATTTCCAAGTTGGAACTTGATTGAAAAAAGACCATGACAAAAGCCACTTAGCATGCTGTTATGCTCCACTTTCTTTACCTTTTTTTAACTCTGGAGGGGGAATATGATCTCTTGTACAGTAGAGCAAGAGCATCAGAGAATTCCTCCTATCTTCAATAGTGTCCTCTAGGGGGACCAGTAGTGGATTAAGAAGAGACTTCCCCACAGGGTGACTTTCAAATCACTAATTTAATGGTCTGAAACCTATTTTCTTGTTATTAGCTGATGAATCTACAAGTTATGGCTCAATGGCAGAAACCATACATTTAAGTTTTCTAGAATTTCTCCATAAACCTCATCTTTCCTTAGTTTCCAATCATTAGAACCAGCTCACTGCTCAAAATTATTCCATTTGTCAGATCAATTCATCTTCATACCTTAACCTACTAAGAACCTAGTTGAACTTGAAACTATCAACCTCCATTTGGAGTTCCAAATCTTGGTTGCAGAGTGGTCTTTTAAATTACGTAGTATATTCAAGCCTTGATAAGGAAAACAATACGCTCCTACTTCCACTGAAATCACCATCAACCATGCACTCCTAAAACTTAAGTCGGTTAACCCTTATCCAAGCTTAACTGTCTACTTTCAATTTACTCACAACAGAATATGTTACAATCCATAAACCCTCAGCCAACCATTTTGATCCCTTCTCACCTAAGACTTAAACCTGATTCTATCACTCAGCAACACCACAGATCTTTCCTCCCTCCAAATATTAGACTGGTGTTTGCCATTCTCGGACAATTTAGTGCTTCGTTTAACACCCTTTGAGCACTGACCATCATGACAGCCTACTTTTACCCAAGAATTGGATATACGGTGGGGTTATCCAATAATACGACAAGAAGAAGAACTCAGCCTTAAACCGACTAAGAACGGTAAACCACATGGATCCTTACCCCAAATTCCCAATCAGATATATTCAAGATCATACTTGATACATGGTCAAAGCTCTACATATCTTTCCTCACCACTTTTCCCAGAATCACTTTAGGTCTGTCCCTGCTCTTCTAACTCCTTCAATCTGAATTAAATCAGTCCTCTCTATTGAAGCATCTAAGTCCTTCAACAAACATGCTCATCCACCTTAAACAACTTTCTCATAGCCCAAATCAGTTTAAATCATACTCTCTACAAGGTTAGCAAGGGAGCAGATAATTTCAAGTAATCATATGAACCCACAGTCAAGTCCCTGAGAAGATAGTGGGAAGTAAGGCTCTTTTCATTTCTTACTTTATCCTTCCTAATTATGCCACACATCCATATCAACATCCTCATCTCTGATACCACCTCTGTCACAACCCCAGTTCTTAAAACTTGGACCCACATTACGGATACCAACCAAGGCACGTGACATTATCAACTTGTTAAAGAGCCACAAAAAATTATGCTAAACTAAACGTCTCCAAGGACGAAGACAAATAACCTATTTGACAGTTTGACTCATATATGTATACAGTCCAAAGTCCTATTTTACTTACATTTGAGTTTTCACCTAGTACCTAATTAAATACATACAACCTCAAAGGAAATATACACATTTCACAATTTAGTTTAATAAATTATCAGTTGTAAAAAAAAAAAATCCCATCCTCTTGCTTTAACTGTGTTCTTAGGTAGTAGCACCCTTGCCCTTGTCATGTATCTGGGGATTTGTCAACATTTACAATAATGAACTTTGCGAGCCCAGTGAGCACTATAGTCAACCTTTTAAGCAAACCAAATAAATCATCATGCATCCATTTATGTAGCATGACATTATGCATTTCAGTTTTCATTTCATTTTCCTTTTCCTTAACCCAAACCCAAGCTCTACTTGTAGAGAGGGCATCCTCAGTCTAAACCACACAAGTGGTATCAGACTATCAGTCTCAGTCTCAGTCTTAAAGGTTCTCATTAAGAGATTCTCTTTTCAATCTCTTGGCACAAGGCCAGATGTTCTCCACAGTCGGCTATCATTGATCTAATTTCTCTTTTCACCTTTCAGTTTTGCTTCATGCCTTCCCATTTGGGTACACTTGGTACAAGGACTTACAGAAGATGTTAACATTTTATTTCTTTTTTTATTCTTATTATTTCCTCCCTTCTCTTTTTTCTTTTTATGTTCAATTTCAACCTTGCATTACTATATCTCTCTCCTTTATTTCTCTGTTCTCTCTGTTCTTTATCCTCTTTTCTTTGAAAACCTATGGACCTTTTCCTTTTCCAACTCTCCCACCTAACCTATGCAGGTGGAAGGTGAACAGGGAAGGGGGACGTGGGAGGTGCCACCTCCTCCTTCCTTTGCAGAATTTTGCCACCTTAATATACTATATATATAGGGGCTACAGATTTCATAACCTTGTATTGAATTATGTAAACTACGGATATTGGTATGGATCCGGGCTTCATGCCATAACCACTGGTCATGAGGTTGACGACTAAAGAATCCAATATATTTTTATCATCAAGGGATATTGTTAGATTTGGGAAATGGTTAAAGAAGATTGGTCCACGACAAAGACTTGTCTCGACCGCTTCTAAAAGGGAATCATGGAATTGGGTAAACTTTTGGTCTCTAAGGACCAAAACAAGGGAAGTGTTTGATCCTTCTTGGTGGAGAGGTTTGATTACAATTTGGACACACCCAAAACGGATGTGATTGTATTGTTGTTTAAGGTTGTGTATTGTTTGTTTGTGGAGATGAGGAATTTCTTCCAATTCAGAGGATACACGTAAGATGGATTGTTGGTGAATTTCCTATATATATAAAAGGATATATTATATATTCTTATCATACTACTATTTAAAAGGAAACTCCAAACACTTGTGGTATGTATTTTACTTGACCAAAATACCCTCCTTGGACATGTAAACATACCCTTCCCATGTACCTGCTCATAAAACCGGCGAGCTACACACCCCGCCGCTTAAAAACATACCCTTCCCGCTATACACCCTGTCACTTAAAAACATACCCTTCCCATTTACCTGCTCATAAAACCCACGAGGTACACACCCCACCTCTTAAAAACTCATCAATAACTACACACCCCACCACTGCAAAACGAGGCACCTAATCAATAGCCATCATCACCAACAAATGCACCCATCCACACTCCCGCCCACTGAAAAAAACCAAAAGCTACACACCCCACCGCTGTTAACCCCAAAAAACATTTATTATTGTTGTTTTCTAAGACAGCTTCATGTCTTTATCGTCTAGGAAGCATGCCTTCAAAATTGCCCTAAACCATGCCTACATTGCGACGACACTCTCAGGAGTCAAGAACCTCTATGGCTCTATGTACACCATCAGAAACTCAAAGTTACGAGTCGTTTTTATCTCCGATCCCAGTAGCCTCAGACCCCGTTTGAGATCCAAACTTCGGCTCCAAAGACATCGCCTCCAAAAAATCAATCTTCAATGAAGCATGCCTTCGAAATTGATCCAAACCCTGGTTGCCAAAATGCTCTCAGGAAGGTTGGATCTTTTCGTCCCTTTGTTGATATGATAGATTGGCAAGGTTTGTCATCAATGTATTGAGTTTTTTTTGTGATTCATTTCTATCATTCGGATTTGTTTCTTAGATATTTAGAAGTTAACACAGAAATGCTTCGTTTCATTTCTGCTAATTTTGAAGAATGTGGGTTTTCTTTACAAGTCCTTAGAGAGGATAAAATGTTGTTTCTCCGGTAGTGTTAGATTTTGGCAAACAAGGATTTCCCTTAATTTAGTGTCAAAAGTACCAAAGTGCTTTTGGGATATCCGATCTGTACTTGCTTGGGACTCCAACTAAATTGACCGTGTGATATATCAAGGTAGGGATGGAGAGTGCCGACGAGATAAGTAGAGTGCCTGAAATCAACGGCCTAGGTGCTGGTTCGTCCTTCTCAGGCAGAGACGCTAAGACAATGGGAGGAAGAGGAGGGCATCAAGACAAAGCTCAGGCCTCAGAAGCAGATGGCGCTCAGCAGAAGAGGGGGTAGAAAACCTGCTGACAAAAAAGAAAAAAAGATTAAAAAGGTTGGGTTTCAGTCACTGCTCCGTTTCATTTCATTGTTTTACACTAATATTCCCGCTAAGAACAATGATACTAACCATTGGACACTACCATTGTCACATATTCTCAGTTACCTTTTCTTCTTCTGCTTCTCTCTTGCTGATGTTTATCGTTCATTTCTCATTTGCATTGTAACATCTTCTTCTTTGCAGTCCCGTTTTCAAATTCTGATTTCTTCAGATACAGAAAGAGTCTCATGGACTGCTAGACTGCCATCACTTCAGGTTAGAAGCATTTTGCTGATTTCTTTTTGCAATAACCTTCTCTGTTTGGTGTCCGAAATACTTGCATATGTGGTAGAAGGTCAGGTTTAGAAATTGTGCAAGGACAAATTCCAGCAGAGATTTTGACCCATAATACGGAAGAGAAGAGGAAATTCTTTCTGGATATTTGCCCAGAAACTGAGAAGAGCGAGGCGGAGGTCCAAGTAGTTTTTTTTATTCTACAACCAAAGACTTCAAAAATTGACAGTAACTCTTGACAAGGTGCTTGCCTTTCTTCCCCCAGTTAAGCCTTCCTGGTCACATTATTGCATTATGAACTTGGACTCCCTGGTTTGGTTCATTTACACCAAAAAACATTTACCCCAAGGTTATATTGGTGTCTCATTATATTTGTTGTCTAAGGATTAATACTGCAATCCGTGCAGGACTCCACTTTTGAGTCTAGCAAAATACAGGTTTCTACCGGTTCCTGTTGCCATCTTGGGTGAAGAAGATGTTGATGCTTTCCTCTCGTGCAGCATATTTGAACCTCAGCTAGTAATGCTATTCCTGTGCTTAAAATGTCTATAGGAGGCTCTAAGACACTGAATTCTTCATCAGATATATGCTGCTATGTGGTTAGAATTATGAGTTCATTTATGTCTGCAGAGATTTAATTTCTTTTCCCTTTTCTTCCCTCGCCAGATGGACAAAGTAGTTGTTAAGAACTAATAAAGATAAAAAAAAATGTGGTGATGGAACAGAGCAACGTAAAAGGGCTAGAACTGTAAAGAAGGCCAACTTCTTAATTTAAGCAAATTGATGTTCTTCCTTAAAGTACGAGTTGAAGAGAGGGTTTACGAGGATGGAACTTCAAGAAGGACAGATAGAAGAAAGCAGCAGAAAGTAAAATAAATCTGAAAATATTATATGTAGGCTTTAAACTTAGTAGATCGAACACAGAATATTTAGTTTGTAACTTTAGTCATGATCGGCCAGATGATGAGGTGGTGATACTTGACGATAAAGAGATTTCTCAGAGTGATTGTTTTAGGTACCTAGGTTCAATCATAAGTAAAAGAGGTGATTTGGAAGATGAGGTTTCCCAAAGAATTAAAATAGGGTGGATGAAGTGGAGAGGTGCGTCCGGGGTCTTATGTGATCGGCGTATTCCATTAAAGCTTAAAGGAAAATTTTATAGGACCGTTGTTCGACCAGCTATGATGTACGGTGCAGAGTGTTGGGCTGTTAAAAAGAATCATATAGATAAACTCAGTGTAGCAGAAATGAGGATGCTAAGATGGATGAGTGGCAAAACTAGGATGGATAAGATAAGAAACGATCATATTAGAGTTGGGCTGGGAGTTGCTCCCATAAGTGATAAGCTTAGAGAAAGTCGTTTGAGGTGGTACGGCCACGTTCAACGGAGACCTATAAATGCTCCTTTACGGAGAAGTGATATAATCCATATTGAAGGAACTAGAAGAGCTAGGGGTAGACCTAAGATAACCTTAGGAGAAGTGGTGAGAAAGGATATGTATAGCTTAGGCCTTGTATCTAGCATGGCCTCGAACAGAACTGATTGGAGGGCAAGAATCCATGTAGCCGACCCCATTTAGTTGGGACAAGGCTTATTGTTGTTGTTGTTGTTGTACCAGTAACAATCCCCCCCCCCCTCTTTTTTTGTGGCTGGTTCTGACTTCTAACTGAGTTGGAACATCTAGAGACAATGTCGATACAGGTGATACTTTCAGGGCTTTTTCCTTTAAGTGCTCTAATAGGTAAGACCAATATTGGAGGGTCAAAGGAACTAAAAGATAAAGTTGTAGGATGAAGAACCCAGAAGTGGTGGGAAGATATGAATGGCTTTGGGGTTGACAGCAACATGGCTGAACATGATTTAACTGTATAGTTGGTTGTTCAGGAATTCAGTTAGTGCTCAGATTTGTGAGGATGGAACTTCAAGGATAGATATAGGAGAAAGCAGGAGAAAGTAAATAAATCTGAAAATATTATCTGTTTGCTCCTTGTAGTGTATTAGAGATTATCACACTTGTAAATATTATACATATGACATATCTCTGCTTGCTTTTCATTCATTTATGGGTCTTCATTTATTTACTCCTTTCTAGAGCTTCTACACTTGCTAAACAGCTTACCAGTCCAAGTTGGTGAGCGGCCATTGGCTCTTGGAAATTGCAACGCAAGGAGAAGGATGCATGGCCCTTCCAACCAGACAGCTCAATTGATTGATTCCATTTCGATGGTTGCTACCATTTCAATGACAATTAGAAAATTTGGGAATCTATTTTAGAAATATTCTGAGTTTTTACTTTGGCTTTGACTATTGAGATCATTTTAATTCCCATGGGCTTAGCCATGATCATGTGGAAATTAAATATTTGATTCCTTTCAACCATGGTTGTAATTTGGATATCAAAAGAAAAAGGCTCTGATCATTGAAATTAAACTATAAACAACAACTCACCGATTCAATATTTGGGGTCAGTTTTGGATTTGGCAGAATAAATGATGAAAAAAGAAGTACAAAAAAAAAAAAGATCAAGATATATATTGAAAGGGAGAGAAGGATATCAAGGATTTATGTTAGTGAATGAGAATTGTGATGAACCAGAGAGATAAATACAAACTCTAAACAGAGGTTTCAGTTTATTTATGATATGAAGTTACACACATGTTTGTTAAGAAATGAAGCACAGGGTGTTAAGTTGGCTTTAAAAAAAAGAATGAATCTTTTGACAGGTTGGAAGATGGGAAGGGAACAAAAAGTAACATGGGGCTTAAGGTGTTTGAGTTATTCTCATTGCCAAGTAACTCCATTTCCTGTAGTAAGTGTGATATAGAAGTGTTCTTTTAGAAGTGGGATCACTTATCAATATAAAAACTCTAATGGACTACTACTTGTGAAACATTCGTACAAAGAAAAGACTCACAAAAGTCTTAAGCTTTCTTGGTGAGGGGGTTTGATTTGATTTATGGTTTGATTGTATTGCTGAGTTTCATAAACAAGATAACATGGATGGTCATAGATGACATCCTACCTAAAAATCAAACTTTTACCATTAGGTATACCCTTCTTCAAGTTTGATATTAATGAAACAAATTAGTTTTCTATTTACGTTTATAATTGAGGTACGTGGTCTTCAATAACAAACATCTTATCTTCTTGAGATATCTTATTTTCTATTTACTTTTACTCCTCTACCAAAAGTTTTACCTCTAATTTCCCTGAAAAGGGGAATTATTACCTTTTCTTATCCATGATATTTCAAAATGGGCAAACTACCATTTGTTTTTATCTCCTGAGTTGAATTTGTTGATTTTTAGTCCGTTTATCTTAGTTTTCTTCCTCATTTCTTTGTCAATTTTTTTTAATAGGGATTCATTATACATGACTTACATGAAAAGATTTTGTAAACACCATAAGCTTTTTCTTTCTTAATTATATAAATCTTTTAATTTTTAGGTTTTTCTTTCTCCTTTCTCTTTTTATATATATATATATATATATATATATATATATATATATATAGCGGGCCTCCTTATGGGCTTTTGGGCCCACTCTGGTTCCTTGTGTAAGGCCTACTCAGGGATGCGAATATTAATACATTCGGGTCTAGAAAATTGTGCCGATTCTTTTTTTGTCATCAATTCAGTATAACTTCGCCATATAAGAGACCAATGAATGGAAATTTGTATATTGACCATGTTATGGATCAGGGGTTCAAACATTACTAGTTACTTAAATAATCTAGGAGATTTGAAACATATCAGTACAACATTAAAATAAAGGATAGTTATTGTTGCCCCCCTGTACTTTGATTTTATTACTAATAAAACCCTGTTCTTTACAAAAGTACTGCTGCCCCCCTTCCTTATAACGGTGTTAAGTAGCCGTTAAGTTTGAATATGTAATGTCTAATTTATCCTTCATTAAAATTAAGAAATCAAAAGATGATGCTACCCCATTTATAAAAACCAAATTAAATGTCAATTTTACCCTAATCTTCATTTATTTTGAATTAAAGAAATGGGCAAAATCCAAATCCGATTTGGTTTCCCACCTTCACTAAACTTCATTTATTTCGAATTCATTTATTTTGAATTAAAGAAATGAGCAAAATCCAAATCCAATTTGGTTTCCCACCTTCACTAAACTTCATTTATTTTGAAAATATTTTAGGTGATATCCAGTTTCCAATTTGAGTTGAATTCAATTTTCCTTCCTCTTCGGTTTCTATTTGAGTCTTATTCAATCATTCTTTCTTTATTTGGTGTTTTTTTTTTTGAGAATAAAACGGATTATAGTTACTTTTTTCTCCACATTTAATTAAGGGTACTACTGTAACTTGACAAAAGGGTAAATAAGTAAAGAGATAAGTATAAGGGTATTTTGGGGTTTTTGAGAAAATATCAAGGTGCCACATCATCAATAAACTAACGGAACTTAGCAGTAGGGGGCATTAGTAATTGTAGACAAAGTTAAAAGTTGGATTAATAATCTTGAAAAGTACAGGGGATACAATAGTAATAAAATCAAAGTATAGGGGGGCAATAGTAATTATCCCTTAAAATAATCGTATAATAAGATGCGGGGCATCATATCCACTCCACCTTAAAATAATTTTCGTCCTCGAAATTTGCTTACCTTATCAATCAAAAAGTTCAGAATAACAAGTCTACAACTCTACATATCTGTCTTTAGTTCCCATGATACCTCTTGAGTCTTAACCCGAATGGTTACCCTTACAAGTGATATGGATTTGTTCCTTAGCTTCTTTTATTGTCGATCAAGGATCTTTTATGGCTTTTCCTTATATGTCAAATCTTGTTTCACTTGCAATGGTTCATAATGCAAAACATGAGATTGATCGGTGACATATTTCTTCAACCTTAATACATAGAATACATTATGGATGTAGGACAACTCTAGTGGCAAGGCAAGTCTATAAACTACAGCTACAACTCACTCCAAAATCTCAAATGGTCCTATAAATCGCAGACTCAATTTCCCTCTCTTTCCAAATCTCATAACACCTTTCATTGGCGCTATCTTTAGAAAGACTTTGTCACCTATTTCAAATTCCAATGGTTTCCTTCCATTATTAGCATAAGTTTTTTGTCTAATCTGTGCAGCTTTCATCCTCTCTTGTATCTAACTATATTTTCTCAAATGTCTGTTGTACCAAATCTGAACCGAGCAATTGCTTTTCACCAAATTCACTCCAACAAACTGGAGATTTACATTTCCTTCCATAAAGTGCCTCATAAGGAGCCATTCCTATAATAGACTGATAGCTATTATTGTAAGCAAATTCAATCAGACAGATAATCACTCTAACTTCCTTTAAAATCAATTACACAAGCCCTTAGCATATCCTTCAAGATCTGAATTGTCCTCTCAGTTTGCCCATCAGTTTGCCCATGAAAAGCCATATAAAAGTTCAATTAAGTGAACAAAGCTTTTTGTAAACTTTTCCAAAACCCAAAGGTAAACCTCGGATCATGATCTAAAACTATGGATACAAGCACTCCATGCAACCTTACAATTTCCTTCACATATGGTTTTGCCAATTTATCCATCGAATTGTTAATTTGGATAGGAAGAAAGTGTGCTGATTTGGTTAGCCGATCAACAATCACCCAAATGGCATCATATCCCAGGGAAGTTTTAGGTAAAGTAGTTAAGAAACCAATGGTAATCTATTCCCATTTCCATTCAGACACATCAAAGTGGTTGTAACAGCCCTGAAGGTCTTTGGTGTTTTGATTTTACTAGTTGACAAGTCAAACAACTCTAGACAAACTTCATATTATTCCACCAAAAGTGTTCTTTTAAATCCTTATACATTTTGGTACCACCCAGATGGGCTAAGTATGGGCTATTATGTGCTTCCCTCATCAGTTCTTGTTTCAACTCTTCATCCTGAGGCACACACAACCTTAATTTATAACTAATAATTTCGGTTTAATCAACAATAAAATTTGCCGCTTTTCATCTTACAATCTTCCCTTAATCTTCTGTAGGAAAATGTCATCCTTTTGTTTATCTTTAATCCGTTCAAGAACAGAAGGTTTTACAACCAAGGTTGCAACCAATGTTGTAACCTCACCTCCAAGTAAAAATTAAATTCCCATCTTCCTTGCATCTTCTATAAGATGAGGTTGACTAGTTATTAGAGCTGCAGAGTACCCTTGTGACTTCCTACTTAAAGCATCAGCTACCACATTTGCTTTACCAGAATGGTAGTTAATATTGTAGACATAATCTTTCACTAATTCGAACCACCTTCTCTGTCTCAACTTCAATTCCTTTTGAGTGAAGACGTATTTAAGACTCTTGTGGTCAATATATATCCTGCATTTTTCTCCATACAAATAGTGTCTCCATATCTTTAGTGCAAAGAATATTGCTGCCAACTCCAAATCATGAGTTGGGTAATTTTGTTTATGGGGCTTCAATTGCCTTGATGCATGTGCTATGACCTTTCCATGTTGCATAAGCACACAACCCAATCCACTTCTAGATGCGTCACTATATTTGACAAATCCTCGAGTTCTAGATGGTAAACTCAAGACAGGTGCAATTATTAATCTCCATTTTAATTCTTGGAAACTCTGCTCACATTCATTTGTCCAAATAAATCTAACTCTTTTTCTAGTGAGTCGAGTTAATGGAATTGCAATTTTAGAGAACCGCTTCAATTAATCTCCCATAAAAACTAGTTAGTCCCAAAAAACTCCTTATTTCAGTCACATTAGTTGATCTAGCCCAATCCATTATAGCTTGGACTTTGCTGGGATCTACCATAATACCTTTAACATAAATCACATGTCCTAAGAACAAAACCTTGTCAAGCCAAAACTCACACTTCTCAAAATCAATAAGAGAATTAACTATTTAGAATCAAGAATTACTTATATTTTCTAACCCATAAAATAAGAATCATCAAAAACTACATTTCAGACAAGTTGGGAATTGGGATATGTACCATGTGTTGTTTCCCTAATTCTTGTAGGGCTGAATCAACATCCATTTTCAGAGTATTTACACGAACATAGCGGGGTTTTGGCACACCTGCAAACAGAAGTTAGTGGTTAGTAAGTGAAGGTCATCATTGTTCTAATATGTATGCAACCAAAGCCAAAGTTATAGAACAATAGACATGAATGATCACATGTCACATTTTGCAGTGTATTATGTCATTCTCTCTTCCCTTTTTCTCAAAGAAAATGTATTTTGAACTCAAAGGCGTTTGACAAATATTTCTTAGGTTAAAAATTGAGTGGGGGACAGGTGAATCATCTAGCATTTTCTAAACACCAAATATGACCTTGTGTCATGAACTGATTATAACTAAATACATTTAAGATCTTTCCATTAGCTCTTTGGGAAACTTCTCAAAAGGTCCAATGGTCTTCTGGCTCTCATGCCCTGAACCCGAAAAGTTGTTTCTTACAGACACATGAACCATGTTCCTCCTTCCAATACCACAGCAGATACTCGTATTACTTGGCATACATTTGGTGATAACTAATAAAATAGTACAAATGGCTTCTGTATCTTATCAGAATATTTCAATAACAAATATAGGTCAAATTTCCAATAGGTATTTTCAAATATCCATACACATTACATCATTTTATTTCATACTTTCTACCAAGAAAGTTTGACCTGGCAGGTTGAACCAATGATGTAAACCAAGGAGGGTGGGAAGTAGGAATGGTCGAGCCTAGGGCAACTTCCAGAGTTTTGGGCTAGGTTTGGGAAATTTTGTAGGTCATGGGAATTCCTTGGGAGTATCTTTAAGATCCTTCCCACATTCTCTCTCTTTCTTGCCTTCTTGCATTCTCTTTTTCTTTCTTTTTTTATTCCTTTCTTTCCTCTCTGTTTTCCTTCCCTTTCTTTCTCTCTGTTTTCCTTTTTTCTTTTCTTCTTTTCTGACCTTTTATTATTCCGCCAAAACAGAGCACCTGAGAGAGACAGAGAGAGAGGGGGAGGCTTCTTGGGGGCGTTGACACGTTGGGGAAGTGGGGAATAGTTCCAGAAGGGTCTTAGGAGGGTGGGAGAGGGGTTGCAGGTCTGAACAAAAGAGGGAAGCAGTCCAAATAGGTCTGCGATGGCCTGGACTGGGGGTTTCTGGGTTGCGCATAAACAGGGGAAGGGGGGAGGAGTTGTGATGGGCAGGGGAAGGTTGGAAATACCTGGGAGAGTCTTGGGGCTGAAATCTGCAGAATGTATGCTTGCTGTTACTTGCTGCACTGGATGCTTGAAAGCTGAGACAAGAGCTGGGATTGCAGGAGCTATTGAAGAAGATCTGAATTCAGTAACTTGGACAACCACAAGGTACCCCTCACATGGTTTGAGATCTTGTGAGATATCTCGTTTTTTTCAGATGGCAAGACGAGATAAAGGGCAAGATTCTCACAACTCACTTAAGATCTCACTTATAATGCCATACCTTGCCGGAACTCTCAATTTTTGCTGGATTTTTTGCGGATTTCAGGTGGATTTTTACTTCCAACTACTCTTAACAAATCTACAACATCAAAGGAAGATCAATCATTCTAAGCTTGTCTTATGAACTTATAAGTTATGACTTATTTAGAACTTCTAGTGGTTGTATAATTTTATTATTCTATTCTTGAGAATCGAAAATGTGATACTCATATGTATCGAATTCTAATGACATTTAAGCTATTTGATGTATTTAATACACTTGATTTTCATTTATTTATGATTTGAAAATTCTATATTACATGTTGAATAACCTTCCATTCCCCAATCCTGTAACATTTTGGCTTCACACTTAAGGTCAACTTAGAACTCATACCTAGGGTTGTTTTCTCACAAATCCAAGGCCACTAGTGTGTTCAAAAAGCCTAAATTAAGCTAACCATCAAGTTTGAACCCACATGGATCCTAAAACCCACCGAGATGGGCCATCGAGTTGGTCCCAAAAGAAAGACCATATCGTTGGCGAGATCTTGGCTTTTTGAAGGGGCGAGATCCCTGGGAAGAGCGAGTTCTTGAACCATGACCTCTCAAAGGAACCCTACCAAACCTCCTTGGCTGTCAACTCTCAATTATCTTTATTCATTCAAAACTGAAAAATTCTATTTGAGGCTTCAGAATTTATAGCCTTTACAAGATTCTAGACAACTAAAGTAAGGAACTTCCTTCTCAAACTAACTCACTCTATCAAGATAAGAAACTTTAATTGGGTCTCGTAAATCAGATTAAAATCCCAGTCTGAAACAACCAACCAAATAAAGGGAGAAGAAAGAAAATTAAAAAAAAAACTAAAAGGACAAAATTAACCCTAGAGTGATGCACATGGGCTAGGAAGTGCTAAGACCCCTTGTGGCTCTTGATGGGCCTCCTTTTCGTGTTCACATCAACCAAGCAACCCTCTTCACTTCACGAAACTTTGGTTTCAAGGAGTTGTTATCAGCTCCAAAAATATTTCATAGGAAGCAGCAGTTTTCCAAATGTTCAAGAGGACAAATATGACAACTTAATGTGGTTTCTCATTTCTGTTAACATACGAACTGAAAGTGATCAAATAGTTGCTTCCTTACTGTTATTCCAACTATTATGAGCCATATCTGGTTCTTCCCTCTACTATAGAATAATCATTCAGGTAACTGAAACGTAATTGAATACTGACCGCCAGTTGGATATAAGAGCAACAAATCCTGAACATCCTTTAGCTTTTTTCTAACTAAAATCTGCGCTAAAGTCTTTTGTAGAGCATCTTTTCGAAGCAGGAGAAACTTTTCTGCATCACCCAGCAATGTAGTAGCCTGTTCACAAGAATTAAAGCACAACTATTACCAGAGCAATCCAGAAAGTTAAACACTTGGCATCCACAAGAATATTTTGATTCAGTTAGTTTCAGCATATCTTGTTAAATTGAGAAAAATTCCAACAAAGTGACCATGGATAAACTTGGGCAAACGAACAGCTCTGACAGACAAATTTCTTACATAAATTAGCAAATACAATGTAGTGATGTACTATTTAATCAACAACTTTAGTTTGCTCAACAGCAATTGCATGTTCTTAATGATGGAGTAGCTGCTTCTGTTATATTGTAAGTCATTTCTATATCACGACGGGAAGAACGATTTCAAATGTGAAAGATGAAGAGTACTGAGAAACCTGGCCAAACAACATGTCATACGTGATTATGTGCATCAGCTCCTCTTGCCTCTGCTAGAAGGAGGAGAAGGTGTTAGAAAAGCATTAGCAATATTACAACATAAGTGGAAAAGAAACTAACTACACAACCTAGAACTTTTGAACAGCCATTAATTGGAGAAGAATTCTTTTGTACCTTCCACTTTCCGTTCAGTACACGAGAAGTTTCTAAAATGTCCTTAATAATCGGAAGATCTGGAGAAGGAAAAAAAAATCCAAATCAAAATACAATTAGCAGCCAACTGTAACCGAAACTCTCTTTAACAAAGATTATCATGGTCACACGCAATGATTATGTGCGGAAATAACTCCAACTGAAGCTTAAAACTAGAGAGAGAGAAAGAGTACTGACATTTGAGGGTTTGACAAACGAGAGCTAAGGTGGCTTTCTTGTTTCTGATGGAGGGGTTGAAGACGAGAGATTTAATGGAGGCAACGGCCCTCCGCCTCTCGTCACCGTCGAGTACACACCGGAGTACTTTCGCCGCCTCCCTCCGAGCGAAATACGACGACCGTTCGGCGCTGCTCTGCCGCCGCCTGACATTCGACTTGCCTCCCTCAGCAGCCACATCGGCGGTTCGAAGCCTCTTGGGATGACCCATGAACAGCAGAGCGAGCAGGTTAACTCTGCAAATACTTTCACAGCTTTACATTCCAAACAGTAAACGAGTGAGCGAGGCCCAAAGCAGTTCGAATGTTCGGTTCCAAATTCTCTCCGATTTGGTTTTGGTTCGACGCGGGATAGACGATCCACATGAGGAGACCGGATCAAATTGGTTCGGTTCTATTCAATTTCTACTCTATTTTTTTCTGCTCGGTTCAGTTCGGTTTATATATACGATTTCCATTGATTTATTTTAAGGCGTTTTTGGCATCTATTTTCATTCTCATGTTTTTCGTAATTTATTTCATCTTAATAGCATTTTGCATATATTTTTTAGTGAAGAAAATTTTTGCATGCTTTGGTTGAAGTATCGAATACCTCTCAAGATATTTAATAAATGTAACTTACCTCAATAATTTATTCTTAAAAACCATATAGGTGGGTGAAGGGGGATTCCTTCACCTCCATGAAATGATAAAATACTCCCTCCACCAACGCCCATGCCCAACCACCCATAACCCCCCATCCCGCACACTCACCCAATCTCCCTATCGAAATCACCCCCCACCAGCCTCTCCTTGTTGAAAATTACGCACCACCTCAATCCCAAGCGATTGCCATTCTCGACCTAGATCTTACTTCATTTGAAACCCCCATCTCCCATCTCATGTCCTCTAGGACTAAACGACAATTGTAGGCCGAGGCTATATTCAATATATGCAAGAAGAATCATCTTGATGCCTTGTCCCACAAGCTCATTCATCTTCAATCTTTCCCTCACACCAAGCACACCAAGCTCAGTGCCATTTTGTAGTTCTCCTTCGGAAGTAGTTTACTTGTGATGATCCCTATATCTAGCCGCGTCTCTATCTTTTTACACAATCGATCCTTCAAAATCTCATATTTTTTCTTGCGATTAGAGAGAATATGCTAAGGCTCTTTTTGGTATCAATTATCATTATCTATTGTGCCTATTTAAAAGAAATAAATTCAAGAATTCATTATTGGTCAAGAATGAAAAATAGTTTGGTGATTTTTTTTCAAAAAAAAAGCTTGGTGTCAAAATAAAAAAATTGTTAGAAAATGATAACGAGCAAATGAGAAAAGAGGGAAAAAAATATTGTTTTTCTAAAAGAATGTGCATTGACTATTTTACCCTCATTTTAACTATAAAACTTTATATAAAATCGCACATAAATGAAGAGAATGAAGTTCTCACCATAATCATAATAGACAAAAAGTCTATTATAGATTTTGGAGGTTTTTTTTATTCTTTGAAATAAAAAGAAAAGTAATAGGGATAATTACTATTGCCCCCTATACTTTGATTTTATTACTAATGTATCCCCTGTATTTTGCAAAATTACTAATCCAACCTTTAACTTTGTCTATAATTACTAATGCCCCCTACTGTTAAGTTCCGTTAGTTTACTGATGATGTGGCATCTCCATATTTTTTTAAAATCCCAAAATACCCTTTTACTTATCTCTTTACTTATTTACCCTTTTGTCAAGTTACAGTAATACCCTTAATTAATTGTAGAGAAAAAAATAATCATAATCTGTTTTACTCTAAAAAAAAATCACCAAAATAAATAAATAATAGTTGAATAAAATTAAAATAGAAACCGAAGAGGAGGGAAGATAGAATTCAACTCAAATTTGGAAACTGAATATCTACTTCGTTAATTCCTTCTCTGGCAAGATTTTGTGGTTTCGTCAATGGTGGGTTAGTAAAGCGGTTAAAAGTCTAAACTCCCATGGGGAGGTGTTACGTTTCGTTTCCAATATTAAAAAAGCACCAGTCCCCCCAAAAAAAAAAAAAAATTGTGGTTTCCTTCCCTACGTATGCTAGAGGAGAAGGTGGGAAACCAAATCGAATTTGAATTTTGCCAATTTCTTTAATTCAAAATAAATAAGTTTAGTGAAGGTGAAAACCAATATTTTTTTAATTCAAAATAAATGAAGTTAGGGTAAAATTGACATTTAATCTGGTTTTTATAAATGGGGTAGTATCGTCTTTTGATTTCTTAATTTTAATAAAGGACAAAGTGGACATTACATATTCAAACTTAACGGCTACTTAACACCGTTATAAGGAAGGGGGGCAACAGTAATTTTGTAAAGAACAGGGTTTTATTAGTAATAAGATTAAAGTACAGGGGGGGCAACAGTAATTATCCCAAAGTAATAATAGATGCCAAACAATTTAAAATAATGAAAATTATCATAATTGAGAATGATAATTGATACCAAAAAGAGCCTAAGACCATATCCAAAAAGCTCTATGATACAGTATTTGAGCTCACCTCTAGAACCCTTCCCAATGGGGGTTGGCCTGAGCTTCTTCCCTTTATGTTCCAGTGCGTTAACTCCAATTTCCTAGGCCACAATAATTTGTATTTCGATAATTTTTAATCCGATAAGGTATTCAAAAGACCAAAGAAAATGGGGGTAAAACCTTAATATTTTGCTCCAAATTATGCCATAACTGCTACTTGTGCCTCTTATGTTCTAACTCCATCAAGAAAGAAGCTTTTCACACACCTCTATGGTTTTCGACGCTCCACTAATGGATGGTGGGTGATTTATACCAAGGTGAAGGAAGAAGCTTTTAACACACCTATATGGTTTCAAGTATAAGGTATGTGGATATTTTAGTCAAATTACATTTGTAGAGAGCTTAGGATTTTATTTTATTTTTTTTGTAATGAGCTTAGGGGTATTTTGGTTTTTTGATAGTTGCAATTTGAATTAGACTAATAGCCTTAAACGCTTTTAGTGCACTTGGGACTCATGTAGTCATCTATAATATTTTTGCATAAAAGGAATCCAACAAAAGTTTAAGCTTCACTAAAAGCTGTCTTGTTTGCAAAGGTTTAGGCTACATTTGTTTGCAAAGGTGGGGTGGAAAAAAAAACGTGTGGGTCTCATGTATAGTGGGGTGAGGGATAAGGAAATGAAAGAGTTTTGTGGAAAACTGATAGTGGTGGGTCCCACTTTTTTTTTTTTTTTTTTTTTTTTTTAACTTTTCCACAAAATTCCACCAAATTTGTGGGGTTTTAAAATGGCTTAGGGTGAGAAAGTTGGGCTACCACATCACCAAACAAATTTCCTTGATTCGATAAACTTGTCTCTCACTTTTCCACCCCAAACAACCAAACAATCTACAATTTTGGGATTTAAAAGAAAAGTAATAAAACTACACTTTTTTCAAGAATTTTCTCACCCATTTTTTCCCACCCCACTTTTATTCCATCAAACAAACGCAGCCTAAGGGGCAATAAAATCCTGCTGTGTAGAATAGTGTAGCAGGAGAAAATGACACTTGAAAGATTTAAAACCCTCTTATAAATGTAAAAAACGCTGAATTGTAGCGAATGTGATTGTTTACCCGATCATATAAACCTGATTCAACCTTAAACATAATTAGAGTTATTAATTTAGTTTTTACTAGGATAATGACAAGTTGACACAACACAAATAAAAGGTGAGATGAGATTGAGGGAGATTGTGATTGCAAATCCACAGGTGGACTGTGAAGTCGAATATGATTTGATCATTTAAAAGTATGGTTATTTAATTTTGCAAATAATTCGCGAATCCGCATTTTGTTTATTGATTCAATAAAAAAGGGGTAATTTTCATCTGGACCCCTTGAGGTTTGGTCCAGGTCACTTTTAGTCCAGTTTAAGTTTTCTTTTGCATATGGCTCCCCTGTGGTTTAAAAAAATATTAAATAAGGACAAGTTAAATAAAAACTGTCAGTTTAATAAATATTGTGACGAAAATACCCTTCTGTCTTTAGAATTTTTTTAATTTTAATTTTAATTTACTAAAATAGGTATTATAAAATAAATAAATAATAAATATTCATCGGATTCGTAATCCGATCGTTCGCCGTCGCCAATGTTGATGACGTCCTTATTTTATCCCGAGAAGCATTCTCCATAACTTGATCAGGTCTGTGTTCTGTTTACTCTTCGTTGGTTTTGAGTATTGATCAGATCTTCCCATGTATCCTCAGCTTTTCTTCTTGTTGATAAGCGCCATCTTCATCATCTTCTTCTTCCTCCCGTTGTCATCTTCCTCGTCTGAATATGACTATAGATATTCAAACTGCACGCCCTCGCTGTTCAACTGTGGAGATCTCCCGAAGTCGATCAATTACCCTTTCTATGGAACTGGAAGACAAGATTTCTGTGGGTACCCAGAATTCGATCTTCTATGCGACGAAAAACCAAATCCTACGATTACGCTCGAGAATCAAGACTATGATGTTTTGGACGTCACTATTGATAAACGAAACATGACTATCGTCCAGCATGGCTTATCTGAAGATACAATTTGCCTTACTTCTGGTGGAGGCCTTGCAAACACCAGCTTCAATTAAACGATCTTCAGTTATGCTTCTGGTTACACCAATTTGACTCTCTTCTTTGGTTGCACCAACAACTCCTCCGCCTTCCAGCTGCCCATTAATGGCAACCCGAATAAGCAAGCTCGGGTTGGTGACGTTACTTGCCCTCTCGATGGAGGTGGTGACGTCGTTCCATTTACAGTCGGATTCAACCCAGTCCAAGCGAAAGAAGAATGGGAAGCCAAAGGAGAATATTATCTATTTTATAAGATCAAGGAAACCCATATTTAATCAAACCTGGAGAACGTCGCCAATGCTGATGACAAGGGCATCCAGCACGGGTTTCCAGCAACGCTCCTATATGGTCCTGCAGCAGCAAAGTCGGCACTGTCGGATCAGTGTGAGCCTGAAGAAGAAGCCTTCGTGGGAAGAAGGCGGCGGAGGTTGTGGCAGCACCGGTGGCTGTGCTGGAGGCGGTTGTGGCAGCACCGGCGATGAATATTTATTGTTTCATTTATTATATAATACCTATTTTAGTATATTAAAAAAAAATTCAAATGATAGAAGGGTATTTTCGTCCCAAAACTTATTAAACTAACAGTTTTTATTTAACTTGTCCTTATTTAATATTTTTTTAAACTACAGGGGAGCCATATGCAAAAGGAAACTTAAACTGAACTAAAAGTGATCTGGAACAAACCTTAGGGGGTCCAGATGAAAATTACTCATAAAAAAATCTCGACTTTTACCCATATGATAAAACTCATGACTAATTATGGCCAAACCGAGTTATAATTATATGCAAATAATTCGGGTAGGTAAATAACAACATAAGAAAAGGTAAAAACCATCAATGTTTCCCTACAAACAAGTTATGGCTAGTCTTTATTTTTCTTCCTTCTCCAAAATTTCATAAACTCATTCTTTGATACTCTAGGCTTTGATCTCTTGGTGGCTTGGGTTGCGATTCGTGGTAAAACTCTTACTTTTATGTGATTTTTTCTATTTTTCTTTTTACAAAAGATTTCTACATATTTCTACCAGATTCAAAAATTATTCCTTTGCTATAAAAAAAATCCTGGAAAAATTTTTAATATTTAAATGGAGAAAAGTTGTATGTAATGCTAACATACAACCCCATTAATTAAAATGAAAATAGAATCACTAGAATGTTGGCTATATGGGGAGAAAATCCGTATGAATTTTGTTAGAGAATCACTTTATTCACCGTGAAGTTCAAAGAAGACCGGAAAATAGAAAAAAAATATCAAGACTGAACTAACCAAAGCAACAACCAACTGCACTTTGCAAATGCTTTTCATAGCTTCACATTACAAACAGTAAAAATGAGGTAAATGAGCGACGGCAATGGTAGTGCGATTCTAAATTTTCTCCGATTTGGTTTAGGTTCAACTCAGGATGGACGATCCACATAAAGAGACTATATCAAATTGGTTCAGTTGTGTTAGGTTTCTATTGTACTTTCTTCTTCGGTTAGTATATGGTTTCGATTATATTTGTTTTAAGGGATAATTACTATTGCACCCTGAACTATTGCTTAATTACTATTTAATCTCCTACAATTTTTAAAATTATTGATCTAACCTTAGACTCTTCTTATAATTACTAATGTCCCCTTGCTGTCAAGTTTTGTTAGTTAAGTAATAATGTGGTATCTTTGATTTATCTAAAAATTCAAAAATAACACTAAGATTTTACTTACACTTTAAACTAAATTATATTACTACTTTTAGTAATTAGGAAATTTTTACCATAATTTAACAATCTTATTTTATGATCAAAATAAAGTGAGCAAAGAAAATAAAAGCAAATATTGTTTTCAAAATATAAGGAAATAAAAATATGGTAATTCTTTATATTTGATGGGTTAGTTAAGTTAACCTTAGAAAATAGCAATGTTGATTGTTGACAGCAATGTTGACGGTTAGATAATGTCTATTTCTTCTTCTTCTTCTGTTTCTTCTCTATTTCTTCATCTGATTCCTTATACTAAGTAAAATTACAAATTCCACATTAGAATGCTCCAAATCATAATTTATTCTCATGAGATATTTTTTACCACACATTCCCTCACAATTGAAAACCACAAACGAACAAAAAAAGAGAGAGAGTAAGAGAATAGATAAATACTTGAAGAATTCTCTCGAGAATAATGTGATGCGCGACAATGGATAAATAATTTACTAGAAATAGTTGAGAATCCCAATCAAGAAAGTAGCGATGATTGTTGTGAGAAATATCAAGAGGGTTTGCAAGTGAGATGAGATAAAATGAGTTACCTATGAAACAAGATTTGTTTTTCACTTATTCAAGACGACAACAAAAAAACTATTAGAATTATAGGGATTTTAGTGATGAACTTATAACTTGATGAATGTAGGTGAAAGAATTTAAACAAAGCCAATAAAAAAGAAACAGACGAAGAAAAAATAGATGTTACCACCAACGAGAATCCACAACAAGTGATATTAAGTTAAACCTAACTAACCTATAAATAATGGGGGAAAATAGGTATTTTATTGAACGATTTAGATTTAGTTTAATAAATATGATGGTAATATTTAGAGCCATTTATCTAACCTATTCACACATCCGTCCAGCTACACTTTAGCCTTTATTTATTTACTTTTTAATTTGACATAATCAAATTTAGGAGGTTCTTATTATTGATAGAATTTTGTTTGTATGTGAATCCAAAATGATAAGAATCCAAGTGTAAAATTTATATTTCATATATTTTTTAAACAAAGATAATATTATTTTTTAATTTATTATAAGGACAAAATAGATATTAATCATTCAATTATAACAGTCTCTAAACACGGATAAAATTGAAAGAGACAACAGTAATTTCACAAAGAATAAGGTCCTTATATAATTAAGCAACAGTAACCGAGGCAATAGTAATTATCCCTGAATTTTAATTTATTCAATTTTAATTGCATTTCTTCTCACTTCCCCAAAAAGAAAGAGAGAAAACTTCCTGATCCCCCTGTCTCTCTCTCTGAACCGTGATTGTTCAGCTTGCTTGATTCTGATTAGTGATAATAGGATGGATACCTGATTTATGAGCTGAGACTTCTGTAAACTTCAATTCGAGAAAGCAATTTACCAGATCATCTGAAGTTTAAGAAGCCATGGCGGAAGGCGACAACGGCACTCACACTCCAAAGACGAGACATCGTCCAATCGTGCGTATTGGAATCTTCCTGATCTCGCACAGCTTCACTGTCTGGTACTTCATCCTTCTCTTCCATGTTTCAGTTAGTCTATGTTGCTTTATCCTGTGTGTTAGAGAAATACGTTTCGGGACAAAATTTGTTGCTATTTGTAACAATTTGGTGCAAACAATGAAGAAACTTATTTGAGTTTGTGGAATGGGTCAGTGTGGTTTGCTGTACTGCTGGGATAGTGGCTCTTTTGTTGCTACCTGTCTTGGCGAAGAACACATATGTTTCTGAGAACGCCCTCATGCCTGGTCAGTCCTGCGTTTCTCTTCCTTCTTTCCACCTTAATTATGCTGTTCAGTTCAACGATTATCACTAGTTTAGTTGATTTTAACATCTGCTGTAGTGATTGAATTTCATTTGATGGGTTGAAATGAAATGTTCACAATGTGCTTTTACATTCCTGCTTCTGAACTCTAAACTTAAAGAACTGATTTGGATGTGTGTTGTCCACACCATTATTTCTGGTGGTGCTTCAGTATTCCGGTCTTGACTGACTATTTTTTCTTCCTTCAGGATCAGCCGACCCCATGTTATCTATTCGAGATGTAACAGAGGCAGATAGATTGGTTAAGGATATTATTGGCTTGAAAGAGAAGTCTAGAGATGCGGGAAAGTATGTGTACCTCCATTTATTCTCCCACATCCCTAACCCTCCAGGGGGAAAAAAGTTGTTATTGTTGTTGACAGTTGATTCTTATGACACTTTTATTCTTATGGCACTCTTGCACCAAGCTGAGGGATCTTTTGCATCTGTAGTTTGTAGACATAGCTTACCACAGATTTGACACCAGAATCTATTAGAGTTATGCTACCCAATATCATTAGGTATGACTCAGGCAGGTGCCTACTTGTCAGGTGTGGGGTGCTTTGTAGTGCAGTAACTAGTCTTAAACACGTCAAGTTGAGTGGGAAATTAGCTTGTGACATAACTACCTGTATGGGAAGCAACTCGGATATGCATGAATTTCTGGTCAAATGGTCTATTCATTGACGAGAATAGGTCTCTAAAAGTGTGTGCTGATATAATTGTCAAATTTGAAGAGGGTGGTCTGAAAAATAGCAGGAATTCAAAAAGAGACATTGAAAAAATTGGAAATATCAAGGAGTTACTAAAATAGATAGCAGTTGAATAAGAAGTTCAGTTCTGGTTTTTTCTTGGATATAGCAACTAGAACCCAAATAGAGACATTAAATAGATTTAGTAACTAGGGACAGAAATAGTAAATGAATTGGACTTATTAATATGTAGACAAGTAGAAAGTAAGGATGGAGAACATACCACAGCACATAGAATCAGTCGTGAATGCCCAGTAGAAATTTATCCAGTGAACGTAATTGTTTTGCTAAATCATCACTATAACTTGATCTGAAACTTTAGTGACGAAGAGGCAAATAAGAAAAGGATATCTTAGGCTTCTCACCTACTGTGGAGGAGGAATACCACCAACTCCAGCCTTGGGAGTCTACCAAGGTTTCCTTGCTGCATCACACGGTACATCAATTCTGAACCCCACGGAATCATGACCTCTCTCACAGAAATCCGTAACATTAACTTAGCAGATTGTTCAAATCAATGGGGGTATGGTGAATTCTTTACATCTTGGTTCGTTTTTTTTTTTGGGTCGGGGGGGGGGGGGATGGATGAATAACTATCATTAAAGAGCCCAAAGGGAGGAAAAGAATGTACAACAAAAGGGACCTGGGGGGGGGGCAACAACCTTCAAGAGGGAGGTAGGAGAGTAGAGCTCAAACCCTAGGTAACAAGAATGAGCCTGTTCCTTGGGATATCTATAACAAGGGGGTGTAGAACTAATTGAAGCCTGTAGAGACATAAAAATAGATGGCTTTCCAAATCAAATCTAGAACTCTATATTTGGAAATCTGTCTCCGAAGATTACGCTCCCACCACAGATGGTGAACAATGGCACTGAAGATCAACTTACCGACATGGTCACAAATAGATGTCCTTGCAAAGGATCTCGTGATCCAAGACCAATCCTGACCAAAGCTGAATGAATGTCTGGAGCAGGGCCAAATGGAGGAGGGGGCTTTCTCCCAAAGGAATGGGTAAAGGTGAAGGTACAAGTGAAGAACTGGTAGTCAAGGTCCTCTGGACCATTCCAGCAAAGGATACAGTTAGGGTCAATAGTGATATGGCCGTTAATGAGGAAAGCTTGGGTGGGAGGCCAAGGTTGAGGGCTCTCCAAAGGGTGAGGGAGTGTCAGGGCAGATCATTCTAGAATTTTTACAGAATAGAAACTATGGCTGTATTGTAACATATCTATCCATCCCTTATAAATAAAAATGATACTAAAATAAAGAATACAACTAATTTTATTAGAAACTATAACAAATCACTTATAGGCCTTAAATCTCTCATATTTGGGTTCATAGAATTGCCTCATCATAATAGTAAATCCGAAAATACTAAGTCAACATATCCCATACCATTGGGCACCCAAAATTAAACATCTTGATCCATTGTTTGCCTATTCCAATGTGCCTGGTTTACTACTAGCCTTCTTGCTCTTCTAAACAGCATCACATCATTTGCACCTCAGTACCTTGCATTACTTCCTCAAGGAACCTTTTTTTCTCGTCTCCATCTTTGTGATTAAACTGCTTGGTTTGAATAAAATGAAGCATAAGCTGTGTTCCTCTGTCTTTTACAGCCTTAGAGTTTCTTGTTACATGATCTAACATAACTTGTGCTGCAATGCGTTCAGGTTAGGCTATTATGATGTGATCATGGGTTCTGAGACCCTTAAATTATGATCCCCCAAGAATGTTAAACAACTCAAGTCAATAACAAAGTGGTAATTATGTGATTAACATGAAAGTCATGACCAACAGAGGAAGAGAAACAAGTTATGGACTTTAAAGAAAGTGAATATTTTTAAGTTAGGGCCATGGTATAAATTTCGGTTGAAACTACCAAAATTTCGACTGAAATTTCGGTTTTCGAAAAAAATGGGACAATACTTGGGTGGAATAAAAAACGTACCAGGTTTCCACTGAAATGGTCGAAATTTCCACTGAAATGGTTGAAGCATGTGAGATTTTGCAGGTTTTGACATCTTCTGCTCAGTTTCGCCATTTGAGTTTTGACCCTCAAACCATTTTTGGTTGGTTTTTGTGTTTTCAACCTTTGTGTCACCCTAAATCAATAACTCATTTGTCAAAACTTGTTGAAACTTGGGAGAAATTGCTGGAAATTTGTTGAAACTTGTCAAAACTTGGGGGAATCCAGGTTTCAACCGAAATATCGGTCAAAATCACCATATCTCGGTTTCTTGGCTGGTCAAAACCAGCCTCAAAACGGAGATTGCGATCCTTGGTTATGGCTAATTCTGGAAAACAATAATAAGGGCAATGATTGAAATAACTAAAAACTGAAAGGGGCTTAGTTGTAAAATTAAGGGCTAAGCCTATAAAGGAGGGTTGTCTTCAATCTCTTCTCAGCAGTCCAGCAGCAGAGAGGACCTGCTTCAAAGGAGATGTCTTGCAAGGGAGATCCAATCAAGATGGGGCATTGAAGATTGAAACCCAAGTCATCTAAAATATCAAGTATTGACAAAATTGACTACTGGGGAACAAATAGAAACTGTTCTGCAATCAAATCTGGCATTAAAGAAGTACAAATTCTGATTTGTTACTTGATTTTCAGAGGTTCAGCAGGTTAGTGGAGTTGCAACTTGCAACCTGGGGCTTCACAGAAAGAGTTCCCTAGAGGTGAAAATATCTTTCTAAAGAGAAGTGGGGTGGTAAGTGGTTAGGGCAGTGTACTGTCAGTGTGGGCTGGGGAACTCAGAGAGGAATGGAAATAAAGGGAAGAGCCAAACAGGAATAGAGAACAAGAAGATCCCAGGAGAGGAGGTTTTGGAACTGGAGGAAAGAAGTAAGAAAGCCACATGGCCTGCATAAGGATACTTTATGAGGAAGAGACTGAAACTTTCAGCTCTGTATTCTATTGACATGTTCCATCTTAGGTTACATGCAACCATATAAAGATACAGAAAAATTCCTGAAAGAGGTTAGTGTAAAACTTTTCTCAAAATATGGAATTAACGACTCAAAGCAAACCTATGTGTAGCTACTAAAAAAAAAACATCAATAAAAAATTGAAATTATCTCTTATAACCCCCCTGGCAGACTATAACCTAGTTCTGGGAATCAACTTATCTGAGTCTAGTTTTCCTGCTCAGGTCTTGCTAGCTTATCAATGATAGCTCTACTGCATAGCTTACTTTTTTTTGCCTATTAGTTATGTGTTGAAGAAGTAGGCTTTGTCATCTTCAATTTTAATCACAGACTTGCTATTTGTTTTTTGATTGTTTTCAATTGTTTTTTATTTTGTATAGTCATATGATGTTATTCTAACGTCATCGTAATCATTATAATATTTCTCTCTTTTTTTTTTTTTGGGGTGGGGGGTGGGGACTAGCTTCTGATTTTGTTGTATTTTACTTTATTACTTGGTGGTTTATGTATGCTTCTGTGTTCAGCATGCACCTTGCCTGCCATCTCTTGCACTAGAAGGTTTTCGCGGTTGTCTTTTGCTCCTATCTGAATCTGATTAACATAATGAAGGGGAGACTAAAAACATTTAAGAAATTTCTTGTTATAGTTCAAACTCAGGATTACAACTTTTGCTACTAATCTGGTTATCTATTTGAGCCCAACTATTTTACTCATCCTTCAATGTCACGAGGCGTTTCTTTTTTCCTTGGAACAATAGCTTGGTACCCATCCAATTTACACCAAAATAGACACTTGAGTGACATTGATCATCTGAGTCCATCCTTCCATGTCTGTTGAACTTGGATATGTTTTTGATAGTTGTGTTTCCTTTTTAACTCTGGAGACTTCTTTCATTGAAGTCTTCTCAACATTAATTACAAAAATGAACAGCTTCAAAGCCCCTAGATGTTGAAACAAGAGGTTTAATATATGGGATATAAGAAGCTCCTGAGACTTGTATTGATGTATTTTCAATACAAGTCTCATTGGTATTTGAGTTGGATTCTTTCCCCTCCCCCTCTTGAACAAATCATTGAGGAAAACCGAAGAGCCTTTGGTGGCAGTTCTCTCCTCTCTGAGTGGGGGACGAAAGCAAAAATTTATTGATCAGTGACCATTAATTAAATCCAAACTTGGTCTAGTAGATGACTAAATATGAAATTTGCATTCTGAACTGATGGTTCAACACATGCAATGATTCAATTGTATGGTGTGATGGCCACGCACCATGGATAACATCTAGTGAGAGATATTGACAGCAAGGATGTTGCTTATTGGCTTTCTGTTCATTGTGTGGTCCATGCTTATGTTTGTTAATTGAGTCACTGGTGGTGTTAGATTGCACGTTTGACAGCATCTGGTCTTAGAGATGTTAACATCACACACTCATTTGGATTGGGAGTGGGGGAAGCTTATGATTGCTTTTGCTGAAAAATGATGAATTTGTTCCCTTTTCTTCCTAATTCCTTGGGTCTCACTCCAGTCAAATCCTTAGGCATGTTTTTTTATACTTTCATCTTATTAATTAACTGTATCTTAGTTAGTGCATCAATACAGGGAAATTCCAAGATTGATAGCACAGAATATGGGAGCGTTGGGTGTTGAAGTTTATCATCATAATTTCCATTCTAGAACATCTGACTTTCAGCCGCTGGACTTTTTTTCTGGTAATTCAAATAAAGGGAAAATCACAGAGAATAGTAGTTGTGCAGTTTATGGTATCAACACTGTTGGAATTATTCGAGCACCTCGTGGTGATGGGAAAGAAGCTATTGTTTTGGTTACACCTTACAATCCAGTGAATATTGAATTAGGTGAGGCTTTGTCAGTTTCCCTTGCCTACTCAATAATATCCTTGCTTACTCGAGTCACTTGGCTTGCCAAGGATATTGTATGGCTGGCTGCAGATTCACGGTATGGAGAGTATGTTTCAGTTGCTTCTTGGCTGAGAGACTATCACATACCTGCATTTGTTGGTGATCTGGGGAAATTAGATGCTGGCATGTGTTCAGAGACTGATACCCTAGATGGGCAGAATATCAATGTTGCAACTGAAGGGAGGATTAGTGATGAGTTTAGTCGTGCTGGAACAATGGCTGCTGCACTTGTCTTCAAAGTTGTGACTGGACATGAGAAAATTGACAAGGATGCTCTTACCATATTTGCTGAGGCATCAAATGGTCAAATGCCAAACCTGGACCTGATCAATATTATAAACTATTTGGCAGTACATAGACAAGGACTGCATGTAGAAGTGAAGAAAGTATATTCTCTACTGAATTCTGTGTTGCTCAAGGTTGTGGGCGATATTCTTCATTTAGTAGGTGAAGTTGCTAGAAGCATAAATCCACAATGGAAATTTGCTATTCCTTTGGAAGATTATCTTGAAGGTGCTGCTACACTTGCAAGTTCAATGTATCATCAAGTAAGTAGAATGAGTGGCAGGTGGTCTTTTTGTTACCTGATACAGTTTCATTTTAGATAGTCAAGGGAATAAAAAAGGAAGCAAGAAATTCAAGTACCAGATTAGTCGACCCTAAGAGTCTGCTACATATCATATATTGGTAAGTGGGGTGTATTCCCTTCAGGGAGGTAGGATGAACATCTGTATTTGTTTTTGTAAATGGCAAGAGAATAAGTATAAGAGAAAAGGAGAACAAAAGAGAAACTTGAGAATCTCAAATCTTAATGTTGGACCTCCCACTTTGTTCACTGTATAAAGGGGGCCAATATAAGAAAATAAAACAAAGGAACAAATACCAAAACTACCCTAACTATCTTGGTATTAGCGCTAGACACTTACACTGACACTACAATCCCGACTAGCAATTTTTAGAATATCAATCATAATGTTGGGCCTCACACTCTATTTGGTATATAAACTACAGGCAAGAACAAAAAAGACAAGATAAATAAAAGAGCAAATTGCACTGGCACCCCAAAATGGAGGCCTTAAAGCACTGACACCCCACTTCATGTTTAAAAAGCATTGAGACCCCAAAATTGGATTTTCATTGGATATATTTGTCCAATTTTTCACTAAAAACCTTTCAGACATTGTTTATTATAGGGATATTTTTGAAAATAAACAGTGATTTAACTGTTTTCAGTGATAAATTTGACAAATATATCCAATAAAAATCCAATTTTGGGGTCTTAGTGCTTTTTAAACATAAAGTGAGGTATCAGTGCTTTAAGGCCTCCATTTTGGGGTGCCAGTGCAATTTGCTCAAAATAAAATAAAGAACAAAATTCTAAAGCCACCCAACTATCTCAGTAAAAGCAGCAGGCACTAGTTCGGAGACCATACTCTTGGAAAACAGTCATACTCAATCACCAATGCAGCCCATAATTTACTGACGTCTTTGTAATCACATTTTTTAAGGTTGAATGCTTCTCTCGTCTGTGCTCCAAACAAAATTGCCATATTTTTTAAAACATTTTTGTTGTTGTTTTTTCTTTTTTAAAGTTAGTTGATAGTTTGGACGTTCTTTTTCTTCTTTCCTCCCCTTGGGTTTTGAAGATGCTGATGCTTATGAATTTTCCTTGGTAGGCACTAGGTCTACCCACTGGTCCGCATGGCGCTTTCCGTGATTATCAAGTTGATGCTGTTACTCTGGAAATTTCATCCAAAGTTTATTTGCTTAATAAGTCTGTGAGATATGATTTTCTTTTACGAATTGGCAGGTTTGTTTTCATTACCTATCTGTTTCCCTTAGATTTCCTTAGCCAATTTACTTTTGAGTGGTTAATTACTTATGCAGATCTAGTCTCAGTGGCTGGTTTTGATGAAACCTCTGGCTGCTAGGAAAAAAAATGCCATGCATAATGGGTATTTGGTTTTTAAAATGGTAGAAACCATATTGGAATGATACAATTAGGCCAATTGATCATTCTAAACTTAGCAGATGAAGGAAAGGGATGGAGGGAGTTGTTGCATAAACTCTGACTTATTCTATGCTGAACTTGATGAAGATCTAGCCCCTAATTAAGGATCTTAGACTTGCTGTGCTGCCCTTAGAAGCCCAAGTGAAGCCCCTGGGCTTGTTGCTTAGCAGCTAGGGCTGCTGCCAAGTAGCACTCCAAGTCATTATTGTTTTTCCATGCTCCCCCCACCCTTTTCAGTTTAGTGATTGTTCCCACATTAAGTCAGGGACAGCAAGGTCATTCAGGTTTTGGTCTTTTGTTTAAAGTCTGTTTTATATTCCAGCTTTTAATTCATGTGCTGCAGCTCACTATTAGGCTTGCTAAGTTAATTAGAAATAGGTTAAATGCTGTCCTAGTTTAAGTCATTTAAGTCTTCATTTCACTAGGACTTCTGAAGGCTATAAATGGCTGACGATCAATTAGAGCAGATGACAGTTGATTAATAGATTATTTTCCCTTCAAGCTTGAGTGCTTTTGTGTGGTTGTGCTGGTACACTGTTGGTTATTTCAACTTAAGGTTCTTGGTGTGGTCTTGCTATGGCTGAATAGACAGCCTTCAAGAAGCCATTCGATTCCCTCCCAACTCGACTAGGCTCCCCCATCTAGGTATCTGGCAGCTTAGACCACGTCCCACTTCTCTTTTCACTCTTTTTTTGTAAAATATGTTCCAATAATTTTTTCCTTAAAAATTTCGGATCCTCTTAGACATCAAAAATTTCAATTTTCATGTCAGCTGTGCACATTGACTGAGACCAAATCAGCCATCAGCTTTTGCCAGTTTTCACACCATATTATCCTTGAGACCTGCATACTAATACCTTTGAAGTTTTATTTAAATCCAAGCATTGGAATACCCAAAACTCTTCTACCAAAAAAGAAGAAAGAAAAAAAGAAAGTCCGAAGCGACCGTCTACGGCCTAGTTTAAAAATCTGGTTTTGGTCTGATTTCATTGAAGATATTGGAAGAACTAGCACTTATTCAGTTGAGGTTACATTAGATCTATTTACCTTGGTTTGTTTTGCCCGGAAAATTAAAAGAAATAATTTGCCTAGGATTGAATATGTATATATGGTATTTAGATAAATGGAAAAAATATAAAGCCATTGGTTTATCAGTAGTTAAAAAAATTGGTAGCAGTGCATAGCAATATATATATATATATATATATATATATATATATATATATATATATATATATATATATATATATATATAATTTTTTTTTTTTGGGGGGGGGGGGGTTGTGTTTGGTGCCTCAAGTTAGAATTACCCTTGGCAGGTTGCTTGTGGGTCCACTTGATCATCACACAGATAATAAGAACCTTGATCAAACACCCATTTGAATCAATAAACCCCTGCAACAGGTCTCGGCAGCAACCTGGAGTTCACTCCCTCTAACACACACATACAGCAATGGAATGGCATAAACCAGATCTGAAAAGGAAACGTAAATGACCAATACTATAAACCCAGCAATAGAACTCCATTACAGAACTTCTCCAGACCTGAAAGCACCATTCAACATGCCCTAACTGAGGATCTTTCCCTCACCCACCGGGTATGCTCATCCTTTTTCTTATGCAGAAATTCCCTGGCCTTCCCCCACAAAACACACACACACACACACAGAGTCCCTCTCTTCCCCTTAAGCCCCAGCACAATCCTAAGACAACCTTAACAGAATGATTTCCATGACTGGACCTATCACAATCTTAACAAACTAATTACTCTATTGATTGATCCCATGCAAATCCCTTGTACTTTACTGCTACAGTTTGCACCCCTCAATATTGGTGTCCTAACAACAGCTCAACAAGGAACAAAATATCAAAAGAAGTAAATGACTAGAATTTCAAAGTCTTAATTAGGAAGGTAAAGAAGAAAGAACGTAAAGGGGTTACCAATTATTGTGTTGGGACACATATGGAAGGAGAAAGAATCAAACGATAGGTAGTTAGTTACAATCTGGATAAGTAAAACTTGGTAGAATAAAAGGGAAGAACTGGGACAGGAGTTTGATAGGGAAGAGGGTATTTTTGGAACAAAATGGAAAATGAAAATAATGGATGGATAATCTTGGAAACTAACGCTGGTTTTGCTTGTATAGATCTGGATAGAAAAAAAAGAAAGGAAAAAAGAAGTTTCTAGATTGGAAAAGGAAAGAAAAGAAATGATCAGGGAGGAATATAAATCAAAAGGAAAAGAAATTCTTTTTGTTTGGTTTATGTAGAAATGGATATAAAGGAGAGACTTTGGGGTGTTTTCTTGTCAAAATGTCGAGACTTATTTTGTAGATGGAATAGAGATTTGCAAATCCCAATGCAATTTTAAACTTTGAATTTGGAATTTGGTTTCATCTCGAGGCAAGCAAATGCATATAATCTTTTTTTTGGGTGAAAAACGCATAGAAAATTTCGAGACCTATGACTCTGTACTTTTTTCTTTTCTATCATATCCATCCCCAGACAACCAAACACAGCCTAACGAAAGATGTGTTGAGAGAAAAAAGAATTGAGAAACAAGGGGAAAGGAATCTTGCCTTCTTCAACCTCGTGACTTAAACATAAACAGCAGAATAATTCTGGTTTAAGGAGATGTTGCACGTTGGAGTAACAATAATTCAAAAAATTTAATGTTAAGCATCTTGTTCACCCAGAGAAACGTTAAGCATCTTAATGAGTTACTCTCATAGTTACAGTGTGTGTTAACCTGAAATGATCAAGTCAGAACTTGTGACCTATTTCTGAAGGAATACTTGACAGTATAACAAGAGAGCCAATGTTGATTTCAGTTTGGCATTTTTCCACATGGAAAGACTTCAGGTCTGAGATTCAAAGGCTGAAACTGCCTGGAGCAGGTAGTCCTGAGCCTTTTTTTTGGGGCCAAAGTCCTAATCCTAAAAGATAGGGGAAAGAAGGGGTGAACTGATGGTACTGATGTGTGTCAGAACAGAATACTGGAAAAGGAGAAGCATAAAGAAAGGAGAGAGGAGGGAGGGGCAGGCTTACATGAGTAACATGACTGTTGCTATGTACCAACTGGCTGATGTAGTTTGCCTGCCTAATTTAACCGCAGGTGTCCTGATTTTTCCTACACCAGCACCAAAATCATGGGTATTTTATTTTTAATTAGTCTTCTCATTAAGTCATCATTGGAG
Organism: Hakea prostrata; assembly: GCF_041222555.1. Lineage (NCBI taxonomy): Eukaryota > Viridiplantae > Streptophyta > Magnoliopsida > Proteales > Proteaceae > Hakea > Hakea prostrata. Next base: position 68,064,157 of record NC_142606.1, on the reverse strand, counting down.
TTCCAGTCCTAAATAGGATTTGACCATTGAATCCTAGTTAGGAATTGCAGTTTAAGTTTTAGTCCTAGTTCCTATTGTGAGTCCTAATATTAATTTGAGTGCTATGTCACCAATTGTGATAAATATAGATTTAATTGCTCTATTGAGCCCATTATTTGATAAATAAGATTTTATTTTGAGGCGTTGCTGAGTTGAGAGAGCTGTTTCCTCTTCATCCCTGCACCCCATTGAATTCTACAAGCCCTAGTTCTCCCTCATTGGATTGTCTTGAGAAACACACTAGTTCCTGGAATTTCTCTGCAAGATCAAGGTCTTTTTTAACTATTCAAACCTTCTGTTCAAGAAAAATTTCAACAAAGAATAAGGTGAATCACTCCCAACCACAATTCTTCTTCTAATCCTAAGTTTCCTCTTCAAGTTTCCAGACACTCAAATCCTGTCCAGAGTTCAGATCTATCCAGCCAGCCACGAAACCCCAAATTTGGATCAAATAATCCCTTGCCACACCAGAGCACTTGATCTGAAGCTCAGCCCTGAAAACTCCTTCCAGGTTTTCTTCCCTAAAACCTTAAATTTTCATCCAGAGATCAATTTGATCCAAATTCTAATTGAAGATTCCCCTCCCTCAGCTGGAAATTTGATTTTTGCCTTCCTTTTTGTGTTTTTTGTTTTCTGGTGTAACCAAAAATATGGGTCGGGGGTTTTTGTAGGGAATATTAGGGGAGGAATGGGTTTATAGGATGATGGTTCTGCTTCTTTTTCGTTTGGAACTTTTGAAGAAGGTTGATAGAGGATCCTGCGTAAAAGGGATGATGGTGGGGAGTTGGCTTTTGGAATTGAGATGAACAGAATGGGGTTTATTGACCAGTGGATTGTAGGAGAAAGAGACAGTGATTTTTAAAATTTTTCTCTATCAAAGTAGTGAAGGACTAAAGACGTGGTTGCTGTTGCAGAGGGAGTCAATGGGGCGAGGATTGCACAGGTAAAAGGAAGGAATGGTGGGTGAAGAGGTGAGGGAGAAGGGGACTACCCACAGAGAAGTAACAGAAGGAGAGCTGGTCTTTCAGGTTTGATACTGATAGTGGAATCAGAAAAAGTGGAGAAGGAATAGCAGGGAAGAGAGACCGATAGGGTGAAGAACCTGATGGAGAGATTTGCTCAGGTTTGCACTGGTATCAGATGGTAGGAATGAAAAAGTAATGAAGAAGGAAAGAAGATGAAGGAGGGGAGAAATTGGAAAACCTGAAAAGAATCGGAGTTCCACGGCGGAAGAAGAAATAAGAGGGGAAAGATGTTAACACAGAAGGAGGGGGAGCACAGAAGAAGGGAGAAAGAAAAGAGTGCACATGCACATATACTCAATTAATTATTCTCTTATCTGAGAAGAAGGATAAATTAAGAGACTCTTAACCTAAATAATCCTGATCCTTACCTAAAAGTCAAACAGGACTTTAAAATAAAAATTACAATATAACTCAATTGGTGTTTTGGTAGAACAATATAACTCAATGAATATATCTAAATAATTAAATATCCTTTTTAACAATAAACTTAATTGGACCTAGTTCATCTTTGTTTGGATACCAAGGGGGTTTGGGTCTGTACAAAACTGTGCTGCATCAATATTGATTTTGTGGTGGGATTACTCTGGTGGATCAGTAGCCATTTTTGGGCAATATGCTGTTCATAGTTGTCCGAAGTAAAAGAAGCTTTAAGGAGGATGAAACTCGACAAGACACAAGGTCCTGATGAAATCCCAATTGAAGTATGGATGAGCTTAGGAACCCATGGACTTGTATGGTTGACTAAGTTGTTTAATAAGATTATGAGCACAGGGAAAAATGCCAGATGAAGAAGCGTCGTGGTTCCAATTTACAAAAATAAAGGAGATATTCAAAGTTGTAATAACTATAGAGGCATTAAATCGATGAGCCATACTATGAAATTATGGGAGAGAATAATTGAAACCCGTTTGAGACACTTAACTACAGTTATGGAGAACCAATTTGGGTTTATGCCGGGAAGATCTACAACTGTTGAAAAAACTAATAGTGGTAGAATGGCTTATTGATCAATGATCTCAAGCCCTCTATTTATAATTAAGTGGAAAGTACATTATTACAAGGAATAGAATTTTACATGAATACAAACTTTAATTTAACTCCTATACAAACTCTAATTGAACTCCTAGTAGAATCCAACACTCCCCCTCAAGTTGAGGCATAGATATTAGTCATGCCCAACTTGCCTACAATAGGAAGGAAATCTCTTTCTTTCAAACCCTTAGTGAAAACATCTGCTACTTGGTCTCCAGATCTTACAAAAGGCATACAGATAAGCCCTTGTTCCAACTTTCCTTTGACAAAAAACCTGTCAATTTCAATGTGCTTAGTTTGATCATGTTTCACCAGATTATTAGCAATACTAATAGCATCCTTGTTGTCACAATATAACATCATAGGGTTTGGAACTTGGACTCCAGTATCTTGCAGCAAACCTTTCAACCATAGTAGCTCACAAACTTCACGAACCATAGCTCTATATTCAGCTTCTGTACTAGATATAGCTACCACATTCTGTTTCTTACTTCTCCAAGTAACTAGATTACCTCCAACAAAGGTATAGTAACTTGAAATTGACTTCCTGTCTGGAGATCCAGCCTAGTCTGCATCAGTGTATGCTTATACTTTTAGATTATCAATGGGTGACAGAAGTATTACTTTTCCAGGAGTTCCCTTCAAATACTGTATTATTCTAGTAACAGCCTTCATATGAGCTAAATATGGATCATGCATGAATTGGCTCACTATCCCTACAACATAAGCGATGTCTGGCCTGGTGTGGGACAAGTAAATAAGCTTCCCTACCAGCCTTTGGTATCTTCCTTTGTCCACTGGTTTTTCCTCTTTTTCTTTAAGTTTAGCTTCAGCTTCAATAGGAGTATCAACTGCTTTACACCCCAACATTCCCACTTCTGATAATAGATCTAGGACATACTTTCTTTGGGATAGGAATATACATTTCTTTGATCGAGCCACCTCAATCCCTAAGAAATATTGTAACTTCCCTAGATCTTTAATTTCAAACTCTTTGCCAAGAATGTCCTTCAACTTTTGAATTTCTTCACCATCATTCCCTGTGATGACAATATCGTCTACATAGACAATGAGAAGTGTGATGTTAGTACCTGACTTCTTGACCAATAGTGTATGATCAGCATTGCTTTGCTTGTACCTAATAGAAGTCATTGCCTTCAAGAGGCGTCCAAACCGGCATCTAGGAGACTGTTTTAACCCATAAATTGACCTCTTTAACCGACAAACTTTCCCTACAGTATTGTCATCGGAGAAACCATGTGGGATTTTCATATAGACTTCTTCTGCTAACTCCCCATGTAAGAAAGCATTCTTTACGTCTAGTTGGTGTAAGTTCCAGTCTTTGTTCACAGCTACAGACAACAGAACTCTGACAGTGTTTAATTTCACAATAGGGGCAGAGGTCTCCTGATAATCAATCCCATAGGTCTGGGTAAACACCTTTGCAACTAGTCTAGCTTTCAACTTGTTGACTGATCCATCCATATTTTGTTTAACCACAAATACCCATTTGCAGCCCACTGGTTTTTTTCCTGGAGGAAGTGTAACCAGCTCACAAGTGTCATTTTTCTTCATTGCATGCATTTCCTCTACCATAGCTGCCTTCCATTTCTTATCAACATAGGCTTCTTGCCAACTTTTAGGAACAGATACAGATGATAAAGAGGATATAAAAGCACGGTTGGAGTCAGACAAAGAGTTATAAGAAACATATTTAGCTATGGGATGTTGAGTACAAGATCTGACCCCTTTTCTAACAACAATAGGAAGATTAGAAGAAGATACCTTAAGGGGAATAGTAGAATTTGATTTTGGAGCAGGAGACTGAAGTGGTAACGTATCACCTTTCTCCACCTGCTTTAGCCGGTTGTAATTCTTCCTTTGATAAGTTTGCACCTCCTTATTCTGGTCAATCTGATTTTGAAAGACCCCAACAGTGTGTCTCACAGGATTGGTCTCCCCCTGGCTAGGTTCTTCACATGGTTCAGAAAACGAAGGGGGAGGATTAGAGTCCTCAAGTATACTGGCTGAAGTCTCCCCTTGGTCAGGAAACTCTTTTGGGACTCTTAAGTTGTGTTGGTGTGTGATAGGAAGATCTAGAGTCGGAAAGAACACCTCTCCTCTAAGACTTTCCCCTTGGAGAGCTGTATAGTAAGGGCAAGACTCATGAAAATTACATCCATGGATACAATGGTTTTCCTGGAAGGAGGATGATAACATTTGTACCCTTTCTGAGTAGTAGAATACCCCAAAAATATGCAGCGTAGGCCGCGGGGAGCCGGATTACTCTGGTGGGCTGTGATTCAAGCATAACACACGCATCCAAAAACCTTGGGGGAATAAGAAAAGAAGAGGCTCCCTGAAGAATCTCATTAGGACATTTAAAACCAAGTATCCTACTGGGCATCATATTTATAAGGTAAGAAGCAGTGAGTATAGTATCACTCCATTATTGGTCAGGTACATTCATAGCAATCATAATGGAACGGGCTATCTCTAAGAGATGCCGATTCTATCTTTCGGCAACCCCATTTTGGGCAGCCGTATCAACGCAACTGGTCTGGTGTATTATGCCAGAGTCAGAGAGATATCTCTGAAATTCACCATCAATATACTCTGTGCCGTTGTCACTGCGAAGGATCTTTACAGTGGCATTGAACTGAGTTTTAATCATATTATGAAAACCACGAAAACATCGGAAAACCTCATTTTTTTTGTTTTAAAAGATAAATCCATGTAGAACGAGAGTGACAATCAATAAAAGTAATAAAATACCTATGGCCAGTAATAGACACATTTTGGCAGGGACCCCACACATCAGTATGAATTAGCATAAAATGAATAGTTTTTCTATTATGAAGAGAAGGCAAATAAGTAGATCGAGACTGCTTCGCAAAAATGCAGGCTTCATAAAAAAAATCATCCTCATTACAAGAAGAAACTAAATCAGGAAATATTTTCTTAAGAGTTCCTAGAGGGGGGTGACCTAGCCTACGGTGCCACTGATGAAGGTCTGATATTACCGAGGACCTGATTAGAAGATGTAGTCAGAGCAGAAGTAGATCCTTCAATCGGCTCGAGCAAATAAAGTCCATCGTCTAGTTTACCACGTCCAATCTCCTTCCTCGTGACTAGATCCTGGAAGACACAATAAGATGTGAAAAATGTCATTGTACAATTCAAGTAATGTGTAAGACTACTAATAGAGAGCAAGTTAGTAGAGAAAGAGGGAACATGTAAAACTTTAAACAAAAAAAGTGATGGAGAATGTTGAATCGTCCCTTTTCCAGCAATGGAAGAATAGGAGCCATCAACAATTCAAACTTTATCTTTTCTAGAAGTTGGAGAATATTGTAAGAAAGAGGAGGATAAACCTGTCATATGATCTGTGGCTCCTGTATCAATGATCCAAGGAGTAGAAACTGAAGAAACTTGAAAACTTGTAAAAGTTTTACTTGAAGTAGCAAGGTAGGAGTTGGTATGGGTAGTAGAGGAGGTAGTGGTCGAGGCTGTACCAGTAGTAGAATACTGCAGAATATGTCGCAGAGTAGCGAACTCCTGTGAAAAACCAATGTCTGCAGAGAGTGGTGGATACTGTCTCAGAAAGATTAGCCTTTGGTTTTCCCTTTCTTTGTGCTCATATTTGCTCAAAGTCAGCAGGCTTCCCATGCAATTTCCAACAATTTGCCTTGGTATGATATGGTTTGTGACTTTGCTCATACTTGACAATCTCCTCAGCCGGATCAGATTTAGTGCGAACAGACTGTAAGGCTGATTTCTCCATAATAGGAGTATGAAGCATCGCTAATCGACTTTCCTCACACTGAACAAGAGCATAAGACTGTTCTAGTGTAGGAAAGGGAGAACGACTTAAGACTTGCACTCTGATCTGATCGTACTCTACATTCAAACCTGCCAAGAAGTCATAAATCCGAATCTTATCAATGTGCTTCCTATATGTAGTCACATCATCTGGGTTAGTGGGATGATAATCCCCATAATGATCCAACTGCTACCAAAGAGATCGCAAAGCGGCATAATATTGGGCCACAGTTAGTTCCTTTTGGGTAGTCTCATAAAGCTTCTTTTGTAGCTCATAAACCTGTGCATCATTCCCCAACTGTCCATATGTTTCAGTAGTAGTCTTCCAGATTTGGGTTGTAGTATCAAGTAATAGATATCCACAGATAATATTTGGAATCATGGAATTCAAAAGAAATGACATAATAAGAGAGTCATTTGAGATCCATTTATCCTGTGAAATGCTTGTGGTGGTAGTAGGTTTGATAGTGGTGCCCGTAATGTATCCAACCTCTTCCAGCAATAGTCAGGTTAGCAGATCGGGACCAAATCAAATAATTTGTCCCATCAAAGCTTACCGAAAGAGGATGAAGAGTGGCGTAATGTTCGGAGCCAGTGGGAGTAGGAGTACTATTAATAGTTGTCATGTTGACAAAATTATTTGCAGTTCTTTAGGCTTCAACCTTTCGAAGTAACATATATGTCGCAAAATGCAATAGTCGAACAACCCAAACAATTCTAAGTAATGATAACACGTGAAAAGTATCTCCTTAGGTTATCTCCAATAAGTATATTGTTGAACCAAAGTACACCAGGAAAGATTGGAGGGACAACCGGTCTGCTTAAATACCAGACTCCTTAGACAAAATTTTCTTAGACATGCACTTAATCACCCAATATACATTTTCAGGATACCTGAAAAGAAAACAAACACGTGAATAGCGATTTTTTTTTCTTTTTGGGAAATTACAAACAAGTCCCTAGAAAAGCTGAAATTACAAATAAGTCCCAAAAACTATTTGAGTTTACAAATAGTCCCTAGAACTATTTGAATTTACAAACAGACCCTTGGAATTATGCAAATTTACAACTAGGTCCTTGAAAATTTGTAAATTTGCAAATAGATCCCTGAAAATATGCAGATTTACAAAAATATCCCTAGGAGAATGTAAATTTGCAAATTAAAGCCCTCAACCATCCTGTTTATGTTTTATGTTGGGCTAATCGAAGCTAAAAAACAGTAGGTGTATGAGCAGAGTCAGGTCTTCATGATCTGCTCTTTCAACGAAGAACAAGAGAAAAAAAATCGAAGAAATAACTCACTAATTGAAGTTGTAGAAGCAGCGGTAGTTGCAGGAGCTGAAGCTGTTGCAGTTGCAGGAGCTGAAACTAAAGCTTTTGCAGTTGCAGAAGTAGCGGAAGTTGCTGATTTCTTCTTCTCTTCTTCTTTCCTCTGTTTTCTGTTCTTATTCGTCGAATCGAGACGGAACTCTTCTTTTTTTTTTTCTAGTTGACGACCAAGACGTTACTGAAAAATTGCCAACAGTAGAACTGAAGATTGGCGAATTTTTTCCTCTTTCCAGTTGACGACCAAGACGTTACTGAAAAATTGCCAGCGAGAGAACTGAAGATTGGCGATGGGTTTGAAAAAAAAACTAGAAGAAGAAGGTAGGTCGCTTCCCTAGTCGAACGATAGGTTACAGAAAATTAAGAATTTCTGTGATGGTTGCAGAAAATTCCTGTGACCGTTGCAGAAAAGTCTGCGCAGAAAATTCTGCAACGATTGGAGAAAATCTGCGATGGGTTTTGCAGAGAAAAAAAAAGGAAGATCCTAATCGAGCTTAGGTTCTGATGCCATGTTGAAAAAACTAATAGTGGTAGAATGGCTTATGGATCAATGATCTCAAGCCCTCTATTTATAATTAAGTGGAAAGTACACTATTACAAGGAATATAATTTTATATGAATACAAACTCTAATTTAACTCTTAGTAGAATCCAACAACAACGGAGGCTATTTTCCTAATTAGGAGACTTATGGAAAGGTATAGAGAATGTAGGAAAGACCTTCATATGGTATTTATTGACATAGAAAAAGCTTATGATAGAGTCTCTAGAGCGTTAATTTGGCAAGTACTAGAGAAAAGAAGTGTTGCAAGTAAATATGTAGATATAGTTAAGGATATGTATGATGGTTCGGTGACTAGTGTCAGAACAGTGGGGGGACAAAGTAATGAATTCCCGATAACAGTTGGGTTACATCAAGGGTCAACTTTAGGTCTATATCTATTTGCACTGGTAATGGATGAATTAACCAAAGACATTCAAGATGAGGTCCCCTGGTGTATGTTTTTTGCGGTATTGTGTTGATTGATGAGACCCAAGTGGGGATTAATACCAAATTAGAATCATGGAGAGTAGCTTTGGAATCAAAAGGCTTTAAACTTAGTAGATCAAAGACAGAATACCTAGTTTAGTCATGATCGGGTAGATGATGAGGTGGTGATACTTGATGATAAAGAGATTCCCCAAAGTGATTGTTTTAGGTACCTAGGTTCAATCATAAGTAAAAGAGGTGATTTAGAGGATGAAGTTTTCCAAAGAATTAAAATAGGGTGGATGAAGTGGAGAGGTGCGTCTGGGGTCTTATGCAATCGGCGTATTCCATTAAGCGTAAAGGAAAATTTTATAGGACCGTTGTTCGACCAACTATGATGTACGGTGCAGAGTGTTGGGCTGTTAAAAAGAATCATATAGATAAACTCAGTGTAGCAGAAATGAGGATGCTAAGATGGATGAGTGGCAAAACTAGGATGGATAAGATAAGAAATGATCATATTATAGTTGGTCTGGGAGTTGCTCCCATAAGTGATAAGCTTCGAGAAAGTCGTTTGAGGTGACACGGCCACGTTCAACGGAGACCTATAAATGCCCCTATACGGAGAAGTGATTTAATCCAGATTGAAGGAACTAGAAGAGCTAGGGGTAAACCTAAGACAACCTTAGGAGAAGTGGTGAGAAAGGATATGTATAGCTTAGGCCTTGTATCTAGCATGGCCTCGAACATAACTGATTGGAGGGCAAGAATCCATGTAGCCAACCCCATTTAGTTGGGACAAGGCTTATTGTTGTTGTTGTCGTTGTATGCTGTTCATAGTTGTTGATGTGTCACAGAGGTGCTGCACTCTAGGCAATAGGCATCTATGTTTTTTCTTTTTTTATAAAGGCAGTAGCATGTCTTGTCGACACTAGACTCATTTATCATTTTTGCTTTTTAATGAATGTGCTTATACTATAATTTGTTTTTATTTGGTTTACTCATAATTATGTCATATTGCGTTGATCGGTAGGTGGTTTGTGTCCTAGGTGGATGACTTGTCTAGGTTCGTTTTCAGTCTGTTGATGAACTGCAGCGATGTAGATGGCAAGCTTTTTGGCAAGAATATAATAGAAGAGTTGAGAATAATTCCGCTGGTTCACTTTTGAACCCACTCCTTGGGCCATAGGACCAAGTGGTTGCATGGCTGGGCCTCTTGGAGAGCCAACACACTGTTCACGTGAGCAGTAATGTGAATAGTGTCAGAACCTTGTTTTGGATCTTAATAAGCAGACTGTGGAAGATTTGATGGGACCCTCTTGCATCTATGGCTTAGAGGACCGAAGACTTCAGTAGATTTTATTTAGTTTTTGTTTTAGTTGTTTTCTAAGTTCTATTTTATTATTCATTCATGTGGCTGATTTACAAAGCACAGATTTTTTTTTGCTTTTGTTTTTTGTTTTAGTAAGTTTATATTTTTCTTTTGTTGCTGAGAATATTAGCTGGATCAGCAAAATATTCTCTGCCTGTAGTTCCGATATTGCATATCTTGGAGAGAAAGTAGTAGGACCCTATAATTATGTAATAGGCTGTTCTCAGCTCACAGATTTGTGAAATTTGATCAATGAAGCCTTGCTTTCTGTTATTTTCTTGTCTGTTCCTTGAGCGATAAGAAGGGTGAGGACCTTGTTGTTTGAGAGCTAAATACTCGGGGTTGAGGAACCTAGCTGAGAGAGCTGAACTACCTTTACCCCATTACGTTCTATTTTCTCATATTTCTTCTATACTTCTCTTGTTCGAGCTCAACCTGATTTCAAGACCAGCATCAGCCGTTGTTGCTTTGAGAGTTATCTACCTGTTGAAGCCCTCGAACCAGTCCACCTTCATGATTGTGAGTGACCTTGAGTTACTAATTTCTGTCCTTAATTTTATTTCTCTGTTTGTGGGTTGTTTGGGGTAGGGGTTGTCAGCTTAGTCCAAACCTCAAGGTTAGTTTGTTCAGGCATAAAATTATATCTTAATACGATTAAATATCAAATGTAATAAGATTTTGTACTTGCACCCCACCCCACATTGTATTTTATTTTATCTTTAACCTTGAAAATTTTGGTTTATGGCATTTTGAATCAAGGGTTTTGTGGGTTGCAAATAATTGGGAATATGTAGGCTGTAATTATTACTAACTAGAGTTGTGTGAGCCAACCCTGAGTGTTCCCTCAAGTGTAGTGAGCATGGAACTGGTCCCTGTATGTCTCATGGTCCACCCTCTCAAACAAGCTTGCCTTATTTACTGCTGGAACCAATTTGGATGGATATATTTTGGTCGTTTGATTCGATGTTTTGGTTATTTTTTATTTTTATTTGTGCAGATTGGTTGAGGGAGTCATTCGGTCAGTTAACAACCTCCTCGAGAAGTTTCACCAGTCATTCTTTCTTTACCTCTTGACCTCCCCAAGTAAGTTTGTTTCAGTTGGAGTATACACAATTGCTTTTGTGCTTCTTGCCGTGCCACTTCCGATTGTTGCAGCTGCTCTGTATACTGGTGCTAATGGGTTGGGTTGTAGCCCGAGTGACAAATCTAACTCTGCCTCTCCTAATGGACTTGACACTGCACTTGAATCTTGGAGATGGCTTCATGCTGCAAAGGTGGTGTTCATCATGCACTTATGGGGTGCCATTGTTTCTTTACTTCCCTACCTGATCTGTCAACTGCATGGGATGACTCCAACAATGAGTATGCTGTCTTGGGTTTCACTCTCCATTTGCACCCTCCTTATCTTGTATCGGATTTCTGGTCCTCCTTATTCATCTTCCAGTATGCCTCAATCACAAAACAGACAATGGACTATTATGAAGGCTGTGATGATAGCTGCTGCAGCTATTGGCCTGGGTATCATGTCGATCATTAACTTTGCAACAGCTATGATTGGATCTCTGCTGATGGTCCCTATGTGTCTCATGGTCTACCCTCTCAAATTTGTGTACAAACTTGGACGGTTGAGAGCTCTCGCCTTGATGGCCTGTAATCTGTTTCTTGGATTTGTTGGATTCCCTCCGGCAGCATTACTGGTGTTGAAGATCTGGTCTGAAGGTATCAATGTTGTCAGTTTGGGAGACTTTTGGATATGGCTAGAGTCTCTTTGGGCTTGGAACAGTGCCACTTATCTCTACATAGGTCTGGTTCATCTTCCTTGCTGGTTATTATGTGTGCATATTATGTTTCATCCATGTTGAATTCCCTTGTCAATGGAAGCTGATCTTTCGGGTCATTACAAATGAAGATTATGTACTATGCTAGGCAATTATTCTCCAGGTTGGAAATGGAAATCCAGTCTGATTTAGTTGCATCCCAGATCATGGATATTATGCCTCGGAGTTTCTTTGTGTACCGATTGATGAAGGCGAACAGCCATGGGTCTGATAGACTGTCATATCCTCATTTGGATTTCCGCTGTGATGGTACCTAGTCATGAATTGCTTGATCCCCCCCCCCCCCCCTTCTCTCTGATTTTATTGCTTTTTCAATTTTGGCACACAGAGTTTAATTGGAATATGCGCAACAATACTGAAATTCTATGCTTGCCTTCAGGCAAGGATAATCAGCCACTCTTGTCAGGGTGTGCGTGCAAAGCGAACAGGGGGCTTGGAACACCTTGGAACTCACTGCCTTTTCCTCTCATGGGCAAAAGGATTCAGTACTTGGTTTTTTTTTTCTTGGGGGGGGGGGGGTGTTGTTTTTCTTTGATTGTGAATTACCTTTTTGCTTGCAAGCTTGCGTGACAGTTTATGTTTTAAGGCAAAGAATTTGAAGCACGCCAAGGAAAAATGAGGCTGATGAGACCATATAGTCTCATATTTTTATGTAACTAACAGCCACCATTACCTTGTCACCAACAAAATAGACCAGAGTTGTATGGACTTGGCGAAAGAAGGTGTGACAAGTGTCTCCTTGTCCTCTAATATCAAAAAAAATGTACTACTGTTTTCTCCTTTCATTTTTTTGGTCATAAGTTCTCCAGTAAATAGCCAAATGTCTGGTAGCATAGTTTATTAGAGTTCACAGACAAAATATATTAAGGGGCCCCTCTTCCTTTCTTTTTTTTTTTTTTTTATTTATAAAATTTTTTTACAACTTATTTGTGGTCCTAGAAATATCGAGTTCCATCACATGTTGTACGTCTCATTGGACATGACATGTGCATACCACTTCATGCAGATATGTTGGAGGTTGGCCTAGATATATGCAATTCCAAACTATGGCTTTGTCACCTTTTCTCTTACTTTAATTTGATGGAGACAATATCTTTATGTGTTTCTCTCTTTTTGTTGAAGATTGAACCAAGATATTTGAAATGAAACATTCACATTGTGGTAACTCTTAGGCATCTCAATTTTACCCCATCATCTTCTCTCATGTTTTGATTAAAGTTGCAGTTAATTTATTTTAACTTCATTTTGCTTATTTCAAGCCTTCTTGATTTTACCCAAAAAAGAAAAAGAAAAAAAGCCTTCTTGATTTGAAACTTTGAACTCTAACAAATTATGCTATACCTCATATCAGGCTCTTAACTGGACAAGCACATGAAGATCAAATGACAAAAGAGGAAAAGAAAAAATTGCCTTCTTGGTCTTACAAGAGGATTCTTCTCCCAGTTCTAACTTAATAAGTCTTTTCTAGTGGTTTTAGTTTCTAGGTTTTCTTTCAGTAATCTAAAGGAAAGGATTGTTGAATTGTCAGTATCTTATTTATTTGTTTGTATTAAGAAAGAATACTTCTGGGCAATGTGATGCTTATTAAGAGGATGAAATGAACGTAAAAAAAAACAGCAAAACTAGACAATATAGAGATTTAATGTAATTCACACATTGACGTCGAGAATTTTCATTACGTTTGAAGGAAGATTACAGTAGAGACACCTCAAAAATATCTAAAATGGTGTTACAAATTCTTACATAAAACCTTTGGCTTAAATATGGCTAAACGGCTGTGTAAATACATCTTACCATTAAATTTATTGAACTAAATCTGAACCGTTCATGATGGACAATCTAGATTTAATCTTACCAAATTTAATGGGAGGATTTCTAGGGCCGTTCAGCCAAATAATTTACACGGCCGTTCAACCACCACCTTCCAAAAATGTTTTGTTTAAACTCTCGAAATTTCACAATGACTTTATAAGATAACATGAGTAAATATATATAGTATTTCAATCAGGTAAACTGTTCGACCCTTTAGATTAAATCTACTATCTACGATGCTGACAGGTCTTCTGCATTCATCATAGATCAATCTTCTGAGTAGAAAAATTCGAAACAAACATAACAGAGCATCCTACATCCTGCAAAATGAAAATGAAAATTTAGATTGTTTTTCTTAGAATTTTTTATATATTGGGTCTCTTTAGCTGTTTTAATAAACAAATTTTTTTTTGAAACATACGTTTTTTATATATTGGCAGTATTAAATGCTTTCATAAACAATTTTATCGGCTTATGTTACCACATGGGGCCAAGGTGAAGAAGCATTGCAACTATCTGTTTGTGTGAACACATTTTGAGTTGTAGTTTTTTCATGGATAGTTGATTCATTACACAAGCCACTTGTCAGCTCTTTAACCGCATAGCTTTTCTTCTTGTCAATTTAACCACATAGCTTTTCTTCTAGTCAATTGAGAGTCATTTGTCCATTTGATAAAAGCTGTCAGACAGACAACACTGGTTTTGTTTCATCTTGAGTCAACCTTACTCGAGATAGACTACAGTTTTGGAGCCTTCTTTTTCCTTAGATATATATGAATAAAAATAACTCAAAAATTACAAAAGAAAAGAAAAAAAAATGGTGAAAAGAATGACAAATCATGGAAGCATAAGAATAAATAACATGTAATAACCCAATAACTTTTTATTGCAAACATTGAATAAAATACTATGAAGAGATATTTTGATTGATTGTGGATTTCGAAATGTATTTGTCTTAGTTTTTTTTAATGTGTTTTATCATTTTTTTTCGAAGAATTTACAAGTATGAAGAACAAACTTCCAAGAAAAAACTAACCTTAGTTACAATTATTAAAACATTTTTTTTCTTTATTAGTACAAGAATTAACTTTTTTTTTTAGGTGAAAGGATAAACTTTATTTAAAGGAAAGAACCAATATTACACCCAAACCCTAACATATCAAACAACATAATCCAACGAACAAGCAACAGAGGGTTCTGAATAGTACAGAAAGCTTTTCGGATTAATGCTGTCTCCTTTACTAAAGCATCCACAACAAAAATCAACTTATGAGCCATCAATGGAGATAATCACTTTTCTTTTACTCTCATTATAATGTGACATTAGAGTATAAAAAATGAAAAGAAGCCATGGATAAATAAGAACACAATAATAAGAAACAAATTAAAGAGTAATTTTTTTTTTCGTGTAAAAAACAAAATAACTTCAAGGGCTGGTTTAGTTGGCAAAAGATCAAGTTCAAGTTCATAGTATGAGGTCAAGAGTTTGAATTTCTTTAAAGTAAGAGCTGAAAATTTGTTGTAATTTGAGAATGTACTGGTGGCCTCGATGAACCTCAAATCCTCCCCCCCAAAAAAAAAAAAGTTAAGAAAATGGGGAAGAGCCAAGAGGGTTCTTCTGTGTATCGAACTTAAGACCTATGTAATAAATGTACATGACACGTTTAGTGGAATGTGTATTTATCGGATTGACATCTTGATCAAGATTTTGACTGAATAGTAATGCACATTTTTTGAAGCAAAATCCGCATTTTAGTTTTAAAATTGGCAATCTTAAAGAAGGAAGAAGCCTTCATGGTGTGAAACAACCCTAAGGGACTTACTTAAACAGTGTGAACACAAAAACGAATAAAGTTCGAAGTCTTCCGAGGTCCACATTGACTGGCCCCACGTCCACCGTGATCTTCTCCTTTTTTGGCCTTTTTATCTTCTCTTGAGCTATATAGATGGGCCACAAGCACTTCAGTGAGGCACGTACAGACGTAGTAGAGAAACTCTGAGAGAAACTTCCTTCCACCTCAAGGAAAGTTCGAAGCAAAGCACTTAAGATCAAGTGCCATGGCTTCGAAGTTTCAGGTATCATCAACTGTTGACTGAGGAAGACTTCTCTCTCGACTTCTGAATCATCTCCTCCTTGTGTGTGTGTGTTTGTGTATCTCCGTGTGTGTCTGAGAAAAAGAGAGAAGACCCAGATGTCCGATTCCACTTTCCAATCTGCAAACTCTACAGCAAATGAGTTCGCTGAAGCTTGTGATTTTGAATTCCCAGACTACCTTGCCTTAGATGAATGGCTAGAAGGAAATACTGCTGCATCCATGGCAACAGTGCTGGGTTCACTTCATGATTCCATTTCACCCATGCCAAGTGTGGATGATTCCACCAAGGGCAGCAGTCAACCTGCACAAACCAGTAGCAGCAGCAGAATCCAGTAAGTGTGATCTTTAGCTTCGACTAACCTTTGAAATTCTGGCACTAATTTCTTAGTATTTGAAAGTTAAATGTTTGTGGGTATTCTTTTTTTCTTTTGGGTTAATAGGAGGTTCGGAAACGAGGAAGGGAAGACTAAGAAGGTAGCTAGAGAGAAAGTTGCATTCAAGACAAAAACGGATGTTGATATAATGGATGATGGGTTCAGGTGGAGGAAATATGGGAAGAAG
Source organism: Hakea prostrata (assembly GCF_041222555.1). Taxonomy (NCBI): domain Eukaryota; kingdom Viridiplantae; phylum Streptophyta; class Magnoliopsida; order Proteales; family Proteaceae; genus Hakea; species Hakea prostrata. Next base: position 68,048,265 of record NC_142606.1, on the reverse strand, counting down.
ATGGTGAAGAACAGCCCAAATCCAAGGTAATGTTTAGGTTAAGAACACTCATATACAGTTCTTTTGATCAACATTTTTTTCATTAGGGTTTTAATTAATACGAAAAAATGCATTTGAATTCTTATAGTGTAGGGATCTCTTGTTATATGTCAAGTGAGGCCTGATCTAGTGTTTAGACTCTCAATTTGGGCTGGCTTAGTATGGTATAGGTTAAAAATAGTTTGATCTAAAATGCTTCGTGATCTCTGGAGGTTTTGTGTATTATTCAAGTACCTAACATTTCTACTACAATGTGGGATAAATAATTCAATCTTTTTCTCTTTGTTTGAAGAGTGAATTCAAACCTTAAACATTTCATTTTATGCTTACCAGGAATTACTACAGGTGCTCAGTTGATGGCTGTCCAGTAAAAAAGCGGGTTGAACGCCAAGCTGAAGATCCGGGATATGTTATAACAACATATGAGGGTACCCATAACCATGAAACTCCTCCACCCTGAAGACATTTTCCCTCTTCCTTCACTCATTTCTGATGGTATCTTAATCATCCAGTTGTATATTTTACTAAGTACATGATACAAATTAATATTTAACCATGTTAATCTCATTGTTTGCATGGTAGAACAAGTGTAATGGATGTCTATCCATATGAGAAGGATTAGACATATATAGATGTTGCAATTATCCTTCAATCTTAAATGGTTTCAGTCCTCTTTATGAATTTGATATTTAACCAGGTTTAGGTCAACAGCAATTGATGGCACAGGTATGTAGAGGAGGACCCATATGTGAAAATCTCTCTTAATTACTTCTTCTCTAATGGTGCTTATATATCAATTGTGGTGCAAGGGTTTTTTATGATATTATCTTCTTAGAGGAGGCCATATGGTGCTTTCACATTTCATGACTTTGGCTTGTTTTTGTTCAGCATAGGTTTCTTGGAAAAAATTGCTGAGGTATGTCTGCAAACCCCCCCCCCCCCCCCCCTTTCTTCCCTGGATTCTGTTTGTGCAAAAGCCTTTGGACTGGGTTTTATAGGTTTTTCAGTGAATGTAATCATGTCAGCTTAGAAAAAGTAGTGACAATTAATTGATTATATTTTATGTCAATACAACCCTAATTCACATGGATTTCATTTCCTTGATGTGTTTACACACCTTCTAGATTTGATCTGTTATCTAAAATGATATGATTATTAGGGTTGAATGACAGACTAAACACAAATACAAAGACATAGGATTTACATGATTCGACCATGCCGCATACATCTATAGAGTAAGATCTAATCTTTCACTGAGTCAAGAGAAGAACTCCAATCCTTGCATTTTGATTCTTTAACCCAAACCCCTTTGTACAACCTTCTCTCTCTTGTTTCTCTTTCACTGAGTCAAGAAAAGAACTTCAATCCTTGCATTTTGATTCTTTAACCCAAACCCCTTTGTACAACCTTCTCTCTTGTTTCTCTTTCACTGAGTCAAGAGAAGAACTCCAATCCTTGTATTTTTCATTATTTAACCCAAACCCCTTTGTACAACCTTCCCTCTCTTGTTTGTCTTTTGTTTGGCTCCAATCTTCTGGAAGACTTAACTTCTTCTCTTCTTGGACCCCAGTTGTAGACTAAACTTTTTTTTAGAAGATTCCACATCTTTGAAGACTCCCCCTTAAAGGACTCAACTCATGTGAGACCTCTTGGAAGCCTCCATTCTCTTCATCATTAGGAAACTTAATGAACAATCCATCTAATGGTCTAGAAAGAATTAACTATCTCCATCTTGACTTCTATCACAAACACCATGAAACTCTATGTTATGACAATTTATACCAAGTATCTGAGCTCGGTGCTAAACCAGTGGTTGGACCAAAGTAGATGGCATTCGACCTATAGTACCAAGAATGAGCTTTGGGGGGAAGGGGGGGCTCGACCTCGGATCCATAAATGAGCTCAAGAAGGGGCTCTAGTCATGGTGGTGATGCTTCGGTCTTGGGGGCTCAGCCCAAGACCTCAAGATGTAGATCAAGACGTGGGAAAGATTGGTGTTCGAGAACATGGATCTAACCTCTCTCAATAGGTCCATACACTGGGGCTCGAGAAGACATTAGCCATCTTGGAGGTTCCCAAGCCCATGTCAGACAAGAAACATGTTGACCCAACAACATATCCATCTCGAACAACACACCCGTTGAATTGTTGGCTACATGTGGCATGGCCTGTCTTATTAAGCCATAACTGTCACTTGCAGGAGCTGACGTGTCAAGGAAACCAACTCATGCATATAAGGGTGTCAATACGATATCGAAACCGTTTAATCGTACCAAACCGCGCCAATTAAAACCACACCGTTTCAAATTCGGTACGGTTTGTACCGAAACGGTTTTTTGGAATTCGGTACGGTACGGTTTTGGTTTCAAACGGTGTACCGTTGGTATATACCGTATACCGTACCGAATTACCAAATATCGACACCGTACCGAATACTATTTTTTTAATGTTTTGAAGGTTAGTTTTGTAATTTTATTTTAAAGTTTAAACCCTAATAAGTTATTACAATAAGTATATGACAAGACACTGTGTTACTTCTCTTTGTCCAGCCCTTTGCCCCTTTGTATGTCTTCTACATCATGCACAACAAGAAGGAGCTAGCTCCAAGGAATTCGAATTCCAGAAGTGAATCTGGGTTAGTTGAACAACCTCAAGGATTTGATTGAAGCTTACTGTGGTATCGTTCTATCTTTACCCATCTAAACTCTAAAGGTTTCTCGTCAAGTTACTGATAAAAATCAAGCACGGAGGCACAAAAAACAACACGATTAAAAAAAGGCATCCATTGACCAGATCAAGTTCCCAACAAGTTGCTTGATTAACACAATTTACTCGGTTGCAAGTTGCTTGCAACCATGCTCTTCCAAAGATTGTTCATATGATATACAAGTTTCTTTTCAAATTTATATTTATTCTTTAATTACAAAATAGAAAGCACGAGCCTTGAATCCCTTGATGTCATACATGGAACATAAGCAACTGATCACTACATCCCGTCGAATGGATCAAATGATCAATCTGTTGAATCACAAAAAGAAACAATGAGACTTGATGTCATGGAACATCAGCACATGACCACTTCCCGTAGGATGGGTCTCTATTTAATGACAAAAAGAATGGGTTTCATACTTTCATACCATAACAAAACCAAACTGTATACCAAACCGTGCCATTTTTTAATATAGATTTCATACCGTACGTACCATTTTCTAAAATACCATTTTCATATCATATCGTATAAATTCAGTATGGTACGGTTTCGGTATGAGGTTTTCAAATTCAATACCGTACCGTACCATACCGAATTACTGGTACCGAACCGAATTGACACCCTTACATGCATCTAATGTGTCCACCTCAGAAGAGATCCAAGCCAGCTGAACAATAAGATGATCCCAATTGGACAATTACATTATAAATACTCTTCACTTACCTCATGTGGTGGTAATGCTCGTTTACTCTCCCATTGCTCCTTAAATATTCAGTTCAGAGCTCTAAAATCCCATCCTCGGAGTGATCTTGTTATTGAATCTGCCTATATTATTGAAGGTCCTAGCAAACCCTTGTTAGTTCGCTCTCACTTTTGTTTGTGTGAATATATTCTTACTTGATCAACTGGGCTCAACCACAGTTCACTTGGAGGGTTAGATCTGATCATTCTTGATCATTCTCTGGCCTCATTAGATCATAATTAGATAATCCTCTAGCATCTAACACTAGGGAAAAAAAAAAAAAAAATCCTTCCCTCACCTTCTACTTGGCCTGGGGATTTTCATTGTTTTCCAACATTCCAAAGTGTCCAGAAAATGAGCAACACTGTTACTGCGTTGGTGATCATTCTCTTAGAAGACTCCACTATCTTCTCTTATCTATTAAAACACTCAAAAGGACCACACTGTTGACTCAGACAATCCAATGGTCTAGTCCGAGTCTTTTAACAACACAATCATGTGATTTGATTCAAAAGCCAAACCCAGTTGTGCACGCTTCTCTCCTCCCTCTTATACTCTCTACATTGGGGTTTTCACTCATATCTTCTTGTAAGATTTGTCACCTTATATATGATTCATCTTCTTTGACGGCTCCACCTTTTGAAAGACTCCACTTTTTTTTCAGTAAAAATGAAAGAGACCAACCAAAATATTTTCCTTTCCTTCTTTAACATTCAAATACAATTTATACTTTGATTGCTTTCCACAATTTAAATTTTGTCTAGTTTGCCAAAGTGAGTATCACAAGACTTGCATCATGAATCATGATTGGTGCAAGGAAAAGTGATGTATAACAATCTTGTCATGTAATATTTAGAAAATGGTAACATTTTGAGAAAATTGCATGTTTAGCTTCCTTAAAGTTTTCTTTTACAAAAGTAATCACTTAACGTTTCTTTTAACAAAAGTAACTAAAATTAAGTTTGAATTTATACAATTAATCAAATTAGTGATTTTTCATCCCCTTTGGACATTCTTACCTCTAAAATTAATTTATATTGACATATTAAGCAATTATCGTCTTCTTCCTGCAACACCAACCTCTCCATTCCATTTATTTTTCATTGCTTTCATAGTTGTTTAATGTCGGTATGATTATTCTAGGAGTAACTGGAAGGTGAGATTCTGGCGTTAAGGGAGGGCATCTTACTTGCAGTTGAGGAGGGGTTTCGTAATGTCCCGTTGGAATCGATTCTTGCGGAAGCTATTAAATGCTTATCCACATCGGAACTGATTCCAGTGGACATCCAAAACCTTGTTTGGGATGTTTTGTCCTTGGCTTCTCGGCTACAAAGTGTGTCTTTTCTCCATGTTAATAGGGAGTGTAATGCTATAGCAGACTTCCTTGCTGGTGAGGCTGTGTCCGTAGCGTGCCGGACTCTTTGGCCTATTGTTGATCATTGGTTTCTTGATTTTTGTAATCTGGATGCCTTGCGTGGGTCACGCGTTAATATATAGACCCTTTTCTACCAAAAAAAAAAAAATGTCCAAAGAAAAAAAATCACTATTTTAATTAGTTTTGTAAACTCAAAGTCAATTTTGATTAATTTTGTTAATTGAAGCATTGAGTAATTACTTTTATAAAGAGAAATCTAATAGTAACTAATCATGTAATTTTTCATAAATTTTTTCTAATCATCTCTCATGGATTGGCATCTCCCAATGAACAGTTATCTTTTGCAAACTATATTTTTTCCAATAATTTTTAAAATTTTGTTGCGTGACAAAGCATGTTTTGCTAAAAATTGAAATATGAGCATTGAACCATAAGTTATCTACAATCCTTTGGCATTTCTTCTTAGAAAGTTAGGATTTTATGTTAAAAGGAGAAAATAATGCTTTAATGAAATAAAGGCAGTCCCTACCTAATAAAAAGACAAAGTAAATAGAATAACTTTTATTGGGACCCTGAGGTTTGATGTATTTGTATAGTCTTTCTCTATGTCATAGGGGAGACAAATATAAAATATAATATATTTTGAATAGAAAAAAATAACATGAGTAAAGCCTCTAAGTGTCCAAGAGAATATACCCAAGCAAACTAGTGCCCACCTATGACAAATGTTTGCTCTAACCGATCTCTAAGGTGGCAACTCTGAATCTCCACGAACCTGGTCAGACTAGAAAAAGACCTACATTCTGAATCACCATTTAGTGTTATACACGGCAGGGTAATCTAAAAAAAATCTAACTTGCTAAACAAGATGGGCATATTGATTTTCAGATCACAATGCTACCATTTATGGCTCTTTATTGTCTTGTGGGAGAATGAACACCACTCAGTTGTGCAATTACTGAGGTGATCACACACTCGAGGCTTTTCATTCAAGAACTTTGTTTGTAAATATTGTAGGTAATTTTCATCTGAACCTCCTGAGGTTTGGTCCATGTCATTTTTAGTCCAAATAAATGAACACTTTGCATCTGCCTCCCCTAAAGTATTCAATAAAATCAATTAAGGACAATTTGTAAGTTTTATGACCAAAGTACCCTCACATCTATTCTACCGTAAGATTTGCATATTTTCTTCACAATTAAATCCAACGGTGAAGATCAAAAGAGTGGGCCGTTAGATTTTAGACACGTGGATCATTCCAATCGGATGAACATAAATCCATCTGAAAAACACATTTCTAATTCCCCAATTCTCTCTCATCTCCTTCATCGTCTCCGGCATCACCACCATCTCTGCCTTTTTTTTCTAAGAATCCCTCATTTTCTTGCTTCTCTTTTGGTATCGGTGCTTCTGGTTGTTTTTGATTCCTCACACATCATGGTAGACGTCCGAGAATCTTTGTCTTCTCCTCCATGGTATGTTTCTTCTTCTTCTCCTCCATGGTATGTTTCTTCTTCTTCTCCTTGTGGATTTGCAGGATTTTGTCCATATGGGCATGATAGAACACGTTTCTTTGGTAATAATGTTGTCCTCTTTCCCTGTTTTCTGCCCTTCTCTTTTCCTTTCTCCAGAATGGCTGGGTTTTCTTTGTTGCTGATTTGGGTAGATTTTTGTTTTCATGTACTAGAAAATTGCTAGACGGTTATGGCCCTTCTTTGCCCTCCATGTTTTTCAGTTTCATTATAGTTCTTACCAGGCATTGCTTTCGTCTTTCCTTTGTTTGTTCAGCATTTGGTTTTATCCCACAGAAACGAAGAGGTTTTATGTTGTTGTCTTTATTTTCATCCTTCATTTTCTTTGTATGTTGTTCTGTAATCTGTCTTTTTTCCTGAGGTTCCCCATTTCCTGTTTAATGTTCCTAATCTTATTTTTTTTCCTCTGTGGAGTTCTTTACTTGTTTCCCTTTGTTTTAGCAGTGGCCACAGTAGCTGTTTCATTTCTTTCTCAGGAAAAAACCCAGAAACCAAGGTTTTCCCTGCTCGGGATTGAAAGGCTCGGCTTCCTATTTCTGTCTCCTCTCAAGGTAAAAGATTGAAAATTTCCATTTTGAAGTAGCCACATTTTCTTCCATCTGTTTTTGTTGCCGGAGTTGAAGAGGAACTAAAAGGCAAAGATGGCGGTGACGCTGGACCGAAGATGGAGACGATGAAGGAGATGATCAGAGAGAATTGGGGACTTAGAAATGTGTATTTTTTCAGATGGATTTATGTTCATTCGATTGGAATGATCCACGTGAAGAAAATATGCAAATCTTATGGTAGAATAGGTGTGAGGGTATTTTGGTCATAAAAATCACAAATTGTCCTTAATTGATCTTAATAAATACCTCAGGGGAGGCAGATGCAAAGTGTTTATTTATTTGGATTAAAAATGACATGGACCAAACCTCAGGGGGTCCAGATGAAAATTACCCAATATTGTAATGAAAAAAACATAAGAGTTTGTTGCTTGGGCTAAGCAGAGTGAAAGAATTCTGATATTTGGTTTTGAATGCTCAAGACTTCACATTAGCTTGAGTATTGTATTTATAGTGTAATCAATTACATGAATAGGAAGTTGAGATATATAGGGAAACAAACTTAAACAGAATACCAACTCTTAAATAACCAAGTGAAATATAATTCAAACTTTAAACTAAAGAGTTTGTCTCTCACTCAAACTCTGATTTATCATCCCCTCGCAAACTATGGGGTGGTAGCCATAATAGTTTGGAGCGTAGCTGCAGAAAAGTTGTTGTAGGTAGACCTTTGGTAAAAAAAAGAAAAAATGTGATACGCCCACGTTGTTGTTGGTAGTACTGCTGTTCTAGAGAAGATTGCGGTTGCTGTTGTTGTAGTCAGTGGTGCTGTGGTTGTGGCTGCAGAATTGGTTGTGGTTGTGGCTGCATTGTTTGTTGTGATTGTGGCTGCATTATTTGTTGTGGTTGTGGCTGCTGCAGAGTCTATTGCATAAACCAGTTGTGCTCTATTGTGGTTGTGGTTGTGGTTGTCACAGTATTGTAAAGCTTAAACAACAAGAAGAATTAAAATTGCATAAACGAGAAGAAGAATTAAACCAGGTGGCTCATACTAGTTTTGCGATTGATTACTATGCAGAACTTGAGAATTGAGCACAGACTGCGGCTGACATGGATAACCTTGATTTATAATGATTTGAGGCTGCATTGCAGCTGGTTGGATTTGTTGCTGTGGGGAGGCATGCCTACTGTTGAGGCTGCTGAAGTTGTGGATGCCCGTGGAAACCATAATTGGCATCTCCAGTAGATTGTCTAGCTTTGTTCATACGACGCCATTATGGTTTCCACGAGGAAACTACTGCCATTGAGAAGTTTGAAAGGGAAGAAGAAGAAAAAAAATTGCAGGGTTTTAGGATCATTGGCTGTGATATCATGAAAGAATTCTAATATTTGGTTTTGAATGCTCAAGACTTCACATTAGCTTGAGTATTGTATTTATAGTGTAATCAATTACATGAATAAGAAGTTGAGATATACAGGGAAACAAACTTAAACAGAATACCAACTCTTAAGTAACCAAGTGAAATATAATTCAAACTTTAAACTAAAGAGTTTGTCTCTCACTCAAACTCTGGTTTATCACAGAGTGAGAAGGGTATTCCATGAGATGGGAAATGCAAACCATTAGCCCAAGCACACAACATGAGATGGGAAATGAAAACTATTAGCACAAACACAGAGAGTCCCCTGGATGCACATTTGAGATGATTGCTTTACCCTATATATACAAGTAGAATTTGAAGAAGCTGTCCAAGTTTAGATTTCACCCAACTGATACATACCACCTAACATCCAATGGACAACCAGACAGATAAGCTCCATAAATAAAGGTATAACATGAAATCCAATCTCTAAATTAGAATTGAAGCAGATAACCCAATCACGCTCACTATTTGAGCATCCAGATGGAAATCTAATAAAAACACAAACATACCCATTTTTAGTTCCTTAGATTTTCTATTGAATCTAGCATTCAAGCCTAGGCTACTTTATAAAACAAAGAATATACATGTAATCTGGACTGAAAACAACTGGGAGAAAAAACTGAAAATATGGATTAGCTAAACAATAGATAATGTTTGAAATCCAGAGCAAAACCTGTCGAAATTAGACACAAAAAATTCTGCATCTCCCAACCAGACTAAAGCAAGCATTGGGGTGCCAACAGGCTCATAGTTACGCAAGGGATCTCGAAGCTGCACCATTAGTGCCACGGTGAAATTGTTACCTAACAATCCATACCTTCTACCAGAGCCTTTGCCACGTTTCTTGCCTCCCTTCCATCCTCCAGTAACCAGGTCCATGCTATTAGCATGATGGGCTGAAAGAACTCTAGAAGTTCGCTCACTGAATTGATCTTCATCAACAATTCCAGAATCCAATTTCATCCACTCATCCAGCGTTATGGACAGGTTCATTTATCCAGCAACATCATCCCCACCATCTTTGATGTCCAACAACTGCAATTCTGCAGCTCCCTCCAAACCAAGAGAGCCCCTAATGTTGGACCTCTTACCTTCAAGGGCGGAGAATTCTCTTATTGATTGAGGGCATATGTTTGAAGGTGCATCTTCGTCTGACATGCCACATTGTACACGCAGACCTTCTACAGAGAGGGCTTCAATCTTGTCCATTGCCAAAGGAGCAAGGTCTTCCAGAGAGACATACTCTGAACCTGTCTGTGTGCTTAATAAGATTTTGTACTTGCACCCCACATTGTATTTTATTTTATCTTTAACCTTGACATTTTTGGTTTATGGCATTTTGAATCAAGGGTTTTGTGGGTTGCAAATAATTGGGAATACGTAGGCTGTAATTATAACTAACTAGAGTTGTGTGAGCCAACCCTGAGTGTTCCCTCAAGTGTAGTGAGCATGGAACTGGTCCCTGTATGTCTCATGGTCCACCCTCTCAAACAAGCTTGCCTTATTTACTGCTGCAACCAACTTGGATGGATATATTTTGGTCGTTTGATTCGATGTGTTGGTTATTTCTTTATTTTTATTTGTGCAGATTGGTTGAGGAGTCATTCGGTCAGTTAACAACCTCCTCGAGAAGTTTCACCAGTCATTCTTTCTTTACCTCTTGACCTCCCCAAGTAAGTTTGTTTCAGTTGGAGTATACACAATTGCTTTTGTGCTTCTTGCGGTGCCACTTCCGATAGTTGCAGCTGCTCTGTATACTGGTGCTAATGGGTTGGGTTGTAGCCTGAGTGACAAATCTAACTCTGCCTCTCCTAATAGACTTAGAACTGCACTTGAATCTTGGAGATGGCTTCATGCTGCAAAGGTGGTGTTCATCATGCACTTATGGGGTGCCACTGTTTATTTACTTCCCTACCTGATCTGTCGACTGCATGGGATGATTCCAACAATGAGTATGCTGTCTTGGGTTTCACTCTCCATTTGCACCCTCCTTATCTTGTATCGGATTTCCAGTACCGTTCTCCTTATTCATCTTCCGGTATGCCTCAATCACAAAACAGACAATGGACTATTATGAAGGCTGTGATGATAGCTGCTGCAGCTATTGGCCTGGGTATCATGTCGATCATTAACTTTGCAACAACTATGATTGGATCTCTGCTGATGGTCCCTATGTGTCTCATGGTTCACCCTCTCAAATTTGTGCACAAACTTGGACGGTTGAGAGCTCTCGCCTTGATGGCCTGTAATCTGTTTCTTGGATTTGTTGGATTCCCTCCGGCAGCATTATTGGTGTTGAAGATCTGGTCTGAAGGTATCAATGTTGTCAGTTTGGGAGACTTTTGGATATGGCTGGAGTCTCTTTGGGCTTGGAACAGTGCCACTTATCTCTATATAGGTCTGGTTCATCTTCCTTGCTGGTTATTATGTGTGCATATTATGTTTCATCCATGTTGAATTCCCTTGTCAATCGAAGCTGATCCTTCGGGCCATTAAAAATGAAGATTATATATGTACCGTGCTAGGCAATTATTCTCCAGGTGGGAAATGGAAATCCAGTCTGATATAGTTGCATCCCAGTATCATGGATATTATGCCTTGGAGTTTCTGTATACCTATTGATGAAGGCGAACAGCCACGCATCTGATAGACTATCATATACTCATATGGATTTCCACTGTGATGGTACCTAGTCATCAATTGCTTGATTACCCAAGGACTTTGTATTTTTCTCAATTTATTGCTTTTTCAATTTTGGCACAGAGAGTTGAATTGGAATATGCCCAACAGTACTGAAATTCTATGCTTGCCTTCAGGCAAGAATAAGCAGCCACACTGCGTTTTCCTCTTATGGGCTATAGGAATTAGTACTCTTCTTGTTGTTTGTTTTTTTTCTTTTCTTTCAAAGCTACACCCTACGAACATTCTCTCTAAGGGTCTATGACATGGGTATCCTTGTATTCTTTTTATTTATTTATTTATTATTATTATTTTTTTTTAATTTTTTTTATGAAAGAAAATTACCATTAATTAAACATTTTGAAAGCACATACAACTATTAGATAATGTTCTATTGCAATCATCCGTTAGATTAGATGCTATATAAGCTAACTGTTCAAAACAAGTTTGGAGCATAGAGTTTGGGATTTTGTCATAGTCGACTTCTTTTGTTGTGTTGGCAAGCTTCATCAACATCTGTAATTCCCCAAGAAGCTATGTTCCTCTTCACTGCCAAGGTAGAAGATCTAATAACTGTTGATAGTTAGTCTATATTTCTTCTATTTGTATACCATCATTGATTGCTTTATCGACCCCTAATTGTAACCCAAAAAGAGTTGCTTCCAACAATGCCTTTTTGCTTTGTCTTCAAAAATTGATAGACTGCAGATGTCCATCTTTACATCTCTTGATGCTCCATCCTGCCACTCCTAGCTACTGGTTAAAAATCCCTGCACAAATCAAACATTTTTGTTATTTTGCGGTATGTTTGTGCAATAATTTCTTTCTATTTCTTGAGGCACCACATGATTAATGTACATTGGTATATTCACATTCTCCTCTTTTTGTAGTTTTAAAACTACAATCCAGTGTTGTATATTTGCTAACACCTGGGGGGGGGGGAGGGTAATTTCTGATTAAACACCCTATCATTTATTTCTTTCCAAATGAAATAGCATGAAATTATGAATATAGACATAAACCATTTGATACTGGACAGATTTGATTGTGAACATATGTTCTGACGCAAACTCAATAGAGATGTATCACTCCTGTTTTCCGTGCGTAACCCCAATGGTCCTGCTGAGTGAATAGTAGTAAATGCCAAATTGTTTCAAATTCCTTCCTGCAGAATGTACACTCAGGCTGAGTATGCGACCATTGAACTAAGTTTGCTCGCACCGGTAGCCCTGCATTTAGAACACTCCAAAAGAAAACTTTAAATTTTGGGTGTATTGGTAACTTCAACATATGTTTCCACCAATTTGTAAATGGGTAGTCATTGGTCATGAAGCGTTGTTTGACTATTTTCCTTAAAAGCCAATTTGACTGAGAATTCTCCATTTGGAGAAATTGAGGAGGACCAAGAGTCTTCTTGATCCGGTAGAATTACTGGAGTAGTTATTACTGGAGTGGGATTAGAAGAGGATGAAGATATCTCCCTGTTCATGTTTTGCAATTCATTTGCCACCTTCGAACCCAAAGGAGGTTTTATTCCCCTTTCCGACATTACGAGTTATCATATTTTTTAGTTGGGGAAGAATACTCGCAATGCTGTTCCATATATCCATGACCCTTTTCTTGTGTATACCTTGTGATAAAAAATACTTCTATCTTTGAAGTATCTTGCTTTCAAGACTTGTACCCATAGTGCCTCTGGATTTGAGAGAATGTACCAACCTTGTTTTAGTAATAACGCAGTATTGTAATCCACCATTCTTTTAAAATCCATTCCGCCTAATGATTTTGGTTGGTATATCTTCCCCCATGAGATGAGATTCAATTGTTTGCTTTTGTTGGGTTATCAATTCCAAAATCTTTGGCAAAATGCATCTATTTTCTTGCATATTGTCTTCGGAAATCTTAGGCATTGCATTTGGTAGAGAGCCATTGATTGAATTGATAATTGCATCAAAACGCCTCTACCTACAAACGACAAGTTTGATGCCTTCCACATCGCATGTTTTTTTGTCATTCGATCCATGACTGAATGCATTGCTTTAATTTTCCCTTTGTCGGACAACAACTTGGATCCTAAGTACATTGTTTCTCCTTTGATTTCTAGGACCCTTAAAATTGATACTATCACTTTTCTTTCTTCACTAGGTACATTCCGACTGAAGTATGCTCCGCTTTTCTCTAGGTTAATCTCTTGCCCTGTGAGATCCACAAAAAGTTCCAGAACTGCTTTTAGTGCTAGAACTTTCTCTGTATCTGCCTTGCAAAATAGTAATGTATCATCTGCAAAAAGCAAATGAGATATTTTTGGTGCACCCCTCCCAACCTTTATTCCACATAGCAGTTTAAGAGATCTATATTCATCTAAGATACGAGATAATTTCCATAACTAATGAGAACAGGTATCGGTTAAGCGGGCATCCTTGTTGCAAACCCCGTGCTCCCGAGAACCAAGAGTACGGGGATCCCTTAATTTTGACAGAGAACGTGGGAGAAGAGATTAATTCGCGGATAAGCAAGCACCACTTATTGTCAAACCCAAGGAATTTGAAGAGTTTGATTAACATACCTCTGTCCACTCTGTCAAAAGCTTTAGACATATCCAGTTTAAAAGTGATGAAACCTTTTTTTTCCATGTGTTTTGTGCATGTAATGAAAGATTTCATGTGCAACCATGATGTTGTCCGTGATTTGCCTTTGAGCCACTAAAGCCCCTTGATTTGGGGAGATAATTCCATGCAAAAGAGTTTTCAATCGTTTAGCCATGATCTTGGCAATTATTTTATAAGATACATTGCACAAACTGATGGGTCTAAAATCAGAAACTAGAGAGGCATTATCTTTTTTGGGGATGAAACACAAAAGAGTATGGTTAACACCATGAGATAGGACTCCATTCAAGAAAAAAGCAGACACGAATTTGAAAACATCATTGCTAATTAGATCCCAAAATTTCTGATAGAAAAACCCATTGAAACCATCGATACCTGGTGTTTTATGAGGCCCTAAAGAAAACACCGCATTCTTGATCTCTATCAAATTAGGAGTGTCAGACAATGACCCTCCAACCAAGTTAAGGGGCGGAAAAAGGCATTCAATGAAATCTTGGTCAAGCGATTCAGAGCATTGATAGTGTTTTCATATGATTAGCAAAAACTCCAGCAATCTCACTTGGATTAGAGAACACTTTCCATCATTCATAACGGAGGAAATTCCTCGTTTGTGAAGATTAATTTTGCTGGCTAGATGGTAAAATCTGGTATTTCTATACCCATCCGAAATTTACAAACCTCTCGACTTTGAAAGCAAAACATTTCTTTGGCCTCCAGGGCCCAAACCATCATTAGTTTTTTTTCTTGAATGAGTTTCCAATCCGGGTTAGCATCTTGGTCCAAGATATCCACTTCTAGAGAAAGTCTGTGGAAAATATTATCCACGCAACCAAACACCGAGTTGTTCCAGTTTTTTAAGAACCGTGACAGAATAGCCAGTTTTTCATTGAAAGGGAGACTCAGATTTTTTAACCAGGCAGACTAAAGTTCACAGGAAAAATTCGGGGTTGTCAGGTGAGACAACCATGCATTTTGAATGTGAAATAACTTTTGGTTAAAAAAAGACACCCCGGGGTTTGAGAATCAAAGGGATATGATCAGATCTAGTAGCAGGCAACTTTTCAACCAACTGGTTTGGGAAGCAACTAATCCACCTAGCTGATGAGAAGATTATGTCCAGTTTCTCTTTACCAAGCAAGGAGGTTTTTGTTTGTTTGTCTAGGTGAAGTGAGCAACCCGGTGCCGAGATTTCTAGTAAATTTTCATCTGAAATTGATTTTTTTAATTCTGACAAAGCACCAGATGCTGTAAACACTCCCCAATTTTATCTTTGGCATCCAATAGCTCATTAAAGTCCCCTATAATCACAAATGGTTCCAAAAACATCTGAAGAGTGGAAGCCATTGGTGACCAGAAATCCTTCCTATCATGATAATTAGGAGGGGCATAAATAAAGCAAACAAGGTAAGCATAATCATTCCTCCAACACCGAATTAAAAACAGTGATGGCTCAGCCACAATTACTTCAGCATTGAAATTAATAGAATTAAGGATTAAAATTCCCCATTTTAACCCTTATGAACTTGTACTTCCTCATGACCAATGACTTTGTAAAGATTGAAAATGCTTCGGTTTTTGGCAACCCGGGAGAGGTGCTCTCGACAATTTGTTTCAACAAGAAAACAAGATCCGGTTTGTGTTTTTTAGGGTTTTTTTCAAGCACTGTTGTGTAAATTTCCCATTAATACCCCTCACATTCCACGCCAAGAATTTCATGATAAACAGAAGAACAGAGAGTAGGTTTAGCAATCTTTCCTTGACCCATTGGAAAAAACCCCTTGACCCAACCAAACTCAGCAGAGGAACAGTTGCAGAAAACGAAAGGAAAAGGACCTGCAAAATAGCCAGAAAATAGAAAAAATGAAGGAGGAGACAAGAAACAAATACAGGAGACAGGTACAGAAAAACAATAAACTCGGAGCAGAAAAGGTTATAAAGCCATCGTTTTTTAACAAACAACCCATATTGTCTTCGAGCTTGAAGGAGTTAATGCAATTCAGAGGGTACAAAATTTTGAAATAAAATAGAGGAATAATGGCAGTGGTTGCCGGTCACTATTGTTGAAAGGGAAGAAAAGATTAGAGAGAGCAAAGCAAGGAACGCCCGATCCTCCCTTTAGTGCAGATCTCGTTGCAATCTCAACCCTACCGATAGTGCATCATTACCATGGTGGCTTCTCCATAGTTGGCATTCCCCAGAAGGAAGTTAGTCTACAGAGATAGAATCGTCGAGCGGGCCTGAGAAAATCAAGCAAGAAGATGCAGATAATTAAGAGATATTGTCACACCCCACCCACCGGTCTCGGTTACCCGCCTGACAACCCGTGGGAGTGATCCGTCATAGGATCCACGGTTTTTGTCCATCAATAATAATAAATGCAAGTAAAGACAATCACGAGCAAGAATAAGTTCAATAGTTAAATAAAAGGATTATAGGAGTCCAAATACTCCAATAAAATAATCAAGGAAAGAAATAAATGATAAAAAAGAATATGAGTTCAGCGGAAGCAATAAAAAGAATTAAATGATTTTCTTTCCAGTTTATTTCTCTAAAGCTAGATAATGTTTCTCCTGTATTTCAAGAAAAGAGGTCCTCCAGTTCTTCTCCATACAATAGGCAATTGCCTGGCAACCTGTCTCCTCCGCCCATCAATGGGTGCTATAAGCGCATTCCATGCACTCGCAGGAGCTCTCGCATAGGCTATCTCCATTTCCCATTGCAGGTGCCACATCTTCTTCATATGAGAAGGCTCCTTCATGGGAAACCAATCCATCTTCCGGTGTATATCCTCCATCTGTACAGGCTAATATAACATAGACAAATAAATGAATGAGTTCCGACGAACTCAGTAAGAACAACAATAATTCCCATCCATACGTCAAACCATCAGTAATGCATATATGATATGTATGAGCGCAAGTACGAATACCGCTAAGATCTAACTGTGCAAGTCTTTAACAGTTGACATGCTTTAAGATATACACCAGCCCTCCTCTGGGTAGGTCTAGTCACTCTGATCCAGCAAGGATTGGTTACCTCTGTAGGGATCCTTGGTAAAATGGAAAGTCCACACCTGGCTCTTAAACCATGGCTGGGGTTAAGTCAACTCTCACCACGACCATTGGCATGAGTACTGGCGCATGTCGGGGTTTCTAATCCACTACAAGTCATAATGGTAACTGTTGTGGAGAGCATATAGCCCGAGGGTCCCCTCAGGAGAGACACACACCCCCACTCGGGAGGATGTGTCCCCCTCCCTCAAGAGGTTCAGAGAAGATCCTCGGGAGAGACACACCCCCCCACTTGGGAAGGTGTGTCCCCCTCCCTTAGGAGGTTCAGAGAAGCCCATCGGGAGAGACACACACCCCCACTCAGGAAGGTGTGTCCCCCTCCCTCAGGAGGTTCAGAGAAGCCCCTCCAGAGAGACACACACCCCCACTCAGGAAGGTGTGCCTCCCTCCCTCAGAGATTCCAGAGAACTCCCTTGGGAGGAACACATACACCCACTCGGGTAAGTGTGTTCCCTTTCGTTGGGAGACTCAGAAAGCCCTTTTGAGGAGAGAAAACATACCCACTCGGGAAGGTGTGTTATCCCCTTGGGAGCCTTGTTTGAGAAGAGTACGAAAGATAAGAAGACCTTCAATACCAAGAGTGATGTTGAAGACGACGTAGTCAAAAGAGTAAGTTACAGATAACTACTCAACATATCCGTTCCCAGAATTGGGGAGATGAATAAGCGAATAACGGCTCTATCAGGCCCGCCAAAGAAGGGAACGTGATTCCTAAGATATCTCACCCACTCTTCAACTGAATATGCGAAATCCGAGGAGACGCCGCCTCCAGGTATCTTCTATATAAACCCTCATCCTACAAGGAGAAAGGTACGAGATTCATATTACCATTATTCACTACACCTTGAGAACTCTCTCAAGGTCTTCTATTGTTGCCTAGACTAACTTGGGATTCGGAGGCGGTTCCCCAGCCAAAACTTGGCCGAACCATTCTTGTTTTCTTTGTGAGTGTAGGCATCTCAGCTATTCCTATTCAGCTGTAGAGGTCTTAAGGCGGTTATCCAAGTGTCCGGCTCTCGAAGAAGGTTTAGACGCAACAATAACATACTACATGAAGTTCAGATACATCCCCTATGGCACCAACCAACTTGGTTCAGTATCCTTCGCAACCTAGCAATGAGAATCCTCACAGACTAGTTATCGCTATTGAACTCCATTCCATAACCCTATGGTCATCCACATATTGTTGGGGTGAAATGCTCTCATGACTCCTCACTACACCTTGTCCGCTCCTTGGACATCCATGAGCCCAACCCTAACATATGCAACCCTACCATTGTATGACCAACAGTGGACCACTGAGTCTCCGCACGAGCTGGTTACCATTGTAGGATGAAATAGAGTCACATCACCGTCGTCACGGGTCATCCGGCTTCAATTCCCTACCGAAAGGGTAGTAGTATGTGGGGTACCTAGCCATGCAACTCTAGACTCTACCTAGGTATGTCATCTAGTAGTTATGATAGTGCTGGAGACATCAGCAAGCAGGTGTCCCATACCACAACCCTTTGATATCTCAAGCTAAGATATCCCAATGGAATACCCTTTCCATCAGAACCACAATACATCAATCATCATCATACCACATTCATAATTGATAAAGTATATGCAAAGACAGTACAAACAGCAAGCATACATTAAGATCAACAAGCTATTCATGGTTACAGCAGTATTGAAAGACACTGGACTAGCATGTTCAAGTCATTACTTAAAGATAAGATTGTATGTCCTTACCTGTAAATAAGTAGAATTCCTCTGGATTACAAACCAGAAACAATTATAAGACTTTTATTGGAAACAGAGGACACCTATAAACAGGGTTACATTAATATGTAAGTCGAATGAATCAAATCGGACAAAATCCAAAAGTTACATGCTCACTGTAAACCAACCAGTCGCTTAGGTTGAGCGACCGCCACTAGTGACCGCCCCAAAAACAGTGAGTTTCAATCTGAAACTCAGGCTTCTGATCATCCGTTTTCAATCCGATTTTTGAATTATCATAGTCCGAATTTCAAATCTAACACTCCCACAACCAAGGTAAATACGAAACCTGACAATTGACATCAATTTGGTTATCTAGAATCCTCCCCTTGATTATATCAGTCCTTTTCACGAAAGCAAGGTTTCGTTTTCGGACCTGATCTCATCAAGATCATTAAAAAGGTAGGTACTGTAATAGAAAGATCATGAACAACCAAAGAGGAAAACTAATCTACTTTAATCATAGCTAAAGGTAGAGTATGAGTGAACAAGGAATCACTTACCACAACCAGATCAGCTATAAAAGACAGTAGAAGCTTCTGGAACACTAACAGCACTTCAGATCACCTTCCAGCACATCTCCACAGCTGCCTAACCACCAAAAACAACAATCTCGAATATAATATTCGTAAAATAGACGAGGGTTGCTATTTATACAAGTCTGGGGGAAAAATAGGGCAAAACCCCGCAACCAGACCAGGGCGGTCGCTTGGTCCAATCAACAGCCACTAGCAACCGCCCCCTAGTATATTGCTATACAAGGGTGCTTTGCTCAGGGGGTTGAAGTCCAAGCACAACCTAACCCTAATGAACAGATGGGGGATGTCTTACTTTCAATCCGGACATCTCCAGACATCACTTGCCTTCCAGAAGTCCAATTACCAAGCAAGGCAGGCTCTTCAACAAGAGAATCTAAATCCATGGGTTCAGGATATGGATCATGGACTTCTATCCGGACACTCCACAAATCCACCCGGCTAGACCTTCGAGTTCTCGGACCTGCAATTAACATTGATCTCAGGTTAGAAATACGGGGATTGTTACAGATATAGCAGGTGGAAGCCATCGGAGGCGGAAGTTTGCTGCTCTCTGCTTTGTAGGAAAGTGATGCATAGAGAGATTTAATATCAAAAAAATGTGCTACTGTTTTCTCCTTTCACTTTTTTGGGTCGCAATTCTCCAGTTAATAGCCAAATATCAAGTAGCATACTTTATTTGAGTTCAAAGACAAAATATATTAAGTTTTGTTTCTCTCTCTCTCTCTCTCTCTCTCTCTCTCTCTCTGTCTCTCTCTCTTTTGGTTAAACAACTTATTTGTGATCCTAGTAATATCAAGTTCCATCACATGTTGTGCATCTCATTGGACATGTGCATACCACTTCATGTAGATATGTTGGAGTTGGCATAGATTGATGCAATTCCATACTATACCTTAGTCACCTTTTCTCTTACTTTAACTTGATGCAGACAATATCTTTATGCAACTCTCTTTGTTGAAGATTGAACCAACGTACTTGATGGAGACAATATCTTTGTGCGTCTCTCTCTTTGTTGAAGATAAGATATTTGAAATGAAACATTTACATTGTGGTAACTCTTAGGCATCTCAATTTTACCCCATCATCTCCTCTCATGTTTTGATTAAAGTTGTAGTTAATATATTTTGTCTTCATTTTGCTTATTTCAAGCCTTCTTGATTCTACCCAAAAAAGAAAAAAAAAATGCCTTCTTGATTCGAGACTCTAAAAAATTATGCTACTCTGGACAACCACATGAAGATCAAAAAAATTTTGAAGCACAATTAAGCCCTCATGTGTCAGGAGTAGCACTTCTTTATCTGTTTGTGTAATATTCGGCAGCTACAATGCAATTTGGTCCTACCATTTGACACCAATTTTGCTCTAGATATAAAAAAAAAAACCTAGATAACTCCCATTTGTACAGGTTAACTTCCTGTATTATGTTTTGTTCCCAACTTTGCCTTCTTGGTCTTACAACAGGATTCTTCTCCCAGTTATAATTAAGAAATATTTTTGGTTTTAGTGTCTAGGTTTTCTTTCAGTAATCAAAAGGAAATGATTGTTGAATTGTAATTATCTTATTTATTTGTTTGATTTGATTTGAAAAAGAATACTTTCTGGCAGTGTGATGCTTTTACCCAATTTATAAGAGGATGAAATGAACGTGTTGGAATGAACACAAAAAAAAACAGCAAAACTATACAATATAGAGATTTAATGTTGTTGGTGCAAGAAATATGATCTTAGCTCCATGGTCCGCTCTTGATCCAGCCTTCGTTCCTGAGACCAAAACAAGGTGAAAGTGGGCCGCCTCTGAGGACGGGAAGCCACCTTCGACGATCAAGTTAATCCAGGACAATAAATCAGAGACTCTATTCAGGAGCCGAAATCCCCAAGAGACTATGAAGACCAGGCTCTTTGAGGGGTTAGAAAGCTGAAAAATGGGATGGCTGGAATCAGTCGAGCCCTCCCTTTGTTTTCTATTTTTGATGGCATATATAATGGAATCATACCTTCCGAGATAGCTGGCTTGTCCTTGTGGAAGATGGCGGTGGTCTCTGACTATTACGGGCTCCAGGCGCCGTTCAGGTGGTCTCCTCAGCCATCAGGGATGTCTAATCAAGGTGCCTTGCCCCTATTTTGCGGTGTGTCGGAGCCTCCAAGAAGGAACAGAGATATTGTCATCCCAAGGCTCGAGAAGATTATGGTCGTGTAGTATCTTTGATATAATCGAATTCCCAAACGAGAATTGGATCTAAGCATGTGGGCCTTGTGCCACATAGACCGTCCCTGTCCTGCTGGAGATGATGAGCTGGCCTGGGCCCATTAGCCGTTCTAGGGCTGATCCAAGGATTATGCTTCTGGACCGAAATGGACGTTGTTGGAAAATGCCATGTCAGCATTTGCCACATCAGCCTCCATTGGTTTTGATGATAACAAACATGAATTACTAATGGTTATATTGAGTTGTGATGTTTTAGTTCAAGATGAGAACAAGTGGACCAACTCCAAGTCAAAGCCATACGCTCATGCTCAAGTCAAGCCCAAGCCAAGATCATGCCAAGATGGACAAGAAATCTAAGTCAAAGATGACCATGCCAAGATGAACATGAAGATGATCATGAAGAATGGAGTACAAGAAGACTCAAGAACTTCAATGATCAAAACTTAGATGAAATTAGGACTTAGGACACCTCCATATGCACTTTAATGTAATTGTATGCAATCATGTGCATATCATGTCACTAGACTGACCTAGAACATAGTAGGAAAGTGTATGAGGCTTAAGGTTGAACAAAAAGTCCAAAAAACCAAGGCAAATCCATGTCCTAAAGTAGGACAGCAAGAAGAGGCACTGCACGGCCGACTGTCGGTTTGTTTGTGGACCGATTCCAAGTCACAGAAGCTCAGACGGCTAACTGTCTGGGCAGACGGAATTCCGTCTGGGTTTAACTAAGCCATAACAACTAGTTTTTAACGGCTCTTTTCCAGATGGCTGACTGTTTGGCCCTGACTTAGCCAATAACGGCTAGTTTACAATGGCTCTTTTCCAGATAGCTGACCGTCTGGGCTAAAAACAGGACAAAAATTATGTCCGTTTTCTATTCGTTGGGGATTGGCTTTAGGCACTCAAAGGTGCTCTATATAAGCCCAATTCACCTCATTTGAGAGGTCGAACACTCACACTTGATCACCCACTCCCCAAGTGATCCTAAGCTCTCAAATTGCAAGAAAGCGTTGTGCTTTGCCTTCACCTTCTCCCCAACCTTGAAGAACATTCCAAGGTATTAAGCAAGCTTGTGGAAACCAAGCTCGAGGTTACTAAAGGCGTTGTGCTTTGCCTATCACCCTCTCCCAACCTTGAAGAGATATACCAAGGTGTTACTAAGCCTGCGGAAGCTCAACTTGAGGTGATTAAAGGCGTCGGTGGTGCATACATTTCCATTTGAGCATACAACTCACATTGCATCACACTCACACAAGAGGTAAAGTGTCACACCTCTTGTTAAGGTAATATCCGACACTTCTTGTATCTGTATTGGTTGTTGAATTCTAGGTTGATTAGAATTTGGTCTTGGGTGCTCTTGCCCGTGAACAAAGATTGATTGGGTGCTCTTGCTCGTTAACAAAGATTGTGAAGGGTGATCTTGCCCTACTTGCTAAACAAAGATTGTAAAGGGTACTCTTGCCTCGCAACAAAGATTATTGTAAGGGTTTGATCTCTACCCATTGTATTGAAAGAGAATCAATATATAGTGGAATACTCTCTTGAGGCTAAGAGAGGAGTGGACGTAGACTTGTATAGTCGAACTACTATAAAATAATTGTCTTGTGGTTGATTGTATTGTTTAGTTTCATTTGAATTTTCAATTTACCTTGTTTTCCGCACAAACCAAAAAATTGGGACAATCCACTAGTTGCAACTTAATCACCCCCCCTCTAGGTTGCACCAATAGACGTGACGATAACATTAGCCCCCTAATCTTTATGGCGAACTCTTGGCATGGAGATTATTCATTCCCACCTTAATGCGCTTTAAAGTCTTGGAGAATCTTCTCGGGAAAATGAAAATGGCTTCCCATTAAGCAGCTTTACTTCCTCAACAAGTTTCTAGGCACAATGAGTTACAAAATCTAATGTTGGCCAAGAACCGCCGACTATGCCAACTACTTACGCCTTCTTTGACGGTGTGTGTGTCTTCCAAGACCTCTATTCGATTGCCAGTGTTTCAGTTATCTTGCTTCTTCTAAGGACGAAACGTCGTAATGATGAGATGTGAGGATCAGGGAAAATCCCCAAGAGCTGCCCTCGGTTCCTAAAAAGATGCACCTTATAAATTAGAGGTTCGTGATCCTTCTTCGATATTGTTCGTACTGTAACCTTTACCGCTCCTCTTTGAATTCTGGAGAACAAGATTGAGCGCATCCATCGATCCTTAGAGAGATCTATCAGCATCTTTTTAGGCGAAATGGGGAAGAAAAGCGTGAGGAAGACCAGACCCTTTACCAGTATAGCAAGCCCTCCAAGTTTTTCGTCCGAGAAGAGAGAAGAAGAGGGAAGCAATGCCCTCCAAGTCGGTGGTTCCTCTTCGGCTGTTCCGTCCACTGCCCAATAGAGTGCTCCTCTCGACCGCGTTGGTATGGCTACTGTAGCCTATCTTCGACTTCTATCTTTTGTAGAATAACGTTCCTCTGAACCCTGACTAGGGCCTTTGGACTACCCCAGCCTTCTCCACTCGTCACACGTGGCGTCGATGAAAACCACTTTCCAAATCCCTAAGGATTTTCCAGTTAGGCTTCCTGGTCCTTGTGAAAGGGCAAACTTTCTTGTGAAATTTCTCTGTATTTCGATTCTCTATCGGGTGGCTTGAGACTCCCTCTGTGCCCCTTTGTTAAACAGACTTTAGAGTATTGTTGGTGCAACCTAGAGGGGGGGTGATTAGGTTGCAACTAGTGGATTGTCCCAATTTTTCGGTTTGTGCGGAAATACAAGGTAAATTGAGAATTCAAATGAATTTAAACAATGACAAGCAATCACAACACAAGATTTATAGTGGTTCGACTTTACAAGTCTACGTCCACTCCTCTCTTGGCCTCAAGAGAGATTTTCACTAATGATTCTCTTTCAATACAATGGGTAGAGATCAAACCCTTTACAATCTTTGTTACGGGGCAAGAGCACCCTTTACAATCTTTGTTTATCTTAGGGCAAGAGCACCCTCTTCAATCTTTGTTCATGGGCAAGAGTACCCAAAACCAATTCTAATCTACCTAGACTAGAATTGAAAACAGTTACAAGAGAAGGATGTTACCTTAACAAGAGGTGTGACACTTTACCTCTTGTGTGTGTGTGATGCAATAAGAGTTGTATGCTCAAGATATGAAATGCATGCACCACCAAAGCCTTCAATCGCCTCAAGCTTGACTTCCACAAGCTTACTTTAACACCTTGGTATGTTCTTCAAGGTTGGGGAGAAGGTGAAAGGCAAAGCACAAGGCTTTCTTGCAATTTGAGAGCTTTAGGATCACTTGGGGAGTGGGTGATCAAGTGTGAGTGTTGTTACTCTCAAATGAGGTGAATTGGGTTTATATAGAGCACCTTTGAGTGCCAAAAACCCAATCCCCAACGGATAGAAAACGGACACATTTTTGTCCTGTTTTTCAGCCCAGATGGACGTCCGCCTGGTCAGACGGTCATCCGTCTCAAAAGTATTTGTTGCAAACAGCTGTAGAGGATATTTTCTTTAAACTAGCCATTATAGTCAAATCTGGGCCAGACGGACATCCGTCTTGCCTGGACTGGCTCAGACGGACATCCGTCTGCCCAGACGGTCATCCGTCTAGCCTGGACTGGCTCAAACGGACATTCGTCTGCCCAGACGGTCGTCCGTCTTGCCTGGACTGGCTCAGACGGACATCCGTCTGGCCTGGACTGGCTCAGACGGACATCCGTCTGCCAGACGAAAATTTTGTCTGGCCTTCTGTTGTTTTCTGAGAAACAGAGTTATCGTATACAGACGGACATCCGTCTGCTCAGACGGCTGTCCGTCTGAATTCTATTTTGCTGACTTAAGTTGGGGCTGGGACATGGCTTGGGTTTTTGGACTTTTTGGTCAACCCTAAGCATTGTACACCTCACTAACATGTCCTAGGTCACTCTAGTAATATGAATTACATATAATTGGTGCACTTACATGAATGTGTATGCGAGAGTGTCCTAAGCCCTAATTCAACCTAAGTCTTGATCTTCAACTTGATTTTGTGCAACGGTCTTCATGTCCATCTTGGCATGGTCATCTTGACTTAGACTTCATGTCCATCTTCATGTCTATCTTGTCATGATCTTGGCTTTGACTTGCATATGGCTTTGACTTGGAGTTGGTCCACTTGTTCTCATCTTGAACTAAAACATCATAACTCAATATAGCCATTAGTAATTCATGCTTATTATCATCAAAACCAATAGAGGCTGATGTGGCAAATGCTGACATGGCATTTCCCAACAATCTCCCCCTTTTTGATGATGATAAACACATGAATGATTGGAAAATATGAATGATAATTAATAGCAAATAAACACTCATTCATATGCATGTTATTTTCATGTTTTTCCATGGTGAATTCTAATTCATGTTTGTTATCATCAAAACATGGTGAATTCAAGTTTCATGTTTGTTATCATCAAAACCAATGGAGGCCGATGTGGCAAAATGTTGACATGGCATTTTCCAACAAGTATTATAGACTCAATCCAGGTATGCTGGCCCCCAATGGGTGGAGATACCTTATTGGCTTCATGGGGTGTTGCCATCGCTTTGGTATAGAATGTAGTTTAGACCTTTTCAGGAGTCTTACTTCAGTTAGGGCTGTTGGCGGAGTCGGCTGGTACAACTTTAGTAAGCACGGTACAACCACTCGCAAATTCATGGTTTTGGAAGAAGGAACTCTGCCTCAGACCCACAAGAGATGGAAGGAGAGGTATATTGCATGCAAAGTCCCATCAGGATACATCTCTTGTGTTTGGTCGTCCCTCTCCCCGCAAGATATCAAGAGGTTGAATGATAAGCCCTCTTCAGGAAAGAAAGAAGAACGTTTTTTCAACATTTTCCTGAAAGGAGAGGGGGGGCCATTCATGGTTGTGAGATGGACCATGAAGCTTCCCTTATTCTGTGGGGGGGGGGTGATGAATAGTGAGCCCCCTAATCCCTTTCTCTTTCCCAATGACCGAGATTGAAACTATATACATCCACTTACTGAGAAGTTTTGTCTTTTGTAGCTCCTGCTATGTAGATTGACAGAGAAGCCCTCCTTCAGAGGTACAATTTATCTCGGACAGCTGCCAGATTGGAACATGAAAAAGTCCAGGAACCGAAGAATGATTCCCCCACCCCCTCCGTTGTGCTCCCTCAGTCGGTGTCGAGGATTCCTGTAGACTCAGAGTTGAAAACCTTCGAGGAGGTTCTCCAAGAAGTGAAAAAGGAAAGTCTACCAGCGGCGTGGGAGGAGGAGGAGCTGAAGGAGGAACCAATCACAGTCTCAAATGAAGAACGTCCTCAGACTTCTCGGAAGCAAAGAGCTAGCAAGGACAAGGTTCGCAAGCGATTGCCGTCACCTCCCACAATGAGAGGTAAGGAAAAGAGGATGAAGATTGGTGATGCTGGAAAAGGTCTGAAAAGCGATCCAGCTGACATTCCAAGTTCATCCTCCCCCAGGAAGACGGACAAGGAAAAGATTACCCCAGACACTACTCCGAGAACCAGTAAAGTCCCTCTTGGGCATGGGACCCCTGCGTCCTGTTTTTCCGAATTTCAAGCTTTTGATGATTCCCCCCCTTGTGCTGCCCCTAAGGCAGCACAAACAGCAAATCCAGACTCCTTTGATGATGTAATTCCTGAGGCTTCTAGAGCCTGTACGTTTCGGCCACCCCCCAGAGTGTTGAAGTCTACTTCTGCATCACAAGGTGCTTCAGGCTCACGATCTGTCGGCAAGACTCAAACTTCTGAGGACCCATCTGAATCGCAAAATGCCACCTGTATTCCACGATGAAATATTTCGGCAGAAGGAGGCCTCTTCGGCCACCCTGTTAAGGCGAAAGAATGGCTGGAACACAGCGTGGCCTCAAATGATAAGATGGTGGCCGACAACCTTCCGCTGCACCTTTTATCCTCCCGTCTAGCTAACTAAGGCTTTTCCTTCTATAATTTCGAGCCAGCTCTTCCTTTTTCATAAAAATTTTCACACATTTTGCTTTTTGCCTCTCAGAAATGTTTATGAGCATGCCTTCCAAACCGAAGGTATACTTTGTCATAGCAAGTTTCTGTCTTCCGAAGTGTCGTTTCAAGTGAAGAATTCCGCTGATCTTCAACATAAGAATTTTGTTTTGGAGTCTCACTATGCTGCAGTTGCAAAAGAGAAAATCTCACTGCTGAAGCAACTAGATGACGCAAAAGAGCGAGTCCAAAAATTAATTAGTAACAGTGCCTAGTGATTGAAGTAGAGAGATGAGGTACTGAAAGGCAAAGAAGCAGTAGACAAGTTGAATCAGCAATTGGTGGGAGATAATCTTTCCATTGAGTCAGAAAGATTTAAACTCCAACTGTGGAACCAAGAACTAGAGAGTCTTCTGACCTCCTCCTAGAAAGAGATAGGGACCATAACATCCAAACTTTCCAATAGTGAGAAACAGAACCAAGCTTTCCAAGTTGAGATCAGGAAGCTAGTTGCAAGACTGAGGGATGAGGGTGAGGAAGCTGTAGCTGCCTTTAAGAACTCGGGGGAGTACTGGAAAGAGCTGATTGATGCTGTTGTACCTGGTTTCGAGCACGGTATGGACCATGCCTTTAAACTGATGATCGACAAGCTCCCGGAAGACTTGCTAAAGAAAGTCTGCGAAGGCTCTCTTTTTAATGCAGATACTTGCAAGCGCCTAAGGATCCCAGTGTTTTGCTGGATGTTGTCTCCCCCGAAAGATGTCACACAGCCCATAGCAAGCTCCTCCACCCCTGGCCCCGGAAGCCGAACTACTTCTGCAGAGGTAGAGCCGATCCCCCTTCAACAGGTTAACCCAGATGGGTCCGTGATAGTGACCATCTTGGAAGACGCTTAGCCAGATGTTAATGAATCAACAATCCTTTTTTCTTTTCTCCTTCTTTTTAAGAACTTGTTTTTGTAGTGATTCTCCTTTTTTATCGGGATTTCTTTTTTTGAACCTTTGGCTGTACTCAAAGGCCTTTTGTCAATTTATGGGCTTGTCACACTCTTCTTGAGATCCTCCATTCGCAAGATCCATCAGGCTTTATTCTGAATCACATAGTAAATCATCCTCTTTTCTTATATTGTTACTTAGCCTTTAGTTCTTGCGACAGGTTTCGTCTCGAAGTTGTAAGGGCAAATAGATATCGCAGGATGTAAGAAAGCCTTTCAGTAAAGTTATAGAAATTACCGATGCTTCTCGGTGAAGCCGTAGGCATTTCTCAATGAAGCTACAAGGAAGTTCTCTCTGAAGTCACAGGAAAGCCATCTGTTGAGATACAGGAAAACATCTGCTGAGAAGCAGGAAACATCTGCTGAGAAGCTTGCAGGGAAGTCATCTGCGAAGCTGAGAAGCTGCAGGAAAGTCATCTGCGTAGCTGAGAAGCTTGCAGGGAAGATCATCTACGAAGCTGAGAAGCTGCAGGGAAGTCATTTGCGGAGCTGAGAAGCTGCAGGGAAGTCATTTGTGAAGCTGAGAAGCTTGCAGGGAAGATCATCTATGAAGTTGAGAAGCTGCAGGGAAGTCATCTACAAAGCTAAGAAGCTGTAGGGATGTCATCTGCGAAGCTGAGAAGCTTGTAGGGAAGATCATTTGCGAAGCTGAGAAGCTTGCAGGGAAGTCATCTGCGAAGCTAAGAAGCTTGCAGGGAAAATCATCTGCGGAGCTGAGAAGCTTGCAGGGAAGTCATCTGCGAAGCTAAAAAGCTTGCAGGGAAGTCATCTGCGAAGCTAAAAAGCTTGCAGGGAAGTCATCTGCGAAGCTAAAAAGCTTGCAGGGAAGATCATCTACGAAGCTGTGAAGCTTGCAGGAAAGGGATGATTCCTTCATAAGTGTCGAAAACATCTGTTTGATAGCTGTCTTCCCATGGACGAGTGTCCGAGACTTGTGAATCAGCTAAACATAGTTTCGTGGAAGCTCGTCTAGGGATACTTTGAGAATTCTCTTTCCTTCAGACCCATTCTGAGGCCTAACCCGTGGGGCTAGAGAGAAGTTTCCGTTGCCAAGGATGTTCATTATAGATATGTGCGTCAGCATTTTAGCACCTAAGCAGGAGTGCTTTCCACAATCAGCCCCCTAATCCAAGTGACGATAAAGCTTTGTCCTCGAGGACATGGCAGACTACACCAGCTCCTGAGTGAAAGAGATCAATGCATAAGGAATAGATGGTTCAGTCTCTAGAAGAAGATCACGAATCAGCACCCCTCCACAATCTCCTTCTTTCCGCTCGTAAGAGACTTGTTACAGGAAGATGACTCTAGAGGGTCGTCGCACATCACATGTGTCCTAGCGATGAGATACGTCTGAGAATAACACCATGAAGAAGAAAGCCATAAAAGGAGTATATTGAACTTCAGATCTAGGAATCCCATCTGGTTCGTCAACCACCGAGTTAGCCTCAGATCTGGAAATCATCACTCCTTAAGCTCCCTCCACGCTCTTGGCTCATATTCAAGAAAAGGGACAGCAACTGAACTTTTTGTTGACTCTTCTCACAGACGGCGCCAAATGTTGGTGCAAGAAATATGATCTTAGCTCCATGGTCTGCTCTTGATCCAGCCTTCGTTCCTGAGACCAAAACAAGGTGAAAGTGGGCTGCCTTTGAGAACAGGAAGCCACCTTCGACGATCAAGTTAATCCAAGCCAATAAATTAGAGACTCTTTTGAGGAGCTGAAAGCCCCAAGAGACCATGAAGACCTATCACACCCCACCCGCCGGTCTCGGTTACCCGCTTGACAACCCGTGGGAGTGATCCGTCACAGGATCCACGGTTTTAGTCTATCAACAATAATAAATACAAATAAAGACAATCAAGAGCAAAAATGTTCAATAAATGAAATAAAGAATTACAGGAGC
Organism: Hakea prostrata; assembly: GCF_041222555.1. Classification (NCBI taxonomy): domain Eukaryota; kingdom Viridiplantae; phylum Streptophyta; class Magnoliopsida; order Proteales; family Proteaceae; genus Hakea; species Hakea prostrata. The sequence goes on along the minus strand of NC_142606.1, from coordinate 68,018,147 downwards.
CCAAATACTCCAATAAAAATAATAAAGGAAAGAATAATGAATTAAAATGAAAATGAGTTTAGCGGAAGCAATCAAAAAGAGTTATATTATTTTCTTTCCAGTTTCCTTTTCTGAGGCTAAATAATGTTTTTCATGAATCTCAAGAAAAGGGGTCCTCCAGTTCTTCTCTATTCGCTGAGCAAACTGTCTAACCACTTTCCGTCTCTGTCCATCAATAGGTGCGATAAGCGCACTCCATGCACTCGCAGGAGCTCCCGCACAGGCTATCTCCATTTCCCACTGCCGGTGCCACATCCTCTTCATACGGGAAGGTTCCTTCATAGGAAACCAGTCCATCTTCCGACACAATTCCTCCATCTCAGGCGGCTAATAAAACATATACAATAAAGGAGCGAGTTCTAGAGAACTCAGTAAGAACAATTACAATTCCCATCAAAACATCCAATAAATCAGAAATGCATAAATGATATGAATGAGTGCAAAGTATGAATGATACTAAGATTCTAACTATGCAAGTCTCTAACAGTTGACATGCTTTAAGATATACACCAGCCCTCCTCTGAGTAAGTCTAGTCACTCTGATCCGGCAAGGACTGGTTACCTCTGTAGGGATCCTGGGCAAAAAGAAAGGTCCACACCTGGCTCTCAAACCATGGCTGGGGTTAAGTCAACACTCTTTCACCACGACCATTGGTAATGAGTACTGGCGCATGTCGGGGTTTCTAATCCAATACAAAGTCATACAGGTAACATGTCTACATGAAGTCCAGATACATCCCCTATGGCACCAACCAACTCGGTTCAGTATCCTTCGCAACCTAGGAATGAGAATCCTCACGGACTGGCTACCGCTGTTGGACTCCATTCCATAACCCTATGGTCATCCACATATTATTGGGGCGGAATGTTCTCATGACTCCTCACGACACCCGGTCAGTTCCTTGGACGTCCATGAGCCCAACCCTAACATATGCAACCCTACCATTTATATGACTAACAGTGGACCAAAGTCACATCACTGTCATCACGGGTCATCCGGTTTCAATCCCCCTACCAAAAGGGTAGTAGCATGTGGGGTACCTAGCTATGCAATTCTAGACTCTACCAAAACATGTCATCCAATAGTTATGACAGTGCTAGAGACATCAGTAGGCATGTGTCCCATTCCATAGCCTTTTGATATCCCAAGCTAAGATATCCCAGAGGAATACCTCATCCATCAGAACCACATACCAACCATCATCAGTACATAACAATCATAACCAACAAAGTATATATGTAAACAAGATGAACAGCAGTAATATAACAAGATTAGTATGTAAAACATGGTTACAACAGCATACATAATGAAAGACTAATACTAACAGACACTGGACTAGCATGTTCAAGTCTATTCATAAAGATAGGATTGAATGTCCTTATTTGCATATAAGTAAATCGTCTGTAAAATGGAATCCGTAAACTATTTAAGACTTTCTCTTCAAACAGAGAACACCTAAACACAGGGTTACAATAATGCATAAGTCAATTGAATCAATTTGGATCAAAGCCAAAAGTCAGTTGGTCACTGTTTACCAGCCGGTCGCTCGTGCCGGTCGCTTAGGTTGAGCGACCGCCATTAGTGACCGCCCCAAAAACAGAGAGTTTCAATCCGAAACTCAGGCTTTTGATCATCCGTTTTCAATCCGGATTTCGAGTGATCATGGCCTAAATCTCGAATCTAACATTCCCATAGCCAATGGGTGAAAGGAACCCTAACAATTACCATCATTGGATTACTCAGAACTCTCCCCTTGACTGAATCTATCCTTTTCACGAAAGCAGGGTTTTGTTTTCGGACGAATCACATCAAGAAGATTGGAAAGAGAGTTGTGATTGATCAAAAGGGTAACCACCATGATGAGGGGATGGGTTAACACGAAATTGAAAGACAAAGGAGATAAAGGATGAAGGATGAATCCATTACCTCACTCCAGAATACTAGAAACAAGGAAGGATTGATCTCCAGATCACTGCCAGCACTTCAGATCCGCTTTCGGCACTTCTCTGCAGCCGTCTAACCTCCAAAAACGGTAACCACGAATAAAATATTCGTAAATTGGACGAGGGTTACCTTTTATAGAAGTCAGGGGGCAAACTAGGGCAAAACCCCAAAAACAAACCGGGCGGTCGCTCCAGGCTGTCGCTTGGTTTGATCGACCGCCACTAGCAACAGGCCTATGTATTTTGCCATACAAGGGTGCTTTTGCTAGGGGGTTGATATCCAAGTTAACCTAGCCCTAAAGAAGAGATGGGGGAGATCTTACCTTCATTTCGGACATCTCCAGACAACACTTGCCTTCCAGAAGACCAACTACCAAGCAAGGCAAGCTCTTCAGACAGAGGATCCAGATCCATGGGTTCAGGGTATGGATCATGAAATTCTATCCGGACACTCCACAAATTTACCCGACTAGACCTTCGGGTTCTCAGACCTGCAATACGGATCTCGAGTTAGAAATACGGGGGTTGTTACAAGACCAAGCTCTTTGAGGGGTTAGAAAGCTGAAAAATGGGATGGCTGGAATCAGTCGAGCCCTCCCTTTGTTCTCTATTTTTGATGGCATATATAATGGAATCATACCTTCGAGATAGCTGGCCTTGTCCTCGTGGAAGATGGCGGTGGTCTCTGACTATTATGGGCTCCAGGCGCCATCCAGGTGGTCTCCTCAACCATCAGGGATGTCTAATCAAGGTGCCTTGCCCCTATTTTGCGATGTGTCGGAGCCTCCAAGAAGGAATAGAGATATTGTCGTCCCAAGGCTCGAGAAGATTATGGTCGTGTAGTATCTTTGATATAATCGAATTCCCACATGGGAATTGGATCTAAGCATGTGGGCCTTGTGCCACATAGACCGTCCCTGTCCTACTGGAGATGATGAGCTGGCCTAGGCCCATTAGCCGTTCTAGGGCCGATCCAATGATTATCCTTCTGGACCGAAATGGACATGACGATAACAAATGTTATTCACATGTTGATGTAGAGAATTTTCATTATGTTTGAAGAAATATTACAATAGAGACACCTCAAAAATATCTACAATGCCGATAGGTCCTCTACATTCATCATAGATCAATCTTCTGAGTAGAAAAATTCGAAACAAACATAATAGAGCATCCTATATCCTGCAAAATGAAAATTCACATATTAAATTGTTTTTTTGCTAAGAATTTTTTATATATTGGGTCTCTTTAGATGCTTTCATAAATTTTTTTTTTTTTTGAAACATATGATTTTTATATATTAGCACTATTAAATGCTTTCTTAGACAACTTTATCGGCTTATGTTACCACTTGGGGCCACACAACCTGGCCAAACATCACCCTCTCTGCCAAGGTGAAGAAGCATTGCAACCATCTCTTTGTGTGAACACATTTTAAGTTTGTTGTTTCATGGATAGTTGATTAATCATTACACAAGCCACTTAATTGTCAGCTTGCTAACCACAACTTTTCTTCTTGTCAATTTAACCACATAGCTTTTCTTCTAGTCAATTGAGGATCCTTTGTCCATTTGATAAAAGCTGTAAGTGAGACAACACTGGTTTTGTTTTGTCTTGAGTCAATCTTACTCGAGATAGACCACAGTTTTAGAGCCTTCTTTTTCCTTTTTCCTTAGATATATGCCTTGTGTATGTTAAACATAAATATACATGAATAAAAATAACTCAAATATTACAAAAGAAACAAAAAAAATGCTAAGATTTTATGAGAAAAACCTGAAGAAAAAAAAACTATTGTTTGATATATCAATGAACATTATTGGGAAAAAAAGAGAGGAAATGGTGAAAAGAATGACAAATCATGGAAGCATAAGAATAAATAACATGACATAGCTCATAACTTTTATTGTAAACATTGAATAAAAGGAATTTAAATAATACATTTTGATTGATGGTGAATTTCAAAATGTCCGTTTTTTTAATGTTTGTCATTTTTTTTTATTTACAACTATAAAGAACAAACTTCCAATAAAAAACTAACATTATAATTATTAAGACTATTTTTTCTTTATAAGTACAAAAATAATTTTTTTTTCATAAAAAGGATAAACTTTATTTAAAGAGAAGAACCAAGATTACACTCAAGCCCTAACATATCAAACAATATAATCCAACGAACAAGCAACCGAGGTTTTGAATGGTACAAAAGCTTTCCAAGTTAATGCTGTCTCCTTTGCTAAAGCATCTACAACAAAAATTAACTTATGAACCATCGATGGAGATAATCACTTTTCTTTTACTCTCATTATAATACAGATACTAGAACCTGAAAATGGTGAAATCCCCAAGTCCTATATTTACCCATGGTCAAGAGATTATATATTTTTATTATCATTTGATGTGACATTAGAGTATAAAAAACGAATAGGAGCCATGGATATAACCAAGAACATGACAATAAGAAACAAATTAAAGAGTAAATTTTTTTCATGTAAAAAAAAAACTTCAAGGCTTTGTTTAGTTCACGAAAGATCAAATACATAGTATGAGGTCAAGAGTTTTAATTTTCTTAAAGTAAGAGCTCAAAAATTTGTTGTATTTTGAGAATGTACTCGTGACCTCGATGAACCTCAAATCCAAAAAAAAAAAAATAAAGAAAATGAGGAAGAGCCAAGAGGGTTCTTCTGCGGATCGAGCTTAAGTCGTGTGCAATAAATGCACACACATCCAGTGGATTTTGTATTTGTTCGATTGAGATCTTGGTCGAGATTTATATTCGAAAACTACACTTTTCGGACTGAACAGTACTGCACATTTATTGAAGCAAAATCCGCAATTTAGTTTTAAAATTAGCAAAAGAAGGAATAAGCTTTTAATGGTGTGAAACAAAAAGAGACTTAAACGGTGTGAACACAAAAACGTAAAGTCCGAAGTCCTCTGAGGTCTACATTGAATGGCCCCACGTCCACCGTGATCTTCTCCTTTTTTGGCCTTTTTATCTTCTCTTGAGCTATATAGATGGGCCACAAGCACTTCAGTGAGGCACGTACAGACGTAGTAGAGAAACTCTGAGAGAAACTTCCTTCCACCTCAAGGAAAGTTCGAAGCAAAACACTTGAGATCAAGTGTCATGGCTTCGAAGTTTCAGGTATCATCAACTGTTGACTGAGGAAGACTTCTCTCTCGACTTCTGAATCATCTCCTCCTTGTGTGTGTGTGTGTTTGTGCATCTCCGTGTGTCTCTAAGAAAAAGAGAGAAGACCCAGATGTCCGATTCTACTTTCCAATCTGTAAACTCTACAGAAAATGAGTTCGCTGAAGCTTGTGATTTTGAATTCCCAGACTACCTTGCCTTAGATGAATGGCTAGAAGGAAATACTGCTGCATCCATGGCAACAGTGCTGGGTTCACTTCATGATTCCATTTTACCCATGCCAAGTGTGGATGATTCCACCAAGGGCAGCAGTCAACCAGCACAAACCGGTAGCAGCAGCATCAAGTAAGTGTGATCTCTAGCTTCGACTAACCTTTGAAATTCTGGCACTAATTTCTTAGTATTTGAATGTTAAATGTTTCTGGGTATTTTCTTTTTTCTTTTGGGTTAATAGGAGGTTTGGAAACGAGGAAGGGAAGACTAAGAAGGTAGCTAGAGAGAAAGTTGCATTCAAGACAAAATCGGATGTTGATATAATGGATGATGGGTTCAGGTGGAGGAAATATGGGAAGAAGATGGTGAAGAACAGCCCAAATCCAAGGTAATGTTTAGGTTAAGAACACTCATATACAGTTCTTTTGATCAACATTTTTTTCATTAGGGTTTTAATTAACACAAAAAAATGCATTTGAATTCTTATAGTGTAGGGATCTCTTGTTATCTGTCAAGTGAGGCCTGATCTAGTGTTTAGACTCTCAATTTGGGCTGGCTTAGTATGGTATAGGTTAAAAATAGTTTGATCTAAAATGCTTCGTGATCTCTGGAGGTTTTGTGTATTATTCAAGTACCTAACATTTCTACTACAATGTGGGATAAATAATTCAATCTTTTTCTCTTTGTTTGAAGAGTGAATTCAACCTTAAACATTTCATTTTATGCTTAACAGGAATTACTACAGGTGCTCAGTTGATGGCTGTCCAGTAAAAAAGCGGGTTGAACGCCAAGCTGAAGATCCGGGATATGTTATAACAACATATGAGGGTACCCATAACCATGAAACTCCTCCACCCTGAAGACATTTTCCCTCTTCCTTCACTCATTTCTGATGGTATCTTAATCATCCAGTTGTATATTTTACTCAGTACATGATACAAATTAATATTTAACCATGTTAATCTCACTGTTTGCATGGTAGAACAAGTGTAAAGGATGTATATCCATAATAGATGTTGCAATTGATCCTTCAATCTTAAATGGGTTTTAGTCCTCTTTATGAATTTGATATTTAACCAGGTTTAGGTCAACAGCAATTGATGGCACAGGTATGTAGAGGAGAACCCAAATGTGAAAATCTCTTAATTACTTCTTCTCTAATGGTGCTTATATATCAATTGTGGTGCAAGGGTTTTTGATTATATTATCTTCTTAGAGGAGGCCATATGGTGCTTTCACATTTCATGACTTTGGCTTGCTTTTGTTCAGCAGAGGTTTCTTGGAAAAAATTGCTGAGGTAAGTCTGCAACCCCCCCCCCCCTTCTTCCCTGGATTTTGTTTGTGCAAAAGCCTTTGGCACTGGGTTTTATAGGTTTGTCAGTGAATGTAATCATGTCAGGTTAGAAAAAGTAGTGACAGATTAATTGATTATATTTTATGTCAATACAACCCTAATTCACATGGATTTCATTTCCTTGATGTGCTTACACACCTTCTAGATTTGATATGTTATCTAAAATGATATGATTATTAGGGTTGAATGACAAACTAAACACAAATACAAAGACATAGGATTTACATGATTCGACCATGCCGCATACGTCTATAGAGTAAGATCTAATCTTTCACTGAGTCAAGAGAAGAACTTCAATTCTTGCATTTTGATTCTTTAACCCAAACCCCTTTGTACAACCTTCTCTCTCTTGTTTCTCTGTCACTGAGTCAAGAGAAGAACTCCAATCCTTGCATTTTGATTCTTTAACCCAAACCCCTTTGTACAACCTTCTCTCTTGTTTCTCTTTCATTGAGTCAAGAGAAGAACTCCAATCCTTGCATTTTCATTTTTAACCCAAACCCCTTTTACAACCTTCCCTCTCTTAATTGTCTTCTGTTTGGCTCGAATCTTTTGGAAGACTTCACTTCTTCTCTTCTTGGACCCCAGTTGGAGACTAAAACTTTTTTTTTAGAAGATTCCGCATCTTTGAAGACTCCACCCCTTAAAGGACTCAACTCATGTGAAGACTTCACCTCTTTGAATATTCCAACCCTTGAAAGCTCCATTCTCTTCATCACTAGGAAATTTAACAAACAATCCATCTAATGGTATAGATAGAATTAACTGTCTCCATCTTGACTTCTATCACAAACGCCATGAAACTCTATGTTATGCCAATTTATGCCAAGTATCTGAGCTCGGTGCTAATCCAGTGGTTGGACCAAACTAAACGTCATTCGACCTATAGTACCAAGAATGAGCTTGGGGGGAGGGGGGGCTCAACTCGGATCCATAAATGAGCTCTAGAAGGGGCTCCAGTCATGGTGGTGATGCTTCAATCTTGGGGGTTTGGCCCGAGACCTCAAGATATTGATCAAGAAGTGAGAAAGAGCGGTGTTTGAGAACATGGATCGAACCTCTCTCACTAGGTCCATACACTGAGGCTCGAGAAGACATTAGCCATCTTGGAGGTTCCCAAGCCCATGTTAAACAAGAAACATGTTGACCCAACAACATATCCATCTCGAACAGTGCACCCGTTGAATTGTTGTCTACAAGTGGCAAGGCCTGTCCTATTAAGCCATAACTGTCACTTGCAGGAGCTGACGTGTCAAGGAAACCAACTCATGCATCTAATGTGTCAACCTCAAAAGAGATCCAAGCCAGCAGATGATCGCAATTGGACAATTATATTATAAATACTCTTCACTTACCTCATGTGGTGGTAACGCTCATTAACTCTCCCATTGCTCTTTAACTATTCAGTTCGGAGCTCTAAAATCCCATCCTCGAAGTGGTGTTGTAATTGAATCTGACTATATTATTGAAGGTCCTAGCAAACCCTTGTTAGTTCGCTCTCACTTTTGTCTATGTGAAAATATTCTTGCCTGATCAACTAGGGCTCAACCATAGTTCACTTGGAGGGTTAGATCTGGTCAAAGTATTCTACCAAAATATCTGATCAATCATTCTTGATCATTCTCTGGCCTCATTAGATCATAATTAGATAATCTTCTAGCATCTCACCTTCTGCTTGGCTTGGGGATTTTCATTGTTTTCCAACATTCCAAAGTGTCCAGAAAATGAGCAACACTGTTACTGCATTGGTGATCTATTCTCTTAGAAGACTCCACCATCTTCTCTTATCTATTAAAACACTCTCAAGGACCACACTGTTGACTCAGACAATCTCTGATGGTCTAGTCCGAGTCTTTTAACAACACAATCATGGATTTGATTCCAAAGCCAAACCCACTTGTGCAGGCTTCTCTCCTCCTTATACTCTCTACATTGGGGTTTTCACTCATCTCTTGTTAGACTTGTCACCATATATAAAACCCATCTTCTTTGACAGCTCCACCTTTTGAAAGACTCTTTTTTTCAGTCAAAATGAAAGAGACCAACCAAAAGATTTTCCTTTCCTTCTTCAATATTCAAATATAATTTTATTTTGATTGCTTTCCACAATTTAAATTTTGTCTAGTTTGCCAAAATGAGTACCAGAATCATGATTGGTGCAAGGAAAAGTGAGAAGATGTATAGCAAATTAGCAATCTCGTCATGTAATATTTAGAAAATGGTAATATTTTCAGAAAAGTGCATGATTAGCTACCTTAAAGTTTTCTTTTACAAAAGTAATTACTTAAAATTTCTGTTAACAAAAGTAACTAAAATTAATTTTGAATTTATACAATTAATCAAGTTAGTGATTTTTCATCCCTTTGGACATTCTTGACGTATTAAGCAATGATCGTCTTCTTCTTGCAACCCCAACCACTCCGTTCCTTTTTCTTTTTCATTGCTTTCATAATTGTCTATTAATTATTCTAGGAATAAAAATATCCAAAGAAAAAGAAAAATCAATATTTTAATTAATTTTATAAACCCAAATTCAATTTTGATTAATTTTGTTAATTGAAGCATTGAGTGATCACTTTTTATAAAGAAAAACCAAATAGTAACTAATTATGTAATTTTTCCTAAAAATTTTCCAATCATCTCTCATGGATTGGCATCTCCCATTACATTTTCAATCAACAGTAATCTTTTCCAAACTATATTTTTCCAATACTTTTTTAAATTTTGTTGCATGACAAAGCCTGTTTTGCTGAAAATTGAAATATACATTAAACCATCAAGTAGTCTACAATTTTTTGCATTTCTTCATAGAAAGTTAAGACTTTATGTTAAAAAGAGAAAAGAACACTTCAATGAAATAAAGGCATTCCCTACCTAATAAAAAGACAAAAGTAAATAGAATAACTTTTATTGGACCCGTTTGATGCATTTGTCTCCCCCTGTGATATCTAAGAAAATCAACAAGAAGTCATCATTTTTTAACAAAAATGTCCTTATATTAGTCATAAAAATGATGGTATATCCCTGCCATAGGGGAGATAAATATAAAATATCATATATTTTGAATAGAAAAAAAAATAACTTGAGTCAAACCTATAGGTGCCCTAAGTGAAAATACCCAAGCAAACAAGAGCCCACCAATGCTTTAACAGATCTCTAAGGTGGCAACTCTGAATCTCCATGAACCTGGTCAGACTAAAAAAAGACCTACATTCTGAATCACCATCTAGTGTTATACACGGCAGGGTAATCTGAAAAAAAAAAATCCAACTTGCTAAATAAGATGGGAATATTGATTTTCAGATCACAATGCTACCATTTATGGCTCTTTATTGTCTTGTGGGAGAATGAACACCAGTCAGTTGTGCACTTAGTGAGGTGATCCCACACTCAAGGCTTTTCATTCAAGAACTTTGTTCGTAAATACTGTAATGAAAAAAACATAACAGTTTGTCACTAGGGCTAAGCAGAGCAAGAAGGGTTTTCCATGAGCCCAAGCACACAACATAAACTATTAGCCCAAGCACACAACATGAGATGGGAAATGAAAACTATTAGTACAAACACAGAGAGTCCCCTGTTAAGCACATTTGAGATGATTGCTTTACCCTATATATACAAGTAGAATTTGAAGAAGCTGTCCAAGTTTAGATTTCACCCAACTGATACATACCACCTAACATCCAATGGACAACCAGACAGAAAAGCTCCATAAATAAAGGTATAACATGAAATCCAATCTCTAAATTAGAATTGAAGCAGATAACCCAATCACACTCACTATTTGAGCATCCAGATAGAAATCTATAAACACAAACATACCCAACTTTAGTTCCTTACATTTTCTATTGAATTTAGCATTCAAACCTAGGCAACTTTATAAAACAAAGAATATACATGTAATCTGGACTGAAGACACCTGGGAGATAAAACTGAAAATATGGATTAGCTTAACAATAGATAATGTTTGAAATTCAGAGCAAAACCTGTCGAAATTAGACACAAAAAGTTCTGCATCTCCCAACCAGAGAAAATCATGAAGATCAAAACAGAAGCTTTTAAGTTTGCACCGATTTGAATGGTGAGACATAATTTTGCCAGGGTCAACGCCAAATATGGGTGTATACCTTGGATGCTGTGTCACCCAAAACCCATTTGTAGGGTTCTCAACCTCAAACAAAGGAGGGGGTAATAGATCATCAGCCCACCCTAGTACTCTATTTTGTATCTCCAGTAAAAAGAAATCACATATGAAAATTGAAATAAAATTTTGGAACACTCTGTAAGCATTTTGAAGCATTATTTGTATGTAATAACAAAAATCTATCAAGTGGTCTTTACCTTAGATCTCCTTCCCCCAATCAGATAGGAAAACCTTAAAACCTTAAAACACTAAAAAGAAAAGGGAAAAAATGAAATATTGATCCAGCAAGAAGATTTACAATGCCTGCACAAATGCTTCCAAGAACAGATTGAGTATATCAACGAACAAGAAACAAAGCAAAACGCAAACCATTTACCTTCAGCTGCACAGTTCCATATATCAACAGACTAAATACAAGGTGAAGCTCCACTGCATTGTCACCAACCATTATAATTCTTTTGAGCACTATTTAAGAGGTACTCTCCAATCAAGAGTCTGGAATGATCAGGCTTGCTAGCACCAGGTAACTAAATGCAGCTATATCAACAGCAAGTGACTGAGACGTACAAAAAGGGTATACCTTCCCATTTTAGTGGTTTTGAATGCTCACCAAGTTCTAACGTAATCTGATAGTTTCATTTGGGAAGATGACATTAGGGTTTCGTATATGTGGGTTGAGGGCTGCCAGTTCCTTCCATTTGGCTCCATTGCCATGAATACGAGATGAGATGCTCCACAAAGTATCTCCTGGCTGCACTGTTGTAGTCACTTCAGGAGATGATTTTGTAATTGCCTTTGACTTCAAAAGAGGATTCTTGTTGCCCTTACCCATGCCAGTAGCAAGCAACCAACGGGACCCAGTCTGCTGTTGTGTTTTGGTGCCCCAAAGTTTCTTCTTGTTGGGGTCATTCTTTATGCCTGCCACATGGACTTCAGTTATTTTAAACTGTGGAATACCTTCCTCTTCATCTTTCCTGTCTTTGAGCTCATCCTTATTCTCCTCCTTTACCATCAGTTCAGACTCCTCATCTTCATCAATGTTGATGCTCGTCTCTGAAACTGTACTGTAAATTTTGGGTTTTGGAGGAACAAAAACCCTCTCAACCTGAACTAAAGCAAGCATTGGAGTGCCAACAGGCTCATAGTTACGCAAGGGATCTCGAAGCTGCACCATTAGTGCCACGGTGAAATTGTTACCTAACAATCCATACCTTCTACCAGAGCCTTTGCCACGTTTCTTGTCTCCCTTCCATCCTCCAGTAACCAGGTCCATGCTATTAGCATGATGGGCTGCAAGAACTCTAGAAGTTCGCTCACTGAATTGATCTTCATCAACAATTCCAGAATCCAATTTCATCCACTCATCCAACGTTATGGACAGGTTCATTAATCCATCAACATCATCCCCAGCATCTTTGATGTCCAACAACTGCAATCCTGCAGCTCCCTCCAAACCAAGAGAGCCCCTAATGTTGGACCTCTTACCTTCAAGGGCCGAGAATTCTCCTATTGATTGAGGACATATGTTTGAAGGTGCATCTTCGTCTGACATGCCACATTGTACACGCAGACCTTCCACAGAGAGGGCTTCAATCTTGTCCATTGCCAAAGGAGCAAGGTCTTCGAGAGAGACATACTCTGAACCTGTCTGTGTGCTTAATTCACTTGAGCCCAACTTGTTGAACTTGTGCCCAGAAGGACATCCTTCAGCCTTTTTTCTTCCACCCAGTCTATCTTGATCAATTTCCATTTCAAGATGCCGGAAATCCTGCCTGAGACAGATAAGGATGAAATGAGAAAAATATATTTCATGGTAGAGAAATAAAACAAATAAAATGGAAGGACGAATACTTCAATAACTCATAATGCTAAGGTTAATTCACAAACCTCTCCCTGTCCAGACTAGGACTAGCTTCCCATGCAACTTGACGCATTGTCTTTCCTGTAATATCTTCCAAAGGCATTAATTTATTGGCTTGCATAGAAAGCTTTTCAATTCCTACCGAGGCCAAACACTGCAATATCTCCATTATGCCAGAACCCATTTCAGCAGGCACAACAATGGGACTGGAAACCTGCATGATCAAACTGCCACAATTCTTTGCGTTCCTGAAAAGTGAGGGATTCATGGATCGCAGGAAACCTCCGTCCTTAGTTTGAAGATAGTGTCCCAAACCTTCACCAAGAGGAGCTAGCTCAGAAGGCTCATCAGGGGGGAGATCAATTGGACTACCAAAACCACTAGTACTAGCAGGTTCAGTTCTCTGGAAAACCTTCTCATTCAATCCCCACTCTCTCATTAAAGCTTCTGTCTCCATGTCTTCCAGCATTTCAGCCCTCGATTTACTGTTGTGCTCTGTCTCAACAGCACGAATAGCCGATGAGAGTTCAAGATCCTCAGATAAGTTCCCCCACGTTGACGCAGAAGGGGCATCATGACATAGTTCTGCCTCCTTGCCATTGCTGGTATCAAAGTTGAAGATGCAATTTCCAGAGTTCAGGGTATCCTTCTCAAATTGCCTCAGCAGGAGCTCTCTAGGAGATTCAGGGTCACTATCAGAACTCAAGCCAAACGGACTTTCCTCTATCCCCAGCATATTTAAGAACTCGGTAGTAACAGATTCTGTAATATCATCTAAGCTAAGGGACTTTTCCTTCCTGCTCATTTTATAATTTGACTTAACTTCCATGTGATTTTCTTGCTCGTTAAATTCTCTCTTACTCTGGGGTGAGTCCAACCCTGCAGAATCCGAAATTGAGAGGTTGCGGAATGCTGCCTCTAGCTCCTCCTCAGTAGTCTTCTCTACAGAGATACTGACAGAATTCCTAAGGCCTTCATCCAATGGTAGTGAACACTTGTCATGTGTTTCTACACCCCTCTCAACCACAGAAAATTCAGTATCTTCACACTCATTTTCGCTACTATCTTTAGGAAGATGAACCAAAAAATCAGGCTTCAGTTTAAGAGGATCAACAAGTTCAGATAAAGACTCAGACTTTGGTTTAGAGTCAATTGACGAATGTAGCTTCTCCTCATCAAATTTTTCATAAAGTATACTTACTGAAGTCGCAAGCTCTGATCTAGAACTTGGCAATATCTCATGAAGAATCTTTACATCATCCACAGATCGAGATGGTAGAGACCGCTGGTTTGTAACAGACCTGAAACTTCCAGAACGCCTAAGAGCGCCCGCTCCCCTATTATCAACCTGGTTTGCAGTTGAAAGCTTCATTGAACCTGGTCCATCCTGCTTTAACTTCTGATTCTCAGGGAGACTTCTCAAACCGCCAGATGCAACCTGATTGTCCCCATTTACTGAAAATCCAAAACTAGCATTCATAGTGGCACCTTTGGCCTTGCCCGTGAGCTTGAAGCTTGTTGTCCACTTCCCTGAGCTCTTCTCCTCGTCCAACTCCTCCAATGTAAGAGGAAGAATCCTAGTGAGATCAAGTCTATGCTTACCAAGATCAATATCAGGAAAACCGACGATGGAAGCATAAAGCAGGAAATGCTTTGCCTCATATTTGGCTGAATGGTGAGGGCCGCTTCCACTACCATAAACAGAGCACCTGTAAGTCAAAGTTTCTTCAAATTCAGCTACCCCCTGAAAAACCTTAACCGAGCGAGTCTGCAATGCCTCGTCCCTTCTCCTCCAGTGCACACAAAGATTGTTATCATTTAAACTGGAAGGCAGTCCTTCAATCGAGTGTACATGAAGAGTGAAAGAACAAGTGAACCTTCGGCTTCGAATATGGGACAGAGCTTTCCAGGGCTTCCAACCCCATAAAGAAGATTTCTTGTCCTTATCAGAAGAGTCTTCCTTTACAGACGCGGGTTTGGATTTTGGTTCAGGATAACGAATTCTTCCGGTAGATTTAGATCTACCTTCAGTTGCAGAGACTCTACCCTTTGATGACGAGTCTTTATATGGAAGAAGGGCTTTGCTTAATACCTCAATATCCTTCAACAATTGCCCGTTACCAGAATCCCCACTATTTTTCTTCCCAGGTTCAACTTTCGCCAACATCGTCTTCACAGCATCCAAAAACAAAAAGCAGAAATTAAGTGAAAGTCCTCGTTTTTCGACCACTACTTACAAAGAAAACCATCAAACGCAAGCATATGTTCATCGAAATTCAAATTCTTTCCCCAGTTTAAGTCAAATTTCTCCAGTGTTCCACCTGGTTTTGAAACTTTGGAAAATCAAAATTTCAATTTCGATATTAAAACATGAAATACATCAACCCTAAAACCCAAAGACCCCAATTAGTACAAGCCCAAACCTAACCCCCAACACCAGAAAGACAAAAAAGCTGAAATCTGAATATCAATCAAACAGAAGTTATTGCCACTCACCGTAACTCAGAGTTCTTCGATGCTAAAACTAGAAACCCTAAATCAGATTTCCAATTTCATCGTCGTCTTACCCCACGGACATGATTCGAAAGATAGAAGCGAGACACAGAGACTGGATTTTCGTCGTGCTTCTCCACGGAAAGAATTTTCTCCGACTGAAAAGTTCTTCCGGGATAAATTTTTTGTCTTTGGCTCTCTCGATTCTTTCTCTCGTTTTTGAAAAGATTTGTTAGTAGGCCGTGTAGCGATGCAAGACTACGGAAGGTGCTTTGGAAGCTTTGACACTGTTCTAACTTTAAGAATACCGGTGGAAAACTAGTCTTTACCGTTTGGTCTACGCATTTGAATTGATCTTTAATCAGACGGTTTAAAGGAGTTTGATAAACTAGGTTGGACTTGGATCATTAACGATCATGGGCCCACGGTGTTGTATTTGGGTCCATGGAGAAAAGGCCTGACTTTTGGTTCATTATTATTATTATTATCATTACAATATATCAAATAAAACAAAAAGGAAAAAGGGACGAAAGCCTCTCATTTGTTATGCATGCGTGGATTGGACCCACTCGCGGCGTGGCGTATCGGATCAAACAAATAATTGAAAAAAGAATTTTTTTTTACATATGGGTCCTGTTAATGGACCACAAACTAATGTTGAGTCCCCTTCGTGCAACATATTACGTGTGAGTCCTAATCAGACTAATACCGTTAGTCGTTGTTAAGTATATTCCGATTTCAAACGTTGAGGGGCAAAATGTTCTTAAGATTATATAATATATTGTGTTATTATAATTTATTATTATTATATATTTTTTAATCATATATAATTAATGCTTAACGACCAATTATCTCCTTTTAGAACCATCAACCATATATTAATACAATATATTAAATAATCTGAAAGGTACTTTGGTCATTTTATATTTGAAATTTAAATATACTTAACGACGGTATTAATCTGCTTGAGACTCACACATAATATATTATAGGGTAATTTTCATATGGACCCCTTGAGGTTTGGTCTATTGCATATGCCTCCCCTATGTTATAGAAAAAGTCAATTTAAGGACAAATTATCGATTCTATGACCAATTTGCCCTTATTCTTTTTTTTTTTTTTGGGCAAATTTCATTTGGACATTCTGGGATTTGGTTTATGTCATTTTTAGTCCAAAAAATATGACACTTTGCATTTGCCTTCCCTGTAATATAGAAAAGGTCAATTTAAAGATAAATTATCACTTTTATGACCAATTTGTCATTCTTCTTTTTTTAATTTAAATTGTTTACATAAAAACTCGTGACTCCCCTTTTAGTACAAAAATAGGGTATAAGCTAAGGGGTGCTTGAGTAATTTTAACATATAAAGGTATTTTGGTCATACTTTAAAATTTATTTAAATTTAAAGATTTTCTATAATTTTTTGACTAAGAGGGAGTCACGAGTTTCATGACAGGTATGATGTATATGTAAAAATTTTAAATTAAAAAAAAAAAAAAAAAAATTAAAGGCAAATTGGTCATAAAAGTGGTAATTTGTCTTTTAGTTGACCTTTTCTATAATACAGGGGAGGCAAATACAAAAATCTCAGTTTTTTTGAACTAAAAATGACATAAACCAAACCTCAGGGAGTCCAAATGAAAGTTGTCCAAAAAAAAAAAGAATAAGGCAAATTGGTTATAAAAACGATAATTTGTCTTTAAATTGACAAATCTTAATTTTTTTAGACTAAAAATGACATAGACCAAACCTCAGGGGGTCCATATGAAAATTACCCTATATTATATTAAGAGAACCCAACATTAGTTTATGATCCACTAAAAGGACTCACATGTAAAAAAAAAAAATTAAAAAACTACAAGATCTCCTAGCTGGTTCTCATGGACCAGCCGGAACTATTTGAACCGGGAAAAATTCATTCATACTTACTTAGGCAGCCAATAATGATAATTAAGCTTCCTTTTTCATACTACATTTCTAGATTTTGGTGTTTTTGAAGGTAGGTTCTTAGATTTTTCTTTTTTATTTTTGTTGATAGTTTTTTAGATTCGATATCATTCAGGGTGAATAGAAATATAATAGAAATATGCTTTATTTTTTTTGGTGAAGGTTAACAAATGTATTCCAACCACCTAGATAAGTAGATAACAACAAAGTTTTGTTTGTTTGGGCATCGCTACATTTTTTGTTTTGCCACTATGACTATCTAAATATGTTTGGACCTAATTATTGTTGGTGACTTGGTGTTTACCTTAAAAAAAGAAGTATGGTAGGTGGCGCATGGTATGATTCTAATTTTAAATCCGAATCTACCACTCACCTGAAAAGGAAATTCTTTTGTATTGTTTTTGGACAAGTGAAGGAAATTTTATATTAAGCCTTCCATACTCACTCTTCAGTAGGTGATGAAAGAGATATTTTTTGGTAAAGATAAAAGAGTTACCTACTGTTGTGGAAACATATATCTCGAGGACCCCCACTCGGGACGAACGTACACCCCCACTCGGGATAGAGAAGTCTTCTTAAGGGAAGTCCTCTTAGGAGGATTCTGAGAATCCCTTATGGAGAAAACGCATACCCACTCGGGACTTGATTATTCTGAAGACTCGGGAGGAATAGTGTTTTCCCTTGAGAGGCACAGAAAACCCTCTTGGGCCATGATTATTCTGAAGACTCGGGAGGAATAGTGTTCTCCCTTGAGAAGCACAGAAAACCCCCTCGGGAGGAAGCATATTCACCCCTTCAGGGAACATGCACGGAATAAGCTCAAGAAGCCCATTTGGACTAAGTCCAAGAGAGACGTTGAAGAAGACGGCCAGGTCAAGAGAGTTAGTTACAGATAACTACTCAGTAAGAGCCGTTCCGAGAATTGGGGAGATGAGTCATCAGATAACGGCTCTATCTGGTCCGACAAAGAAGGAGCCGTTATTCCAAAGTGACTCCACTCACTCCTCAACTATGGATCCAAAATTTAAGGAATCGCCGCCTTCAGGTAACCTCTATATAAACCCACCTCCTACATGGAGAAAGGTACGAGAACTTTCATCTGAGTACTTACTCATTACGTTCTTGAGAACTCTCTCAAGAACCATTATTGTTGCCTAGGCTGACTTGAGCGTCGGAGGCGGTTCCCCGGTCAAAACTAGGCCGGACCGTTCTTGCTTTCTTTGTGTGTGTAGGCATCCCGGTTATTCCAACTTGGTTGGAGAGCTCTTAAGGTGGTCATCTCAATATCCGGCTCTCGAAGAAGTTCTAGACGCAACACCTACAAAACATAATGGTGGGATATGCCTTCAAGTTCTATCAAAACATAATTGTTTAGAAGCTCTACTTAACTAATCTGCTAACATATTAAAGCCCTTATTGATAAAATGAAATTCCAAATAAGCAAAGAGTTTATGTATCTCTTTAAACAAAATAGAGCATATCTAGTCTAGTGACTGATTCTGCTCCTTCAAAGCTAGGATCATAGCTAAGCAGTCAGTGGATAAGATAAGTTTCTGCACATCTCCAATCTTGCCAATATCAATCCATCTCTTGTGTCTTCCAATTCCATAGCTGTGGTGGCTAAGCTCTTGCAATATTTCATTTGAGCAACTATAAAATTACTTGTTTGATCCCACATTACCGCCTCATTTTTTTGTTGTTATGGCAAACCACAGTTGGGACTTTCGAATGCATGCGAACCATGTGAACAAAAGTCAACCCAGTTCGGCTCAATCGCCTGTCAGACCATGGTACTTCTCAGAAGGTGGATACTAATTTACACTTGGCAATAGGCACTTACTTGAACAATCACTTAGTGAACTTCTTAGCCTTCAGTTGTCAGCAAGATCACAATAATATACGAAACACTCCTTATACAAGTTGTAAGCGTGCCGAACGTTAAATTTAGCATTTAATGCATCGTACCTATGCATTTAATGATCTGCGCTTATTAGGAGAATTTGCCCACATACCGAAATCCCTCTGGGTATTTCTTCTTGCCAGCTTGTCGAGAGTTCAAAAGTAGACATGTCACATCTAGTGTTAGCTGTTGTAGAGGTATGTACGGATCTTTTGAAGGGCACCTAAAGCAAGCTTTTGTATTGGCTTCTTCGATGAGGATCATTGGGAATTGTATTCAGCCATCCAACAGCCAACATCATTTGTTTCCATTGTTTGCTCCCGTTATAAAAATGATCACTTAGACTCTTGCTGGGTAAGACAAAATTAACTCATGCACTTATCTAAGAGCTTCATCTCTTCGAGCATTTATTCCTCCCTGAGAGGAATTATGTTATTTGGAATCTAACTTAACCATTGGAGGTGGCTTCCCATCCACTAAGGCAGTCTACTCTCACATATTTTCTTTGTTCCCGGATCCCTGGTTTGACACCTTTTTGGTTGAACTGAAGCAAGAAGATTTTGGAGCAACATTTGGCATCATCATGGGGAAAAAGCTTTCTCATTCTTTCCTATGCTTACCATATGATAAAAGATGGTAGGAGATAATTCAGATAATAATGGTTCTAAGTCCATTTTTGTTTGTTTGGGCCTCGCTACATTTTTGTTTTGCCACTATGACTATCTAAATATGTTTGGACCTAAATATTTGTTGGTGACTTGGTGTTTACCTTAAAAAAAGAAGTATGGTAGGTGGCGCATGGTATGATTCTAATTTTAAATCTAGATCTACTATTCATCTGAGGAAATTTATTATTATTATTTTTGCGTAAACTAAAACTTATATTAACAAGCTCACTCTTCTGTAGGTGATGAAAGAGTTATCTTTTGGTAAAGATGAAAGAGTTATCTACAAAACATTATGGTGGGATATGCCACCGAGTTCTATCAAAACAGAATTGTTGAGAAGCTCTAGCTAAGTAATCTGTTAACATATCAAAGTCCCTATTGATAAAATGAAATTCCAAATAAGCAAAACTACGACTGAATTTATGTATCTCTTTAAACAAACTAGAGCATATCTAGTCTAATGAGTGATTTTGCTCCCTCAAAGCTGGGATTATAGCTAAGTAGTCATTGGATAAGATAAGTTTATGCACATGCACCGATCTTGACAATATCACTCCATCTCTTGCATCTTCCAATTTCACAGCTGTGGTGGATAAGCTCCTGCAATATTTCATCTGAGCAACTATAAAATTACTTGTTTGATCCCACATTATTGTCTCATGATCGCCTTTGTTGGTGTTGTTATGCCAAACCACATTTGGGACTCCTGAATGCATGTGAGCCATATGAACAGAAGTCAACCTGATTCGGCTCAATCGCCTGTTAGACCATGGTACTTCTCGGAAGGTGGAAACTAATTTACACTTGGCGGTAGGCACTTACTAGAACAATCACTTCGTGGACTTCTCGGCCTTCAGTTTTGTTGGCAATATCACAATCAGATACGAAACACTCCTTATACAGTTATACGCATGCCAGAGCATTAAATTCAACATTTAATGCATTGTACTTATGCATTTAATGATCTGCACTTATCAGGAGATATGCCCACATATCGAAATCTCTCTGGCTATTTCTTCCTGCTGGTTTGTTAAGAGTTTAGAAGTAGACATGTCACATCTGGTGTCAGTTGTTGCAGAGGTATGTATGGAACTTGTGAAGTGCGCCCAAAGCAAGCTTTTGTATTGGCTTCTTCAATGAAGATCATTGGGAATCGTATCTAGCCATCCAACGACCAGCATCAATTGTCTCCATGGTTTGCTTCAACTATAAAAACGATCACTTAGACTCTCGCTAGGTAAGACATAATTAACTCATACACCTACCTAAGAGCTTCATCTCTTTGAGCATTTACTCTTTCCTTAAAGGAATTGTGTTATCTGAAATCTAACTTTACCATCAGAGGTGGCTTCTCGTCCACTGAGGCGGTTTGCTCTCACGTGTTTTCTTTGCTCATGGATCCCTGGTTTGACACCTTCTTGGTTTAACCGGAGCAGGAAGATTTTGGAGCAACATCTGGCATTGTCTGTGGGAAAGAAGCTTCACCATACTTTCCTATGCTTACTATCTGAGAAAAAGATGGCAAGAGATAATTTAGATAATAATGGTCTAAGTCTCAAGGACGTGGATGTGGTGGAAAGAAGAAAGTGAACCCTCGAAAGGATGGTCCATCCAAAGATACTTCCCATGTCCCTCCATGTGAAGTGCAAGTCCAAGAGCACGGAACTACTTTAATCTTCCCATACAGGGAACATCCTCGACCCTAGTTTATAACTTTGCCCAGGCGCAAGCCCTGGAAAGGACAATGATGGAGATGATGGGTACTTTCCAGACAATGGTGACCCAATAGAGTCAGTTCATGCTCCTAAGGGGCCCTACAGTGACTATTTCAGAGAAAGTGGTACCCTCCCCCCTCAATTAGCAAGATAGGATCCAAGGAATTGGAATAGCTTTACTCTCCACTGACTCTGCTAGAGTCTGAGAAGAGGAAGAACGAAGGAGAGGTCATCAAGGAGGAGACCATCGCTCTGTTTTTGACAGATTGGGAATGAAGCATGCTAGGCATTTGTTCCCAGGAGCTTTTGCAGGAGGCCGTCGACCTCAAAGGACAAGTAAGTCCTAAAGAAACGCAGCGCAGAGTTGAGTGCTTCGATGAACACAAATGGGGAGTCCCGAATGCATCTTAGCGGAAGGGACAAGAACCTCTATCGGCAGATCAAAGCCATGACCGAGTGTTTATGTCAACTTGACTAGAAGATCCTAGAGGAGATGCATGAGGTATTGACTTAAGACTTCTTCATCCCTAAGATCATGACAACCCCTTTGCTTTTAGGATTCAAAACTCCATCTTTCTCTTTGTACAACAGTTCGACTGATCCCATGGTACATATTAGTCATTTCAACTCTATTATGACTGTGTGGTGGGGGAGATGCCATCAAATGCAGATGCTTTCCTGCCTCTCTAATAGGTCCTACCACAACCTGGTTCTCGTGCTTAAGGGTGTCGATTCAATACCGAAACTGTATAAATTGCACCGTACCGAACCTTTTCAAAATTCAATATGGTTTGTACCAAAACCGAATTTCGTACGATATGGTTTCGGTATAGGGCATCATATCGTCGGTATGTACCGTATACTGTACCGCCATACCGAATACTGCATATCGTTTTTTGTACCGAATTTGGTACCGTATACTGTATAACTATAACCCTAAATTCTAGTAACTTTAAACCCTAAACTGGCTAACTTTACTCTGTTGTTCATCACATTCGAAGAGAATAGAGAGCAACGATAGAGCGAGACTGCGAGAGCTCTTGCCTGAATCTTGATGCCTCTCGTTCTTCCTTCCTTCTTGTTTAGTTCCTTCTTCTACTCTGTCCACTTTTTCTTTTCTACAAATCTCGTTCTTCCTTCCTTCTTACCGTCTGGGTAAGCACTACGGGTAACTGGGTAAGCATGTCCTCTCGTTCTTCCTTCTTCGAAATTCCATCTAGCTGGGTAAGGCCATAAGGGTAAGCTGCAAGCAAGCCTGCAATTGCATCGCCTCTCGTGCTCCAAAAGACATCCACATCCTATATATCCGTGGCCTCTTTAAATTTGAAATGTACAAAGCAACACCAATCAAATAATTAGATCATGTGAATTCGACTACATCTATTCTAAGTGTGGATAATCTCCAAAGTCTCTAATATGAACACAATGAAATAAAGTACCAACAATGGAGAGGTGTCCCCCACTGTAACGGCCACATGGGAGGGTGTCCAAATAAAAATATCTTACTTTAAGATTGAACACGTGTTTATTTGCTTTTGATAGAAGAAAAAAAATGTTAATAATCTAATCATGTGGGTTAAAAAATTTCTTCTACATACATGTAGAGGATTTGGGGCTTTCAATGGATACTGATCCAATTAAGATATTGTGATCATAAAAATTTTATTCGAAAATTGTCTTTTCAATAAGCTTGATATACATTTTAAATCATCAGTAATTCAAGGAAAAGAAAATGCACTTAGCTGTATTTGTTAATTGATGGAGTACCAATATATGAGTTTGGATTTGGATTGTACTCCTCTCACACCGTTTCGGTATACATGTACAAGGAGAGAATCTCCTTTAAGTAAAAACGAGGTAAATTATAGTTGAATCTCCTCCTAAATATATGATAAAAAGGTGTAAAAGGAACATAATCCTCTTCTTTGCTTATAGAAGATCTGAACTCACATATCGAAGTCAAACCATTACCAATAATTGTTTGCTTTAGATTTTGTAATTACATAATTCATTCAGTCAATTTTTTGATAAACATCTATTCATTTAAATTCAAGTATAGTTGGCCTGCAATGTGACAAATGATTCCAACCAAAACTTTAGTTTTTTTTTTTTTTTTGGTAGACCAAAACTTTAGTTACTTCCCATTACATTTTGGGTGGAGGGCTTCATAAATCATAACTATCCGCACCTAATTATTTATGGGGCCATAATTTATTTTTCTCCCAAATCATTATTACATGTATACTTTTTTTGGTTTCTGGGAAAGGGTGAGGATTTCCATGCAGGCTCAGATCATCTGTCTGGGCCTTCATTGCAGGGATTGTCTTCTTCATTAGTTATTATTTGGTGTGAAACACTGCAGCATTTAGAGCCATACTGCTAGATTGAATTGGGGGCCAGAGAGCTTTATGGCTTTAAATTGGAAATTAAATCCTACAGATGGTTTTATTGTTCCACTTGTTGCTTATGTCTGGTCACATATTCTCTATTTTCTCATTGTTAATGGTCAATCTAACCCAAAAAAACATACACACATTTGAACTCATGACCTAAGTCCTGGTAGAAAAGTCCTAATCAACTTGTTTAAGTTTTATTATCCTTGTATAAAAAAGATTTTACATAAGGTTAGATCCCATTCTATACGATTCTCCTTTTTTACTAGTCTCCTTGTAAAGTTGAGAGACTAACAAGTTACATCTATAATTGTTAAATACCCTGTAATTGATAGAGGTTTGTAAAGGATTCTTAAATTATTCCCCTCCCCTCCCCAAATTTGAAGCTTTTATAAGAGTTGTTGAATTAATCACAGCTTTGAGGGTCAAGAGAGTGGATTGAGTTTCAATGGTTCTTACAAAAAATATTCCTTGTTTTATTTGACGAAGATGGCGGAGTATGGATCAATTTTACTGGATATTTAATCGAAAATTTCTCACTGTCATTGAAAAGTAAATCTCGTAAGGGCCTGTATGGTTACATGAATCCAGAGATTTGAAAGCTCTGAATTCATAAATGCGAGATTTATATCCGTTTGGTTGTGAAAATCTCTAGATTCATGATATTTAGAGATTCATTTTTTTACACTAAAAATGTGAATCTATAGATTTATGGGTATGGGGTGAAATCCAGATATTTCACCTCTATTATAAAAACACTAAAAATATTTGTATATTCACAAAAACCACAGATAAATCCACAAATTTCATTCCACACATTCAGTTAACCAAACAGTTAATTTTATAAATTATGACTCCATAGATTTGAA
Organism: Hakea prostrata; assembly: GCF_041222555.1. Classification (NCBI taxonomy): domain Eukaryota; kingdom Viridiplantae; phylum Streptophyta; class Magnoliopsida; order Proteales; family Proteaceae; genus Hakea; species Hakea prostrata. The sequence goes on along the minus strand of NC_142606.1, from coordinate 67,993,451 downwards.
GTCTACAAATTTAAAATCTCTAGATATTTGAAATCTCTAAAGTCATGTAACCAAATAAGCCCTAACATAATTTTTGACAACATCAGCTGCTAAAAATTAGGTTTAGAAATGGAGGCGTGGCCTCTTTTTGGATGCCTTGAATTATTAAGAGATGCAAAGGGTCGAAAGTTTTGCTGTAATTTCAATATCTTTTGGAGTATAGGGCTTTTCTTTATTATTATTAAAAAAATTTAATATATATTATGTATTTGTTAATCCTTTCTTCCATTTTACTACAAATGATCACAAGGCTTCTAAACAATACTTAAATAACCAAGACACAAAGGAGTTCAATACTATCCTTCCAAACGAAGACAGGACTCCTAGAAATATAGGAAGGTGGTACAATTCTCAAATTGTTCAAAGAGGAACCTAATATCTTGTATGAGAGGTTGGTGGATGCAATTCTCCTTGCACATATCTGAGAAGTTGTTTGTAATTTGACTCAATCAAGATCGAATCAAATCCACACTCCAACGCTTGTAGTAGTCCAATTATAAATGCCATGATCTCTCCTTCTTCTGCAGAACTGTAAGTTCCTGGATTGGATGTAGCCAACAGAGGATCTCCATCGTGATCACAAATAATCACCCTTACTCCTCCTTTCTTTGATTTCTCAAACCATGATTTGACAAACTGAAGGGTGGGGAGCGTCATTAAAAAATCGATATAAGAATGTGCCAATGGAGGATTAGTAGGACGATTAAGAATCTCATCTCTCAATGGAGAGTTGTGGATTCAAATTCTACCAGCGACATATATATGTAATACTCCCCAAAACTCTTGTTCCCCCACCCAAAAAAAACACTCAAAGTAGAGTATAAAGATTATGAACAGAAAGCTTGGAGCCTTAAACCAAAGATTGAATGACATACAACCAATGGACTTGATAAATAAATTAGGAATAAGAAGCAAGAGTCTTTTTGGAAGAAGTTAACACTGCTCATGGTAAAATATTTTAGATTAAGGTTTTGAAAGATATGGCACAAGATTCAGTGTCCATGGTTCAATCATTCTCATTTAACTGTTGTGTAGTGGGGTGAAGGAGAATAAAAGTATTTTGTGTAAGGGTGTCAATATGGTTAAAAAACCGTTAAACCATACCGTACCGAACCGTTTAAACCGTACCATACCGTACCGTTTTGAAATTCGGTACGGTATGTACCGTTACCGAATTTGGTCATTCGGTACGGTACGGTTATGGTAAACGGTGTCATACCGTTGGTAAATACCGTTTACCGTACCGCTAAACCGAATACCGAATCCCGTTTTTCATACCGTATACCGCATAACTATAACCCTAAATCCCTAATTCTAAACACTAACTTTCCTTTGTTCGTCACAATCGAAGAGAAGAACAGAGAGTAGAGGCAGCGGCTGTTGAGATTGTCTTATAGCTTGTTGCGCATTTGTTTCTTTTTCTGGTTCGGTGGGCTGATTGTCACCTTGCTGGTGCCCTTGGATTGCTTAGAATACTTATTTACAAGGTAATTGTTGATGAAATATTCATGAATTTGATGTTAGTTCTTATGTATATCAACATGTTTGAGCCTACTTTCCCTTGTTTGGCCTCGAGTTTGATGTCCTTTGGAACCTGCTTTTGATGTTTATGGTCATCTGCTGCAGGCTTATGCTGATGGCTTCAAGCTTCTCCGCATCAACGAAGGAGATAACAGAGAGGTTATAGTTAACGAATGCCATTGTTAGTGTTTATGGGTTGCTGGTTATTTTCCTTCCCAAAGAGAGTCTCCTTTGGCGCTTGGTTGTGGCACTTGATGTGGTAATTCAACTCCTCTGTTCTTGGTTTGAGTTTGTGAATTTGAAAAATGGATAGATTTAATGAAATTGTTCTTTTATGGGATTTTGTAGATCATGGCAATGTTGCTCAGCTCAAGCATTTCAGCAGCTTTAGCAATTGCATATGTGGGTAACAAAGGGAATAGCCACGCTGGTTGGTTGCCTATCTATGGTCAAGTTCCCAAGTGCTGCGACAGAGTAACTTGAGCTCTTATCGCCGGCTTCATTGCAACAGTCATTTACTTGCTGCTGCTTCTTCAATCCATCCACTGTTCTTGATCCACTTCTTGTTAATAAGTGAGAGCTTAAGCACTTATATTATATATAGGTCTTTCTCTTCTTATCTGTTTCCAGTTGATGAAATTGTACTTCCAATAGGTAATTTTATTTGGATTAGAAGAAAAACAGTGGGTCAGAGATAGAGTACAGAGAGTACTCAGAAAGGGAGAGTGGGGAAGGATGTTATAAATTTCTGCACTGGTTGTGGTAGTGTGGTTGTATAAGTCACTGTACGTTGATGTATGCTTATTATAATTCACATCATGTTTTTTTGCATGTTCCAAACTTGGTATGTTCCCATACAATACCGTAACAAAACCGCACCGTATACCGAACCGTGCCGTTTTTCCATACCGATTTCATACCGGTTTCATACCGTACCATTTTTTAAATTACCGTTTTCATACCGTACCGTTTAAATATGGTACGGTACGGTTATGGTTTGAGGTTTTCAAATTCAATACCGTACCATACCGTACCGAATTACCGTTACCGTACCGAATCGACACCCTTAATTTTGTGGAAAAGTGATAGTAGTGTGTCCCACTTTTACTTTTCCAAACTTTTTCACAAAATCCTACCAAATTTATGGGATTTTAAAATGACTTGAGGTGGGAAAGTTGAATTGCTATATCACCAAACAAGTTTTTTTAACTTTCTCACTCTAAGCAACCAAACAATCTACAACTTTGGGATTTAAAGAAAAAGTAAAAAATCTACATTTTTTTTCAAGAATTTTCTCATCCCTTTTTTCCCACTCCATATTTATTCCAGCAAACAAACGCAGCCTTATCCATAACAAAAAAGACTTACCTATAGAATAAATATTATAGCAAATAAGAGATCTACCCTATTAAAAAATTAAATTTTCTACCAAAAAAATAAAATAAATAAACTACAAAAAATGTTCTCAAAAAAAAAAAAAAACTGCCAAAAATGCAAGACACGTAACAATATTGCATTACATAATAGTCGTTAAGAATCGGATTAAGATACTAATTATTAAAATTATCAGAATACAATAAAACTTAATTTAGTTCCTCATGGAACTGAGCTGGGCGACGTGGAACAAACAGAACCACCACCTGTGGTGAGAATTTCTAGATTTTAGAAAGAGTAAAAAGGAAAATATAAGGAAAGCAGGGGTAAAAATGTAAAACACATACACCTTATCTTTCTCGGAATTCTAATTTTAAACAACTCATGTTGCCATCTTCGTTTGTGACAGTGGTTTGTCCATTACAGCATTGCAGTAACCTCGACCGAGAGAGAGAGAGAACGAGATGAGCATGGAGGCGTTGGTGCAGGTACCATATGGAGCATCTGTACGGATGATGTTGGCGTCTCTGGAGCGAAATCTCTTGCCGGACATGGTGGTTAGGAGGTTGACGAGGTTGCTGTTGGCCGGCCGTCTCCGCTCCTGCTACAAATCATCCACTGAACTCCAGCTTTCTGATCTCCTTCAATTCGCTAATTGTAACCTCTCTCTCTCTCTCTCATTCTCTTGCTTCCAGATTTTATCTTGATTGTCAATGTGAACTGAACTGGAATATAATATTACAGAGTTGCTTCAAATATAAATCATGTCATCCACGATGAAACAATAGAGAGAATGAATCGGTCATTTGCATTTCGAAATCTTACAATGAGATTTACAATTACAAGTTCAAATTTCGAATTAGTTACATTTTATTCTTAATAATGTCATCTTGATGATTATATAACTGAAATCACACAAAGCATGGTGAATTAATTGTACGTGCAACAAATTCCTGAGACTTAACTATGTAAATACTTGGTTATAGTTGTATAGGAGATTGCATTGTTAGAATTTTTCCTTGCTACTGTATGCATTTCTTTGAAAATAAAATTATTGTTTCTTCACAGCTCTTAAAGAAATGCCGATAGCTGTCCAGACAGAGAAAGCAAAGGCTCAACATTATGAATTACCTACTTCCTTCTTCAAATTGGTACTAGGAAAGAATCTCAAATACAGGTAACTGACTATGAATTCTACATCATTTCCACGTCCTTTTGTCATATCAATCAATTATCTGTGTTAGTTTGAATAAATAATAGATAGCTGAATGAGTGGTGTTGTATAAGGAAAACTTAATTGTCGCGGGGGAGGTATTTCAACACAGAATTTCTATCATCTGCATCAAGGGGAATCATGAACTTCTGTTCCAATCAATGTTTTTCTTTATTCTGGAAAGAATCTCACTCTCTCCTGGGCATAATAAATATGCAAATCTTAGCACAACTAGCAAGTGAAAGGGCATTAAATCATAGAGGGCCAGAATTTATCCACGGGTTTAGTAGTTATTGAAATTGCAGGGCAGCTAAAAACTTGCAATTACAATAACAATTGTGGGCACAAGATATGACTTCTTGAAGTTTATGCTTTTTTGTCAAGATGTGTACTATTCAGATGAGCTTATACATGGTTTAGTTATGAATTCACTGATTTGTTGAAGCAATGAACTTGTGCAGCTGTTGCTACTTTAGTGATAACTCAAACAACCTAGAGGAAGCTGAGAAAGCAATGTTGGAGCTGTATTGTGAAAGGGCGCAGATAAAAGATGGTCAAACTATCCTTGATGTCGGATGTGGCTGGGGATCTCTTGCATTGTATATTGCTCAAAAATATGCTAACTGCAGGATCACAGGGATTTGCAATTCAACAACGCAAAAAGCATTTATAGATGAACAATGCAGGTACATTATTGATACTCACTGTTTTGTCTACGTGGGGGAAAAATATTCTTGGTGGAATACTGGAATATCCAAGGTTTAACATATCACTACTGGGTATCAGAAGATCGTTCTTTAATAAACATATTGTATTTTAATGGTGAGACAAAAGATAAATGACAATATGTATGAAATTGGTTAGACAAAAAAAAATGGAGATGCTAAGGGCACCTGCAAAATACAATTTGAAGCTTAAAACTTAAAACACTATAGATAAATAATTTATGAAATATGTCATGTTTAAAGTGGAGAACAAAGTATGACCAGACAAGTATGTTCAATTGATTATGTATGTTGGATTATGTTTCTTACATATACCGACACCAAATTTCTTTTAGGTATTGTATTGACATTCTATTGTATTGTATTCTATATATAGAATATGGAAGGATACTAAATCCAGTCCTCCTATGGTGTTCTTGTACTTGCACTCATTATCATTCATTATACGTAAAGACGGCCTGCTGTCAATATGACAAGACAACTGTTCACCAACCATCATGGTATTAGATCAAAGATCCACCTTCAGATCAAATTCCTAAAAACTGCAGCTGCCATCTCTGTCCCTCTCTCTCTCTCTCTCTCTCTCTCTCTCTCTCTGATCTACCTCTACCACACTCTTCTGTTTGAAAACCTGAACCACTGAGGACCCCTTTGCTGTTTTGTTTCTTCTACTTAGGTTGCCTGTATCTGACCTGAGAAGTTCTCTTCCATCTTCAAAGTATATCTTTGATACCTAAGTGCTACAGCATTCACTCAGCCCTTCGCTATGGTTCCTTGTTGCTGGAGCATGCAATAGTAAATCTTTCCAGTGCATCAACTGCAACTGAAAGCATAAGTCTTGGGACTCATGGTGATTTTCCTTTGTTCCCTCTACCAAATTAGATGGGAGCAATGATTTGATGTGGTCTTGATCTTGTTATTTGTCTATTGATTCCCAAGTTTATATTGGGTGTCTTACAGGCAAGACTGAGAAGCCTGCTGGTGCTGGTCCATCTCAAAGGAAATGGAAATTCTTTGGTAATGTTATACTTCATTCGTTCTATACAAACTTCATATTGCATGAGGTTGTCTATCACTAGATACTGCTGGTAAGAATTAAAACGCTTCCCAATATGCATATCTCAAGACTGGAAATGATGCTCAAGTCTACAAGCTTCAGAAAAGAATATTTGTGAGACCAAACTGAAGACACAACTGTCATGGTACTATTCAGTGTTGCATAGTATGTGTCAAGAATTAGATTTTTATGAGGATTTACAGGTCACTTGTTCTACAAATACCCCAAAATTCAAGAAGCATGATGACAAGCTCGAGGTATTTGATTGTTTTTCTGGGATGAATGAATAATTCATCAGCCAAAAGGAGAGAAGGGAAGGGGAGAGCGCAACAGGAAAACAAAGGGTAGGGCCTGATATGTTTTTTCTTTTCTTTTTTTTTTTTTTTTTTTTTTTTTGGGGGGGGGGGGGGGGGGGCTGGTCTAATGTTTGAGTATGGCCAAATCCATGCCCAACTTCTTAGGCATTCCCTTCTCAACGCTGGAGCAGTCCTTTTCCTTGATTTTACACAATTTTGTGATGGTTCCACTTCTGAAAAGAAACCTGTCAAGTTTGATCAGTGTGCTAAATTTGCTGGAAACTGCATGGGCGAGTTACCAATTCCAATTTACATGACCATAGACGTGGTGAGTCAAGCCTGCCTCATCAATCGATAATGTCAAACTCCACATCAGCCACCACTTTTTGTTGTTCCTCCCTTTTGAAAGATGAGCAGCTTAGTCTTCGACTTAGCTTTCACCACCACTGTATTTGCATTTGTGTCAGTATTTTCCAACCCAGTCCTCACAGGTGTAGAGCAAAATATGAAGGAAAAAACCCAAAACACTGTTCATGGCAACCATTCATGTGAATTATGTCAGAGCCTCATATTTGCCTTGTCTGGGGTGCAAAATGCAATTTAGAAGATCATATGGGTCCATCAGTGAAGGAAAGAGTTTATTCTAGTGCTGCCATAGTTTAGTTTCAGAAGGATATTTTATTTCATTGCAATAGAACATTAGGTAGGTTTCAATTTCAGCTTGTTGCTAATTTTTGCTTTTAGGAGTTTCCATTTTGATGTTTGTTAGCTAGGTTTCTAAGATGTTTGTATTTTAGTTGCTTAGCTTTTATTTGGTAATTTCTAACTTTTGGGACATAGTATTTTAAGCTTAGGACAAGATACTAATAGGCCTGGTCAGAAATATGACTTGATAAATTGAGCTTAAATTGCTTTCTTCCATGCCTTTGGTTTGAGAAGACCTTTTTCAACAGCTAAGATAGATGCAGACGAGACACACCCAGGCTGAGAAAGCCTACTATACCGATTCCCCGTTCTTCTCTTTTGATCTTAGCATAAATACAAATTTCAGTTATAAAGGGCGGGCCTTTGCACAATGGTCAATGGACCACAGTTGTAGCCTGAGGTCAAGGCACCAAAACAGCCTCAGCAAAATGTTGCTGGGCTAAGGCTGCGTGGGAAAGTTGCTTGGACTTTTCTTGTCCAGAAAACCTTCACCACTGGATTCACCCTTTCTATACAGGATTACAAGTTTTAGTTATATTCAGTTTTTACTCTCCTTATTTTGTTGATTCTGGCTGCAATCAATCTCTTGCCGGCCTCCCTGATTCAAGGTTGGGTTTTGCATCACATTCTCATTCAGATATTCCCTTCGGTGGTGCCTCAATCATATCCCATCCTTGGGTAATTGACTCAATTGCTTTCGATCATATGAGTTGTTCTTCTAGTTTGTTATATTCAGTTTTTACTCTCCTTATTTTGTTGATTCTGGCTGCAATCAATCTCTTGCCGGCCTCCCTGATTCAAGGTCGGGTTTTGCATCACATTCTCATTCAGGTATTCCCTTCGGTGGTGCCTCAATCATATCCCATCCTTGGGTAATTGACTCAATTGCTTTCGATCATATGAGTTGTTCTTCTAGTTTGTTCTATTAGCGTTGTCCTTGTTCAGGATAGAGTTTGGCTTGCTGAAAGCACTGTGTCTGGGAAGGGTTCTATTTGTTGTTCTCGCTCGTTATCTTTATCTTCTGTTTTACATGTCTCTGATTTTTCCACCAGTTTTTTTTCCAGTGGTCTCACTGTTGTTTTGAATTGTAAAGTCACATTTTATAATGCCCCCCTTTCTCTTTCAAGACCTGGTGATGGGAAAACAATTGGTTGTGGCAGAAAACATAGTGGTTTGTATTTGCTCAAGGATGATTTCTTTTTCTTTTTCCACTGTTTCTAGTCATGCTCATTGGAGGAGTTCTATTCAAAGTCCGAACAACTTTATTTTAGTTACATTACTGGAATTGGAATTGAAGGTTGGGTGCTCCTCCCATTGATGCTTTAACTAAAGTATTTTCCCACTTTATTTCATAGCATTGTAAAACCCAATTAACTTTTCTGTGATGTTTGTGATTTTTCCAACCTAACCCTTGTTAATTTTTCTAGTTTGGATAGTACAGGTGTTTCACCATCTACTGTGATTCATTCTGATATGTGGGACTCTGCTTTTATGTTTCAATTTCTGATTACCTCTGGTTTGTGACTTCTATTGATTGTCACACAAGGATCTACAGATCTGCTTACTGAATCATAAAATGACAACTGAGATCTTTATTTCTTTTTCAGACTCAATATAATGCCACTACTTAGATCCTTTGTGATGACAATGTAAGGAATATTCATGCCAATACTATCTTGTCACCCATGAGTATTATCCTTCAAACAAGTAAATTTTGAAACTCCTGCTCAGAATGATATGACTGAATGCATGAATTGCCATCTCTTGGAGGTCGCTTGCTCTGTATCTCATATTTGAGATAGATGTTCCTATTCTGTAATGGAGTGAGTGGTTTTTATTGTGACATGCTTTTACTTAGATGCTTATCCATGTATTGAATTTTGGTTCTCGTCTTGATGTGCTCCAAGGTTCCTCCTCCTTCATCATTCCTCAAAGTCTAGCTGTGCATGGAATCTTAACACACTTACATGCCCCTTGATAAGCTTGATCCTTAGGGTTAAAATGTACAATGACCATTAGACTCCACTGACTCACAAAAGGCAAGTGTAACACTAAGTGCAGCTTAGGTAAGAGGAAAAAGTAATTACCAGAAATTTATGTTGCTAAACACAATATGTGGTGAACCATTGAAGAATTTTTATGGACTGACATATATCATCAAAATATACATGTTTATATTTTTCAACCAATATAATTGTTGAATTATACAATACGGTGAGTCAACAACCCTAGAACAGAATGCCAAAGTTGGTCCGTAGTTTAGAACAAATAAATGGACATAATGGGTAGTTGAACAAATTATAACAATAATTACTAGCACATAAGAAAATGTAATTAATTAATTTAATCTAACTAAACTGGTTTTGATGAACACACATCAAATGCCAAAATATCCAGCATAATTCTTATGCTTGTCAGTTTTCAAGGGATGTGCCTTTCAATGGGTTCCTGTTAAAATGGATGAACTCTTGCCATACAAGCCTAGGCAGCTAAAACACTTTATGCTTTTCTCTCTATGTTTAAAGTACAAATTTGGAATAGATATGCTACAGTATCTACTTTGCATTCTTTCCAATATGGAGACCTGGGATGGTGTAAACAATCTGGTCCATTTTAACCTCACACTTACCCTCCCCTGATTCTCCAAGGCTAGCTTGTTTAGCTGTTAACTAACCTATGCTTAAAAATTAAACTTCCTTCACCTACTGAACTGCATGCATTTTAACTTGTCAGGGAACTGCAGCTGCAAAATCTTGAAATCATTGTTGGAGACATTAGCACGTATGAAATGGAGGCCTCCTTCGATAGAGTTTTATCCATAGAAATGTTTGAAGTATGAAATATTTGAGACTACTAAGTTTATGAAGTTTGTCAATATGGTCTTCAACGTTAGTTTGTCCCTTGATGCAGCACATGAAGAACTATCAGGACCTCCTTAAGAAGATATCAAAGTGGATGAAGCAGGACAGCCTTCTTTTCATACATTACTTCTGTCACAAAGCATTTGCTTACCACTTTGAGGTATGCATAGTTTGGTTATGAAATGGTACAGAACTTGTGCTGGCATTACAATTATTAGTTATATGTTTACCAGTAACTTTAGATTTTCATTTGAAAATTTTCTCAACAATGATTTCCTATTCAGAATTTCACTCTCACGTCAGCATAGATCCAATTCTTTCTTATATTATATGAAGTGCTAATGCAAGAGGTGTTTTGTTGCCACTTGCCACCAATCTTTCATTCTGTTTATTTTCGTCAAATGTTTGAATGCTAAATTTATAATTCTCTTAGCTCTGGTAATTATGCAACTATTTACCCGTTCATCTCATACAGGACAAAAATGAAGACGACTGGATCACCAGATACTTCTTCACTGGAGGGACAATGCCTTCTGCAAACTTACTTCTTTACTTTCAGGTGTCGTAAGAAGTTGTCTATGAAGTAGCTTTCTCATGCCCTAGGCATTATAAATATTTTGATCTTGCATGGAAACTAAACAGTCATGTTACTGGTCCTTAAGATCACTGTAAAATATGGACAATCTCTATCCCTAGGCATCTTTTTTTCTTCTTCTCCACCTCACCTGCCTCCTTTTTCCTTATTAATCAACAATAACAAGGCAATTTTCTTGCAGGATGATGTTTCTATAGTTAACCATTGGCTTATAAATGGGACACATTATGCACGAACGAGGTAAGGGCATAGTGCTCTTGAATACAATTGATGCTGATAGAATGAACATTTTTCATGCAAGATGGTGTTCGTAGCATTAGTTCTGAAAATGGCAGCATGACTCTGACAATTTTGATGTATTCAGAAGTAGTAACCCCGTCTGTTGGAAAGGGGAATGACAGAATGCAATTGCAGACATAATTTCATTTTGATACTTTTCTCTTTTGGATATTATCTTTCACATTAATGACCTGTAGTGAGCAAGCTTTCTCCTTTCAATGTCATTTTTACAAAAAGTGCCATCGAATGTTTTAAATAAAGGTGGTGTGTTTATGATTAACTGCGAGCTTTAGCTTTTAAAAGACGTGCCCCCCCCCCCCCTCCTTTTTATTTGCGCTTTTTATTAGTTCATTTTAACTTTTAATGTTGAGCATGTTACTCAGAAAACTGGGATACTGCTGACATGGTAGCTACCACATATGTACATTGGTGTATTCACTGTAACAGTATCTCTTGGGTATGCATGGCTCCCTAAGCATGAACCTTTGTGTGCTTAGCAGTTTCCTCTTATCAGAAGAGAGATTATATAATTAATGATTGAATGGCCCATGTAATCTAACCGTGCAATAGGTTGAATTAGGCCATTTAGGTTCTCAAATATTGTTGCTGCCTATTTCATAAAAATATAGCTAATGTCATGCTGTCTTGCAGTGAGGAGTGGCTTAAGAGGATGGACCAGAACAGGGGTTCTATTACTCCAATAATGGAGTCAACTTATGGCAAAGATTCAGCTGTCAAGTGGACTGCCTACTGGCGAACGTTCTTCATCTCCGTCGCAGAACTTTTCGGCTATAACAACGGAGAAGAATGGATGGTTGCACATTTCTTATTCAAGAAGAAATGATGAGTGTCATAGATTCATTTTTGTACTGTTCTATATCTGTTTCAGTCGGCAAACCGTGGAAAATCCATTGTAAAGTTGAAACAGTACCAAAGGATACTTCAAAAACTACCCTGTAGGGATTCAGGATGGAAGAATAAAATAGCAGCTGATTAACTGCCTTTATGGAACTTTCTATAGCATTATGGTTTTTAATGTGCTAGCACAGAGGATTAAACAACGAAATGAGAGAAGGCTCATTTCTTAAGTCATACACCTTCCATGGCTCTCTTTCATTTCAATGGATTCGATCCTGGCATCAGCTGCTTGACTCAGATTTTGATAAACTGGAATTGGGTGTTGGACTGTTCCCATTTGAGTCAGAAAGGAACAGGTCATATTTTACCATAAAAAAAAGAAAAGGGGCACTAGATTTTAACAATGGAATTTAATTTATCTCAGCAGTAAGGAAGAGAAGCACTGAATAACATCAAATCTTTCCTTCTACAAATCCACAAATAAAATCCACAAGAATTTTCTGATACTCAGTTTCATGTATCAGTCATGCTTAACAAGCTTAATTCAGTAGTTTCACCAGTTTCCAACAGGATTAACAATGGCTTGAGGGCATTAAAGAACCCTTAGCTCTGATTTGATGGAAGCTAAGAAACCCCCCAATAAAAATGGGACCTCATGAAGTTAGGGCAAAAACAGAGTACATTGAAGACTTGTAATATTTATATTTCTGGGAACGAGAAGCAGCATCAGCTATCATCAGTTCTGGATCATCATCTGGGTCTCAGTTGGATTCAGAGGTATAGACATTGGCTTCAGCTTCAAGGAAGCGACTGAGATGTTTATCTTCCAGATGTTGCTGTGAAACAGAAGAAGATGAAAAGAAATAATTCACAAGAAGCACAATTGAATTCTTAATTAGTTACAACGAAGAGCAGATTCATACAGAAAGGCATTCTCTGTATTTCTGCCACTCTGATACGCATTCCTCTTTGTCCCACTGACCCTTCAAGAACTTCTCTGAGTACCACCTGCTTTACCCTTATCAGAAACATTCAAAGAACTGCAAACACACACAGAGAAAGAGAAAGGGAAAGATTGAAGGGGATTGGAATTGACCTGTTGAAGCACTGGTGGTAAGCGGCTTTGAGATGAGCGCAGGGAGATGTTAAAGAAGAATCACTCCTATCTTTCTTAATCCCCATAACATTCAGATTCAGAATCAGTCAATCGTCTTCCTTGATCTCACAGTCTTCTTTACCATAAATTCTTCTTAGCTCTCGAAACCCAGAAATCTTTCGTCAGGCTTTAACCCAACCGCCGCTAATTCTGAAATTCTTTTGGACTAATGGTTAGGTTGGTTCGATCCGGTTTTAGTCGCTTCGTGCATCTGATGTAATCGCCTTACATCGAACCAGCCGTGACCCAAATTATAGGACCACATTGGTTGAATCGCCCGTCAAGCCCTCGATTGCATCGATTTGTTTAAAAGACGGATTAAGCCTGGATCTGCTAAGTATGCGTTTGGTAACGTTTCTATTCTAAGAAACCAGTTCTTATGCAAAACCATTTTTTAATGTTTCTGTGCTAAAAGACCTTTCTTTACTTGAAAATGGGCGTTTGATAAATCCATTCTGAAAATATTTTTAAAACACTAAATAGAATATGTTAGTGTTTTTTTTTTTTTATTTTGGGCTGAAAAAATAAGTTGGTGTTTGATAAACTTGTTCTAAGGCATCAATTTGAACCAATTTTATCACTTCGGTTTCTGTTCTTTGGTAAAAACATCTTTTTTATGTTTTGCAAAAAGCGTTCTTTATAACACTTTTCTGACTAGTCCATTCTTAAAGAACAGAAGAACGAACCGTTTTATCAAACGCCTCTAACCCGTTATTCCGTTCCCAAAGAACAAAAAAACGCCAGAAACGTTTTTTAAGAACTTTATCAAACGCACCCTAAAAGACTTCAAACAAGTCAGAGCGTGCCATCTCTGATGGTTAAGTCAGACAGTGAATAATACCACAAGATTGAAATTAATCGATGATCGATAAGAGGATCCATTGGGCCGGGTTATTTGGAGATGTCAAGTGCTCTTGCCATTCTCTTCACGTGGTGCTTATTTACTCTTTTCATGCTCCTTTTGATCTCATAATTCTTCGAATTTTCTTTTCAAAAGAAGGTAGACCTAACTACTCTCTAGGGTTGCAATTGGTAAGAGGAGATATAATGGATGTCTCACTAGGACTTCTAGACATGACTAAACAGTTAGAAATGAGTGCCATTGTTTGGCCTTAGTTTAGGATATTTGCACTCACTATTAGGGTGGAAGGTTTGGTATGTCCCGCAAGCGTTCATGCATTGAACGTGTGACCACAACAAAATCTACTTGCTAGTAGCATGGCCCTCCCAAATCTACATGTTTTTTTTGGTAGATGGGTAGAGATCCATGCTTCAGAGAGGTCGTGGGTTTTACCTTTGCAGATAGCGTCTCCCCGTTGAAGATGTAATCAATGCGTGCATAAGATGAGTTATTACATATGCCATCAACAAAAGTAGTTCTAATGACCTCTTTAATAACAATATTCTCAAAACAAAAAAAATAAAAAATAAAAAATAAAAAATCGAACTAAATTAATAATAAAAATATATATATTGGCGAAAATCAAAGAAGAGAAAAATGCTCCCATATAGTCTTGCTTCAAAGTGCAAACTCCCGATTTGTGAGTTTCAAGTTTCAACCTCAACGTCCTCGATTACCCCTAATGGCGGTTGCCAATGTCTTGCATCTCCTCTTCGTTGGGTCATCTTCATCGGCAACTCAAAACTTCAAACCAGAAAATAATTTCTCTACTTTTATCCTGCGTGTCCATGAAGGATTTCAAGCCAATACACGCTCACAGTCTTCGCTCTGGTCGAATAATGGATTCCTATGTCGCGTCCAAGATGTTGGAAGTCTGTGCTGTGTCTATGCGTAACATCGATTATGCTCTTCATATGTTCAATAACATCGCTTTACGAGATGCCTATATGTGGACAACCATGATCAGGGGCTTCGTGGTGGCTCAAATGCCGGAGAAGGCAATTGAGTTCTATTACTTGATGAGATCACAAGGTGTTGAACCCAACAAGTTCACCTTCATTTTTTCCCTCAAAGCGTTTTCTTCGATACCCAGTTACGTGGGAGCCAGAATTCTTCATGGGAAGCTTATGAAACTTGGTTTTTACTTTGATGAATTTATTCGTAACGCGCTGATCCATGTCTACTCAAAATGTGGAGACATCATAGCTGCGCATCGCCTGTTCGACGAAATCGCCACGGATAATGTAGTTATTTGGAACACGATGATATCGGCGTGTTTAGCCTTTGATGATATTGACTGCGCACAGAAGTTGTTCGATGAAATGCCCAATAGAAATATTGCCTCATGGAATGCAGTCATCTCTGGTTATACGAAATGTGGCCACATAGATGTTGCTAGATCGTTTTTTGATGTTATGCCTGACAAAGACTTGGTTTCATGGAGTGTGATGATTTCAAACTATGTCCAGAGCAGAAGGGCTGCTGAAGCCTTAAACCTCTTCAAAGATATGCAACTTTCTGGGATTCAGGCCGATGGTGTGACCATGGCAACTGTTCTCTCCGGTTGTGCTCAAGTTGGGGCACTAGACATGGGTAGATGGGTCCATGCGTATGTGGGCAAGAACAAATTAAGGCATGATGTTTTCTTGGGCACTTCCCTTGTTGACATGTATGCCAAGTGTGGATGCATTGACACAGCCCTTCAAGTCTTCAACAGTATGCCCCAAAAGAATGTGTGTTCTTGGAATGCTATGTTAGGTGGGCTTTCCATGCACGGCCATGGAGCTGATGCACTAGCACTCTTCAAACAAATGGAATCTGCCGGTGTGGTTCCTAATGATGTAACTTTTGTTGGAGTTCTATCTGCTTGTAGTCATATAGGATTGGTAGATGAGGGCCGTAGGCAATTTGATCGAATGAAGGAGGAGTTCTACATCACACCAAAGATTGAACACTATGGTTGTATGGTTGATATCCTTGGGCGAGCAGGTCTCATCGATGAAGCTAAAACTCTTATTATAAACATGCCAATGAAGCCGAATGTAGTTGTTTGGGGGGCTTTACTAATGGCATGCAAGATCCATGGGGACACTGATGTTGGTGAGGAGGTGATGAGAGATCTCGAAAGGATGGCACCGGGAGATGGAGGGTGCTACGTCCTCTTATCGAACATTTATGCAGCTGGTAACCAGTGGGTTGATGTTGAGAAGACGAGGAAGATGATGAGAACTATGGGAACTGAGGAGAAGGTACCTGGGTGCAGTTCTATAGAGATCAGCAGTGTTATTCATGAGTTCTTTGTGAATGATAAGTCACACCCTCAGTCCAGAGAGATTTATGAGGTTACAAGTAGGATATGCAAGCACCTAGAAATTGAGGGATATGAGCCCAATCCCTCTTTGGTTTGGTATAATATAGATGAATAGCTTCTTTAACCAGTCAAAGTTACAACGGAGAAGAAATAGATTGGTTTTATTTATTGTTCTATGCATTTTCACTGATTGCTTCTATTTATTGTTGTTATGTATTTTTTTTTCCACTTCTTTTTTCGCTAACCAATTCTTGTGTATTTTCTCTGATGCAACAAATATCAACTGAAAGCCTGAGGGTGCTATGTAATTCAAGAAGTAATTGAAAAATGTACTTACGGAATTCTCCACTTAATTTTTTTGAAATGGGAACTTTTTGTATGTAGGGGATGAGGATATTACATATGCCGTTTGCAAAAGTATGGGTTTTACTAGTCAACCAGACCAACCTTACATTGGCGATTCCTCTACTTGTTCATGTTTTGAACTCAAGTTGCAACAGAAATCATAGTGCCTGGCTATGTGAAAAAAAATGTGGGTTGTATATTCCCTTCTCGGGATGGACATTTGGGCTTGGGGACTTTGCAGACTGATCGAGCATAGACCAAAAAAAAATTTCTTGGTCTTACATTAGAGGTTGCTACCTGTATGCTAAGAAGTACATCCACTTACTTCATACTCTAAGGCTTTGGTCTTTGTCACTTGAACTAATAGCTTGGAGTTTGAACTCTCGAGTTCAAACTGTGCTTTTCATTTTTATAGTTTTTTTTAAGAACTAGTAGCTTTATATTATGGGGTGAGGACTACATATACCATCAGGAGGCTCAAATCCATGATCTTTAGTGGATTTTTTCACTAAGAGGTATTGGATGATTGTCAACTGAGCAACCTTTGATGGAATGATGGTTACTTTCCATTTAATTGAAAGTCACCAATGGGACAAAATCCGGATGGTTAAGCATCTAAAAAAAGGCTTCAAAAGATTTCCAACTCACGCAAAAACAGAATTCTGTAGAAAATTTTGCCGAGTTTCAAGTTGGAACTTTTTTTCTTCCATAATTGGTAGTTTTATATTAAGGGGTGAAAATATTACATATATTACAGGGAGCGTTAAATCCATGACCTCTTCATTAAGAAAGGCTAGTCACTACGGATTGAGCATCCCTTTGTTGGTAAGTTGGAACTCCTAACTACTTCCACTGCTCCTACTGTTCTTCTACCCATTGTTTGGATTGCTGATTCGGATCAAATAGATCCTGTTACAAAAACAACGGTTAGAGCAACTTCGGGCAGATTTTGTTATTCGTCAATTCTGAAAGAAAGATTACCATTGCAAGGTTAGTCGATAAGACCAACACCTCCTAGTGAAAAGGTCATAAATTCGATTTTGCTTAATGGTATATTGCATAATACATCTTCCAAATATATAAAACGTCTGTTCCAAAATCAATTCTGAAAAATTCTTTCTGCGCGAATTGATTGATTAAATCAAATTTTTGTGGTGCCACAAATCAACAAATTAGAAGCTTCATATTTCTACTCTTAGTATAGCTCCTGAAAAGCGATACGAATATAGAACTCTTTGAAGGCCAACCCCTTCTTGAGGGGATCAGAAACCTAGCCTTTATTACAGTCAGTCCATACTTCATCAAGGAAGGACTGGGTAAAACAGAACTCTCCCCTCCTGACATATGTACTTGAATTTCCAGTAATTGTTTGCTATCTTTTATCATTTAAAAAAAAAGTTTAAAATGTCTATCAAGACCAAACACCGACATAAAAAGAAACCGAAATGGACAAAAAAAAAAAAAAGCACTGGAGATCCCTGTGTAAAAAATCATATGAAATAATACATCACCTTTCATACAAATAGCTTCTAAATACAACAAATAATGGCCCTAAAATGCGGCTGCTGAAACAAATTACATGCAAATTGCTGAGATAGACAAAAAAACCCAACAAAAGGACAAAAAGAAGCCTAAGTAGGTGTGCCCAGAAATTGTTGGAACCCCACGTATGTTTCTAAAATCACACAGTATAAAACATTATGACTTCTAAACCAATAACCCATCTAATGAAAGAAACAAGGGGAGAAAAAATGAATCAATCTGGACACAGAACAAATGCCTGATGAATGAGTGGTATATAATACACATGGAGAACAGAGCAAGACAAATATGCACAGGTTGCAAAACTTGCAATGGTAGGTGGTATGAACGCAAGGTGTGGTTGGCATGATTTGGAGATGGCCACAGTTATCAAGGCGATCACTCTGACCGTTGTAATAAAAACATAAATCCAGAGTTCTCGCGAATTAGAGGTGGAGGATCAATATCAGCTATTTCAATCTGCTTCATGGTCTTGGAGATGTCATCCACGGTGAATGGTATGCTGCAGTGAACAAACAAAAGAATTTCATGTTGGTAAACATACTCACAGAGGGATCTCAAGATCTCCATTTTCAAGGTATATAGGACTCAAATGAAAACATTACCTTGAGTCATCATCTAACAAGAAGGAACTGCTGACAGCATTGTTGGAATCTTCAGTCATAAGAACTCTCATACTTGAAATAACCTACAACAAGAGAGGAACATCGATTTAACTAGAAAAATCTGCAAAACGTGAGGGTGGGATAGAATCAAATAAACAAGAATGCGCGAGTCATGAAGATAGTGGAACAATTTGGATACTCCAAGTGGGGTATATCAATTCAATAAAACTTGGCAGTGAAAGTGACTTTACATACATCCGAAGATACACTGTGCGTGCCATACTTGTCATCCCAGTACATGGTGCTGATCCTGTATAACTGCTGTATGCTGAGCACCTGAAAGAAGCAAAGACAAGCACAAAAAATAGAATAAAATTAAATTTTGGATCAGGAAAGAGCCAGGAGAAAAATACAGTGTTTTTGAGTGGGGAAGGGAGAAGCTTAGTAAAGGCTTTGAGAGGTACAAAAGGAAGGAGTCACCCACTGGACAGAGTTCATTGGTTATTTCTTTCAAGGTTTTCTTAGGCTTTTGATGTATGACCTGAGGCATGACACATAAACAAAAAGAAGTAAGAAAATATATCTTAGAAAAGCCACTAAATAAACGAGAACTGACAAGGCCGCACCAGGAATCCAACTGCTTGTCTGATATGCTTCAATTCATCCCAAGCTGAACCAGCATACTGTATGTAACCAAATATTAGAAAAAGTAACTGGAAAACCCCCAGGCAAGAGAATTTGTAAAAATTTGATATATGCTCACCTCTTCAGTAGCAGCATAACACCACTGCTCTAACTCAGCCAACCCTGCTTTTACATACTCCCCATTGCTGAATGAGCAACACTCACGCCGCAAAAGAAGGCTGTAGAAAGAGAATGGTGAACAAATGATTAAAAATTAACAAGGGGCCGATGATATAATTCTTTTACCCGCCTGAATTATTAAAATAAATGTCTGCAATAGAAGAGAAGAAGCTCTGATGCATTTTTACCTGTTGAAGAGTTGAACATTGATGAAAGAGAATATCTGAGTGAAAACCTTGCGGACTAAGAAGGGGGGAACCTATAATGCCAGAAGACATGAATGAGTCATAACATTTCAGCACAGAAAACTGTATATGAAAATCGTTCTCAAACTAGACTAAGTAAAATACAAATTGTTCTTGAACCAGACTCACAAAGTTGGCTTTCATAATGTTCAAGTAACTGTTCAAACTTTTCACAATGCTTTGCCAGTGAGCAATTAATGCTTGTTGAGCAACAGCATTTGCTTGTGAACGCCCTTTTACTAAACTTGCCCTGGATGTCCTAGGTGCCTGCAGGGAAATAAAAAAATGATTGAGAGTGAGGACACAAGCAAAATATCAGCCAAGTATATCCATGTAACCCCAAGAAAGAAAATAAGAAAACCTAAGTACTAGAAAGTATACATAAAGTAGGACTTCTTTTTTCTAAGCAAATTTAACTGTATTTAGTAAGGTCATAGAAAACACCATGTATATGTAAAAACAGTTGAAGATTCTTAGAATGTGTATTTTTAACTTCTTGACATTATTAAGTTATACATATACTAGCACAAATTTGGATCCTAAAGAACCCAGACTGCTATCAAGTACATGATTTATACAGATCAGATGGTGCAAATCAGAAAGCACGGGAGTTTAGTTTAGATACTCTTAAAGTCCAGCAACCTACAGGAATCCAGGTCTCTGACTAAAATTCTGTATCGTATCTGAGAGAATTTCCTTAGATACTATGATCCAAACCTGACAGCCATGGTAAACTTAGATTTAATTTGTTAAGTTACCATAAACGGACAAGAAATTTTATCTCTTCAGCTTCAAACAGAGGTTAAAGTCTCTTACCAACTCCCTGTCCCCCCCCCCCCCCCAACCCCCCCAAAAGAAAGAAAAAAAAGCAAAGGAAGGTTTGAGAATTCTAGTTTAAATGTGTAGCAATAACCTGGATACACAATCCAAGCAATGGGGAAATCTCTTTCTTCAGATTATCCCTAATCATTCCATATATCTTCTCAAGGAATGCTGTAAGTTGCTGCTTGAACAGTAATGCTGGATATTTGGCTTCAACTTGTCGCAAGTCATCTAATCCACCAAGCATCCGGCCATTAAGAAATGAGAGCCCAGCAGTTTGTGGAGATGCTCTGAGTCCCTGAAGAAAATTTAAGTGGAAGTATGACATAATTTTTTCAAAAAGCAGAAGCACATATAACAAGATAAGACAAATGAATGGTTCTTACTTGAGACATCCTCCCAAATAGAGAAGCAGATCTTCGCCTTTGAGGGGTCATGCTAGCTGCACCACTTGCTTTCAGGGTACGTTGGAGAAGCAACAATAATGTAGATGAATTCGACAACCAGTAGCCTAGAACATCATTATTATCCTGGACCTTTAACAAGGTACATATGCAGTATTAGTAAGCAGAGTTATATTAGCATAACACAAGACAATTACGCATCATTTTGGTGGAAAGATTAATTGTACAATTCCAGTGTTCTATCCCCAGGTCAATATAAATGTTATTAATTTATCAACTGCAGTC
The DNA here is from genome assembly GCF_041222555.1 of Hakea prostrata. NCBI lineage: Eukaryota > Viridiplantae > Streptophyta > Magnoliopsida > Proteales > Proteaceae > Hakea > Hakea prostrata. The sequence goes on along the minus strand of NC_142606.1, from coordinate 67,972,508 downwards.
TTAATTGACCAACTACAACAAGAAATTCAAGAAATCCTCCAAGATGTCAAAATACCTCAATAGCTGAGCTTATTGTTTGAATAATACGGTCAAAGACAGTTGTTCTTTCTACTTCAAATGACCTCCAGTGAAGAAGGCATTTATAAATGATACAAGCAGAAATAGGTCTACCACCAGAGAACCCAAGGTCTTGAGAAATACATTTTATCAGCAGGTCTTGGTTCTCCTGAACCACATCAGAAGAAATCAATCACCAGATCAGAAAAAGCAAATGAAGCATTGAACCTCAATAGTTATAACTGAAGTGAAATATAAAACGTTAATCTTTGAATGCTTCTAACCTGTTGTTTCTCATTAAGTGATTTTTGAGGCCTTTCCTCTGTTTCAGGCTCCCGTGGAGTAGATACAGCCAGACTCAAATCCTAGAACATTGAATAAATGACATAAAAGCAAATATATTATTTATTCTCCAAATTAAAGAATGTATAGTAAATTCATCATGTCTATACATCATTCTTCATGACCTAGTTTCCCTTACCGATACCACCTGTGTTTCTCCATTCAGAACATTCCCATTATCTGGAGTTCTCTGTATTCCAAAGCCTCTTGTATTATCAATGAAGATATACCTCACGAAAAAAGAAAGAAAGTATATAATGACTTGTTTGCAATGAATACCTGAAGAACTGTTGTCTTCTGCCGTGCAGATAAACTTTTAGTAGTGGGTGAAATTGCCAGTGCTTGCTGACGAAGTACTTGATTTTCTGATTCTACATTGGACAGTTTTTCTTCAAGCCTATATAATATGGAAAAACAAATAAAAAGCTTAAAAATTGTTCAACAGCCTGTAAGAGGTCCTCCACCCATATCCCCTCAATACTGTTCAATAGTTCACATTTGTTCTAAAGATCAACTTGAGTGAATGCAAATAATAAAGACAGCCACGTTACAAAAATTCCTTCCACTAGCCAGAGATGCTGGCACTGAAAACTGAAGTTATCCAGAAATGAAACAAGCAAGAAACTGAAACTAAGAATCTAATAACAATTAAATACTCCACAGGTCTCACATTGGATCAGATCTTGATCCTAATCCAACATGAACTACAAGAATGAATGGAAAAATGCCCCTAGTTTGGTAACCAGGCTCCTTTTGGCCCAGAAAGTAGACACCTCTACAACTTTCAGTGTGTGGAGCAGTTACATGTATGATTTACAACACCATAGCATAGGAATCCTCTATGTTCACCATTTACCCGTCTTGTCTCCATCAGCCACTAAAGTTCTAAAGTACATAGTAAAAAGGCTTTAGCTGAAATTCAGCATGACTACTCATGGGGGTTCACTAGTGCTAACCAACACAAATATACATTTTGTCTGAATGAAGAGGTAAAGTGCGTATACATAGGAGCAACAGAAATCAGTGTATGGTCACGTAGCACCTACACCATCTCCAGAGCCAATAAGAGCAGGAACAGGAACATTTGACAGAATGAAATATTTTAGTTCCCCAGGAGCTAAGCAGTAATTCTCATGGACCTATGTCTAGGCATAGGAAGCACACATAGTGCGAGAACTTGCCAGATCTTGCCTTTTTCATTTAGTGAGATGAGATGATGTGCTTAGCACATGAGGTCTTGAATCTTGACTCTTGCATTGTAACTTTGATTGATTGGATTATCCTTTGAGCTTTGTAATTCGAACTATGAACATGTGTTATGTATTAGGCTTGTTTGAACTTTGGATATTTGAGCATTAGTTGTGAGTATATGATGTGTAGAATAGGCCATTTTAAGGTTTCACTTCAGCAAGGGGTTTCCAACTTGGGGTTCAAAAACTCACATTTACACTATTTTTTCTTTTAATAAATCTGAGCTCTCCAGTGTGTTCGGAAGGGCTGAAATAGCCTGGAGAGCAAGATGTAGCCCCCAATGACCCCCTTAAAGTTGGGGAAAATTTTTTCACCAACTTGGCGAGCCAACCCCTTTTTCTAAGTTGGCAAGAGGGGCCTCGAGACCGAGATCTTGAACCATGGAGCCACTCAACCAGTTAATATAGATCACATATCCATGCCTAGCTGCACAAACAACCCCAAAACCAGCCCAGCGTAGTTGTGGGATTCAACTGCTGAGAGGTAACCTGGTCTGATGATGTGGCACGTAGCTGTTGGTTCCATGGAGCTTCACATAAGGCAACCCGATTCCAGAGAGAAGCATGAAGAGAAGGGATCAAGATAATACGTTCATGTGATAAGCACCAAGAGTTACTTCACATGACACCATTCACATGAATGGTGTTGACGGCTGGCATGGATAATTACATTCTGCTACTATAATATCCCCAGTAGGCAGCAACTATTTCATTAGTGTTGAGAAGGACAAATCTGTCCCTTTCGAGCAGTGCTAGAACTAGAGTCGAGATGGACACAATTTCTCTCCTATTCCTTGTAGGACACCCTATTTGAATGTGTTTTTGATTAGTTTAATTTCCTATTCTGTTTTAAACTAATTTCCTAATCAGTCTAGGTTATTTTTTTCTATTCCTACTTGTTCTTGTATTTCTTGTACTACTTAAGAGTAGGCCTCAGTCAGATTGTAACTATATATACCCCATTGAGGCCTATGAATAAACACAATTCTCTAAGTCATTATCTCCCGTACTAACAACAATTAGTTAACATTATGGCATAGATCTAATTTCTCAAGTTTAATTTCTATTTTAGTTACCTTCCAATGTTGTTACTAAGCAAACTTGGAAGAACTTGTAAGTTTTAACTCAAGTCTTGCTCTTCTAGAGATTTTATATTTTTATTATTTCTGTTTTCAGTTCAGTCCCTGTATCCATATAATATAAAGCTCAGATGAGGCCACCACACTATTTAATGAAGGAAGCTATGTTTCTGTTTTGCAATACAATGTGCTGACAGAGGCTGAGATAGTCAGCCTTCCAATCCCTATCCCCCTTCAACCTTGTGTTTGTGTCAGGCACCAACACAGCAATGTTAACATTTGATTTTCTTTATTGGATTATATAACTATAATATTAGGTACCATCTCATCCATTCACAGTGATGTCCTTTTTGGCCTATAGAAATCCTGATCCAACTGTTTACAGACAATAATGAAAGCTAGAGAAGATTTAGCTTCAGTCCCTACTGCAAAAGGGTAGGCTCTGAAGGCAACTCAAGCAAGACATAAAAGGAATAAAAAGGGCTTCAAGGATAGAAAATTCAAAAAGCTGCAAGGATGCTTAGAACAAAGTTATTTCCAAAAAGGAAATTGTGTAAGAAAAAGTTAAGAGTATGTGGTTGCATTTTCTGCCACTTAGGCCACAGAAAGAAGGCAGAACATTAGGGATGGGCAGGAGTATAAGAAGTATTCTCAAGGGCTCCAGCAGGATAGTCAAAACCTCAGACATTTTGCAAAATTATATAAAGAAGTATAAAACATTTAAAACTTTTAAACAATTTTGCAGACCTCTGCACTGAATCTTGAAGTTGATCCACTTTCTGTTCCGCATCTTCAAGCTTTTTGCTCAGCTCCCCATTTTTAGCCTGAGAATCAGCATGAGCTTTCTTGGCTTCTTCTGCTGTCTGTCTTTCTGATTGCAGCAAAGCCTGAAAGAATTAAAAAGGTTTACTACATCAGAATATCAGATAAGGTATAAGGTTAAAAACTTTGGTGGTTAGATTAAATAAATAACTTGGCCCATAAACCAGAATTACAGGCTTGCCAAATTGATGAGCAACCTAATATTATAAGCTCCATAAAGAGCAACTTCTGATGCTTTGCTACTTTTATACCAGTAAGTTCCTCGCACACAAGAGGCCCCCCTGCTACCCAAGACTCAATTTCCATCACCATAATTATGTAAATAAGGATCGGAACCCAATAGCGGATTCATGTAGCTCTATAAGCTATTCTCAGGAATCAATTCCATCCTATATGATAGGATTTTGTACCCAACATTGCACTTGAAAACAAGCTGCACCTCTGTTCATCCAATCATCGACAATCCCCATGTATGTAAGTTTGATTTACACAGGAAGTATCATCTAACTAGCCATTATCGAATTATATACTCTACATAATAGCTCCTAGAGTTGCAGTGCAAACAAGAGGACGTAACAGACTATCACATACTTGGTTTAGTCAGCATACCTTCAGATTTTCGACTTCACCAGTCAATGCATCAATCTTTGCTGTATCTTGAACTATAACAGGGGTTTCCTTTATCACTGGTGGTGCTTCATTGATGGCTTTCTGAGCTGCCTCTCGTTCTCTTATAACCCTTGCATTTGCTTCTTCAACTTGTAGTTGCATTGCATGCAAAGCATCCTGTAACTTGGAAGCTTCTTGGGCTTTTGCCTCTTCCAGATCAGTCTGTTTCAAACAATATATAATAAAATCAGCAAATATCCCTCCTAATATAGAAAAGTGAAATTTAAAACAAGTGAAAAATAGAATTAAATTAGTTTTTACCCTCAATCGTTTCTCAAGCTGCAAACGCCATGTAAGCTCCTCCACCTTCTTTTCTAGTTTGTCTTTCATTTCTTTAAGCGCCCCCGTTTCTCTTGCTGCCTGAATTCATTTAAAGAATGGTTGGCATTAGGTAACCACCACATGATACATTAGAAACATGTGCCAGCAGATAAAACCACTTTAGTGAATCAGATCAAACCATTTTGAGTTTTCTGAGCTCTTTCCTAGCAACTCTTCGTCTCCAACCACACTGAGAAACAAGAATTGCCTTCTGAAGCTTCGTATAGTATGAAAATTCCCTGTAGCTACGCCAATGAGCCTATAGGCCACAACAAACCATGATCAATAACAATTTTCAAATTCCTGAAATGCTATTTCTCAAGAAATTGGACTTCTATATTTGCTTTAGCAGAGTCTAGAGTTCTTGTTGACTACGTGCAGCAAAGGACAGCCAGAATGGCCCTGATCCTGGCATTACCCAAGGTAGGCCTGATAGACTGGCAGAAAATCCAGTCTACATGCATCCAAGCAAGGCCAAAGCAAGCATGTATTCAAAAGATGTTCTCACCCGTCCCAAACCACCCTAACCCCCCCTCCCCCAAAATAATAATAATAATAAATAAATAAAAACAAACATTACACAATTTTGTGATAAAATATATAAGTTGTTATGCTTTCATCAACACACTAGGCACGCCCAAAAAAGGCTGGGTTAGGCTCAGACAGTCAGATCTTTCCCATTTTCCTTATATTTCACTTGGATTGATAAATTCCCTGCCATGGTGCTATGTTATTCAATTAAGTCAGCAGTGGTACCTGGACAATGACTGCAGCCTTTGTTTGCTTTCTGAATCTGAATTCATTGCGAGCAGCCATTGCCCTCAAACTGGTCTGCAGTGTGATTGCAGATGTCTGTAATTCAGTGTAAGATTTCCTGGCAACATATCGACGGAAGCTTTTCTGCATCTTCACAGCAGCTGCTTCCTGACGTAAGTACTCAAACAATTTGCGTGCCAGTATACCTGCAAAGAATGGGTTCATTGACTAACTATTCAAACAGACCAGCAGCAGCATCTTAATCAAGTAATTAAGTCAGTGAAGAAAAATAATATAGAGACCATCTCCAGAAAAACAAGCATAACATTTATATGATACTATAGTATCTTTGGAAGTCGTTATATATCTGAATGAAGATTTCAGCTTGACCCTGGCGAGTAAGGCTGACCAGAGAATCTCATACCACTATCTCCTGCTAACGTAAGGGTTTTCTCCGTCTTTGATGTGACTCAAATTAAAGTATATAATCAATTACCTTGTCTGGTGAACTATGGTCTAAGGCCACCTAGGGTTGAAGGGAAATCAACAAGAATGAATTGTCATAAGGGAGGGACAAAACTTAAGAAGCCAGCATCATAGGGTTAGAAGGTCCCCCTTCTTTGGGAGATCAACACATTGACCTTTTTTACACTCCTTAACTTTGCATCCTTTTTTATTTCCTGATCCTCCTATCTCTAGGTCCCCCCCCCCCTCCAATTTACTTTGGGGAAAGCAGGAGGAAGCTGTCGGGTTTTTTTAAATAACTTGGAAATTTTTAGCACATCAACAATTTAATTTAAATTTATACTAGTATGCGGAAGTACTTCGGTTCTAACAAAAAAAAAATTTATTCAAAGACATGTCATTCATAGGAATGATATTTTTGACGAGGATGAGTGCATTAGAAATACCTCTCAAACAGGATTGCAAATTAATCGCCGCTTTGCGCACTGTGACGAATTCTTTGCGAGCAATGTGAGTACGGATTTGTCTTTGAATGGTTCTAGCTGCATTGCCAAGAACCTCTGTTCTTCGTGCATCCAACTCAGCCATCTGACCAGCTCTCAGGAAGACCTTCGTCTTGCCTATCTGTGAAGCAGTGACAGGGTATAATGAATGATATTGGATATTACTAGCAGTGGCTAAATACATCATTAGCAAAGTTGTACCAGACATGCATAGAATTACAATATAGCAGATAAAAACATTCAAAGATCCTTCAGAGGAGCACCTTGGACACTTCAGTGTGAAGACAATTACAAGATAAATGCTACAATTACCTGATAACCCTTCAATCCAATTTTATCCAGAATCATTTGGCATGCAACCTTATCATCAGTGCTGCAAAGGATAAAAGAATTTATGTAAAGCGTCTCATCTATATCCCCTATCTTGAATGCATAGAACAGAAGCTAAAACAAGGAATGGTAAAACTTACTTCCCATCAAGAAATTCAGGAGCAAGAACACCAAAACGGTGAAGAAACTCATAGAATGTTCGTCTAGTGGGATACCCAGCACAGCTAATCCTAATTGCCTCAAGAACACCCTAAAAGGAAAAGAAGCCACCAAAATATTATCTACTGAAATCACAGATAATGAACTCCAATAAAGTAGACTGTCTTCTCCAAAGAAAGCTTACACCACAGCGTAATTGATTGATAATGTTTGAGTTCTCAAAAATGGCAGGCTTGAGGACATTGTTTGGTTTCACACATCTGATGTAGTGAGGTTCTGTCGAACTCAGGGTTTCCATCAAAGATTGAAGTTGCAGCTGCAAGTTTAGAATGTCGGTTTTTGTCAGTGTATCTTGCAGAATGTGTGCTGGAATGCTGGTTGTGTATTAAAAAAATTAACACCAATTACTCAAAAATAGCCAGACACAAAATAATGTATGCACTCTCCAAGTCTAGTAGCCTAAAAAAGCATCAGCAGCTTAAAAACTGAGCGTTCATGCATCACCTTATGTCACATGTGCGTTCGCATTCCATTCAAAACAAACAGAGCTCAATCAAAAAACCAATACAAGTTGTCATGAGGTTTAGTCTGGTCAGCATGCACTTGCAAGAAGCGAGGTCATGCTGGATGTTAGTCTTTCACTGCCCACACTTGTTATTAGGGTGAGTCAGATTGTCAGAAATTTGACTCAAAAGGCATGCATGATGCTATATAGCATGTTCACTTGTATTTTGTGGCTGCACCAAGACCATTTCAGGAGGCAGCTAATCAAATCCAGTGAGGAAGTCGCTGCATCTAAAAGACAAGAATAGTTTATACGAATACAAAGAACAGGATGTAAAACCAATCTCCATTAAATAAATTCACCAGCTATTCACCATCATCTTAGCCCCTACGGAGGACGTACAACCAAGGAAAAGGAACTCGATACCAACCATGGTTTCAACCCATGGAGAAACCAAGATATGCTCAAGTTGGGACAAAACCTGGCATTTTTTCCCACCCATCTTAAGTGGCTGGTTTCAAAGCCTAGTTGATGGTTTTTTGAGCTGATTCTGGAATACAGCCTCTTTTTGACCTATACACAATGGATGAATTATTTCTTGAAAAAAACACTTAAATGATATTTGTGGTTTTGACCTAAGGTCCACAATGTAGATTGTTACTGGACAGTGGGTGGAAAGTATGACCAATACTTCTTTATGCCAAAGTCTGTTTAAGTAAATACTTTTGCAATTGTATTTTATTTGCTTAAGATATTATTCATAACTAAGCAAACACCCCCATACTCGAATCCAAGAGAAATAATTTAAGAAAATTCAATTCTGAGCAAAAACTAGATTTTTGACAGTAGATGCAACTTTCAATTTTCAACTTTCTAATGCTAAGGTTATTATCAAGTCTAAAACTTCAAACTTTAATACGGTAAAAAATTGCTAAAAACCAAAAGTGCAGTAAAACGATCATTTGTGTTGACATGTTCCAAAAAAAAATTATTTTCATTCAGAACAATTTGCGCACACCAAATTAAGTTTGAATAGTACAAAACCCTTAAATATAAATCAAATTTATGCAATCTTGGATTTGTTAAAAACCTTGTTAGGTGAGCTTCCAGCCAGGTTTTCACAAGTTTCTATGGGATCAGTCACACATATATAAGTTTACACGATCAGAACCACGCATATTTGGAGGTACATCCTTAACAGAGCACATGCCTCAAGGAAGTCACTAAGCAAGCCCCTTTTGAAAATGTACTAGGCATTATAACTGAGCAGTTTAACAGAGAGAAAAATAGCTTAATTCTACACCAGACAGTAGGATGGAACAAACTCAACAAAGTGCAGGAAGTAAGTAGTACTTCTCCACATCATTAAGAAAGTCATTTGATCCGAAATAAAGAAACCACGAAAGAAGTGGACACAAGTACCTTGAAGCGTGCCCCAATGGAAGAGAATTTGGATGACTTAGATGACTCCTCTGGAAGTCGGGGAAATAACCCAGCTACAAAGGAGCACTTTGAGGCAGTCAATAAATCTTGGTGCTCCGCCACGACATAGTCTTTGTTCTTGTCCAGGAACTGATCAGCTTGATAAGTTACCTACATAAAGTAGAGAATTCAGCAAAATAATCATCATATTGTCAGAATATAAATATGAACAAAAAAGCCAGGGACTTTACCTCTCCTGCATAATGAGATACTGTAAAATCAGTACGAGAAAGCTTTGGTTTCATGAAGCGTTTATTATTTTTAAATGTGGTGTACAATTTCTGCGCAAATGTTTCATGGGTAGATTTGGGGAACATGCTGCATGGACCAAGTAGACTAACATTAGTGAAAGTACAAATGGAAATTTACACAACTGTAGAACAACAGAAGTACATGTCATCATGTCTATGAAAACAACAGAAAATCAACAGTTCCATGTATCCACTACTAAAAGAGTAGCATAGCTAGGATCAGCAGAATCAAGCATGAACTCCATACCAGGCCTCATCCAGAAGTGCGATTATACCTCCAGGTTTCTGCATAAATATAGGACTTATCAATTGTCGTCATCCAAATTGATCCATCAGAAGAATGTAGATTTGTGAATCAATTATGAAGAGTAAGTGAGTAACAAAAAATATGAATATACTGGTCTAAAGATATGTGTGAACTCGCACCATGTGCGTGTTGTAGGTGTGTTATGACTGTTTATTAATCTATTGTATGTTCACTGTTGAAACAACTGACACAGAAAAATGCATCTAGAAAGAAATCAAACCTTCTCAATCAGATCCAGGACATCTTGATTATCAACGAACTCTATGTAGCTCCAATTAATTTCCTCTTTGGTATAATCTTCTTGTTCCATTTTAAAGACATTCTGTCAAGATACAAGCAAAAATGTCAAAGAAATCAATCAAATAAAAGATCTCAAGAAAATGCGAAAAATCTAAAGGGAGCTAACCTGGTTGAAATGTTGTTGCAGCTTCTCATTAGTATAATTGATGCAGAACTGTTCAAAACTGTTTCAAATACACAGATGAGCATATCTGATGGGTAAAGTTTTTTCACTAAAAACTACTTGGAAAGATGGTTCATCCCACTATTCCCTCACCTATTGCACTTAAAACTTTCAAAACCATAAATGTCAAGAACTCCAATTATTGACTTTGAATTTGGATCCTGCCCAATTGAAATATTAATTTTTTCCACAAGCCTGTAGACAATAATAGTAAACTTGTTAAAACCTAACACCCATAAGAAAACCAATATAAGCAATATCACAAAGCCTCATAAAATATCTTACCAGTCAAACAGGCGGGAATATACTGTTTTAGCTAAACCATCCCTGCTGACTACTGCAGCAACAGGATCAAGAGTTCTTGTAATGACTTCCTCGGGAGTCACCATAACACGTTTAATCAGTGCATCTTCCAAACCCTGGGCATCGCACCTACCGGGCAGCAATTATCGCCAAAGAAAGTGAGAGCGTTGAGTCAAATAAATGACCATAGGTCAATGTGACATAAATTTGCAAATAACATAATTTTAATAATTAATCAAGATAAGACTTAAAATTTCAGAGTAAACGGAACAAACATTAGAAGCTCAGCTGTCATGTTAAGATGAAATCTAGACTTTTCATCCTTGATTACAGAGGAGTCTATCTCCTTTCCCTTTGCAAAATCAATATTTCCAAGATGGAGAATTGCAGCTACAACTCTGAAAATTGCATCCTGAAGATAACATTATGGTCAGAAAGCTGGATGAACCATCAAAATAAAAATTACAACATCTTGGACAAGAAGGATGACCTGCTCATGCTCACTCATCCCAACAACATCCATCGCCCTCCTGGTCGCAAGATATTCATGGGTATCATTTACTCCATCAAGCTGGTAGCAACTGGATTGATTTAGGTAATGGAATGATTTAGGATTTGCCAACTTATATTTCGCAATGTCCTGCATTTAAAGATGCAATATCATTAAAAAATTAAACATATACATAGCAATACAGGTTCATACTTGATCAAGAGAGAAAATTTGAATAAACATCAACAGAAAACAAATATGGAGACCATATACCTCGGGTGGTGCTGCACAAAGAAGGTAAAAGCAATGGTAGTTTCTCTCAGGATCTGATACTTGGCAAACCCGGGACCTTTCAAGAAGGTATGTTCTAACCGCTGCCCCTGATATTCTCCCACTCTTGTCAAATTGGATCTCAACAAATTTACCAAAACGACTTCATCGTGATTCCATGTTGAACATGAAACAGAGTGTAATAAGTTCCTTGAACAAGGGTTAAAACAGAAACAGAATGGGCACGAAATAACTGCTGAATAACATTCTGAAGAGTATTTAAAATCTAATCCCAACAGGTGTATAATGAGAAGTTTTGTAGGACTAAAAAATTATTCCCACTTCTCCTAGTTATTTGGGCTGCTAAGCTTGAGGCCTTCTTGTCAAGTTGTCATAGAACAGGAAACGGCTTAGATTCACAATCTACAAAACCACTTCCACTTCCAAGTTCACTAAGCAGTATCCCCTCAACAGTGTTTAACAATTTTAAGGAAGCCAAAGAAATCTCTCGATGATCTTAAGCTACCATCATTCTTCTAACCAAGCAAAATGAACTAAACAGATCCAAATTTTCAAACTGATATAGATGCAGTTAATTTTTACTCTAAATTCTGCGAGACAAATATTTAATAGGAAACCATGAGGTCAACCTATACGAGAGTACCATGAGGTCATCCTATACGAGAGTTTAGTTGGTGCAAACCTGACAGCTTAATTAAAACTTACATTTAACAAGTGAAACTTTCAAACCCAATAACCATTTTACATACTGCAATACAGTGTATTTATCCAGAGGAACACCGATGGACAATACAGTGAGAGAACAGAGAAATGTCACCAACTCCAGTTCCTGAACTATACCACATTTTTCTCTATTGGCTTTACTGTCTCCAGGGTGACATTAAATGAAAAAACGTTGAATTCTAATACTGCTACTTCACTACCAAAAATCAGTGCTTATAGTTTGCTCATGTACCTGAAAGGTTACTTTCCATTTTCCTATTCTGGACGAGCAGCTAAGGGAGACGCATCATAGCCGAAATTCAAGCTTCCTTAAGGGCTTAGGTTCTTCATCTCCCCTGAGAGACTCTAAACTAGTAGCAGGTAAGCTCAGGGATTTACAGTTTGATTCTTTAACCTCACTATTGCAGATTTGCCAAGCTCTTCCGCAAGACTGGAACTTCACGCCAATAGGCTGGCTAACAGCCAATAAGACTGCGAGTGGACTGATGAGGGGTGGACTATATTCAACTGAGGTCTTATACGTCTACATAATTGTTAGTCAATTAAGTCCTATAAATGACTTTGGTATTGGAGATCTAATCCATTTTTCAGACTGGTGCCTTCACTCATGAATTTACAACTCCATTGTCCAAAGAAATTCTCTTACCAAGAGAAAGCAGAGGGGCCGCCTGCTGTAAATGTACATGTGCATGCATGCGAGAGTGAGAGTGAGAGAGAGAAAGAGAGAGAGAGATCAACAGACATTAGGAAGAGCAGTAGAAAGAAATCACCCTTTAACACAGTAACTCCAGGACCTGGATCCAGAAGTGGCTTTGCAAGTTCAAATGTCAAAGGTCTCAAAGCATTTTCAAGTTTGACAATCAAAGTCCTGAAGCTAATCACCCTGAGTAAGCCAGGCTAATCTTATTATGGCTACTAATTTCTTCTCAAAATGTGCCACATTAAAAAATAGTCACCTTGAGTTGTTGTTCCGAACAGTTTTGGCATTGCCGAATGCTTCAAGAACCGGGTTTGACTGTTATTTTAACAACAGAAAAAGAAACAACTATTCAGTCCTCAATACCAATTCTTTTAATTAGTCATAAAGAATGGCAACGACAAATTAACAATAACATAACAGAAACAAAAATAGCAGACTTGAGCTGTTTGTGGCAATTCCAACCAATGGATGGATGGAATCTCCACCCAGGTAGCCTTACTCTGAAACAAACTCATTGATCACAAAGAAATATCTGACGGTCCAACTTAAGCATATGGCCCAACATGCATTGAATTAAACCCTTGAGTTATTGACTCATCAAAAACTTTTCAAACCTTTTCCAATAGTGGATTATCCTTAAATTTGGATGGCTTCCTAACACCTAGGAGCTTCTCTGGATGCACCAGAAGAACCTTCCTCCAATAATTGATGATGATAGCAAAACAGTAACAGTAAGTATTAACTTCATCTTACTTCTAGAACTTGTTGCTCAACTGTTCGTCCTTCTGTTCCAGACCGCCCACCCAAGTATGCAAGATATCTCATGAGCATTTTTGTGGTCTCAGTTTTACCAGCACCACTTTCTCCACTGACTAAAATGGAGTTGCTCTTCCCTTCATTGATCATTGCCCTGTTTTCTTATGGAAGACCACATATTAATACAGTTATAGATGCACTGCAGTTCAGGGTGGGGATGGGGAGTAAGAGAAGCACTGAAAATCACCTGAATGCAACATCTGCAATTGCAAAAACATGAGGACTTAACTCCCCAAAAGCTGCACCTTTATATTGCTCCATCATATGGGTATCATATAGATGAGGTAATCTTTGAAATGGATTTATTGCAATAAGGATATTCCCTGTGTATGTCTGGAAAGGTAAAGCCGCTGGTTAGCATCAGCAGATCATGTCTGGAAAGGTAAAGCTGAAGTTGTAAATTATTTCTCTTTCATTTATCTATCTGTTGTATGTTGTATCTTTTATTTTTCTTCTTTATTCCCCCTCTTTTCCCTCACCTTAAAAGTCATATCAGCAGCATGTCAATGAATATCTAGATGGTTAATTTTTCCCCACCGATATGAGGTATTTTTTCTTTGTTTCTTTTTTTTTTTTTTTTTTTTTTTTTTTTTTTTTTTGGGGGGGGGGGGGGGGGGGCACTAGATAGAGGGGTTGGAAGTACTCACATAAATTTCATTAAGTTCATATCTTGCGGCCAAGTTTTGCAGAACACCAGGTTCATGCAGATACGAAAGTTTTGTCATGTCATCTACTCCTCCAGGTGGAGCTTCGGTATCCTTGGGAAATACTTTAGATACATTAGCGACAACCTGCATACAAGTATCAAGTTAATAAAAACCGCAGGGCCGTATCTATGGGAAAATTTTTGAGGTTCATAACATGTGCAAGCAACAAGTTTCTCTCTGAAAGGAATTTGTAGGAACTTAAAACTGGACTATTCGAAAGAACATTCATGAACAGATTCAGTCCACACCTTTTTCCCATTAGTGATCTGAATATGAATATTTTGACCATCAATCTGAAGAACTTCTCCGTCAATCCAGGCCAACACCGGATCTTCAACCCATACATGAGAACCTACAATGATATTAACTGGTGCTGCCTGCAAAGCAATAAGCATCATAAGAAAAGCACGACCTAACATACAAAAAATGGTTTTCTAGCTATAGTCATTGTCTCCAACATGCATTTCTCCATGGCCATTCAAATTGCACAGGAGGAGATATACTGCTGCCATAACAAAGGTCAATCCAATCTCACACTTTGCCAAATCATGAAAAGAAAGAAGTGAATGGGGCCACAGAACTCTATTTAGGAAATTTTAAAATGTGGTATAGAAAGATAAGCTTTAACAGGATTGCGTGATCCATGACATTATTCTTATCAATAATTGGGGGGGGGGGGGGGGGATTTCAGAAACATGTACAAGTTAATAGAACAAATAAGGACCACAGTTTCTCCTGGTTGTTGTAAATTACTGTTTTATAACCTACATTCTAAGTCAAGGAACTTCACAAATCCATAGTTAATGTCTTGATCAGCAGCCATCAACCAAAATGATGGCACATGATTACCCTAATATCTTTGAAGGCTTCTCCTTCCGTCACAATCATGTAAGAGTAAAACAGAAGGAAAACAAAAAAATCACCAAAAAAAAAAAAGGGAGAATGTCTTACATGGTCAGTAGTTTCATCATGCAAGGAAGATACCTTCAAAGGACAGGCAGGTAACAGAAAGAAGAAATGAACCAAGGAATGCTGCAATATTTGGAATCTCTCATGATAGTAAGGAGCTATATGTTCATTTATTCCTTGTTGATTAGGTAGGGTGATTTCACCTAGGAAGAATGTGCACCAGCAGTATAGGTATTGAAATTTCAGTTGCAATGAGTCTTAGGATGCTGAGAATGAAAGCAGGCTGTTCTGCTAATGCTAGTACAGGCTTACAGGTGGTTATAGGGAACTCATTTGTAAGAGAGGCTACGGTTTCTCCCTCAGATTGGATACCACACTTCTATTGAGGCCACAGTTGACATTAAATGTTCTTCATCTGAGAGAATTTGTATGGTGGGTGGTCGATTTCTTGGGTCATTTTGGTTGTAGATATGTGGACTTTCTCAATTTACTCTTGAGCCAAATGCATTAGCCTCCTCTTAAACCAATTTCTTTCTGTTATTGAACATAGGCAGATCTAAAACCCAATGTAAACACCATGCAAAAGAAAGTCAATCGTCAATTTTCAACTGAAGGAAGCAAAAGATCTGGATTCAGGGAAGCCGTCGAACAACACCCAAAGAAGTTCATAGATCCCACACCTTTGAAGTCTCTAGCAAGCACTAATAGCTGAAGTACAGGTAAAACGATAAACTTAAAAATGCATCTCTTATGTACAATTTTGGAGTTCATATGCAAGTATTGTAGGCCATCAAGAATGGATGGCAGTAGCCTCATGCACTAAGTTGCTCATTTTTCATACAAGGATTATCAAAAGAATATAGGGGAAAACAAACCAAACAATATCCAGTTTTAGGGAGGAAAAGGAAAAAGGCTAATCTATGATATGGTTAATTAGTGAAATCAACATTTTGGGAGATTTCAGACATGGAGGTAAGATCTACTTCATATGTTTTGTACACTGGATAGGAGTTCAGCTCCAAAGAGGGGTGGTAACTCTTGCTCCAACTTGCCATCTCACCCCCCCCCCAACACAACCACCCACACCTGCCCCCCCCCCCCAAAAAAAAAAGAAAAAAAGGACGAGCCTAAAGCGAAGAATAATACCATGGTTGACAGTTGAAATGGTTCGGGTTGGAAACTTCCTAACTAGGAACCCAGAGCACCCATTCCCTCCTCATGGCGGTTTAAACAGAACAGCTTCAAACAATTAATGATCAGGTAGGTTGCAGATCGAGTGGTTTTCAGAGAAACCTATTTCCACTCCTGATCAACAAAACCTTCAGAAATAGGAAGAAATGTCTGTTGTAGCCACCATTTTCACCAACTGCATCATTATACTGCCGAATCTTCTCAATCATTACTGATACTAGTACCAGCCACTGCTTCTACTTTAGTATAAACCACTTCTGTATGTTACTGCCATGAGGGCTACAGTCACCAATTTATACCATTCCCACCACATCATACTATTCCAGCTACCACCATTTTTCAAGTCGATGTGGTGGTTCTACTACTGTATAACCCCAAGAGCTCTTTGCGGTAACTAAATGGGCAACAACCCACATCCCAGCAGCATGCTTTATCATATTCATCATTTTACTTTGAAGATTTAAGCATTCACTTGTGTGATGAACTGAGAAGGGCATTCATAAATGTGTAAAGTTCAACGACCACCAAATTCCAAACATCAAGATAACACTTATACTCCAAATTCATGTCTCATTCAAGTCATTATGAAAATTTTCTGACCATGAAAGACTAGTTTGAACACAACTATGAAGGTGTTCATGGTGTATAAGATGCAACCGTATGCACACTTATCTATTCTGTTCATCCTTCTTAATAATGCTACCATCAAGAGTTTTGGCAAGCCTCTTGTTTCTACTATTAATTCATACCACCAATTCACTCTCCCGAGCAGCCGAACCGCAGCAGTTGGACCCAAAGAAAATGCAATTATCTATTTATGACTAACTGTAGAAGCAAAGGTTAGCTCTTTTGTCTTCATATTGAACTAACATACATAACAGCTCCCATGACAACATCGATCACAATAGTTTTTCATCTTTATTCTGCAACTCTCCTCAGACCAAAAAACAAATAAAGGGGAAAAAATCTAGCATCCTACAGACGGCACTGTGCCATCAGAAATGAACAAAGTATTAACGATGCAGCTTTCAAGCAAAGCATTCCACAGATAAAAATATCAAATCCTTCACGCAACATCTTGTTTTCCTCGCAATGTGAAACCACCATCAAGAGCAATCAAGGTAAAAGCTTTTCAATAACTTGTGCAAATAAGGACAAGCACCAGTGCATCTTGAAACTTCTCTGCTACTGCCTTAAATCGTCCGTTTAGATGACAATTGCCTAGTTCCTGAGAATAGTAAGGGGAGACACTGACTGCGCTTCGAAATTATTCTTGTGCGAATCTGCCTTTCCAGTTTTCCGCAGTAATTAACAGTTGTAACGAATTAAGCAATTCCCAAACCTTAAAGCATTCCGTATCCAAACTGTAACTCAACAATTTCGAGAATGAAACAGGAGATTTCCCATTTCCCTCGGCATAAGCAAGAAACCAGTCTTTCCCACAAATGAATTTAAACAAATCTTTTCATTCACATAAAAAAAATTCTCCGTTTTATTACATCAAAATGAAAAACAGAGAAGCGGTTCCAGTAGGAAGCAGCAGAATTCAAATTTAATCAAAAGGGGAAGGGAAAAAAAAACAACTTCAATAAGGGGGGAGGGGGAAGAATTTAAAAACAAAAAAAGGAATTATTGTGAAGTACCATTGATGATTTTGAAGATCGATCTCCTTCCCTATCTCATCCGAAAGACTTACAGGTGAGCAGACGAGGAAGACTGAAACTCAGTAACTCAGATCGAAGAGAAGAGAATGACTAGTCTTGATTATCTCTGTGAAATTCTTCAGAAGATCGGAAATTATTCCTCAAGAACACAAAGATGAGGAGGGTTGCGAATATTCCCTCCTCAACCTCGTCTCTCAAAACTCTCTGTCTCTCTTCCTCTATTTCCTTTTCTCTCCCAAATGAAGTTTTCGAAGTTAATGTTCGAAGCAACCACTCTCTCTCTCGCTCTCGTCTCTTTAAAGTCTAAGCTCTCTCTCTCTCTGTCTCTCTGTCTCTCTGTCTCTCTCTAGCTTCTCTCTCTAAGCTTCTCTGGTCAGCTGGGAAGGCTGTGGGACAATCGTGGTCTCCACCCTCTCTACTACCTCAAAGTCTAAAGACGGTCATGAGAGAGTCATTATTCACTAATTAAGCAATTTGGTTTAGCGAAACTATTTGGGCGTTTATTTAGCTTTAATTACGAAACCGCCATCATTTTTTTTCTAAAATTCAAATTGCTGTGTAACTTAAAGTTACCTCTTACCTGTCCTTGACAGCAACGGCCAAAAAATTACCCAAACTGATTTCTGTTGCATTTTTGTTTTTTATTTTGTTTAGCTGTTTTTTTCCTCTTGCCTTGATGTTTGATTTTTCGTATTACTTAAAGAAGTTTTTCATTAATGAGAGATTCAAATTCTCTGCAACGCTCAAGTGAACGGCCATCCAGTAGTCAGTTGTCAATGAGCGCCACATGTCTCATTTTTATTTATAATCCTTAGATTATTCATATTTTAGCTTGAATGGTGAGCCAAAGTGTATAGGTAGATTTTAAAATATCATAATCTGAAGGTTGGAAATAGATACGAGATACGTGGCACTTATTGAAAATTAACTTAGACGCTGTAGAGGATTTGAATCCATTAATGCGACAAAGGATGATCGAATGAATGAATAATTGAAAGCCCAGTAAAGGTTTAAATTCAGTTTTGGTTCAATCAAATTGTCTAGACGTGTATTTCTTCTCGTGCCATATCTAATATATAATTAGGAAAAAAGAAATTTCCTCAGGAACATGGCATCTACTCTTTGAAATTGAATGTGGAGAGGTGATCACTCCAGCCTCCGATGAAAAGTTGAAATCCTTTTGTCGAATCTAGTTATAGTACCATAGAGGAGGGAACAATTCTACACTGCTAAAACAGCTAAGTTCCATGTGTCTAAGGAATAATTATTGTGCTCTTTTCATCTCTCTACCATATATTTAAGATGAGACATATCGTTATTATCTGTTTTCTCAATGCTTAAAGGTGAACCCTGCTCTTAAATATAAAATGGAGAAGTGAGAGGAGAGCACCATCCTCTACTCTGCGGTTTCTACAGATGAATAGAGGATTCCCGCTCATGTTTAAGATGGGATGTCTACCTTGGGTAAGTGTCTAAATTCACCTTGTTCATTGCATTATGGATAAAAGGTAACACTTCCAAAGCCTCCTATGAAAAATAAAATATATAAATTCAAATCCGGTTTGTTTTTAGTTTTGAATTTTGAAAATTTTGAAACGGTACTTAGGACATTATTGTAATTAAGTGGATAATTAATGTTTTTTTATGAAAGAAAGTATTTACAAGTTTGCACGACACGACAAAAGAAATATCCACCACATCTGCTGGCGCGTAAATTTTATAGCTAAATAGAAGGAATCTTTCATTTATGAAAGAAGGCTCTCTCTCTCTAAGCGCCTACACGCCCAGAATTGTTTCAAAATCTCGAGTTCCGCAACGGAAACGGGATTCGCAGTTGTTTACATTTTACAGATTTTCGAGACATCGAAAATGACCGAATCATCCTCGACTGCGGTGAAGTTTCCATCGGTTGTCCCATTCTGTCCTGGAATATGAGGATAATTCCGTCATTTAATGTTTTTTCCCAAATATTCTGGAAAGGTAGCGATTGGACGGTTCGATAGGGTCGGTTCGGAACGGAGAAGAGCGCACAAGGTTTACAAAATCGGAATCGGCCGAGCCTCAATCCTAGTTTCTACCGATTCCATCACAACGAGTGAGACCGGTCTCATTTACCGATTCCACAATCTATGACAGGTTACTTCATGAGTGTGACACATGAGATTTCTTACACCAAAAGAAAATTAAAATAGAAAAGAAAGTGTTCACATGCCGTCCAGTTTCTGCCTTTTCATATTTTTTATTTATTTAATAATTAATTTATAAAATATATATGTACAAATTAAAATTAAAATATAATAATAATAAGAAAACAAAAGCCAACATTCATCATTGCTTTGGAACTTAGACAAGGTATCTCTCAATTGTTTATATTTTTGTGGACGTGCATTGCTTCGAAGGGTAACAATGTTGCCAACTATACATGGGTTCAACGCTTAGGGGTGGCTCGGTTAGCAAAGACTAACGCTTTCACATAGGAGGTCAGAGTTCGAATCCCCTCAGGGCCAGGGAAGAAGTCTCGCCTATATTAATTATATAAAAGCGCCTTGAGGATGTAGTCGTAGTGCGCAAGCTGGCCCGGATGAACCTCATTCAAAAAAAAAAAAAAAAACTATACATGGGTTCCATTGATTGCTTAGCGCTGTTACATGGATTATTCATTTAGACGATCATGTCCATTACCATGAATATGCATCCGTTTGGTTTGTAATGCATTTAAAATCTGTTCAGCTTTTAGATCATTGAGGATTAATCTGTAAAACAATGTTAGATATAGCCCAACTGTGGGGTCGGGATACCACCTTCGAAGGCTAAATCAGTAATGGAACTGATCACAAAACTCTGATGAGTCGCAGAGCTTGAATTTAATATAAAATAGAAGAAAACGATTCAGAAACCTTTGTTGTGCATGACCTTTTGGTTTATATAAGATTTACCTCTTATTCTCGACCATTGGATCGTTCGTGTCTCCTCTCGATGGCTGTTCGATCTTAGAGTTTTACCCTTTTTTCCGTAGATAATGGCGTTTATCATGATTAACACGATCCCTACTTCACATAATGGCAATTGCCATGTATAACTCGATCATACATCCAGAATTCCACAGATCATGCTTATCTCCATAACCGCAAGGTTTCTCCCTTCCTACGCCAGCGTCTGGTTAGAACCTTAGGCCAGTCTTGAACACGGTTGAGCCGCACCCAACCGGAATCTTTGACCCGACTGTGGTTAACCCGGTCCGTACTATTTAACCCATATCAATTTGATTTTATTATTGATCCTAAGCTTAGGTAAAAGAGGAAGATTGATGTGTTATATCGGTAGCAAATACCAAAAAAAATCCAACTAACCATAACCTTGTAGTTTGTATTCAAGATATTGCAAAATATAATTCATTAGTGAATAGTTTATAAAAAAAATGTATTCATTTCAATTGATAACGGTTAGGCTTTTTTCTTTTTCTTTTTTTCTGGTGAGAACAGAAAATATAGATTGACTAACTAAAAGTGTTCCAAACTTACATGTCATTACTTAGATCCCTAGATGGACCCATGAAAGTAACCTCTTTAGAGTCTAGAATAAGTAGATTCCAAGATAGTTGTTGTAAAGTGGTTTAGTTGAAAAGAAATATTATCTTTATATTGGAAAACAAGATTAGATATAATAACTAGCATTGACACAAGATGTAACGACCACAAACACTTTGCCTCTTGGCACCTAGTAAATCAAACAGTTGTTAGAATTACAATGTACCATTATTTTTTTTTTCCAGCTTTTTATGTCAAAAACATTTTTTAAACTATAACTATGCCCTTGTATTCAACAACTCATCAGTTTATTCCATCTTCTTTGACACCCTTGTCTCGGTCTACCAAATCCTTTGATTCAACATACTCGCATGCCATCATTTCGTTCGTTTTTCAGAGACGTGTTCTATGACCAAAGAGAGAAGTGGAAGGAGAAGAATGGGAATAAGGGCTCAACAAACTATAGTAGTGCTGGATTAGAATCTGAGAGATGGGAAGATTACAAGGAAGACGAAGCAAATTGAGGAGTCTTGAATGGCTATTAGAATTTAAGGTGATGTGACGTTGTGAAGCCTCTTGAAGCTTCAAGGTGTTGGTTATGTCCATAAGAGAGTAACAAGGTGGAGGAAGAAGATGGTGGCCAAGAATGAGCACAAGTGATGGAAATGGTGGAGGGTACGTTCAGATTTTTGGTCATTCATTGTCATCGTGAGGAAGAGAGGTCTTATCTACTGGATTTTCCCCCAAATCAATAGTGTTTTGGGAGTGAATTATATAAGTTGAAAGGATTCAATATGTAAATTTGAAAGAACTATAATATAAATATTTTTCTTTTCTATAATTTTACACTCATTTTTAACCTTTGAATTTTCCAACCCCAAGTGTTGATCATTCCAGGTTTGCACAGGCCATATCTACGCAAGCACAAATGAGAATCATGTTAGATGTGCCATTTAGATAGTCCCACTTTTAAAAAATCACTTTATATCCAAAATAGTATAAATAAAGTTAGTCTTTGTATTATTTTCTTATTGGAAAGATTTTAATAGATGATGTGGCCTCTTCTTTTTCTTAGTATTTTATTTAATACTCTTTTTTTACATACACATATATAAACACACACAAAATAATATTTATATCACCTAACATAGAAAGGTTATTATTTAACTAAACTCAATAATAAGCTTCCCCATGTAGGTAAATAAAATTTATGAAATAAGATTTTTACCCATTTCTTGGACTTTCTAGTGTATACATAAATAGTTTGAGGATATTGAAAAGATATCCATGTAGTCTTTATACCAACTTCTATCATCCATAATGCTTTATTCAAAAAGTAGATGATCTTATATTTAACAAGAAGCTCTTTTCAATAACAGAAGTATCAAATGATGAGCCAATATCAATTTTATTTGGTCTTTTTTTTTTTCTCTCCTTTTTTTAATCATAAATTACAAAAGTTATGGTGAAATTAACATATGCAATTGTATTCGAGAATTTTATTTAACCACCCTTTTTTGGCCAAGAGTTATTGGGGATAAATAAATAACCATAAGAAAAGAACCCAATAACAATCACATGAAGGTAGTTCTTTGGAATGAAAGATTTTTTTTTTTTTTTTTTTTTTTGGGTTGGGGGTTTAAAGAAATGAAGGATTCTAAGAACAAATAATAGGTATTACTTGGTAGATGTTTTTCTTGCCTTTAGAACATAATGTTTTTCATTAAAAAAAAACCCAAGACTGCACCTTACCTAAATCACAAATCAGTTGAAACACAAAATAATCCAAACCACTCATTTTGATGATCTTGAATAACTAAACCCATCACATGCATCAACAAAATCTTCATCAATTAAATATATAAAAAAGATCTACATATGATCTTTGCAAATATTGGGCATTGAGAAATGAAAGCATTCGCATGGAGATGAATGCTCATGGTCACTAATTTGACAAATACATAAGGGTTTTATTAGTCAGCAGTGTCATTGTGTTCTCATGTAGTAAAAGAATTTTCTAGTTGACGTCAGTGGTTGCTCGCTCAGATACTTCATGTTGTTCTGGAATATAATCAATCAAGTTGAGCTCTATAGTAAATCATCGGAGTCCAAGTGGAAGATTGTTAGGTTTATTCTAGACTATATGTGAGTTTACATTATTTATTGAAACTAATGATCAATGGGGTCTCAACATATTTGTTAAAGCAACCTATAGGAGGGGTAAATATGTTGCAACTAGTTAGTGGATTTGTAGAATTTTTCGGTTTAATTGTAAATACAAAATTAATTGTAAACTCAAATGAAATTAATATATTGCAATCAACCACAATACAAAGGATTATATAGTGGTTCGACTTTACAAGTCTACATCCATTCTTCTCTTCGCCTCAAAAGAGTATTCTACTAGTGATTCTCTTTGAATACGGTGGATAGATATCAAATCCTTACAATCTATGTTCAATAGGACAAGAACACCCTTTACAATATTTGTTTATCCTAGGGCAAGAGGATCGCTAACCAATTCTAATCAACCTAGACTTAGAATTGAACAAATACGATACAAGAGATGAAACATATTATCTAATAAGGGGTGTGACACTTTATCCCTTAGGTGAATGTGATGCAATGAGAATAAATGTTCAAATGAAATTGGATGCACCACTAATGAAACACCAATAGCCTTCAATTACCTCAATCTTGGCTCCAATGGGCTAGCTAAGAATCCTTGGTATGTTATTCAATGTTGAGTAAAGATAGAAGGCAATAACAAGAAAATCTTCACAAATTTAAGAGCCTAAGAGTTGTAGGGGAGTAATAGCTCAATAGGCAAAGTAGAGACTTTCAAATTGAGTTGGTTGGACTTATAAAGATAGCATTCAATTATTTGGCCCAATCTCCCAACAGATAGAAATTTCTGTCCAGACAAATCACCATTTGATTCAGACAAAGCTCCATCTTTGAAAGTAGCTGTTAAAATATAATCGTGGAGCTTAATATAACCAGACAAAGTTCTATCTGGTCATATGGAATTTTCTTCTGGGCCACTATGACCAGATGGAAATTCCGTCTAACATTCTATGACCAAATAGATGGAAATTCCGTCTGGTACCAGACGGTCGTCCATCTACAGCACAAAAAGACTGATAATTGAAATATAGGGACTTCAGGGATTTTTAGAGATTTTTAACCAACCCTAAACCTCATACACTCTCTTAATATGTCATAGGTCAATTTGATAACATGATATTTGTAACTTTGATGCAATTGAGTGCAATTACATATGAGTGTGCATGGAAGTGTCATAAATTCTAAATTTTCTAAGTTTTCTTGCTTGAGCTTGACTTGATATTTTTGAATCTCTTTATACTTCAATTTTCATGTTTATCTTGACTTAAAACTTAAAATTGACTTAGTTTTGACTTGCACTAAGTTGGATTGGGGCCACTTACTTTTACATTAAATTGTACAAATATAACTCAGTATCGACATTAATATGTTGATTTTTTGTCATTTATTGTCACCTTGAGGAAGGAGTGGTTTTATTTAGAATTAAGGTTGGATTTTCCCCCAAATCATAAAACAACATTTTGCGAGTGAATTAGATAGGTTGAAATGATTCAATATGTAAATTTGAAAAACTACAATATAAAGAATTTTTTATTACAATTTTACACTTATTTTTAACAATTGGATTTTCCAACACCAATTGTTGATTATTCCAGGTTTGTACATGCAATATCCACGGAAGCACAAATGAGAATCATGTTAGATGTGCCATTTAGATAGTCTCACTTAAAAAAATCATTTTATATCCAAAATAGGATACATAAAGTTAGTCTTTGTATTCTTTCTTATTGAAAATGTATTATTTGTAAAATTAACTTAACTATAGCAGATGATGTAGCCTCTTCTCTTTCTCAGTATTTTATTTTATTACTCTTTTTTTCTACACACATATATAAACACACAAATAATAGTATTTATTTGAGAAATGGGCGGATTACGAAGAAGACAGAGCAAATGGAGGAGTCTTAAACGACTATTAGAATTAAAGGCAATGTGATGTTGTGGGGCTTCCTAAAGCTTCAAGGTGTTGGTTGTGTCTATAAGAGAGTGACAAGGTGGAGGAAGAAGAAGGCGGCCAAGAATAAGTGCAGGCGATGGAAATGGTGGAGGGTATCTTCGGATTTTTTGTGATTCATTGTCAACGTGAGAAATGAGAGGTTTTATCTAGGATTAAAGCTGGAGCTAGATTTCCCCCCAAATCATGAAACAACGTTTTACAAGTAAATTAGATAAGTTGAAAGAATTTAATATATAAATTTTAAAAATAATATCAATAAATTTTTTATTTTTTTTTTTAACAATTTTACACTTGTTTTTAACCGTTGGATTTCCCAACACCAGGTGTTGATCATTCCTAAGTTTGCATAGGTGATATCTACATAGGTGAAAATGAGAATCATGTTAGATGTGCCATTTAGATAGTCCCACTTAAAAAAAGTCACTTTATATCCAAAATAATATACATAAAGTTAGTCTTTGTATTCTTTTCTTACTGTAAAGGTATTCTTTGTAAAATTAATTTAACTATTGCAAATTGTGGCCTTTTCTTTTTCTCAATATTTTATTTAATATTTATTTTTTCTACACACGTATATAAACACACACAAAATAATATTTATATCACCCTAACATATAAAGATGGTTGTTTAACTAAACTTAATCTTGTATAAGCTTCCCCTGTAGCTAAAAAGAATTTATGAAATAAAATTTTTACCCATTTCTTGGACTTCCTAGGGTATACTTAAATAGTTTAAGGATATTGAAAAGATATCTATATAGTCTTTACACCAACTTCTATCATCCATAATGCTTTATTCAAAAAGTATATGATCTTATATTTAATGATAAGTTCTTACCAAGAACATAAA
Source organism: Hakea prostrata (assembly GCF_041222555.1). NCBI lineage: Eukaryota > Viridiplantae > Streptophyta > Magnoliopsida > Proteales > Proteaceae > Hakea > Hakea prostrata. The sequence continues at coordinate 67,946,492 of NC_142606.1, read as the reverse complement.
GTATTAAATGATGAGCCATTATAAATTTATTTGGTTTTTTCTCCTTTGTTTTTTTAATCATAAATTACAAAAGTTATAGTGAAATTAACAAATGCAATTGTATTCAATAATTTTATTTAACCACCCTTTTTTGACCAAGAAGTATTGGGGATGAAGGGATGAAGGGATGAAGGGATGAATAAATATTCATTAAAAAAAAAAAAAACCCAAGCAAACAATCACATGATAAAGGGAGTTCTTTGAAATGAAGGATTTTTTTTTTTGAGAGGGTTCAAAGAAACGAAGGATTCTAAAGAACAAACATATGTATTACTTTGTAAATGTTTTTCTTGTCTTTAAAGCATAATGTTTTTCAGTAAAAAAAACCAAGATTGCACCATACCTAAATCACAAATCATTCCGAACACAAAATGATCATACAAACCGAGATCACTCATTCTGATGATCTTGAAAAGCTAAACCCATTGCATGCATCAACAAAATCTTCATCAATTAAATATGTAAGGAAGATCTACAATTGATCTTTGCAAACATTGGGCACTGAGAAATGAAAAGCATCGCATAGAGATCAATCCCCGTGGTCACTAACTTGACAAATATATTTGGGTTATCTTAGTCTGCAGTGTCACTGTGTTCTCATGTTGTCAAAGAATTTTCTAGTTGATGTCAGTAGTTGCTCGCTAGGTACATCATGTTGCTCTGGAACTTAATCAATCAAGTAAGCCGAGCTCTACAGTAGATCACCGGACTCCAATGGAGGTGACTTGTTCAGTTTCTACTCAGTTAATGAACAATGGCTAGAATTTTGCTCAACTCATTTTCCAACAGTATGGTGAAAAACATCTTTTTATAAATCCTAATTTAGACAGGGTGGTTTTTTTTATAATTTAGAAAAGCTGCTAAACCTAAGAAACCTAATGACCAAATTACTCATTCCTTCTTGCCCTTAGCCATACGACCTCTCGTACCTGTGCCAAGTTGCCAACCAGTAGTGATCAATTGCTTGCTCAGATAGAAATGCAGGGTGCATCAATCATCTCGTATGGAAATCTTAGATTGTGAAAGTGGTTTTGGGTCCCATTCAATCTTCTTTTTATAGGCTTTTAGTTTGATCTATATGTTATTATGGAATTGGGACCCATTGCCTTTACCATTTGGCATCTTGGTCCGAAAATTGTTGTTATCTTGTTGCAATATTACATATGAAGCTTTGTGCATTTGATCTAAAGGTTGAAGTGTTACTTAGTCGGTTCATGTTGGTTAATATTTTATGTTATTAGCATTTTCAATATGGTGGTATGTCTTTTATACTTTTATGTTTGATGATAACATATAGTTTTTTTTTTAATATGATTGATTGTTTCATAAAATAAGAGTTTCTGCCCGTGATCTTTTTATTTAAATTTTTTTTTACATGACTTGTTGTGCATTTTATATTGATTTCATGAAAACACCAATTAGGAATAGCAAAAGTGGTGTACTCAATTTTCTTGATAATTCAAAAAAATTATAAATGAGGTATGTAAAAACAAACATAAAATGTTTCGAGGAAAATATACACTTTTTTGCAATTGAAATGATTTATCTATTCAAATTTCTAGTTGATTTGTTTGTGGTAATGCTTGTTGAGTGAGAGAGAGCCAGTGATTTCATAATTTAGTTGATGTTGATAATACATTTTTATATTTGATGTAGGAATTATTTTTTCTATAGATGTTTTTCACGCATACATGCATTAAACTATGTGATTGTGATAGTGTATTGGAAACGATTTTTTTCTTTCATTGTCCAAATGTAGTTTTAGACGCAATTAATGGATTCATCATTGACTATGGCATTGGGCTTGAATGTGTGTTTGGCATTTGAATATGACGATATTCAGGTGTATGATGAAGAACCTACATAGAAATAATATTATTTATGTAATTACAATTGCTAGAATTTATTGTTTATTTATCTCATTTTGGTTATGTTAATAAATAGAAATTTGTTATGATTGATAAAATTAAAGACATATTCCACCTGATGAGGTATATATTATGGTATTGTTCGACATTGTAAACTTATTAATTGGGTTAATGATTGATGACAGATTTTGTGAGTGAGATTTCATAACCACATCGATTGATTTTGATAGAGTAATTAATTTATCCAAAGTGAAAGATTGTTAGGTTATCCTAGACGATATGTGAGTTTACATTATTTATTGGAGTTAATAATCAATGGGGTCTCAACATATTTGTTAAAGCAACCTAGAGGGGGGGGGGTGAATATGTTGCACATAGTGGATTTGCTTATTTTTTTTGTTTTATTGCAAATACAAGATTAATTGTAAATTTAAATGAAATTAAAATATTGCAAGTAACCACAAGACAAATTATTTTATAATGGCTGACTTTACAAGTCTATGTCTACTCCTCTCTTGGCCTCAAGAGATATTTCACTAGTTATTTTCTTTCAATACACTGGATAGATATCAAACTCTTACAATTTATGTTCAATAGGGCAAGAGCACCCTTTATAATATTTGTTTATCCTAAGGTAAGTTCATCCCTAACCAATTCTAATCAACCTAGACTTAGAATTGAACAAATACAATATAAGAAATGAAAGATATTATCTAACCAAGAGTAGTGTGATACTTTTTTCCTTGTGTGAGTGTGATGCAATTAGAATGAATGCTCAAATGAATTTGGATGAAACACTAATAGCTTTCAATCACCTCAAGCTTGGCTCCAATGAGCTAGCTTAGAATCCTTGGTATGTTCTTCAATGTTGAGTGAGGATAGAAGGCAATAACAAATAAATATTTACAAATTTGAGAGCTTTAAGAGTTATAGGGGAGTAATTGTTCAATAGGCAAGGTAGAAGCTCTCAAATTGGGTTGGGTAGGCTTATAAAGATAGCATTCAATTCCTTGGCCCAACCTCCCAACGCATATAAATTTCTGTGACATTTAAGCCCAGACAGATCGCCATTTGATTCAAACGGAGCTTCGTCTTTGAAAATAGTCGTTACGCTTAATTTTACTAGATGGAGCTCCATCTAGTCAAATGGAATTTTCGTCTAGGTCATTGTGACCAGACAGATGACCGTCTGCAGCACAAAAAGCCTAATAATGGAAATACAGGGACTTCATTTTTAGGAATTTCTAGCCAACCCTAAACTTCATACACTCTTCTAACATGTCATAGGTCAGTCTAATGACTGATATATTTGATTTTGATAAAATTAAGTGCAATTACATATGAATGTGCATGGAAGTTGCTTAAGTCCTAAATTTTATAAGTTTTCTTGCTTGAGCTTGACTTGGTATTCTTGAATCTTTTTGTGCTTCAATCTTCATGCTCATCTTGACTTAAACTTCTTGTTCAAAATTGGCTTGGCTTTGACTTGGGCTTGAACATCCGGTGAATTGGATCCAGGCCACTTGCTTTTATATTAAATTTGACAAATATCATTTAGTATAGACATCAACACTTCATGTTTATTAACATCAAAATTAATGGTGGCTGATGTGGCAATGTTGACATGACATTTTCCATCAATATTGGATTGATGCACTGTCATTTAGTTTGAGATGGGATACATTAGTTTATTGTTGAATGTGGACTAGGCTTACATTATGATAGGTTCATTCCAATTACAACAAGTCCTTTTTTTTTTCCTTCTCTTTGTTCTGCACAAGAAGGAGATATACAAAGGAAGACAACAAGATTAGAGAAAGCTTTATCATTTTAAAGGTTTCAGTGTTTGGATTAATATTCTTCATATATGTTGGAATAAGGTGTGTGCAAAGGTTTCATCATTCTAAAGGTTTCAATGTTTTGATTTAAATATTACATGTATCCTAATTTTTATATGCATGTCGACTAGAGTTTTGAAAATTTTTATGAATGTTCTAACACTTTTCACTAAGAGGTATTTGATCATTGCCAATTAAGTAACATTTTGATGGTTATTTTAAAAAGTGTTTGCCTTTGGTTGCTATAAAGGCTTCACTTAAAAGACAATATATTGGAAAAAAAATTTAAAAAAAATAAAAAAGCATTTCCACCAATGGCTACATTATAAAAGTATGAACTCAATGTAAATGGCTACATTTATTTCCACCAATATCCCTTTGAATTCACTCAATTAGATTTTAGCATTTTTTTTGCATTAATTGAAGATGATGTCTATAATGGTAGATTACCTCGTATGAACTGAAAGGATATTTCGTATTTAATTATTTATGAACTTAAAAGACATTCCCTACGTAATAATTATGTATGAACTCATAAGGAGAACAGCTTTCACTGTTTTCCATGTAATTATCTATGAAATCACTCAATTAGATCATGTCTATAATGGTAAATTACCACGTATGAACTTAAAAGACATTTCGTATGTAATTATCTATGAACTTAAAAGACATTACCTATGTAATAATTATGTATGAACTCATAAGGAGAATGATTTTCACTGTTTCCCATGTAATTATCTATGAAATCACTCAATTAAATGATGTTTATAATGGTAAATTACCACGTATGAACTGAAAGGACATTTCATGAGTGGAACAAACAATCATGTATGAATGAAGGTTTGTTGTATCTCACATTACCCCACGTGTTTCCTCTATAAATTTCCTAACCAATTGTAGCGTAGTTGTTTGTAATTGCAACCGTTACAGAATGGACATGAAATGACATATTTTGTGGGAATTTAAAATCATAATGAGGACTTTCCACCAATGAGCTTCAACACGTCTCTCACTAATGCCGTACATTCTTTATTGTTTCCAAATTCTGTTGAGCTTTTCAAGTAATAGACCATAACCTCATACACAACATAATTGAGAAAACAACATAAAATCCTTCACGTGCACAATTCCAACCTCACGTGCACAATATTTTTTTAGTACTGTATGAAAAAGAAGAAAGAAGAGAAACGAAATAGTGAAGGAAAGAGAAGAGAATAAATATGTAAGAATTGTAAGGATCGAGGAGTTAAATTTTTATCAGGATTTAACTACTTCTTCCTTAAAAATAGGATCTTAAAAGGGGAGAGAAGACCCTATGTAATTCTGCCTTGGTGAGCATGATCTGGCTGAAGTCACGGCACCTAAGAAAAGCATAGACCGTTAAACATCGGATGACAAAACAACTGTCACTAGAAAGGAATTCAAACCTAATCACGATTTTTATCCGGTACACAGAAATGGACTATTCGTTTCTTTATACATCAGCGACATATGTCCAAAATTATATCTAATGTTTGAATTTAAGTTAAAATAAAAAAAAATTTATCTTCTAAATTTAATCTCATCTTTTAGATCTAATTTTAAATACATATTATTCATTCATAAGAAAATAAAAATGAAAATGAATAAGATAAAAGATCGACAGTCCGAACACGGAACGGAAATTTATTAGGTCTATTTCTAACAAGAAAATGGACCATCAATTTCTTTATAGATGTGTGCCATGTGTCACAACCCCATATCAAATGATTAAGATTTGTTTATCAGTCACAATAAAGAGTTGATTGATATGACTGACAAGGAAATGCACCTGATTTTGGTCCGGAACGTAAATTTATCAGGTCCATTTCTAACAAGAGAATGGACCATACCTGATTTTGGTCCGTCACTGATACCTTCCAGCCTATCCAAACGAAGCCCATGGGCCTTCCAACTTGTCCACCTGGCTGCCGACCAGTTTTGATGCATTTCTACTTTAGGGAAGAAAAAACCAGTTGAGATGTAACGTTACCGCCTACCCAAATGGAAACCCAGGGTGCACCGATGGATCATCTCGCATGAGAATTTTACATCGTTAAAAGTGGTAGTGGGTCCCGTTGAAACTTCATTTTTATAGGGACCCACCGCCTTTAACATTTGGGATCCTTGGCTGCGGAGCCCTAAGGCTATAAAAAACCCGTCTGTGTCTGACTGGAATTTGGCTCTGCAACTTTTGCTTTGATCTCTTGATCTTCTTGAAACGCAAAGAAATCGAAAGCGGAAAAACCCAGAGAGAGAGAGAGAGAGAGGAAGAATGGCTTCCTTGTCACAGCTCCATGTCTCTCATGGCTTCGCCGGGCACAAATCTGTATCGCGGTGTCGAAACCCCAAAAGAATCGACGGTCGTTCTTCTGCACAAATGATAATCCGTGCTTCTTCCTTGTCGTCGGAAAACTCTCCAGCACCGAATTCTGCTGCTGCTCCTACTGTTCTTAAGCATCGCCGCCCGGCAGACGAGAACATTCGAGAGGAAGCTCGCCGTCACAACAACGGCACTCACAGTCTTGGCTTCTCTGCCAAATACGTCCCATTCAACGCAGATCCCTCATCTACGGAATGTTATTCCCTTGATGAGATCGTCTACCGTAGCCGCTCCGGTGGACTTCTCGACGTCCAGCACGACATGGATGCTCTCAAGAAATTCGATGGCAATTACTGGAAGTCACTCTTCGATTCCCGCATCGGCAAGACTACTTGGCCCTATGGCTCCGGCGTCTGGAGCAAGAAAGAATGGGTTCTTCCTGAAATTGATGGCGACGACATCGTCAGCGCTTTCGAGGGTAATTCCAATCTATTCTGGGCTGAGCGTTTTGGCAAACAGTTTCTGGGCATGAATGATCTTTGGGTCAAGCATTGTGGTATCAGCCATACTGGAAGTTTCAAGGATCTGGGCATGACGGTTTTGGTCAGCCAGGTGAACCGATTGATTAAGATGAAACGACCTGTTGTTGGTGTGGGCTGCGCTTCCACCGGAGATACTTCTGCGGCTCTCTCTGCTTATTGCGCTGCTGCTGGGATTCCATCCTTCGTGTTCCTTCCTGCCAACAAGATCTCGATGGCCCAGTTGGTTCAACCCATCGCTAATGGGGCTTATGTTCTTAGTATTGATACAGATTTTGATGGTTGCATGCAGTTGATTCGAGAGGTTACGGCGGAGCTGCCTATCTATCTTGCCAACTCTTTGAACAGCCTGAGGCTTGAAGGCCAGAAGACCGCTGCAATCGAGATACTTCAACAATTCGATTGGGAAGTACCAGATTGGGTTATTGTTCCTGGAGGAAACCTTGGGAATATCTACGCTTTCTATAAGGGTTTCCAGATGTGCAAAGAATTGGGGCTAGTTGATCGGATCCCCAGGCTTGTTTGTGCTCAGGCTGCGAACGCCAACCCACTTTACCTGTATTATACTTCAGGTTGGTCTGAGTTCAAGCCTGTGAGAGCTAATACTACTTTTGCTTCTGCCATACAGATTGGAGACCCAGTTTCTATTGATCGAGCTGTGTATGCTCTACAGAAGTCAAATGGGATTGTGGAAGAAGCAACTGAAGAGGAACTTATGGATGCCATGGCCCAGGCTGATTCCACTGGGATGTTCATATGCCCTCACACTGGTGTTGCGCTTTCAGCTTTGTTTAAGCTTAGGAAGAGTGGGGTTATTGGAGCCACAGATCGAACAGTGGTTGTCAGCACTGCTCATGGACTGAAATTTACCCAGTCCAAAGTTGATTATCACTCCAAGGAGATTCCAGATATGACTTGCGGGTTTGCTAACCCGCCTGTGAGTGTCAAAGCAGATTTTGGATCAGTTATGGACGTACTGAAGAAACACTTATTGAGGCAGAATTCAAAATTCTAGTTCCATCTTCGGGCACTATAAGTTCAATCCCAGAACTCTAAACTGCTATGTTTGCTTTTAGCCTTTTAGGTTTTTCTTATTGCAAGTTCCCATTTCTTTCTTTGATGCTTCTTTGGAGATTTTGGAATGGTCCATCCCTATAAGGTTTTGGCAGAGGAAAACCATTTTGTAATGGCCTGTAAACTACAAGATTGTTAAGCAGTGTTCTTTTGTGGACCAAAGGACTTGTATTTTTGGTGTCCTAACTCCAAAGTGGTTTTATAGTGCAGATTTCTTTTAGCTCCACCTTTGATGTGATGGTAGACTCTACATTTTCAGAGCAATTGCGGGATCTATACTTTGATTGATTGTTTAAGAACTGGACTGGTATGTTTTCACTTTTCACTCTTAATTGGTTGTATCATACCTCATGGTTTGGAAACCGGGAACCCAAAATCCTGAGTTCCAAGGTTGGAATCGGTTACAATTTTCTTAGGATCTGATATTTGGCAAACCCGGGACCTTTCAAGAAAGTATGTTCTAACAGCTGCCCTGATATTCTCCCACTCTTGTCAAATTGGATCTCAACAAATTTACCAAAACGACTTCATCGTGATGCCATGTTGAACATGAAACAGAGTGTGTTAAGTTCCTCGAACAAGGGTTAAAATAGAAACAGAATGGGCAGGAAATACTTGTTGAATAACATTCTGGAGAGTATTTAAATTCTAATCCCAACAGGTGCATGTATAATGAGAAGTTTTGTAGGGACTGAAAAATCATTCCCATTTCTCCTAGTCATTTGGGGCTGCTAAGCTTGGTTGCTTGAGGCCTTCTTGTCAAGTTGTCAAGGTGACTTTCCATTTTCCTGTCTGAACGAGCAGCTAAGGGAGACTCATCATAGCCGAAATTCAACCTTCCTTGAAGGCTCAGGTTCTTTATCTCCCCTGAGAGACTCTAAAGTAGTAGCAGGTAAGCTCGGGGATTTACAGTTTGATTCTTTAACCTCATTATTGCAGATTTGCCAAGCTCTTCTGCAAGACTGAAACTTCACACCAATAGGGCTGGGCCGGCTGGCTAACAACCAATAAAAGCGCAAGTGGACTGATGGGGGTGGGGTGGATTATATCCAAACTGAGGTCTTTTAAGTTTACATAATTGTTAACCAATCAAGTCCTGTAATTAACTTTGGTATTCGTGAGGCTCTTCTAGGTGCGGCTGCGGAGGGGTTTGATCATCACATGGTGGACAATGATTGTTAGCCGTTGGTCAATGTTTTAAATTTTAAAGTTCCTACTCATGTTGATATTTTGAATATTGTAGAGGATATTATCCGCCACTCTTCTTATTTTATGGATTGTAGTTTTCACTTTGTTCTTAAGGGATGCAGCATTGTTGCTCATTCTCTAGTTGGAAAGACAGTTAACTTAACACGGAGGACTAATTGGCCAAATTCCACTACTTGGTTGTTGGATCTTTGTAATTTTGACACTTTGTCCTCTCCCTGTTCTTTGAAATGGGTGTTGATTTACCACAAAAAAAAAAAGACTTTGGAAGACCACATATTAATAGAATTATGGATGCACTGCTTCAGGGTGGGGAGTAAGAGTAAGATAAGCACTGAAAATCACCTGAATGCAACATTATGCAATTCAATAACATGAGGACTCAACTCCACAAAAAGCTGCACCTTTATATTGCTCCATCATATGGGTATGAGACAGGTGAGGTAATCTTTGAAATGGATTTATTGCAATAAGGATATTCCCAGAATATCAGGAGCAGCTGTTAGAACATACCTTCTTGAAGGTCCCAGGTTTGCCAAATATCAGATCCTGAGAGAACCTTCCATTGCTTTTACCTTCTTTGTTGTTGATCGTAAACTTGAGTAAGATTGATGTGTCAAGGTTTTACTTTTGTTCCAAAAAATTCGATCTGATGTTTATTTGATTGGTAACAGATTCGTCTTTTAAGCATTTTGGAGGGTTTCATCCATGCTTTTTGATTATTGAAACTTGAGAGAGCCAAAGTGAAACTTAATCCACTGGGTAGTCTGCATTCACTTTGAAAAGTGATTGATCATCTCTACATCCCATGACTTTTTTGTTCCATATTCTGGATATTTTCTCTTCTAAATTTCCCCACTTTTCTTTTACAGATATGTACAGTGACAGGTCTCTGGTTCCCCAGCTTTTCTGCATATCCAACAAGAAAACCTTTGGACAAGTTGACCCATCTATCTTGCCAACTCTTAGAACAGCCTGAGACTTGAAGCTAGAAGACCGCTGCAATCGAGATGCTTCAACAATTCGATTGGGTAGTACCAGATTGGGTTTTTGTTCTCGGAGGAAACTAGGGAATATCTATGCTTTCTATCAGGTTTCAGATGTGCAAAGAATTAGGCTAGTTGATAGAATTTAAACACCAATCCACTTTACCTCTATTACACTTCAGGGTGGACTGAGTTCAAGCCTGTGAGAGCTAATACTACTTTTGCTTCTGCTATACAAATTGGAGACAATTCTATTGATCGAGCTAGTGTATGCTTGTTAGGATTAGAGTGATCAATCACACACAATCGAATAGAGAACAAGGAAGAAAGGGACACAAAATTTACCCTGGTTTGCCTCCATGTGATGTTACGTCCAGCATTAGGTTCTCAAAACAACTACTACAGATGTTCTTTACAAGAGAATATATATATACACTTAGAAACCCTAAGCCACAACTATTCATAGACCCAAGCGCAAACTGAAAGAAATTCCAAGGCCCCAAGAGATGTGGATCCTCTATAGGCTCCAGGGGCGTTGCCCCCACACCTTTGTTGGGCCGCCTCCCCGGACCCCTACCGTCCTTCGGCAACACAATGTGATGCATGAGCCATACTCAATATTCTCCACTACGTGAATGCTTTACATGCTTCCTCAAACCCAAAGCAGTTGTCCACCATTCAAACTTCTCATAAATTAATTATCGTGGTAAGAAAATCAGCACTATTTACTTTTGTGTCAATTTTCTCTAGCATCACAACCTTTTGTTCTATCTTCTCTCTGATAAAATGGTACTGTATGTTGATATGCTTGGTCCTTGTGTGAAAACCTAGTTTTTTGGCCAAGAATATTGTACTCTGGCTATCACACTCAATTGCCACTCCACCTTGTGTAAAACCAAGCTCTTTACAACCTACACAGCCAAATCACTTCCTTGATAGCATGTGTCAAGGCCATGTACTCTGCCTCTGTTGTAGATAAGGCAATTGTGTTCTACCTCTTGCTCATCCAATTGACAACTCTGTCAAATAAAGAAACAACATATCCACTGGTAGATCTTCTACTATCAATGTCACATCCCCAGTCAGCATCCATAGAGCGTTGTAGCTCTAATTGTGCCTGTTCCTTTGAGCTCTTTATGCGTCATAACATAACCCAAAATCAGATGTAGCGCAAAGATAGCAAAACATACATTTCATTGCCATCCAATGCTCTTTCTTTGGCTTGGACATATATCTGCTCAATACTCCCACTGCGTGGGCAATATCTAGACGAGTACAAATCATGGTATACATCAAACTCCCAACAACAATTGCATAGGGAATTGGTGCCATATCTTCTTCCTCCTCCTCAGTCTTAGGGCACTGGAGAGTTGATAACTTGCAACCTGTAGGCATGGGAGTTTTCGCTGGCTTACAATCTGACATATTGAATTTCTTCAGAACATTTTCAATATATTTCTTGACTCAACAACAACCTTCTTTTTTCACGATCTCTCTTAATCTGCATCCCCAAGATTAGATTTGTTGGGCCTAAATCTTTCATCTCAAACTACTCTGCTTGCAGTCCTTTAACTGCACGGATTATCTTCATGGTGTTTCCAACAAATAACATGTCATTTACATACAATGTTAAAATAACAAAATTACCTTCTAACTTTTTTACATAGACACAATGATTAGCATCACAACTATCAAACCCAAACTTCAAGACATATGAGTCAAATTTCTGTTACCACAACCTCAAGCCATACAAGACTTATTTAACTTGCACTCTAAGTCTTCATTTCCTTTGACCACAAATACCTTTGGCTGCTTTATGTAGATATCCTCCTCCAAATCACCATGGAGGACTGAAGTCTTTACATCTAGTTGCTCCCCCTCCATTATATACAGCCGCTATAGATAGAACAAGTCTTATGGAATTTAATTTTGCAACAGGTGAAAATACGTCACCATAATCAACCCCTTCTATCTGAGAGTATCTTTTGCAACCAACCAAACTTTGTAGCTTTCTATCTCCCCATTTGCACCAACATTTTTCTTAAACACCCACTTGCATCCAATTGCATTGCGATCTGCAGGTAGTCTCACCAAACTCCAAGTTTTGTTTTTATTCTAGGAGTTAATTTCAACTTTCATAGCCTCCTCCCACTGTTTGACATCATCCGAGCTTCTAGCTTGCTTTACTGTGCTTGGATCATCACCTATGACATTAAGCGCACAATTATCATTACTGGTATAAAGAATATAATTACTAGGTGTATACCTCTCAGATGGTATTCTTTCCCTCGTGGATCTCCTTGACACTGGACCAGCTATTGCTTCAACCTCAGCCTCAGCCTCAACCTGTGTTTCAAAATCTATATCCTTTGCCTCATTAGGTTCGACAAATTCAGAATCTGAATTTTCTGCTGCACTTTGTGTACTGACTAACTCTTCTTCAAAACCCACATCTAACGTCACTGTGTGTGGCCTTTCTAGAGCATCTAGAAAAATTTGATTCAAATTTGATTCTCTGAACACAACATCTGTATTGTAAGAGATATGTCTGGTTTCTGGATTCCACAACTTATATCCCTTGATACCATATTTGTACCCAATAGAGATGCACTTCTCTGACTTCCTATCAAGCTTGTTTTTTTTTTGGCCTTTGGCACGTGTATATATGCCTCACAACCAAACACTCTGAGATGAGAAATTTCTGGCGTCTTCCCAAACAATGCTTTAAATGGGGTCTGATCCTTCAAAGCTGATGTAAGGGACTTGTTTTTGAGGTAACAGGTCGTAGCTACTGCTTCTACCCAAAATTCAGCTGCTAAACCTGCACCGCTTAGAAAGCATCTTGCCTTCTCCATGAGTCCCCGTTCAACCTCTGTTGAGGTGAATATATTTGTGTATTTTGCCTTGTAATCATCCCACTGTTCGAACAAAATTTGTTAAACTTCGTTGAACAATATTCTTTTTCATTGTCAGTCCTTAAGACTTTGACTTTTCTGTCAAACTGATTTTCCACCAAGGCTTTGAACTCTTGAAAATTTTCAAATACCTCATCTTTGCTCCGCAAGAAATATAACCATTCATATCTTGAAAAATTATCAGTAAAAGAAACATAATACCTTGATTTTCCAAGTGATGCATTAGGTGTACGTTCGAAGACATCATTGTGGATCAAGTCCAGAATACCTTTTGCTCTACCTCCTTTGAATTTAAATGAAACCCGCTTTTATTTCCTATATAGACAACGTTCACAGAACTTAAATCCCATAGAACATCTTGGCATTCCATCCATTAGCTTCTTTGTTGTCAGGGTCTCTAGTCCCTTCCAACCAATATGACCCAACCTTCTATACCACAACATTGAAGTGTCCTCCTCCACCTGCTCAGAGATATAGCTATCGCCACTGAACACTGTGTTACACAGTAGTTTCCATAGCTTTCCATGTCGTTCTCCTCTACCAATTACCATAGACCCATGAGTTAGTTTGCATTAATACTTGTCACTATTGAACTTGACACCAACATCTGCCATTGTTCTTATTGAGATAAAAATTTTGGTAAGACCTGGAATATGCATCACACCAAGCAAATCGTTGATTGTTCCATCTTTCATCTTCAGCCTCACCTTTCCACGACCAACTATATCAAGTTCTGTGTCATCTCCTATCCTCACTGTACATGACATGGCTCATAACTACAGAACCATTCCCTATGATGTGTCATATGGAAAGATGCTCTAGTAACAATTATCCATTCATTGCAATCACTTTGAGGTGAACTACCTACCATGTACAGATTTCATGTGCTACTGTCATCGTCCTTCTTTGTAGCAAAAGATGATAACTCATCTCACTTTTCTGGGCATACACTTTTACTTCTGCAATCCTTCCTCAAATGTATAACCTTTTTGCACTTCCGACACTTTACTTCAAATTTATCTCGGGACTTAGATCTTCCCCTAGATTTACTTCTATCACCAAATTTAGATTTCTCACTACTCCTCCCTCTAACCATCAGAGCCTCATTCGTGGTACTTTCAGAACCCATCTTTCTCATCTCTTCGGACAACAAGGCTGCTATTATAGCCTCAAAAGATAGTTTGCTAACATCAGAACAAATCGAAATAATTATATGCTCCCACGAGTTAGGTAGTGAACAAAGTAAAGTACAAGCTTTATCTTCCTCATCTAGATTAACATCTATAGATGCAAGTTGTCCACATATAGTATTAAATTCATTTATATGCTCAAAAAACGAATCACCTTCACTCATCCGTAGAGTATACAACTTCTTTCACAGAAACAACTTATTCACGAGTGGTTTGCTTTGATAAAAGCTTCCTAGCTTCGTCCAAAGATTTTTTGTTGTCTTCTCAGAAGTCATGTTCACCAAAACATTATTTGCAAGGCACAACTAGATTAGACTTCAAGCTTTCCGATCATTTTTTTATCCATTCCTTCATCTCAACAGAGACAACTGCCTCGGATGATCCATCTTCTGTGGTTTTCGTTGGCATAGATGGTTAGTCGTCTTTAACCATGTACCACATATCTCTATCCATGAGCAAAGTCTCCATCTTTAACTTCCATAACTCAAAACCCTTTCCTCCGACTTCTCCACCTCAATTCACGATTGACCAGTTGACATCTTTTACAGATAGATTTGCAGATTATTCTTCACCAAGAAAACTATATCGCAAATCTTAATTTGCAAAAGAAAGGTAACCTAATCGCAAAACCTAGCGCTCTAATACCAAATATTAGGATTAGAGCGATCAATCACATACAATCGAATATAAAACAAGGAAGAAAAAACACGGATTTTACTTGGTTCACCTCAATGTAAGGCTACATCCAACATTAGGTTTTCACTATATTCTTCTCAAAACAACTACTCCGGATGATCTCTTACAAGAGAATATATATATATATATATATATATATATATATATATATATATATATATATATATATATATATATATATATATATATGCTTAAAATGCTATGCCCAGCCCGAAACTGAAAGAAAATCCGAGGCTCAAACAGATGTGGATCCTCTACAAGCTCCGGGGATGCTGCCCCCACACCATTGCGTCCCAAACTGAAAGAAAATTCGAGTTCCCATAGTCAGGCACTGTAAGTTCGATCTCAAGACTCTGAATTTCTCTGTTTGCTTTTAGCTTTTTAGGTTGTTCTCAGTGCAAGGTTTCCATTTCTTTCTTGGATGTTTCTTTGAAATGGTCCATCTCTTTTAAGGTTTGGTAGCGGAAAAACATTTTGTAATGGCCTGTCAGTCAATTACGAGATCGTTAAGCAGTTCTCTATTTTGGACCGAAGGATTTTTTGTGACCAAACTCCAACAGATTTCTTTTAGCTCCATTTTGATGTGATGGTAGACTTTAGATTTTCATAGAATTTGTGGGATCTTACAAGTTCTGATTTCTATACTTTGATTGGTTTTTTATGTTTTTTTCTTTTTTGGTTCAAGATTGATTGTTTAAGAATTGGACTGGATATGTTTTCACTTTTGACTCTTATTGGTTGTATCATACCTCATGGTCCGATAAGTGGAATCCAAAACCCTTAATTCCGCAGCTGGAATTGGCGTAAACCAACCTCTTCAATAAATTTAACATTTTGAAAAAAGTTTAAGAGAACTAGCAAGAAAGGATATGCATAGCTTAGACCTTGTATCTAGCATGATCTCAAATAAAGCTGATTAGAAGGTTAGAATCTATATAGCCGACCCCATTTAGTTGGGACAAGTTTTGATGATGACGGTGATAATGAAGAAAAAAATATGGTAATTGGGTTAGTAGTTTTGTGCAGAGATTCATGGGGATGCAAAATGATCGACCTTGAATCACCTCCCCATTGAAGGAGCACATACTGCTCCCTAATGCTTCTCCACCATCCAGTTGGTGTAGCTCTAATGTGGATTTACTGGGTCCACATCTGAATTAATTTAATAGTGCTTAGACTGGATTCCACACCAAATGTGTGGCAAAAAAGCATCAGGGGACAGTATGGCTCCCATGTCCCACTTCTGAATTATTTTATTATGCTTAGACTGGGCTCTACACCAAATATGTGGTGGAGAAGGGTTAGAAGAGCAGTGTGTGTTCACCTGATGGGGAGGTGATCTAGACTCGAAACGATCACCCTATTCCCATGGAAACACACACAGTAAAATGACCTCTTCCTTTTTTTCTCTCTATTCTTGATTAATGTTAAAGGATCAAATTGTAGTATAAAGTATCTCTTTGTTTTTTCTGAAATCAATCCCTTTAGGCTAGGTTTGGTTGACAAGGGATGAATTGGGATTACCATAAAAAACCATGTTGTTTTACTGATGAATTGCTAACTAGAATTGAGCATTCTAAACTTAAGAATACACTTCAGCAGAATGTGTTCAATGTTCTCATTCTTACTTTGAAATTATGCATCTAAACCATGTTTGCATTTTCAATTAATTTCATTACGAGAATGGGGATGGCAGTGCATCTTTATCAAACATAACTCTAAATTCGAAACCATTTTTATGGAAAAATGTTTTCTTTCTCAGACAAGATCGCATTTTAGATAAAAGGCTGCTTCTGTACTCGTGTAAAGAAGTGAGAATCTAGTTGTGTACTATGGTAAGATCTGGCCCAAAGTTTTCTGCAGTTTCCCTCATTTCCAAAGTGTGAGAAAACATCGACTATTATGATCCAAAAGCTAAACCTGGCCATCTTATAATCCAAAAGCTAGTCATTTTGATGGAAAAGGAAGAACAGAAATCAATGCATCAAAGTCCATGTATTAGTTCAGCCATTTTCCATCAATCAGTCATTTCAAAATCATTGAAGGACGATGCAATGTTCTAACCATGTTACAGAAAGAAAAAAAATATGACAATGGCAGTAGCCAGGGAATGTTACCATATGGCAAAACTAGGTTGGCAGAAAAAGGCTAGAAGAAGAAGCACAACTCTAACACCCATCAACCACATATTTTAGAACTGCATGGCACTTCTCCTCAACTGCAATGGTAGAAAGGTACGGTTACAGAACCTTATTCAGTTCATCCAACAAAGCTATTGTACAGACAAATGAAAGGGAGAACACCAAATGAGAGAAGCAAACTCAAAGTCCCCTCAGTCTTCTGCCACAGCTGCGGCAGCAGGAACTCGAACATCCTTGTAACGACAAACATACGGTGCATCGCAACCAATGTAAGGCCCTGTCCACCGTCCTTCATCAATATAGCTGGCATCCCACACTGATGCATAAAGGAACATGGGTTTCTCAGGAAACGCTTTGCTCTCCTTCCTTTCTTCCCTCCTAACAACCTTTCCATCGATTGACCACTCTATGAATTCTCTGGTCCATTTTATCTCGTAACTGTGATATCCATCAGAGCAATCAAACTCTAATTTGTGAACTTTCTCTTGGTTCCCTGTCCCTGATGTGTAAAAGTTCGTCTGAACAATGGTTTTGTCTTTGCCCAAGAACTCAAAATCGATCTCGTCTTGTGATTTATCTCCTTCAAGAGAGGATAGGTAGATGTTGAAGTTGAGACCACTAGTATTGCCTTTAGGGCACTCAATTTGAGCACCAAAGGTGCCAAACTGAAAGCGTGTCTTGGATCGCCAGCGAGCACCACCCCTCTCATCAAATACAACGATGATTTCATCAGATTCTGGTGAGTGAGTGCACATATCAGGACAATAGTCAACAGTAATTTCTTTGAGCTTCTGAGTATGGTGAACTGTCTCGGGGTGAAGTGCAGGACTGGCCATTGGAATCTGCACTATGCTACCAAAGGTTGTCGAAGATATAGTTGTCTAGTGGAAACCAGAATTTTGTCTTGCAACTGCTACAATTCTATTACAAAAAGAAAGGAAGGGTTTGAGAAATCTTGCATACTCGATCAACAGATGTCAGAGATCAATTCTGCACAGTAATTTGATAGAGATCATTGTTACTGTTACAGTGGTATACCATGAAATCATGTTATAAAATCCAATTGTTACTGTTCAATCTAGTCTACATTCATACAGCTAAACCAAGTGCACTGAGAGCTACATAAAAGGAGATTAACCTTAAAAAAAAAACACACAATCAGGACTCTGGTTTTTTTTTTTTTTTTTAGGCTGCCTACAGCAACAACTAGGGTCAAGCAGACATTGTTTATTCTTGCCATTTGTGACAGCAGGAGACTTCCAAGTTCCAATTCAACCAAAACAATGTAGAAAAACCAACGGGAGAAAGAGAAGGGGCTTAAAAGCATAAAGATTTGCAGGTGAATTTAATAATGAACGAATGAGAGGAATCACATAAAATTCAATGATAAACAACTATCAATGTGGTAGAAAACTAGAAATGTCCATCAAGGAACTTCAGTAAGGAGACAATAAGTGGGGTATCCAGAGGCCAGAGCATTAAAATGATCCTAGCTCTAACACTTTGAAGCTGAAGAAACTCGTTAATCAACTCAGAAATCCAAACCAACAGTAACACCCGCTGGGATTTTACAGAAGTGAGATGATTTCAGCTTTCAAATGTTGTATCAAATCCAAAGCAACCATTCTACGAGCACTATGACTAATATTACTAAAAAAGAGTTGGCCCCATTCCAACATTCACACTAGAAATGTAAATTAGATGGTAACACCAGTGGATTTACAACAAATTTTAAGTGTTTGTGCATAAAGACACTCAGTTCCAAAGCGACAGAATCATAACCAAACTCTGCATCACCTGATGATTGACACTTCTCCTTTCAATTTTATATGTTTATGTTCCAACAACAGAGCCCAAAGGGAAATGCATTCAAAGAGAGGACTGAGCAGACTCATGTGAGTCCCTTCCTCAAAACAACTCATTTGGTTCAACAAACCAAGCAATCCCAGCGAGACAAAAAAGAATTAAACTCCAATCCAGCAGCCAAGGGATTGAGACTAGTCCAGCCATGCAAAAACCCAGAAGCATGAGAAGGATAAAGACCAGTAGAGAAGAGGAAAAGCATCGAACACATGGTAGCCTATACTTGATGAATACCAAAAGAGGTTCGGATGGGTGGCATTTCTATTCCTTCACCGGAAAAGGGAGAATAGGTCAATTTTCATGTATTGTGAACTGATCCATTACAAATCATATAGCTAAGCAAAAACCCATCAAACAAGCAATGCCAGAAAAAAGAGTATTTACTTCAAGAGTTGATGTGAATCCGCTCATGTATCTGCTTCGATAAAAGACTGGGCATCATTGCACGAAGTTGAAGAAGCAGAATATATAACCTAGTTTTGAATCGTTTTACGGTGTCGGAAACTGTCAGGAACAAATAATTGAAGATGAACACTTCGTGAAGCCGATCAGCCTCTTCAGATTTATGAAACGTGCCAACGACAGGATGAGTCGTCGTGGACGTTGTTAGACCGTTGGACTCATCAAATTGTCCACCGGCTCTCTGATTTTCCCTTCTTTTCTCAATGTTTCCTTTTCTTGGTGAAGATCATCTTTACCTAATTAGTCATTTCACTCATACAGTCATATTCACATGTAGACCTATAAATAGATATCCTAAATTTGTCTCATAAATAAATATTCGAAAGCCTCTAATTTCATTCGCATTCACTTAAGGGTGTCTGTATCCAGAATTTTCTTTCCAAAAAAATATTTGTATATATCCGCTAAGCAACCGAATTCAGATAATTCCTTATCGAGTCAGATAACATCCGAATAGAGTAAAATATACAGCATTATTTTCTCTGAAATGAGATGATAATCGGATTCGCCAATTCGAAAACCGGAGATTGGTAATCGGATAATCGAAAATTTTCTGGTTAGAGTAAAGTATTAAATATTTTTCTCTAAAAAAGGGTTGATAATCGGATTTGAAAACCGGTAATCTGAAATTGGAAATCGAAATTAAATTAAAAAATAAAAGAAAATAAGACAATCACCAATCAATAATCGAATTATTATCGAATATCCGATAAAGTTACGAATTCGAATTTGAATTCGGATATTGATGTATCCAAGCTGAATCTGATCTGTTTATAGGTCTACTCACATTGTATCCAAGCTGAATCTGATCTGTTTATAGGTCTACTCACATAAGTATGAGACTCACATTCATATAGCTTGTATATGCTCTTCCACCCATACAGTCATACTCACATGAGTATAATACCACACTCATAGAACTTGTTTGTACTCCTCTATTCATATAGGCACGCTTACATGAGTATGTCTCATACTCATATGAGTGTCGTTGTATTAGTAGAGAGACAAGCTAGGTGGAGACCAAAGAGGATCTGAACTCTTTCTTTTGGCGTTTTACAGCTAAATGTTCTTTTTCAATGGCTTCAGCCTATAGGCTATAGCTTTCCCTGAATTGAATGATAAATGTAGCAGCATGTGGTTGAAACTGTGGCATTTACCAATGCCATGGAAGGTGCTTCACTTTCTTTGGAAACTGATTCATCATGAAGGCTCACTCTGTAGGAAGTCTTAAGGAAAAAATTAAGTGCTCATTTTGATCTATGCAAATTGTGCTCAACACTAGAGAGTTCCAAGAATGTTTGGAAAGACATTCAGAGAGTAACATGGAATTCTTCTATTTCAGTTCAGCAACAAACGGCAAGGACGATCAATAAAATGCAAGTGAAGGTAGCCCTTCCTATTCATCTCTCTCCAGCCTGATGATTCTGTGGACTCTTTGAATCAAAAATTTTCCTTTTCTTCAAGAAATTCTGAATCCTTTTTTCTTTTCACCTCATCTTTTGAGAAAACTTATTATATAAGTCCAACGGTCTCTTCAGTAGTTATTAGCTTGAAGTCTAGACACACAGCAAAATAGTGTAGGAAAACCACGAAAATCACCCATGGACTCTGTTTGTGCGAAAGCCTTCTTCAACACCGCGTTCTTCCTTTCTTTCAACTACATTCGTAATTGAAGTAAGAGCAACAACCATTTGATGCTTCCAACTCCATCATCCTGGACCTAAATGGAGAAATAAGAGGAATAAAACAACGGATTTTCAGGTTAAGACACACATAATCCCTCCTCACCTTTTCTCCCTTTTTTCCCCCTCTTTTATTAATATGCTGTTATGATTTTACTACTCATGAATTTAAAAGGACTAGTGAAATTTGGAGAAAGAAGAAAAGTATTATGGAAGAGTATAATAGATAATCAGAAACCCTCTTTGAAATATCCTCCACATTACCCTGAAGATTTAAGTTGTTCAAAGGTGGTAATCAGAAACCTCTGGTACTTTCATGGTAAACTAAATATTGTATCAGATACAATACAGTTTAAATTCAAGGATTATGATTTTGGAATAGCAATTTGCAGCTACGCCAAATGATTTCCTTCCTCAGGACAGAAGAACGAAAAAAATCCAGGAACACATAGAAAGGAGCAGTCAAAAGAATAATCTTAGATAGGCAGATGCAAAGGCAAGAAATAAAGTATTAACCTAGCTCAAGCAAAAGCATGTCGATGAAATGAGAAGTCGAGAAATGCAAAAATCACTGACCTGAAACAAGATTTAGAATGGCATTGATGAACATGGGTCCACAATAAGTTGATTACAATTTTAGTTCAGAAGGCAAATTGAAGCATATACAACCACGATTCCAACTAAAATATCAAGAGAAGATTGAAGCAAAATGGCACTTGGTGCTGAACAACAACATAGAAATCAGAAATAGACTTCACAGGTGAAAACAAGTAAGACAATGATATTTGCTCATCTTAGATAGGTAACAAGCTAGGGAATGTGGTTTTGATTTTGAAACTAAAGACTTGGAGCCAGGTACTCATCAAAAATTTTGAACAGTTCCAGAGCACCTGAAATTACCAAGTGATAATGCCAGTTATATGGGTTGATTAAAAGTTTTGAAGGAGAAACAGAAAGCATGGAGACTCAAACCTGCTACAATAACCAATGAATTTATTATGGATTATCATCTCTAAGTTCAAATAATTAAAAACAAATAAGTAATCTTTGAATATGATAAATGACAGGTGGAAACTTACTACTTTAGGAGTTCCATGAGGAATACTGGCAAGCAAACAAAATTAACAATAGAAGTTCTGATCAACTAGGCATCCTTGTTTTCAAGCAAGTTGCATCTGTGGGAAATGCCTAGAGAAAACCCCGGCAGCTAAAATCATCAGCAACAAGAGACATCAAAGCACCAACCGAAGCCACAATTGGTCAGCATAACATCAACCAAATAGCTAACACTATTATAACACTATCTAAAGTGTGAAAGGAAGAAATTCATCCATTAAAAAAAAGAGTGAAGGAAGATGTTCTCATCATCAATCTAGAAAAGTCACATTTAGTTCAATAAACCTTCTTAACCTAAATCAGATGACACATAAAACTTAACCCCCTCACATCAGAAAAGTCAAATCTATTGAACCATTTTTTTGGTAATAATCTGTCCAACATCACATACATACAAATTAAGTCTTCTACCTCAAAAGATCCTTCAAGCATTAGTCATATATATTGTCCTTATATTCATTTAAGAAAAATTCTAGCACTTGCAGCTTCACATCATCACTTTCACCCAAAAATATATACCCTAACTCCTTCTTCTTCAAAAACAATGCTTTGGCATCCATTGCGGTGTCGAAATCCAAAGACGGGAGTGCATCAACAGCATCACATATCTCTTTTGCACTATTACTTTGTGCTTGATTCTTCGCCATAACACCAAGTGCATCAGCAATCCTTCTTAAAAACCTATAAATCTCGTCAACACTGTCTTTCTTTTTCTTCTTTTTGCGACTCATAACATCTGGTCGAGGCCTCTTACAGGAG
This sequence comes from Hakea prostrata, assembly GCF_041222555.1. NCBI lineage: Eukaryota > Viridiplantae > Streptophyta > Magnoliopsida > Proteales > Proteaceae > Hakea > Hakea prostrata. The sequence goes on along the minus strand of NC_142606.1, from coordinate 67,923,777 downwards.
CCATTGCTACTGGCAACAGGTGTTAATCGTGAATTTGCTCCATCTTGAAAATCAGAATCTCCAACCGTATCAATGTTTTGAACTTCCTCAAATGGCACAATGGCCTTCCACTTCATTGGGTATGTTAGCTGGATGCATTGTGTCATTTCCATGTGATGTTGCAGTTCCAATGTGGCTGGGCATCGCTCTATGCTCTTTCCAATATTTTTGTTTCTTTTTCTGCCTTACACAATCAAAGTAGTCAAATCTATACCTATTATTAAGCGCAAAAAGAAGTAGTAAAATTCATATGGTGAATCATAAAAGGCTGTTACTTGGAATTTAGCCAGTAGATGTTTTGAAGTGTAACCACGGTGACGCTGTCTACGAAGACAAAAATTTTTCTATTGTTCCATAGCTATAACAACAGTAGTAGCCACTAAAATAACTACCATCTTGATGTTGATAAAGCTCTCCATGTTTTCAGAAGAACTACACTTCAGAATAGATTGGATCACATTAGTTTGTCTTTCTTACGCCTTGAGTTTTTTCTTTTTCTTTTCCGGGGGTCGGGGGGCAGAGGAGAGGGGGACTGACTCTATCTCTTTCTATTTGAACATCGACTAGAGAACTATTATTTTTGTCTAGTAAAAAGACATGTTATCTTTAACATGACACCTCTATCAGAGTGGAAATTTGATAGATATAATGACTTCATGATCTATATATCCACATCTAGACGGATATAAGCTTCACGATTATTCACGATTTCAAACTTCAGCAAATTAGCATAGTTTCAGTTTAAACTTGAAACTACGAGTCCCAAAGTTCCAACATGGTTGATGTAAATTGTTTCCAGGGGCAGCATAGGGCATTGGGTTTTTACTCTCCCCAAAACCTAACTGAACCAGGGGTATTTTGGTAATTTTGTGGAGTCCAAGGTTAGGGTCTTACTGGGTCCAGCTTGTTATTAGGATCAAGTTCTATTTCTTAATTTTAATTTGAGTCAATATTTTGTGAGTTATTGAAGAGTCCTCGTTAGGGTATGATTTCTAGGTTCTGTGGGGACCACCTAGTTTCAGTCAGCTTCTTGTTAGGATTCCATATCTATCCTTAGATTCCAAATTGGATCGTTCTAGAGCAAGATATGATAGAATCCTTGTTTGAAGTAGAGTCTTTAGTTAAGTAAGATTCGTACTTAGAATTAGGGTGTTAGTTTGAAACCAAGAAGGTTTCCTAAGGTGAGTCTTAGTTTCTTTTCTTTTTGAGACTATAAATAAAGCCTCCATCCTCTATACTTGCAAATTGAAATGATTAACAAAATCAAGATTAAGAATTTGGAGGCAAAGGGGTCATGGGTTTCCTTTGGGGAGGCCCACGGTGGGCATTAGGGTGTGTCTTCCACAAGTTTCCTTCAATTCCAGCAGCTTCTCCCCGTTCCCAAGTAAGTAAAGCATACCCCAGCCCCCTTCTCCCTTCCCCCTAGCATCCACAAGCTTTCTAGCACCTTCCATACAATAGCAGAAGCACCCCCCCCCCCTCTTAATTACTTACTTTCCTAGAATGTTGTCAAAGCCTCCGCTAGACGGCAAGGCAGTTTTTCAACCGCCTTGTTTTGAACTGCTTAATTGACACTATTTTTTTACGTAACCGTCTTGTGCGCCTTATTGCCGCCTAGACACTAAAACAGTCGTTTTTTTTTGACATTTTGAACATAATATTTTTTTCACAAAATTTATTCTACAAACCGTATATAAGTTTAATAGCTTAGTCATTTCGGAATCGATGCCCAAATTGCTCGCCCTAGTTCAGCAGGGCTGAAGTATGGAAAGCTTAAGAGTGTGACGGACCTTCAAAGTTTCTTATTCTACTGAATCTTACATTCAGTTTCTACACTCTTATTAAAAGAAAAAGGTTAAAGGGGATCAATGGAAGCGCCTACAATATTTATCTATTATGAATCTTAGGTTTAAAACTAATCTTTTCTTTTCTTACTCTGTTCAAGCATAATCTAACGTTCTCATTGCTTTAACTATGTACCCCAGATCGGACACGGAGATGTGAGGCCACCACCCTCAACCGAAAAAGAAAAATTCCTCCTAACCCAACACAGCAGGATATATAGCTCGAGAGTAAAAAAGTGGGAAAAGTAGGAGAGAGATACAGTAACAACATCGTGCAGTACCACAAAATTAGGGTTTACAGAGTGAGAGAGAAAAAGAGACGGAAACGACTGGAGAAGCGATGAAATGTGAGAATCATACCTTTAACGGTTGCAGAGGTTGCAGAAGACAATGGAGTACTCGCGGTATAGCGGAGGTAGAAGCCCTAGCTCTTGAAATCTCGTTACTTGTAGTCTACAATGATCCACATTGTAATCGCTATGGATTTCGCCCAAGATGATCTAAATATTTCAACCAAACGGTTTTATCAGAATCGTGATTCCACATAATCATATTCCGTGGATTCACGCAACCAAACGCTACCAAGCATTCGCGACTGGAACCAGCTGAAATCTGCCATTCTCTATTGTGATTATTCAGCATATCTATATCCAACTTGAGAACGAGCTCGTTATTTCATTGTCAATCAATCAATCTTCCAAAAAATAAAAAAAAGGGAAACCACTCCGTGAAACAAATTAAATGTTGGGAATTATCATCATGGGAAGGTAGGAACAACTCAATCTCCACGATCTCTCTGGTTTTTTTTTTTTTGGTAAATACTTTTATTAAGGTAGGGCAGAAGCCAAGGAGTAGAAAGAGGCCAAACTGTCGACACCGCAATCGACAGGGACTTCCTTGCTAGAACATGAGTAATTATATTGTTCAACGTAGAGATAACATCAAACCTACAGTCAAGTGAATTTTTCGAATATCCATGAAGATAGGATCAAGGATCGAAGTGCCTCACTCAACCGATTCTGAATAAACCTAATGAGCCGAGTGCAATCAGATTGAAACACCACACGATCAATACCTTCTCCAATAGCATTCATCATAGCCCATCTGAGTGCTAAGGCTTCACCCAGTAAGGCAGTATCAAACTAAGCGTTTGTGGAAACAGCTTTCATCATGACTCCATTCTATTGACTAATGTAGTCTCTTCACGTTTTTTTTTTTTTTTTTGGGTAAACTGTAAACATCTCTCTAAAGATTGTTAAAAAAACACAAGGTGGAGGTAGATTATCTCTAAATTTTCAATATTGCATTGCAATCAAAGTTGATCTAAGCATGCAAGTCTAACATATACTTTTTTTTGGTTGAAAGCATAGGATTTGATGTTCTTTTGACTTATCCATTCATCAAAAAATGATATACAACAAATATTAGATACTTCAAATCATTAGAAGTTAATACATCATTTTTCTATTAACAATTAATATGGTTAAAAATGTATATATATTTTATATTATGTCATATTAAAAAATCTATAGATCATGTCATTCAAATTTTTTTTGAGAACTTTTTACTTTGAAATTTTACTTACATGTTCCAAATTAGGATTATCAATTTATAAAACTTATGCTTATGTATAAGGATGACTTGAATTGGTTTTCAATTATTATTTATAGTATGAGTCTAGCACGCATATATACACTTAATTAAGCTTGTTTTATTATTTGATTCGTTAAAAAACACCTAGAATAGTTTAATTGGAATTTTGACTATAAAATGCCCTTGGTTAAGAGTAACGATTTGTGACATTAAATTTATAGCCTTTAAAATGTATCTCAGTTTGATTAGAATAATTATTCTAAATTACTCTAATTAAGTCAAATTATAAATTTGATTACATCTATTTAAGTCAATAATTATTTATATAAATATATTTAATAAGAATGTAGGATGTTACAACTGACCTAGTCTATTTTTTACGGTATCATACTCGAATTTTTTTTTTTAATTCATTTATTTTTACTAATGACAATAAAAAGAACAATATAAAACTAAGTGGACTCACTGATCAAAATGACTTAGAGTCAAAATTAGGGCTTGGATCAAGGTTAGTGGTCAATATTAGGATGAAATCCAAATCAAGGTCAAGATTGGGGCCCAAAATCAGGATCAGGATTAGGGACAAATCAGGGCCAAAAATCAAGGACAAACAGTAATCTCAGGCCTGCCCTCAGCCTTGATTCAGTGCTGGAATATTTGAGCCTAGGCCCTGTTCGGTTCAAACTTGCACATCTATTAATTTTTCAATTTCCTACTCAATCATGGAGGGAGCTGCCATATTTAACTTGGTTTGCATGTCGATAATATTGTTCTTTTTTTGTTTTACTCTACTGATCAGAACTTAGAAATCCACACAGGTGACTCAAGGTCGTACCTTAATTAATATAAGTAGATCGCCATTAATTGCTCAATGCAAAGAAGAAATACCTCTATGGGTTTAAGGGCATTTTGGTCATAAGAATGGTCTAATTAACTCATATCGTTGGATCATTAACAGTTTGTTCTTTTTTTTTCTTTTTTTTTTTTTGATAATAAAAACACTTATATATATATTTACTTAAAGACAATTACACATATAGTTAGGCAGTTCATTATAGTCTATATAACCCATTGTAGCATTTACTGCTAGATAGGTAATCCTAGAATGAAGCTGAGGGGTTGGGAATCCTTCAAAAGAAGTTTCAACATTCCTAGTCGCTATCTACATCGACCTTTCTATTACAGAGAAGGGCCAGGTTAGCTGATAAGGTCTGGATAATAGTTTCCTTCGCACCGGCTGATTACTCCAAACATATTTTATTTCGAGTCTCAAAATCTTCGCAGCTTTGAATCATTCTTGCAATCCAACTAGTGCTGCTTCCAAAGCATCATCAGTATTAAACATACAAAAATTGACAAACTGTATATGTCCATCTACCGCAATCCCCATGCACCATCCAGCCGCATTTACCCGTTTGTTATAAATCCCGGCACACATTAATATAACATTAGTATTTAGTGAAATAAGAGGGCATATTTGGGTTTGTGTTTCATTGTGTTGTATCTCATTACAAAATTCATCACTTTGCCATTCCCTCTGAATCCCGTTCAGATTTGGTTTAGGTTGAATCAGGCCCACACAATAATTGATTCGATTAATAATTGAAGTTGGATCAAGTTTTTTGTTTGAAAAGACAACATCATTTCGTTCCTGCCATCTTAAATAGCAAGAAATGATAAAGACAACCAGAATCCATGTAGCATATTTTCTCCCCATTTGAGAGAAAATTTGTTGACACATCCCTAAGACTGATGTATCAACTCAATATTCAGTTCTTAAACCTACAGGACCAGCCGCGTGGATTCTTTTTGTCCAATCACACGAAATCAAAGCATGCCAAATAGTTTCCCTTTCCCTTCCACAGAACACACAATCTGATTGAATGTTTGTCCATTGAGCAATTGTAGCTCGGATAGGTAACCCATGATTTAATGTACGCCAAAAGAAAACAAGGAATTTAGGATGGATGGGTAATTTCCACATAAATTTCCACCACCTAGATTCCATTTCAGTCATTAAAGGTTATCTTCTTTTTTCTATTTCAGCCATTGCTAATTTGACTGTGAAATCTCCCCTTGCATTTAATCTAGATACCCTCCTATCATCCTCATCAACTAGAACAGATAGTTGTGGAAAAATTGGATTTGGATTAGAAACATTAATCAAATTATCAATATTAGAAAATACTTCCCTTTCAATCATTTGTGCATTGCTGACGATGTCTGCCACCGTGCTTTGTCTCGGCCAGAGTGAGAAATCCTGGTTTGAAAAGAGCCTATCATGTTGGCTTGGTAACCATGGATCAAACCAAAACGAAGTTTGTGTTCCCCTCCCAACCTTCCGCTTAATCATTGATCTTAATTGTGGTAGTATACTAGCAATACTATTCCACGTCCACGATTCTCTCTTTCTTCGAACCTTTGGATAAAAAATGGAGGAGTTCTTAAAATATCTTGCTCTTAAAACTTTGACCTATAGTGCCTGAGATTGGGTAATCATCCTCCATCCTTGTTTGAGTAAAAATGCAGTATTATAATCCTCCATCTTCTTAAAACCTAATCCACCTTGTTCTTTCCTTTGGCAGCATTTCGCCCATGAAATCACATGCAAATGTCGTTTTTCCCTTGTTTTCCCATTCCAAAATCTCCGACAAATTGTATCAATTTTCGTGCAAACACCTTTAGGATATCTAATGCATTACATTTGATACAATGCCATTGATTGCAATGCTGATTGCATAAGAACCCCTCTCCCATCATAAGATAAATTATTTGCTTTCCATCCAGCCATCTTCCTTGCCATTCGATCCAAAACTGATTGCAATTTTCGAGTTTTTCCTCTCCCTACCAACAGAGTAGAACCTAGATAAGTGATTTCTCTCTTGATTTCTGGTACTAGTAGAATCGCCATTGAACTAACTTTATCTTTATGTGAGACACTTTGACTAAAGAAAACCCCGCTCTTTTCCAGATTAATTTCCTATCCAGTTAAATCCGAAAAGAGTTCTAAAATAGCTTTTAAAGCTAGAACTTCCTCCCTATCCGCCTTACAGAAAAGAAATGTATCATCCGCAAAGAAAAGATGTGATATTTCTGGTGCCCCTTGTCCAACCTTAATCCCGCTCAAAAGATTCAAATTCCTGTACTCATCAAGTAACCCAGATAACACTTCTATAATTAAGAGAAATAAATAAGGACTTAAGGGTCATCATTGTCTAAGTCCACGGGAACCAGAAAACCACTGATAAGGAGACCCATTTAGTTTAATGGAAAATGTAGGTGAGGAAATTAGAGCTTTAATGAGTGAACACCATTTGACATCAAAACCCAAAAAACAGAAAAGATTCAAAATAATATTTCGATCAGCCTTATCATACGCTTTGGACATGTCCAATTTTAGCACTAGAAACTCGACTTTGGACCGAGATATTTTCATATAATGAAAAATTTCTTGAGCAATGAAAATGTTATTCAAAATCTATCTATTTTCCACAAAAGCACCTTGATTTGATGATATAAAACTTGGGAGAAGAGGTTTCAATATTTTAGCCAAAATTTTTGCAATGATTTTGTAAGAAACATTACACAAACTAATAGGCCTGAAATCCGACACTTCCTTGGGTTCACTATTTTTGGGAATAAAACAAAGTAAAAATATGGTTTACTCCATGTGGAAGGAACTCATTGAGAAAGAACATTTGGACAAATTTGACCGCCTCTTGTTGAATTAAATCCCAAAATTTATGAAAGAATAAAGCATTAAATCCATCCACCCCTGGTGCTTTGAAGGGCCTTAGGGAAAACACTGCATTCTTAACCTCTTGAAGATCCGGAAATGATGCTAACTCCCCTAGGGGTCCTTCAATTGGAGGAAAAAGACAGCTGATAAATTCCGGATCCAAGGGATTAGAGGATTGATAAATTTCTTTCATATGATTGGCAAAGACTTCCGCTATATCCCTTGTATTCGAGAAAGTATAACCATTAGCTTTGATTGTCTCAATCTTCCTATGATGAAGATTAATTTTACTTGCCAAATGGTAAAATCTTGTATTTCTATCCCCATCCGAGATATACTTACCTTGCGATTTTTTAAACCAAAACATTTCCTCCGCTTGCAAGGCCCAGTCCAGACTTTGCTTCTTTTGAGTAATGATGTTCCAGTCCGGAAGTCTCTCATTCTCTAGCACCTTGATTTCCAACGAAGCTCTATGAAGTAAATTATCGATTTTACCAAAAACCGATTTGTTCCACTTTTGAAGAAACAGTGATATATTTCCCAGCTTACCAAAAAGGGTCATATCACCATTGTTAACGCATGCACTCTTAAAATCCTCCACAAAATTTGGATGAGAGAACCATGCATTTCGAAAATGAAAAAGTTTCTGCTCAAAAATTGTATTGGGGAGAGGTTCCAAAATTAAAGGATTGTGATTAGATCCCATTACTGGGAGTTTGAGGACTCTGGGGTTTGGAAATTTACCCACCCATGACGGGGATGAGAACACCCTATCCAACTTTTCTCTCACCAAATTTGGCGGAGCTTGTTTGTTGGTCCAAGTGAAGGGGCATCCCGGTGCATCCCATTCCAACAACTGTTCGTTTTGTAAAAGATTTTTAAAAGCAGCAACAGTCCCAGATGGCTTAAAAGGTCCCCCCCAGTTTATCAGTGGCACTCAAAGTCTCATTGAAATCCCCCATTAAGAAAAAAAGTTCTTGAATAGAATTGAGAATGGGTTTTAGGCCTTCCCAAAACTTTTTCCAATTGAGATACAGTGGAGGGGCATAAATAAAACCATCCACCACAAAATAGGATTTCAACTGAAAATGAATAAAAATAATCGATGGATCATAGTATAAAACATCTGTTTGAAGACCTAAAGTCGCTAAAACAATGAGTCCACCCTTAAGACCCTTAGTCCCACAACTCTCCACATGTTGCACAATATAATACTCCTGAAACAACTTTTTTTTCCCTTTGAACAAGTAGTTTATGATCCCTGCATTTGGTCTCACACAAAAACATTAATTGAGGGTGATGCTTCTTAATAATTTTCCCCAAACAATTTAGGGTAAAATTCCCATTAATACCCCTTGTAATATCCAGCCCTATTCTAACCCTGACCCTAACCCGGATCCACTGTTGTATTCAGGTCCGAAGACCCAAAGCGGTGGTAGAAGAGACCTATGGACCATTCTGATTGATGATCATGAGTCGGAGACTGAGCCTATGGACATTGATGATGATACCCCTTGCTTAAATGCATTATCAGTGTTTAAGGAAAGTCTGCGCATCAGAGAAGATTAATCTCGTTGATGTACCTATTGACCTCCTGTGCACAATCCGAAGGTATTCCCCGAAACTAGACTTCTTGATTGAATTGTGGAAGAAAACCTCACTCAAATTGACTTTGTATAGCCTTTCAAATCCCTACTTGAAGTTGCTGAACTAAACTTATTTTTCTGCTGAGAAACATTTTGGTCGATCCTTTTGGTCGATACCATCGACCAAAGTTTCCCAGTCTGCCAAGTTAAAGATTCCATGGAATATTCCTATTCTATTTATTATGACCTCGAGCCTTGAGCCTTATGCAATCATTTTTCTCACCTGAAATCGTGGGGAGAGCTTCCCAAGGCACCTCCTTGGCTAATGTGAAGGGCACCTCATCAAAAACTCATTGTTTACCATTGATTATTGTTTATTTCTTCCACACTAAGGTATGAATCACCATTCCACTCTCTACCCTACCATTTTCTACTCTTTTCTTTTCCTTTCTTGCTGGTGAGACATTGGAAATGGTGCTGCAACCTTGCAACCACCACTCCAAGTGTCTACACATGATTAACCTATGAGTTTCTTAGCCATCCATTGATGCTATGCCTCCACCTCATGCCTAGCTTATGTATTCCTCTATTCTTCTATTAACATCATGTCATTTTGTACCAAACTGAGTTGTAGGGCATGCTATGTTCATGTTTATCACTTCTATATGATTCCAATCGAATTCCTATTAGTTCCTTTAACTATTACATGCCATTCCTCATCAATGCAATCAATTCCAACTCATGCCATGATGTTTATCACTTGAACTTGTTAGCTCAAATTGGGGCTTTTTGTTTGGACCATTGGATTGGGTAATTTTCTTGACTTATAGTGTCCTACTACTGTTGTTAAGTGTTCCCCCAAGTTTCAGATTGATCCGAACACCGGAAAACCAATTTAGGATGAAAACACAAAAAATCCATCATTCTGTCCCGAAGGAAATTTTGGTCAATCCTTTTGGTCGATACCATCGACCAAAACCATCGACCAAAGTTGTTCTTGACAAAGAACCTTGGCCAGTTTTGATCCAATTGATATCCAATCTTCTTAATCCCTTCTCTAACTTATTATTGATGTTTGTTTAGGGCCTTAACAATTATTTTGGACTATTTCTTGGTGCTCTCAATTCATCATCAATTCAACTCAAGGTAAGGATGGTTATCTCCATAAACATATAGATCACCAACTTATGATTTATGTTCTTGTTTATGAATGGAACCTTTTGATTACTTTTAAATCTTTATAAGACTGCTATATATGTGTTAGAACAGTAGTATTGACATCTTTATACTCTTGTCATGTTACATTACTATTCTTGTTTACTTATGTCTATAATGATTCATTTCAATATCATGTTTTAACTTTTATGATAAGATGTATTGGATGCATGAAAGATGATGAACTTGAATATGTGATTGCTTACGTATTGACTTGGGATTGGGGAGTGTTCTATTGACACTTTTGTCCTTAGGCATCGGAGGGAATAGTATGGGATGTTCTCCGATGGTGCCTATTGACACTCTCCTGGGTTATTGGATGACATACATAGGACTGTTTAGTTGGTTGGCTAGGTTTATCCTTGTCGTGTCAGACCCGAATCGGAAGGGCATTGAGACCGAACAACCCGTGGTAGTGTATGGTTGGATGGGCGCTCTAGGCCGGTAACCAATCCGGTAGGGGACATAAACCATGCTACGGATACCTGAAAGGGGCCATTTATTGGTAGAGTTGCATATGGATAGACTTGGGCTCACGGGCGCTCAAGACCGGTAACCAATCTGTGAGAGGACGTGAGAGCTTCCCGTTTACTATATGTGGATGACCAATAGGGTTGATGAGTCCGAAATCCGAGATTTCGCTGACTCTAGTGTGAAGGATACCGGAAAGGATCGCCGGGGGCGAGGAATGGATGTATCTGAATCTGACTTGACCGACAATGACTTGCATTGGGCTAGGCTTTACTGTGACATGCGCCAGTACTTGACCAAATGGTGATGTGAGAGAGCGGTGACCGATCCCCTTACCACGGTTTTTTGATGACTTTACCGATCTTCCCCAGGCATTCCCAAGATATGGAAATGGGAGAGTGACTGACGACCCAAAAAAGTACGGTGCTATGACTTAAAGCATGTCTACCCTAGAGACTAGCATTCATAGAGTTAGACTCATATTTGCATCATATGTTCCATATCCCATTGCATTATACTATGTTCTGAATGTGTATGATTTCTAATTATGGAATAACTGCCTTGCTGAGTTCTTCGAACTCATTCCTTTTTGTGCAAATGTTTTTAGATTATATTCCAGGTACCGAAGACTACGATGGCACCTCCTTTGAGGCGGACTATGATTCCACATAATACCCTCCGAGTAGTGGCGTTGGTGAGAATCCGTATATTGGAGCCGAGGAGGATTACTATCCGCACCAGGGTTAGCCCCACAGTTGTGCGGGAGCGGCAGCGTTGGGTTTACTTCATCCGTACTGTTGAGGAGACTACTATTAGTATAGAAGAAACCCTAGCTTAGTGCCCCATTTCCCTGGTGTATTTTTGGAATACTTGGGCCTGTAATTAATTAACTTTTCGAAATTATCTTTAATACTTGGACATGTACTTAACTACTTTTACTTTCCGCTGCTTTGAGAGAGTGGCTACCACACCTTCTCTCCCTGATATGATTTTGACCACATTCTGACATTATCTATCTTCCGCACTCTGATATATATATTTAATCCTATCTTATACATATTGTTTAGTATTAATTGTTTTTACCATTGATTATTACTGTTCATGATTATGTTACCGTGTATGTGGGAGGCATGGACCTCAAATCATTGATCCTTGGACTATGGATCACATCCCGAGTATTCCAAATGGGGTACCGGCTGGGTGGATGTGACACCCCTCACATTCCACGCAAGAATCTTCATAATCACAACAAAATAATAGAACTGAGTTGTGAGCAATCCAACCTTAGTCAACTGCTTCCACCACCTCCCACCCCAAGTACACAACTCCAACTTGATAAAGAACAACTTAGTGTATATAAGAATACAGCATATGAGCGGCAAGACCTTAATAGTATTACACCACCAAAGAAACTGGGAAATAACCAACATTAAAGCATTACACCACCATAGAAACTGAGAAATAACCAACATTAAGGCAGGGTAGCTTGATACTGGAAACTAACAACTAATTTAAGTAAAGAACCTATTTCTAGAGACAGGATGTAATTTACGCAACCAACTCATCAAAATAGCAAGAATGGAGATAAACAGAACAATGCGAAGTAAAAAAAATTCAGAGTAATTATGGTATGGGAAAACCTGGGGGATGCCAGCTGCCGGTTTGACTATCATATTCTGAAACGCACCAAGAGGAACTTCTTGATTTGGATCCATCTGCTGGATAGGTACAACAGGAGTAGGGCTGCGCAAATAACGAGCTTCCATTGAGCCCTAAGCAGACCATAATAGAGTTTTAGGCTCCATGGATTCTAGCATCAAAGAATAAAAAAACATGTTAAAGCGTTTTAGTGGTGGTAGTTGCATATAATCCAGAGACGTTCTTTGTTGCTTACGTGATTCCGAGGCCAATATGATAGGATTCTCATCCAATCTGATCTCCATATGAGAACCTTCATCAAGAATTGGGTCAGCAACATCAGCATTTTCAACAACCATTTTCGCAAGACCATCCTGCATTACTGTTTGAGTCTGCGCATCCTTGGTTCCAGCTTTTGTTTTAAAAAACCTCTCACCATTATTTGATTCATCCTTAGGGCAATCACACTTGGAAACCAACGTCACTGACTGAGTATTGAGAGAATGAATGGTAATTTTTTCAAGCTGATCCAATTTCTTGAGAAGCAGCTGTATAGACTCATTAGTCACCCCTTACAACCTTCTTGTAGATGATCAAACGCACCTACTTGCACAAAAAGTCTCCTCCTGCTCCTTAGAAGCTTTAATAACATCAGCAGAAAGGCCATCCCCTCAGTCCAGGATCAACTCCAGAAAAACCACCCTCTAGGTCCGAGATCTCCTTCCCTTGTCTTCCCAAACTTGCGTTCCCCAGGCGCTATGAAATGGGGGGTGCTTCCTTCGCCTATCGTATGTATCGGCTTGGCTTCGTCCCGAACCACCCACGTATCACCTTAAGAACCTTTCACCGATTTCGATTGGAATGGAATCTTTTTAGTTCCATCTTCATTTCCTTATTTCCTCATTTTGATATTAAGAACCATCTCATCCTTCTTTTTCAACCCAGCCAAATTCATTCTTTTTAAACCTTTCCCTTGTTGATGCACATCCTTTCGGACCGAAGCCAACTCCAATTCTTCGATGCCCATATCCTTCTCCTTTGAAAGATCATGTGAGATCTTTAAAGTATTTTTGCCCTTGTCACTATCAAAAGGACAATCCTTTCCCGCTATTTCACGCCTGTTCTTGTCACGATCGATGCACCTTCCTTCATCTTCTCTGTTTACAACAATATGTAACTCAAATAAATGCTCCAAACACAGTTTTATCAAGACCTGGGAACTTCCAACACGTAGAGGGTGTGTGAGTATATCCCTATAGATGTTTTCTTGAGCTGAAGAATTTTTCCCATCCCCTTCCTTCAACGAACACTTGAAAGACGTATGATCAACCATCCCACAAGACATACAGATGAAGTGTAATTTATACCTTAGCTCCACATGAACCCATTCATCTCTAAAATTCTTTAACTGACCAAACAGCTTCACAAGATGAGTAAGATCATGCATGATCTTAATCCTAGCAGTCCCCTTTGGTAGTTTCAAAACCCCCGTATCCATATGAACGTCCACAACTTTCCCAAGCTCATTTGCAGCTCTAAGGGGTTGTATGGTAACAATTGTGGCACACTTATTCTGTGCCATTTGCCCACTTTGGCACAGAAGTCAGTAAAAACATGTATGGTAAATCAGTTCAGCTTTTGTGTGCTGGTTCAACAAAATGGTGTTGAACCAAGCGTTTGGCACATAAATTCCTTGTGTCAGAGAAGCTCCAAAAATTGAAGCTTCTCTGACATAGAAGCAATTCTCTACGATTTTGCGGGGCACATGTGATGCTTGTGACCATGGTAAAAAATTTGAGGGAAACTCAAGTTTTGACCGGGTGAAAATGGGAAACTTAGATGGAAACTTGGGATATTTCAAGGAATCCGAGGACTTTTCCGTACAAGTTTCGATAGGTTTTAGAGAGTATTTTAGGGTGGGATCCTATATTTAAGCTAATTAAAGTATAAAAAAATACATTTGTTGTATTTTGCTAAAAACATCAATGTAGAGTTGTCCAAAAAGTACATTATAAACTTAACTACTTAAAACACATAACATTCAATATATAATTTCTAACTTCAAAATAGTTGACAATAAAAGGAAAATACAACTTAGTGTTGAGAGGAGTTCTAAGAGTGGATTCATCTTGTGAGCTGAGTAGTACTATACTTGTAACATCCTCTCATCAAACCAACAAACATAGACATCCCATGACATTTTATGCCTATGGTTGTCAAGTTAATCTATAACTATAACTTTATAAGTCTGATCATCAATATGCTTAAGATAACCAACATGAGAGAATACGCACTTTGGATAGGGAAGTCCTGATGAAGGGGGTATTTGTCGTGATATTTGGAGAAACATGAAATAAACAAAAAAATTGAAAATTTGGAAAAGTTACAAAATTTACAGCAAAAAGTCCCAAGTTTCCATGAAATTTCTCAAGTTTCTCACGAAATTTGGAAATTTTTCCCTCATGAACCAGCTGATCCAACTGGGTTGAACCAAGTTTAGATAGGTTTTGAGGTTTCGAAAGTTTCAACGAAATTTAGACAGTTTCGATCGAAACTAAGGACTTTTTTCCGATCCTCATGATTTCGGCATTTTCCAAAATAGAAAATTTCACGAATGAAATTTTGTTTTATGCTTGTGACCTTGGGATTTTTGTTCGCGCCTGCGCGGGTAACACCCGCGCAAGCACAAAAAGATGACACGTTTTCTTTTCTAATCCAACGACTAAAACTAAGGATACTTTTGTAATTGTATAATTTAAGTTAAAAAAAACCTTTCAAATTTGCAAACACATCCTTCAATAAATTCCAATTCACCTAATGAACCCCAGAAAGCCAAACGATTCAAAAAACGAGAAATCTAAACCTTAACCCACAATATACCCACCATCACAACCGGATCTCTTTGATTTTTTCATCATTTCAAGTTAAAGACCCAAATTTTCATTTTAACTTCCAATATCTTTGATTTTTTCATCATTTCAACTTGAAGATATCTCTTTGGGATGGTGTTAACCCTAGCCGAATACCCTACGGCTCACAATTGTTTATCTCTTGAAAAACCCTAACCTTGATGCTATCGTTACAGAAAAAGAGAAAATCGAAAGAAGTGCAGACCCAAAACAGATAAAAAAAACCCGTAGAACTGTATAACCCTTTTTTCTTCGTGGTTCTCTCCAAAACAAACGGAAAAAAAGGAGAAGTGCAGACCCAAAATCCTTAATCCTAGAGTTCTTCTTTCTTCGTGGTTCTCCTCAGAAGAGAAAAAAAAAAGAAGTGCAGACGCAAAATCGAAATGGAAGAACAAATTCACAGTCGCATTGGATGGATTGGGTCAAAGGTGAGGACAGTCGACCAGGGTTTCCACGATCACAATATCTCGTTTCTGATTAGCTTTTGGGTTCGTTTTGTGAATTGATCTGTTACGAAAGCTACCTTTTGTAAATTCTAACATTTATTTCTAAGTAGGTCATACAATTACCATAATACCCCTTTTTTTTTTATAACCGTTAGATTATAACTTAACACATGGCAAGAAGTTGCAGCCTGCGCGGGTGATACCCGCGCAGGCGCGAACAAAAATCCGTGACGTTGACGAGGGTTATCGGTGTAATTTTCGCGATAACCTGAAAGCTCCTCTCTCTCACTCTCTCTCTCTCTCTCTCTCTCTCTCGTATCTCTCAACTCTCTCGACGCTCTCTGGGTTATCGTCTCTCTTAACGGTCATCTCTCGCAGCCCTAATCGTTAAACAATCTCATCTCTCGCTCGTCTCTCTCTGCTCTCTCTCAACTCTCTCAACTGTCTTGTCTCTCTTTGCTCTCTCTCGTCTCTCTGTCCATCTCTCGACTCTGCTCTCTCTCGTCTCGCTCAAGGATCTGAGTTGCTGGACTATCTCGAGTTTGTCTGCCTGCTTTGTATTGGAGGTTGAAGAAGAGCATCAAGTCGGGCACATCGATTTCGCGAGAAGAGGAGCCCTTGCATCTGTGACTGCACTCCTCCTCTGTCTCTCAGCAATATCGCCCCTGGTATGTTTTTGTCTACTTCTTTTTTCCCCCAATAATTAACGTTCGAACCCAGATAAGGTCATCTTCAGTTCCTGTTTCTGGTAGGTGCATTGTATGCCAGGGAGTCACTTATCCAGAATGCAATGCATATTATTAGCAGGTTTTAGGCATAAATTTCTGATGCAGTAGTTACATACTCTGTTCTATGTGTTCATTTTCTATAATATTGGAGTTGACCTTTCCTATGAGTGTTATATGTTTCATGAATGAGCCACTAGTGAAATGTAATTTCCTCAATTCGTTGTACAACAGACGGGTAATTCAGTGACAAATGTGTCTACAACTGTTGATGGGAAGTTCCTTATCAAGATTGAGAAACATACTGCTGATTCTGTTGAATAACAAGAGTCATAAGACACCATCTTTGCTTTTTCTTTGTGTCTTATTACTCTTGTTTAATAATGTTATTTCCATTTGTGAGTTAAGTATATTTTTACATGTATAAATTTCTGCATTTCATAGCATGGTAAACATAAACAGAATAAAACATATATAAATTTCAGATCTCAGGTTCAGTATGGTAAACATAAACAGAATAAAACATGTAGAATGCCATGAATAAAACTGTTTACATATATAAATGATACAAAAGTGAATCTGACTACAAATAACTGACTACAAATGGAAATGCCATGAATAACTGGTACAGAAGCTGCTATCCACTTAGTTATTCTACGTCAGTTACTATCTCAAGAAAGCTGTTGAACAGAAACCAAGTTTGTGAGCACGAAAAAACAGAACATGATATTGATACATTCCCATCAATGCAATAGTCTATATATTTGATAGTTTTCTTCTACAGAAGAGCATTTCTAGTTATACAAATTCATTAAGGGAGAAGAGAGATGTTATGTAAACAAAGGTAATGCAAAACCATTGTGACCATGATAAAAAGAACAGAAATAAAAAAAATAAAAAAAGGTGTACTTTGAGACACAAGATAATGAAGACCAACTTAAAAGACCATCCCATGAAGCACAAGCAGGCAAAATTTAAAGAAAGTTCCCACAAATGGTAGAGCAATAGGATTTATTCTGTTTTCACACTGCCCGTTATTCTGTTTTCACACTGTGGTGGTAGCAGCAATGAATCTGACTACAAATGGTCAATTTCCATTGTGATTGTGGTTCAACTTCTAATCATTGCAGTGGGGACTACTGCCATCTTATCTAGATGGTTTTCTTTCCTTGTGAAAGATAAAGGGTAATGGTTTACAAATAAACCCTCAAGGTTTGTATTCCTCAAAAAGCCTTTAATTATATTAGCTCCATTCATAAGCTGCCTTTATGGCTCAACCCACTTTGCCGGTCAATCTGATAATTATGCTTAGGTGAAAACATGCATGTGTCATTTATTCTTTTCCTATATTGTAAGTGGGTGGTCCAGGTATTCATGTATGAGTCTAAAGACCCCATGTTTCATTTATTTATTTATTTGGTTGTTAGATTCAGGGTTGGCTGCTGCTAGTAAACAATGCTGTACTGAAACTGTAAAACCTTTATGTTGATGTTCATCTTTATGTGAATAGATTAGGTAGATGTAGGTGTCTACTACTGAATTTCTGGTTCTGATTTCAGATATTATTAGCAGGTTATATTATGGCTTATTAGCTCGGGTAAGATATTGATGTGTTTTAGTTGTTAATGATCGTTTGTTTGTGTTATGGAGATAAGTTGCTTTCTAAATCTTAAGCATTGCATGAAAGATGTGGTTTTATCTTTTATGATCTGTGAAAATTGAAGTGCGACTTAACTGGGTTTGTTGTTGGAGCCATGCCTATTCTCTACTGTTGGAAGAATAATAATTCTTTTATGACTATAAATAGGTTCTTTGCTTAACCTTCTGTTTGTCACAGAAGAAAAATATTTATTTTATGGCTATTTTCATAAATAGGGACTCTTTTGGATTGATCCAACATGTGTTTTTGTAGGCGAGAATCCTTAGCTCAAATGGAAGAGCACCTAGAAAGTTTCTAGGGTATGATGGTTCGATTCCCATTAGGATTCATGTTGTTAATTTTGTTTTTGACAAATAATGAAAACCATCTTTCTATAAATAGATGGAGCCTTTGGTGATCTTTCCTTTGTTTTTAATGTTTTTAAGTGGTATTTGTATTTAGCTTAGTTTTCTTTTGGTTTTATTAAAAAAAAAAGCGTGCCCATTTTGTCTCTGACTTCGTACATACCATACAAGATGCTGTGTCAATTTTGCCAAAGAAACGTGCCCATCTCTGTCCAACCATACATGATTTCAGTACAGATTCTGTGCCAAATTTGCCCAATTCGGCACAGAAGCATAAAAAGTGGATTCTGTGCCGAATTGTGAATTTTGCACAGAATCATTGCCATACAACCCCTAAAAATCAAACCATAATCAAAACAGTCCAGCCTAATCTTCCTCATCTGCACCCAAACCGCTAAAGGTGGAAAACGCCCCTTCTGGTTTTCATTCGGAAACAGCACCAACGCCAAATGAAGTAGCTTTCTTTCGAGCCACCATGGTGACATTGAAATTACTTCATTTCGATTATTTTCAGAACAAAAAATTGTTCTGAATCCATTTCTGCCTAGCACTGAGAAGTCCACCGCCCCAAGAGGAACCCAGAGTTCAACCAAATGTCTACATATATCAGACATTTGTTCAACACGATCCGAGATCACCCTGCCATACAGTGTCCTTGCCGCCAAAATCCTAGCAGTAAAATTTGCAGCCCCTCCAGTGAAAGTTCTAGCATTACTTGTAGACCCAAAATAACGATCCCTTGAAGAAGATCTAGCCCGATATGAAGAGTCGAAGCTATTGTTGAACCCCTCCATACTGCCCCTCGAGCTTGGATTCCTTTGATTCCCCCATATTCCATTGGCCCCGCATTTGAACGTCCGTTTGATTTCTGCAACTATCCCCACCTTCCAACCTCACCACGTTCCTGAGTAACAATTGAGCAGAAGTAAAACAAGTGAAACAGAGAAAAGAAATGGAAAAAAAAAAAAGTCATAACGGAGTTGTTGAAAACTCGCAGAAATAGAACAAACTAGTAGAGGTTAACAAATAGAACGATTAACCCAACAATTCATGTAGACCGTTCACTCAGCACATAAACAGATCAACATGTATATAGGAAACATAAAAACATTAACAAACTAGCACAGATGGACAAATGTTAAGCCTTAAAACTAGCATGGGAAAAAATGCTTAAAGGCAGAAGTTCACACTGTCTGACCAGAAATAGAACGATTGAAAAGGCAGAAGTTCCCTATCTCTGACCAGAAATAGAACGATTGAAAAGGAGGAATGAAAAGGACAGAAAAAGACATTAACTAAACCATTTACCAGACCGATCCTATAGATAGTATACTAAGCAGTAAGAAGCAAGCAACAAGTATATAGGAAACATGAAAACTTTAGAAAACTAGCAAAGGTTAACTGATATTAAACCTTAAAACTAGCAGAGGAAAAAACGCTGAAAGCCTGAAGGCGCCGTTAAAGAAGATGGAATTATCTTACCTGAACAAGTAACCTTGAGCTTGAAAACGACAGGGAAGAAATCACTAAAAATGACAGCGAAGAAATCGCTGAAAACTTACCATATGTGAAGAAATAAGGAGGAAAACGATGAAAAAACACAGAACACCGACAAAACAAGTACGGGATTGATGCTGCAGATAAAGCTGGTTGTTGGGATATTAAGAGGTGGTTGGACATCAATATCGTTGAATTAATGAGACCCTGCAATAAATTGCATCCTGAAAAAAAACCAGCATTACAACAGATCATAATCGCCTAGTTCTCCAATGTGTTTCAGAATATTAAAGTTTTACATGGCACGCTCCATCCCCCAGAGAGTGTTTACTCTACATACTCATCGGAACAAAACATAAAAGGAATAAGAGCACGTATATCCAGGGGAGAGGAGACGGAAGCAGCCATTTTAGCTCAGAACTAGAGGTCCCCAGGGTTGAGTTGGACCTGAATTCAGGTTTGATAAAATTGGATCACTTCTTGTTAGTGGAGAACAATGTGCTCTCCCAATGGTTTTTTTTATCATATAAATTCGAGTGGGGTTCACTGGTTAAATATTGAAAATTGAGAAATGGGAAATTAACAGTTTGTGCTTAATTGCTCTTTTTTGGATACTTCAATGAAGGCACATGGAAAATATCATGTGTTTTGGATCAAAAGTGACTCGATTCAAAACTCAAGGGGTCCAAATGAAAATTAACCAAAAAATTTTGTTGGTAACCTTCATTTGTTGTTGCATGGTCATCCCCAGTGTAGCTCTTGGACAACAACATACAATAAATTTGAGATAGCCAATGAAGGATTGCTCAGTTGGCATTGACTGCACCTCTTAGTGAAATCACGGGTTCAACACTCAACATTTTCCCCCTTCCCCCCTTGGGTGTATGAGCCCCACATCCTTTGTTATTGGGTCAATTTTTCTTTTTTGGGGGTAAATAATTATTGGGTTGATGATGAGCGAAGAAAAAAGAAAGCGTTCAACCTAGTATTGAAGTCATTGGGCATAAAAGGAAACCTCACATTGAAGTCGAACCTGTTGATGTTGTTACCAAAAAACAAATAAAAAAAACACTTTTGTCAATACTTTTACCAAGGTTTATTTTTACCAAAGGTATTAAAATTATTGGAAAAAAAATTTAAACCCTTGTTGCTGTTTTCGTGAGGGCGATTCCTCTTATTCATCTTCGCTGTCTTTGGTGTCCTTGGCCGTTTTAGCCAACATGCTTGTAGTGGTTAAAGAATTATTTTTCTTTGTTGTCTCTAGTTTCCTTGCCCGTTTCGCCAATGCCAGTTGCAATGGTTCATCTCCTCTCGATCTTCTCTATTTTAGCATTTTCTAGTGGTGGGACTGAAGAGTTAATTGAAGTTCAATTAAATAAATCGCAGAACAAATGTTACTGTCAAGCCTTATAGTGGAGTTAGTGTTGTATGGTTTCTTTCTGATAAGTAAATGAAGGAAAGATTAAGCTTTCTCAAAATTTTCATAAATTATGAGAATCATGAATTTCTGGAGATATACTTATTGTAAGGGTTATCTTGAATAATATGTGGGTTTTGAGTAAATACTAGGGTTAATAATTGATAGGGGTCTCAACACATTGAGCCGATGCATTGCTATTGGGTTTGAAATGGGCCAAATTGCTCCATTGTGGAAGTGGACTAGGGTTTGAGATTACTAATTTACTATTATAAATAATTATGATAGAGTCCCTCTAATTACTCAGTCTTTTTATTTTCTTTTCTCTCCACAAAGAAGTACGGTAGAAAAAATAATAAGATTAGAGAAAGTTTGATCAGTGTCCAGGTTTGAAATTCAAGGTTTAGATTAATCTTTTTGGTGTAAGGTATGTTCGATCCTCACTAAATGTTATATTGCGTTTTAATTTTATATGAAGATTCAATTAGAGAAACCCAAGGTTGTTCTAACAGTTACAACATATTTATGTCTTTCGAGTATTTATTAAGGCTATTTTTGGTATCAATTCTCATTTTCTATTATGAGAAATTTTCATTATTTTAAATTATTAGGTATTTATTATTGTTATTATTTTTATTTAAAATAATGGAAAAATCTTCATATTTTGGATTATGGATGAGAATTCATTCTCCCCATTTATGCATAGGTTTACTTGAAATTTTAGAGTTAAGATGGGGGTATAATAGTAATATATATTATTTTGTAAAACCCACTCTCAAACCCCGTCTCAAACCCAAACGTGCTTGAGAACGAACAGCTCTTCTCAACTCCGCAGTCCCTCCTTTCTCACTTCTCGCTCGCGGTAACTCTGCAACGGATTCGTCGAGGAATCATACACTCCAAGCTTCGTTTTCATTTCTTCTTTGTTTTCTTTCCGTCTCCGTTCAGTGTGTTTCTTCTTTTAGTTGCTGGGTTGCTTCAGAACGATCCCAAAGCTTTAATGGCTGCCGCTCTCAATATGTACTGGTGGTAAGCTGCTGCAGCCAGTGCTTCCACGAATGGTCCAACCCAGAAGATCCACTGCACACCATTTCATCCTCAAGCTGCTTACAGTGACGTTTCTCTGTTCTGGTTACTTCTTCTTCCTATTGCATCTTCTCCGTTAATCTGATGTCTTCTTTAAAATCCCATTTGCTTTTTGTGTTTCAGATTTAATTATTTAATTATTTAATTATTTTAACAACCCAATTGTCGATTTCCTCTTTAAGAAGCACATTGCCTTTGAAGTTCTTTGGATGAAATGTCTTCTCGTCATTGTTTTCCCTAAGAGTGCTTTCTGCAAAGAACATGATTATACTGTTTTGAACACTTGATCTGTGTAAGTTTCCTTGATTAATTAAGTGAACTTTGTTATTTTTCATGGCTTATTTTTTATATTTTCTGATTCCTCAGGTTAGTTACGAAGTTGCAAATATTACAACTGATGCAATTCCTGAATTCACAGATGAAGTCAAACAATTTTTCATAAATCTTTTCCAGTATCCAACCGAGTAAGTTCTGAAGCATTATCATTTTAGTACTTGTCAGAGGGTTCTTTTATTTACTTGATTCTCATACGTTGGACCTTTTCCAAGCCCTACTCTCTGAAACAAGAACAATTGTTTCATGATGCTTCAATTATGTTTGGCCATTTAGCGGAAAGGGTATTTTACACTTGCTCTCATGTTTGGATAATTGTGTGAAATGGTGTTCTCACTGATACTATGACATGGATGATTGTAATTGTTAACTACCAGTACATGCTGGCCAATTGAGGTTAGATGTTAATGTAGGTAAGAGTCTATAGATGTAGAACATGATTTCGCTTTTCCATTAGGATTGATGTACTTTCGCAAAGTTGAACTGAACTGGATGTGGGTCAAAAGCATTTTGTGTGTGTTCCTCAACTTAAGGCATGTCTCAAGAGCATATGCTCTGAGGCATATTTTTGAAGTGCAAGTGCACCTAGCTCATGTCCTCTGGATGTTGGGAGGATGATGTAATGTGTGTGAATCATGTGAGCACATGCATGATTGACAGTGCTCCCTTTGTCCTTTGGTTTCTCTAGGAATAGTAGCACCTGATTATGCTGAAACAGAAACAGGGACCTACAGCTTGTAAGTAGGATTTTGCTTCTCTTTTAGGCTTTAGGTTATATTGATCTCTTTCTTAGGGCTTTTCCACAGGGCAGTTCTTTAGATTAGCTCAACAGTGTTCAACTGTTTTCTACATTAGTCGCTGTGTTTTGTACATGATGTAATATTTATCTCCTACCTTGTAAATCCCTTTAAATCATAATTACTCATGTACAGTTGATAACTGCTGTGTCTGTAGCCAACAGTTTTTTTCTTCTTCTTCTTTTCTTTTCTTTCTTTTCCTTTTTAAGAATGGTAGCCTGTTATGGATATCCTAGTGTCGTGTGGCCTTGGATGGATATCCTAGTGTCGTGTAGCCTTGGATCAAAATGAGCTTTAGAATGGCAAGGATGAGGAGTCGCATGAGCAGTGGATATGTGCTTCACTTTTCTTTGGGCTTGTTGGGAAGGGACAACACATGATAATTGGATACTATGGGAAGCTATCCACACTCCTCGTCTGAACTTCTCACATCCACCATCAGGTGACATTTCATATTTTTTATGATGTAATTATGTATATTGTTTGATTTGTTAACATTTTATTAATTGATTTTCTTGTATGAAAGTACTATCTTGTTGATTCTGGATATACAAATGCACCTGGTTATATGGCTCCTTTGAAGAATGTATGGTATCATCAACAAAACTTTAGGCATTGTCAACCTCGAGAACAATATGAGCTATTTAATTTTACACATTTTTCATTGAGAACCGTTATAGAGAGGCCATTTGGGGTGTTGAAGAAACGCTTTCCTATTTTAAAGACAATGCCACCATATAAGTTCAAAACCCAAGTTTTGATCGTTATTGCTTGTGCTATTTTACATAACTTTATTAGAAAACAAGTGGCTTCAGATTGACTTTTTGAGAAAGTTGAGAAGGGAGAGCTTGATGATGAATTTGAAAGTAGTGATAGTGATGATGATGAGGTCTTGGACATTGCCAATGTGGTAGGCCGCATGGAGCAATTACGATGGGAAGCATATCGAAAGGAAATTGTGAAACAAATCATGGAAGCTTATTAGGATAGATGATGAATATATGGATACTTATTTTCCTTACAAGTGTTTGGTGTAGTTTAATTTTAGTAGACATTACATTGATATTGTAGTGAGTATGATTGTTTTCTTTTAAGACTCATAGTTTATATGAATACTGTTAAGCTAATATTTTGTTTGACGCATTTTTTGATAATTTGTTAATTGTCAATATTTAGATTAGTAGGGTTTTTTTTTTTTTTTTTTTTTTTTTGTGTATTCATTTTCATTTTGACATACCTAACTTATTTTTCATTCCATAATTTATTCTCGACAATTGTCACCAAACCATTCTTCATTCTTGACCAATAATGAATTCTTGTACTTATTTCTTTTAAATAGGTATAATAGAGAATGAGAATTGATACCAAAAAGAGCCTAAGTGAATTTCTCTTGGGCTTAACAAATAACAGTTTATTGATAAAAACAGGGTTCAAGCCATTGCTCCACCCCTCAATCAAGCTGTGTCACCAAGGCTTCAATGGCAATTCGAGCATTTTGCAGATTAAGACCATTTTTGAATTCGATGCTCATTCGGGAACTGATTGTTCCCGCTGAAGCATCATATGACCCCGTGAAGACATTAGTTCCAACTCTGGGTGTCATTTCAAGCAAACCCGTGTTTGATTTCCGGAGGTACCATGATGGTAGACCGCGAGGGCCACTTTGGAGAGGCAAGAAACTTATAGGAAAAGAGGCTCTTTTTGTAGTTCTGGGTCTGAAAAGATTCAAAGACGATGAAGAGAAATTGACTAAGTTCATTAAATCACATGTGTTGCGGCTCTTGAAGATGGATATGGTCACTGTACTGATCGAGCTCCAACGACAAGAGGAGGTGGGTTTGGCCCTCAAGGTGGGTTCCTTTTCTGTGATGTTCTGCTTATTCGCTTTGCCAAAATTATGATTTTGGGATAGATTTAGCCTTTTAATTCTCTTTCTTAGGTGTATAAACAAGTGATTTTTTTTTACTTTGGGGGAAAAGAGACCCGGGGGGGGGGGTAAGGAAAGTTGGAGCATAATTTTGAGGGGGGTGATGGAGTTTAGCTTCATGGACTTCATCAGTGGAATGCTTATGATCTTCTGGTTTCCGTCTATCCTTTCTTTTTGGGTTAGATTTTGTCATGTTCTGATTACTAAAGGTAGCTTCTCATGGTTAGTCTGCACTGTATGAGTTGATTTCATTATTTAACAATGTGCTCTGTAGCAGAACTCAAGTGAGTTTATTTGTGAAAGTTGCCTCTTCCAAATCTTGATCTTAATGTTTCTTCAGAACCCCACCTCCCAAAACAAAATAGAAAGAAAAAGGCACCCCCTGTTGGGCTTATTAAAAAATGTTTGGGCCCAAATCATATTTCTTAATTTATACAAACTCTGAATAATGCCTGAGGTTCAAGCCTTCCTCCAGTTTATACTGTTATGTTGTCTTTTTTTTTGTCCTTAGTTTCTTAGCATTAATCATGTGCTCTTAATCGGGTTATAATTAACTGTTTGGCTATTCAGATATTTAGGGTAATTCAACAGCAGGACTGGTACAAGCCTGATGTCTATCTATATAAGGACTTAATTGTTGCATTAGCAAAATGTAAAATGATGGACGATGCAATGCAAATATGGGAAAGCATGAGGAAGGATGACTTATTCCCTGATTCTCAGACATATACTGAAGTTATCAGAGGTTTCTTAAGGTATGGTTCACCTGCAGATGCGATGAATATTTATGAGGATATGAAGAAGTCTCCTGACCCACCAGAGGAGTTGCCCTTCAGGGTTTTGCTGAAGGGCCTTTTGCCACATCCTCTGTTAAGAAACAAAGTCAAGCAAGATTTTGAGGAGATGTTCCCCGATCGGCATGTCTATGACCCTCCAGAGGAGATATTTGGAATTCGATGAGGTATGCGGTTCGCACTTTGGTTTGATTCTCAGTATTTGTTTCCTCCATTTAATTCGATTATGACTGATGGGTTTATGTAAGCATCTCTCAGATTCCTTTTACTTTGCGGAGGGGTTTTTGTTCTAAATTGATGTTAGATAACTTCACTGATTTTTAATTGCTTTTTATTTCCAGAAGTTAGTTTATCATCTTGAACTCCTTAATATGAATAACTATTATGAAAATGTAATTTGATGTGTAATGCTGTTATTATCTCATAAACAGGTCCTTTAATTATTTAATGTATATTACTTAGGTCATTAAATGCTTTTTGTTGGGTTTGCAGTCAATAATATGTTCCCTGTAGCAAATAACAAATAAAAGCTAATTAAGTTCTAATCCTGTAATATATTTTGAAAAAGCAAAGAGTTCTGGTCAAATTGTACCTTTTGGGTTCTTCATGTTCCCCAAGGCATTAAACGTTTCTCCTTTTGTAAATTGAAGCTGATCTGATGAGAGAGAGAGGCAATGCCTCTCCAGCGAGTTTTGACTGTTTGCTGCTTCTGCTCTGATCACTGTTCTTCTCCTTTATGGAAATCAATGTTTGAGGGGTTGTTCATGGCGTCATTTTCTAAAGCTTTTTTTCCAAATATTCTTACAGCAGCTGTTACTCTCACGATCCAACTCTCTCTTCTCTGTCCTTTATCCCTTTGTTTGTCCATCCTTGTTTCTTTTTCTGCTTCCTTATTCCTGTTTTGCA
The DNA here is from genome assembly GCF_041222555.1 of Hakea prostrata. Taxonomy (NCBI): domain Eukaryota; kingdom Viridiplantae; phylum Streptophyta; class Magnoliopsida; order Proteales; family Proteaceae; genus Hakea; species Hakea prostrata. The sequence continues at coordinate 67,896,811 of NC_142606.1, read as the reverse complement.
TGCTTGTTTATTTCTGCATCATCCTGGTCTTTTTTCCTTCTGCATGTTGCAGTTTGCATTCTGAACCTATACTCCCTCTATTCAATTCCCTTCAATCTCTGACTCTTAGCACAAGCATTCTTGATTTCAATCTCCTTTTCTTTATGTATGGTCTACATGTTCATGTTTACTTTCTTCATTATGAAGATACTCGGCCCTAATTTTCAGGGCCTAGGAAGGCGGACGGTTAAATGAGAGATTTGTTCGCTCTTGTGCTATCTTCTGTTAGATACCTTATTCCTTTCAGGATAAAAAAAAACTCCCTAGTATGGGCTGTAATTCCTTATGTTCCCTTCCCTTTGAGGGTTTCTTATGTATTCCTGCAAGCAACTATGCAGGTGGTTATGTAGGTCCCTACAGAAGTGGAAACCCAAAGCCGAAAAAAGTCCTAGGCCTGCGCCCAAGCAATAAATAGGGCTCAAGTAGCCCATACTTGTCTATTTATTTTTCTTTTTCCTTTTCCCCTTCAGTGCTTTGTCTTTTCCAGACTATTCCTTATTAAAGGTTGATGCAAGTTGTCTAATTAGTCCTTATCAAGGTCGTCAAGAACACCAAAGCAGTTGGGGCACTTAAGCCCTTACGAGATAAAGCGGCACCTAGGCGGCGATACAGTGACCAAAGCGGCTAGGGCACATTTTTTTAATACAACTACTTTATGTTGCACAATAATATTGTAAAAACTGATATAGATTTAGTATAAGTTAAACAAATATTAGAGAATCATAATCATGAAAGATCATCATAAAAAGAGAACATGAATTCATCTCATCATAATACAAATATATAATAGCAATTAGCAACATAATCGGATAATATTATAACATATGATTATGAATTATATAAAATTATAGTTATGGAAATGAAAAAATGGGGAAAATAATTTTTGTTTTAGGGGGAAAAGATTTGTGATAAGATCCCTCAATTCGGCTATGGAATTCAATATCAAATAGAAGAATACACAAGAATTCACTGGTTTTAATGGTGGCAGTCACCCTCAGCCAGAGGCCATCCTAACTCACACACAAATGCTGGATCCCCTCTCCTCTCAATTCCCTCTCTTTTTATAATCCCTTAAATCATCCCTAACCCTCTGTCTCTCCTCCATGTGGCTGCCTCCTAGGGTCTATCATTCCCGCCCTCTTAAATTTCACCTTGTCCTCAAGGTGAAGGAAAATTGGCCGTTTGGTTTTCACGTGTTCCACACAACCATGCGGATTCTGCTTCATAAAAAACAACCTCTTTGCTGGAGCTGACAATTAGGGAGGATGGTGACAAATGTTCTTGACATAGATAAAACTGAGCAATGTATCTAGCTGCATTGCCAAGAGGTCCAAGACTGCCCCTCACTCCACAATGGACAATTGGATTGCCCGATTTAGAAATTGGCAATGAGGGATTTAGGCTTGGAGTTTCACACCTATAATGGAAGTGTTGACGCCCATGCAAGTTCACACCGTGCAACAGCACACCCCAGACAGAGAGCTTAGCTGACAGTAGTAGAACTTCCTTTGATGCTGTTGAGTTTTTAATGTGCTTCTCAAGGATCAAACTGATGGAAACTCCAACACAGAAAAAGGAAAATAACACTGCAAAGTCTGTAAGGGTGACACCAGACCATGGGAAGTGAATAATGGATGGAAATGCCCACCAGCAACTTCAGCCTGAAACTTTAGCACTGATTGTTCATTCACCGTTGAGGGCAGGCCACCAATAGAACCCTGCAGAGCATGTCGTGTTGCTTGCAAAGTCATTGATCTAGATTTGGAAGGAGACAGAGCAATCCATAGACCGAGATCGAGATTCACGCCTCCACTTGTGCCTCTTTTCCACATCCCATTTGTAGTTGTGATGCCTCCACAAGAGCTCAATTTCCCTCCGCCGCAAGACCAAAACCATATCCAACTTTCCTCGGTTTGTACAGAGGAGTTTTATATCTGAGTTATCCTCTTCCCTGACTTTGGCACCTGCAGAAGAGCATCGGAACAGCGTCGATCGTTAGCTCTCTCTGGCAGATCTCCCCTCCCCTCTGTTATGGTTGCTAGTCGCGGCTCCTCAGGTGTTGAGTTGAAGGTAGGAGAAAGAGGAACAATGATGTTCCATAAATGCCCTGGTCATATTGTTTTAAAAATGAGATAAAACTTTCTTGGGCTCCCGTTTGCTCAAATAATTTCTCACTTGCTGGGTTGGGCAATCGGTAAGCTCCTTAAACTGCCCATGATCTAATTCTGGCTTCATCTGTCCCTGGCCCAGCAAATTTGGCTCCAAGATAGTCAAGTCATTTGGCTTCTTAGTCGCCCAATTCTTTTTCTTTGGCCTGTTGCATCAATCGGTCCAAGTCCTGAGCTGAAATTAACCCAAACCCAACTGATTCCTCAACTGCCAGTCACTCTATCTTCTTCCTCTCTTGTCCAGCAGTGATCAAAAGACTAAACACCATTTAAATCTTCGCCATAGGATATAAAATAATTGATTCTAGCACTTTTGCAAATCTTGCCTCCGATTATGATTCACTCCTTACTCCTAGATCAAGGGCAATCCGTCGCCGGAAATTATGCTGTTGCTTCCTCCACAATGCTGACGAGTCCTCTTGCATTGTGTTATCGCCCCCATCCACAATGGCTTTGCTAGAGCTTGTGTTGCCCAATCTATCTCTACTCTATACCAGTGTTGCTTCATCATCTCTCTAATTCCATCGATTTCTTTCTCTTATTCTTCCGCTGTGAAAGACTCCATCAGAGCTTTCCCACGACAATACCGCCGATTTTCAATGCTAAAAGGAATGCGAATACCATCTATCGGGCCATATTGAGTACAAAATGATTCCACAACTTCAATCTTCTCATTAAACTCCAGAGATTCTGCCGCAAGAATTCTTAGATCTACCTGCGCATGATTCTCCTCTGGTTTCACGAGTTCTATAACCCCTCTGATCTGGCCTTCGCCAAAGTCAAATTTAGAGCTTCTTTGAAGCTTGACCAGTTGAACTATGACAATTTCTCTGGTAAATCTAGTCCAACGCATCTTCTTCCAAATGTTGGAGTGCCATTCCCAACCATTGCTCCTCGTCAATCTGGTTTCCTTAGCAAAACATCAAGACCTCAGCTAACCATTGCTGCACTTCTCCTTCATTGGAAAATGAAGATAGTGCCGTATCACCTTCCTGAGATTGTCACTCTTCTGATACCAATTTGATAAGTTCCCTCAATCCAACTATGGAATTCAATATCAAACAGAAGAGTTACACTAGAATTCACTGGTTTTAATGGTGCTAGTCACTCCCAACACCGAATGGTGCCCTCAGCCAGAGCCTGCCCTAACTCACATGCAAATGCTGAATCCCCTCTCCTCTCAATTCCCCCTCTATTTATAATCCCCTCAATCATCCCTAACCCTCTCTCTCTCTCTCTCTCCTCTCCACGTGGCTACCTCGGTCCTATCAATATGCATGATGTGGCCCACAATATATCCAATTCTAAGCTTTTGCTCAACTTAAACATCCGATTTTTTATACTTGACTTCTTTTAAGTAAATGAATAGTTCTCGAATCCAAATAGGAATTTAGTTTGTTTGCTTACTTTGCCAATTCTTTTATTGAACCAATTAATTTATCGATCATATTCTTCCAAAGAAGTCTTCATCTAATGATTCCGGCTTCCAAAATAAATAACTATTATATTTGTGTATGGTTTTGTAGAACAAAATTTGATGTTTTAAAAAATCCTAGACTAAAAGTTTAGGTACAAAATGTAAAAAAATGACCGCTTTGGTGCCTAGGTGGCAATACGGTGGCAATGTCTAGGCGATAAAGTGGTTGAAATCTTACCTTCCCCACCCCCACCCCCCCCCCCCCCCCCAAAAAAAAAAAAAAAAAAAAAAAAAGGCCACACGCAAAAGGAAAAGAAGGGCAACCACCCCCAAAATCTAGTGAATAGGGCACCTTCATTATTTTGTTAATGTTGCAGGTTTGCTGCCTAGTCTCTCGTTCTCCTTATTGTTCTTAGCTAGAATGGTTTTCTCATCCCTTGGTAAATCAAGATCCCAAGTTTTGTTTGAAGGTTTGTTGGGAAGTCCAGCAAGATCCTTAATTTGGTTGTGGTATTCATACTGACATCCATCAAGTATATGTCTTCCACAGTTCAAGACAAGGATCTTCCATGCATGGCATTCAGCATAACCCCCCCCCCCCCCCCCCCACACACACACACACACATCCCCCTTCCTTAAAGGTGAGCCTGGTGCTGAAGGCTTCAACCCAAGTAGAGTCTTGGTTGTGGGAAAGGGGGGGGGGGGCAACTTTTCATGCAGCCTTACACCCACAATTTTGCTGAGTGGTTGTTTCCATTCCTTGACCATAAGGCTACAACTATGGTCCACTGACCATTGTGCCAAGGTCCATGCCATCCCCGTTCCTCTTGCCTCTTTCTTTTTCTTGAATTTTCAAACTCATTAGGACCTTAAAACCTAGAAACCCCCTTTCTTCCTCTTTAGCCATCAAAACACAATCAAACTTGAGGGATAAAATCCTATATCATTACTTACATACCCTCAAAGTTTCAACCCATTCTGACCAGCAAAACCTTAGAAACATGAAGCCCTAATTCTCGAACTTTAGAATTTCAAATTCCAATGTCTTAGTATTCAACCATTGGAATTCAACCAAACTTGGTGAATATCTCCTAGGCACTGGAGCCTAGGTTCAATACAAGTTGCTACCTGAACTGAGAACCCTAAATCCCCAAAACCTAACTCAGTGAATTTACTCGGATAAGCTCCCGTGAGGAACTTTTTCCCCTTTTATGGAAACTGGACTAAACTCTCAATATTGCATTCCAGCCCCATTAAATCCTTTCTAGCCCAAAACCCCACTCAGAACACATTCCTAAAGTCTAACCAACATACTCATAGAAACCTAATTTGAACCTCAAGGTGGTTTTCCCTGAATCTTGTTTTCTGGCCCTCATTCAGTTAAAGGCTACAACAGGCGGTCTTCTCCTTTGTCAACTTAACTTTCTTTGGTCCAGTTTTTGGTGCATTAACGCTGAAATTTATTCCCATCTCGGGGGTCTTTCTTATTTTCGAATGTTTATATGATTTCATATTGTAGGCAGAATCAAATTTAATGGTTACCTCTTTGTCAGTCGATTCATTTTGTTGACCAATCCTGGCTATTGGTAGGTGATCGGATTTCCTGCTGGAGAGAGGACAGACAATATCAACCAGCTCTACTCTTCCACTTCTGTGTTTGATCTTCGTTTCTGCTTTATTGGGCATTCGTATACAGGGCTCACCATTCACTTGAGAGATGACCACTGGCTAGGTTGCAACCGGATTGGGTGTAATTATGGCAATTGCTTCCTTCAACTGACTTTTTTTCTCCTAACATATTTCAGTGCCTGCATCTAATCGTAAAGCCATCCTAATTAATATTGTGTGCTCTTTACCTTGGCACAAATGCCCTTTTAGATTTGAAACTTTTTGGGTCTTAAAATCAAACTTCAAATGCCCTTTCAGATTTGAAGCTTTTGGGTCTTAAAACCAAATTTCTAGCAGGTTGTTTAATTGTTGGACTAATGCACTGACAGGTTCAAGATATTATGCAATTCACAGTCTTTCTAGTCTGAAAATATTATTGGACTCTTGGAACATATCTTTGGTGGGAAATCTGAATGAGTGGAGAAATAACATGTCTCAGCTCTTCTAACCGAATGAAAAATTATTGGAGCAAAAAGCCAGAAAGAATGCTAATACTTGATTATTATTATTATTATTATTATTATTATTATTATTTTTTCTTTCCTTTTTCACTTATCAGTAGTCAAATGTCGAGCTCACAATGTTATTATTTGCATATCCATAATGAATTGGAGCTGACAGACAGGGATTTCACTGCGGCAGCTTTTGATTCCCATTTTAAGGCCTTGTACTGGCCATCAAGGATAACTATCTCAATCGATTTCAAAACAGAGTCACTGCTGAAGATAATTGTAGCTCCTCTGATCTGTCTCTGCTGAGAAGATCAAATTAGCAGTATTCAGTCAATTGATTGGTCCTCATCTTTCTGAAACTAATTTCCTTCAATCAAGACAACTCTACTTTTCATCCTTCAAATGGGCCATCTCTGAGCTCCTTTACTTCCAAGAGGGACTTTGACAAGAAGACTCTTGTCCTTTTACCTATGCATCCTCTGTCTTGAAGTTTTATCTTCACATATTTCCTTACCTCATAATTCTCAGCGAATCCATAGTGTCCAGTTTACTCACTAGTGTGCCAATTTCTCATCTTGCTTTTGTGGATTACTCTTTCTCTTTGGTAAGGCTTCTTCCTCTGAGAGTCCTAATCACATGCTATCCTCCCTACTAACTGTTCCCCATCTCCTAAATGAAGCACATTTCAGTCTTAATGTCCCTTGAAATTCTAAAGGACTTGTTTGACAAATTTGAAATTCATTCGGTTCTTTGCCTCTAGTTCTATGTGGGTAGCCCCTTCTTTGGTGTTAAGCTAAGGGAAATTCCATGGTCATGAGTTAATTCAATGGGTGAGCAGTACATTACTAGTTGGAAGCTCAAGTATCTCTCACCAGGAAGCAAGGAAGTTCTCATACAGTCAACCCTCTTCATTATACCTGTAATACCCTGAGATTTTGCTGAGGGTATTTTGGTCAATTTTCTCATAATATAATCATTAATTATATTATATAGCTATATGTTTTATTTTGTTATAAGGTTAAGTCATGATAGTTATCATTTCTTTAGAAAATAATAATAATAATAAATTAATTAATTAATGAAAAGGGAGTAGGAAACCAAATCACTAAATAACAAGTGAATTAATTATTTTTTAATTCAATTTATAATACTTAAATAAACTCTAATATCAAAATTAATAATTATGATATTAGTTAAGTATTACTATTTATTATTATTATTATTATTATTATTAGTTTAATAAATCTTAAATCTTTTAATACTTTATAATCAACACTGAAATAAATTAATACTCTAATAGGAAAACACTTCATTTGTAATGTTAACTTAAGAAGAAAGTAAAGAAAACAAGTACATTGAGAGTTAAAATACTTAAAATATACTATAATAAATTAAAGTTTATTTATATTAATCAATACTTAATCCTTTTGAGAATTTATCAATACATTTAGTTCTTATTAATTTACTTAATTAAAATTTTTAAAACTTTAATTGTTATTATCATTTTTATGCATATAAATAGGGGGAGGCACTTGACCTTACGGGGAGAGATTTCCTAAGAAAAGAGTGAGGACTCACTAAATCAATGGAAAATTTTAAATTTCTTTTGATTTTAATCTCAAAGAATCCATTTCACTGTAACTGTTTGTCCTAGTTTGTGTTTTCTTGGACTGCTCAAAACATTGCAATATTGTGATCTTGAATCTATTGTGAAGGCAAGTGAGAATCCCTCTTATTATCTATAGTTTGAAACATTGTGTTTTATCTTTATCTGAATTGCAAGTAAAAATCTTTCAAGCATGTCTTCTAATTTGAACCATTGTATTATTTGATTTATATTGCAAATCCCGCACTATATCTACATGTTTGATTTATTTGTTGTCTTTTATTTGATCTAAATTGTAAGTGATAATTTCAGACTATAGCTACATGTTTGAGTTGTTGTCTTTAATTTAATCTATATTGCTAGTGAGGACCTTACATTATATCTACAAATTTGAAACCCTATATTTTATCTGAATCTAGATTGCAATTGAAGATCATGTTTATAGTTTGAAATATGGTGTATCATCTTGATCTTGATTGCTAAATTTGAATCATTGTGTTCTTAGTATAAATTGATTTTTATCTTTTCTCGCATATTATGCTTTGCTATGATTATCGAATGTTTATAAATTTCTATGAATATCAAGATTTAACATTGTATTGTATATTGTATTATAAAAAGAAGAAGACATAAACTTTTCCATTTATCATGGTCCTGTAGAGAATTGGATGGGTTGAAGGTTGTGTAACATGTGTAGGCCACGCAACAGCGTGGATCAACCTTCATTCCTTCCTATTGGGAAAACCATGATAACATTGGAGGGATCAACACACAAAACCATGGTTGTATAACACGTGCATGCCATGTAACACATGGGGTATGATGTGTTGAATCCCATAATTTGGTATAATACACATGTTAGGGTTGTGTAATGTGTGCAGATCATGTAATGGCAATGTATATCGTATTAAATCAAAATAAATAAAATAAATTTACATTTGTGAAAATATAAAAATTTGCATTTATAATGGTGTGATAATGAATTTGATGGGGTTGATAGGATTATGTAACGTGTGGAGGCCACGTAATGACATGGATTAACCTTCATCTCTTCATATTGGGAAAACCCATGATGACACTAGAAGAAGCTATACGCATGTCAAGGCTGTATAACGCGTGCAAGCCATGTAACGACATAGAGTATCGTATTGTTTCGAAATAAGATAAATAATAAAATTGTGCATTAACATTATTGCATTATTTATTACATATGGTTGCATCTCTTGTATTATTTCAATGCATTGTTTCAAATATGTTGGTATCTTATTGGATTTGATATTGTTAAGTATTTTGGAACTTATCCAATATTTTTCTCCAGATGGTGAATGTGTAGGGCACTTTGAGGAATTGAGTCGTGAGGCAGAATTGTTGAGGAATCTCTCAAATATGTTATTTGTTAAGAATATAAAATATGTTTTTATTTATCTTTAAATAATTATGTAATTGGTGATGAAATGTTTTATTTGATAAATATATAGTTGAACCCTTTATTTTAAAAATTTAGAATAATGAAAATGTTTCCATTTATTACAATTTAAAAACAGATTTTCGTTGATAAAATTTTCTGAATTCTCTGAGTTTAATGTTATTAAATTTAACTGGTTTATTTTATCTCCCCAGTTCATTACTTAAGGGAAATTGATTCTTGGGCTAATTATCGACCTTATTTTTCATATTGAAAATCAGGGCGTTACAATACCTCTACATTATGTGAGTCTGGGATCATTTTTGTTTCTTGCTCTTTTTGTGCTGACATAACCGAAAAAAAAAAATCCTCCATTTGGGTTTACCGGTATGTTTTTATGTGCCAGTGAAACGTATTAACTTCTTTTCTTGCCTAATAACACATTTTTCGAAACAAAAATAACCTGATTTCTACCAAAATCCAATTTTTTATACTCCAAAGGGAAGCACCTGTGCCCCCATGTCTACAACTACTCATAAGCTTGTTGAGAGCAGAGTCATCAAGGTGGCATGGCGTTTGGGGGCCTTCCCAAGCAACATAGCGGTTAGGTGTCCACCCGGCGTCGCCTTGGCAAATAAAGTGTTTTAGTTTATGTTTTATTAATGCAACTATTCTATGCGGTACAACTAGCACACAAAAAACTTATATATTTCTACTATAAGCTACACAAATATTAAAAAATTATAATTATATAAATTATTATAGGGTAATTTTCATCAGGACCCCTTGAGGTTTGGTTCAAGTCACTTTTAGTCCAATTTAAGTTTTCTTTTGCATATGGCTCCCCTGTGGTTTTAAGAAATGATTAAATAAGGACAAGCTTAAAAGAATCTGTTAGTTTAATAAATTTTGTGACGAAAATACCCTTCTCTATTTATATGTTTTTATTTTTTTAATAAATTTATTTCTTTTATTCAAAGAATAAATGTAAAATATTCATTTTTATGGTGAAAAGAATCTCTTAACACCACAAGATGAGAACCTCTGATATTTCCTCACCATGCCCTCCGTCTTCTCCGTCGTCGGGCCTGCTCAGCTTGGAGAAAACTCACCGAGCACAAGGGCTCTGAAATGCAGTGGTGGTGTTAGTCTTCATGACACTCTATTTCTAAGCAGGATTGAGATTTATAAGAATAAATTAAAAAATGCAGCTCAGAAGTCACGATATCTAATGAAACAACCTTTGAAGTTTTCAAGCCCAGAACTCCGGAAGAAAGCAAGCAGAGATTCTATGTGATCAAATCCTCAGGACGGACACAACCCATCCAGAATCGATCTGTGAGCTCGAAGCGGGATTTTGTGGCTATTTCCTTTACTATTTGCAATATTTTTTAGCTTGCAATCTGTTGCTCTGTAGCCCCATTGCTCTCTGAAACCCTATATCCTTTGCTTTTGTTGCCGTGTTGAGTTGAGCTGTAATTCATGCAAGATATTTACTGTCACTTGGAATTTGTAGTGTCGATTCAAAATTTAATTTCCAAAATCAACACCTCTCACGACAGCCAATAGACAGCCCTCATAAACTCTTATGTTCTGCAATTTGGCGGAAATCTTTAGGTCTCTCTATGATTGGAGCGACAAGTCGTCATCGATTCAGAAATGATTCATAGACTTGACTTACAGGACCTGTGCAGCATAAATATTAGGCATGATAGCAGTTAGATGATGAATGTGAACAGCAAACAATTAGGACAAAAGCAAAAATTAGAAACCCAAAACGCATCCGCCTACTATAATAACATGTAATGTAGATTCACTTAGCTTAGAGCTACTTGGAGAAGATTAAGGAGAATGAGGTGCACCAACAGGGAGAAGGGGATTATTAGTGAAAGAGACATTGTTACCCAGGAAAGCTGAATTGGGAAACCTGTGAAGAGACATTGGGACATTTCCAGTCAGACTATTGTTCGCAAGGTTTAATTGTTGCAGACTGGGGAGATTTAGAGCAGGGATTTCACCAGAAAGCGAGTTATTTGCGAGATCTAGAGTAGTGAGTTGAGTCAAATTCGAAATAGAATCAGGTATACTGCCGTTGAAGGCGTTGTGGGAGAGATTAAGGATGGTAAGATTTTTCCAAGTTGAGAAATCTGAGGGCAAAGGACCCAAGAAGTGGTTGATTGAAGATATAGGAATGATAGCTTTGTGAGGTTGTAGAAATCTGGAGAGAAGGGGCCAGAGAACGCGTTGGATCTGAAGCTTAAGTTTTGAAGTGTCGTACGGCGACTGAGAGTGCTAGGCGGAATCTGACCTTGAAATCCAACTCCAGGCAATCAAAGAGATACAAATCGGCCCTTGTGTTATTGAAGCAGGGGCTGCTCCTGCACCAACTCGGTGAGTTTTCTCCCGGCTAAGCAACTGCGAGTTCTTTGCCAATGACGGTGAAAACTGAGACACCGGCGAGGAAATACCAGAGGTCTCATTTCGTGGTGTTAAGAGATTATTTTCTAATGAAATTTTTACATTTATTCTTTGAATAAAAGAAATATACTTATTAAAAAAAGAAGAAGAAGGGTATTTTTGCCATAAAAATTATTAAACTAACAGATTCTTTAAGCTTCTCCTTATTTAATATTTTTTGAAACCATAGGGGAGCCATATGCAAAAGAAAACTTAAATTAGACTAAAAGTGACTTGGACCAAACCTCAGGAGTCCAGATGAAGATTACCCATTATTGTATATACAAAAACAAACTTAAGTTCATCTCACCAAAATACAAATATACAGTAGCAACATAATATAATAACACATGATTATGATTCATATAAAATGTAAAAATGAGAGTAGTAGAAGTGTAGAACTCTTTGTAGGAGCCTTGGATAAGAAGACCTCACCAATGTCGTGGACTTGAGGTCAACTGGATAGGGTCTTTGTGGAGAAATCCTCTTTTTTATTGTAATAAGATTATTATTATTTTTATTTATTTATTTATTTTTTAAAAATCTCTATATGATCCCATGCTTCTAGTTGCATGGTATTGTTACATAAACCATTCAGATATGGAAAAAAATTTATGTGATAAATTTTGATAATAAGTACAAAATGTAATAAAACGTCCGTTTTGCCCATAAACCATTGCTTCCCCCCATTGGTACTTGTAGACGTGTTCTCTATGATGGACAAGAAATTCTTGGGATACACCATCCACTAACACTTCAGCCCTTCTGTCAGAGACTAGGAATAATAACTCCAAACGTGAGAATCGTGGAGGTTGTGGTGGTAATTTCGGTGGTTGTGTTTGGGCCTTGTCGCCTTTCTTTTAAGGTTTGGTTTTTTTTTTTTTTTTTTTTTTTTTTTTTTTATCTGAGGTTTCATTCGGGTCGGTTTGCGCACACCTTGATTACATTCTCAGGGGGATGCTTGTCGTTCGCAAGGGTCAAACCCATGACCTCTCCACTGAGAAGTATGGATCTTACCACTCTACCAACCCTGCCTTTCTTCTAAGTTGGTCTCAGATGTTTTGTGACATTTGTTGATAACCATTCCAAGGTCTCTTGGTTATTTAATGACGAATCGTTTTAAGCTATTCTTTATATTTTGTGTATTTGTGTCTGAATTCAAAACCTACTCTGTTTGCAGAAGCATTATGTGATCCTAGATGCATGACAACTATTGAAGAACTATCTGCTTTAAAGCATAATAAAACCTAGGATCTTGTTTTATTATCCTCGGGGAAGTCTACAATTGGTTGCTGATGGGTATTTAAGATCAAAGTTAAACCTAATGGTTCCCTTGCTCACCTAAAGGCAAGGTTGGTTACAAACGGTTATGCTCAAATTTATGGAGTTGACTATTTGGATACATTTTCTCCTGTAGATTCTTGATTTCTCTAGTAGCTGCTTATCAATGGATCTTGTGGCAGTTGGATGTGAAAAATGCATTCTTGCATGACATCCTTCAGGGGAGGTGTATGTGGAGCAACGTTCGTGGTTTATTGCCTATGGGAGACTAGTGGACTGTTTTGTTGCTTTGCAAGTTGAAGAAATTGTTGTATGGCCTCAAACAGTCAATCACTCAGTGTTCTATCGACACTCGCATGCAACGAAATTTTTTATTATTTATTTTTTTTTGGTAAGGCTACGGAATTTTTTGAAATGGTGCATTTTGATGACATCATTATTACGGATGATGATTCTGTTAAGGTAGATGCATTGAAGACATGTTGATGCAAGTCTATGTCTAGCACCAAATTGGCCGACTTCCCTTTGAAATCAACTTATGGTTAATTGGGCCTTTGTTCGACTAGTTTACATGGTCATGGGCCCCATTAGTTTAGGGTTTAGGCCAAGTACGAAAATATATCTTTATTTTAGTTTAATTGGTCTAATTAAGTAAATTCTTCACAACTTAAGTTATAAGGGCAAAATAGTCTTTTTAGTGTGCTGTTTTAGTTTGTGTTAGGTTTGATGAAGTTTACGATATGATAAGTTGTCCTTTTTAGTTAGAAGAGTCCTATTTGAATTTGGGTCGAGCACAACCAGGAAAGTTAGTTACTAAGTCCTAATTTCACTAGGACTTCTTGTGTAATGCTTTAAATAAAACCTGATATGTAAGTAGTAATAGAGGACAAAAGTCAGACTATAATTAATAAAGAGTGTATTGCTACCTAAGAGCAAGGAAACTACACGGAATGGTAGTGGTGTATGCCTCAAGGCAATTGAAGGATTATGAGCGAAACTACCCTACTCAGGATCTGGAGTTATTAGCGGAAATAGTCTTTGCCTTAAAGATTTGGCGTCACTATTTGTTCGGAGAACGAATTGCCATCTACACAGATTATAAGAGTTTGAAGTAGTTTGACTGTGATATTCACGAATATAGTTGCAGATGCTCTCAGTAGGGTAAACGAGAAAAAGTGGATTTGAATGCTCTAAACAAACCGCTTCTGTATTCTATCTGAAGTTTGGACTGGAAATTGTTCTAGAAAGATTAGAAGTAATGCATGCAATTATGACAACAAGGTCCACCTTGAGAGATAGGATACGTGCTCTACTGATTCGAACCTGGAGTTGAAGGAAAAGATGGAAACACCTACCCCGCAACCATTACTTTGAATCTAAACTTTGAGAGGATTCTTCTGTTTGGTTTTAGAAAAAGTTTACAAGATCACTTTCATTTCATTTATTATTCTTTCCCTTCCCTTTCTTTTTCGTTTCTTTTGATCGTCACTAATAAGCTGAGGGACGTTGAACTGAGTGATGATATATTGACTCTTGAGAATGAGAGTGCTAGTTTTTTTTGAAGACGCTCTTTATTGAGATTAGATTTTAGTCAAAATTATATAATATTAACTTTGCATGTATATAGAACACATTTGTATCCAAATTTGGATAAGATATGCTTTAAATTTAAATAGAATGCCTTTTTATCCTTTGGAACTGTGCTGCTTGCTTAATGCAATTATAAGTAAATTCTTTGACTTTGGATAAAAATATCATATAAGGTCGAATTCATGAAAAAATGTTTGGCTAGACTTTTTCTGGTGCCGGCTGCCGACCTGACGCATCAACCCTCCTCCTTAACCCGGGCTTGGGACCGGCAGCAAAACACTGGCGGAGTTTCTTTGGATAAAAATATATTGCTCATAATTTAAGTCAATATTTTTCATTTCAATATGATAGTGATGTCAATCACATGTTAATTTTGTTTAAATAGTCCATTTAATGGCAATGACGTAATAATTAATGGTTTTGGTAAAAACTGTTCCAAAACAGTGTTTACCAAACACCATTGCTGATGTTTTTCTGTTTTGATTTGGAACAAATTTATTTAATGTCATTTTTATGGCCAAAAAACAATTTTCCTAGCACAAAAATAGAAAAGGACATTTTAGGTGAAAAGCAACTGTTTCAGGATAGAAATGTTACCAAACATGGCCAAATCTGTCTTTAGGCTTCCATGATCTATTCTTAATAATCTTGACTCTCTTAGTTGAACTTTTTACTAGTCCATTGGAGAGAAAAAACTTGGCCCCATAGTGAAAATTTGAATATTAAAAAATAGAGCAAATTGCACTGGCACCCCAAAATGGACGCTTTAAAGCACTGACACCCCACTTTATATTTAAAAAGCACAGAGACCTCAAAATTGAATTTTCATTGGATATATTTGTCAAAGTTATCATTGAAAACAGTTAAGTCACTGTTTATTTTAAAAAATATCCCTATAATATATAGTGTCTAAAAGGTTTTTAGTGACAAATTGGAAAAATATATCCAATGAAAATCCAATTTTGGGGTTTTTGTGCTTTTTAAACATAATGTGGGGTGTCAGTGCTTTAAAGCCTCCATTTTGGGCTGCCAATGCAATTTGCTCTAAAAAATATGGTTAATTGTCGGATCTTCAAACTCTTTATTCACATGAATCAGTCTCTTTTGGCCTAAAAGCATGAGAATTGCGTCACCCTTGACTCTCACTGTGTTGTCATCAAATGAAGATAGACATTTTTCTAACTGTTCTTTCCTTAAGCTTCTTGTCCCTGGATGGAGATCTATAATTTATTGCCCAGGCCTTCTCCTTAAGGGTCTCTTTCTTTGACTTAGGAATAGCCAGTCAATAAATCCTTGGATTGAGCCATGAACTCTAGGAATTATAGTTTCAGCAGCACCCTTTCCTCTTCAACCACATTCTCTCAAAGTGATAGCAGATATCCTGGATCCTTAGAGTAGGAGATGGAGTTCACTGTTGGTGCCATCAAATATTGCAGAAGCCATCTTGCTCATTGCTATTCCAATATTTCATACTGAAGATATGTTTGGCCATTCGCTGCTCAAGGTACTTTATAGTATCTTTAACCTATAGAGGTTGGCTCAAACTGCTCATGAAGTAGGGAATTCTAGTCACCAATATGGAATATTGGAAGCTATTGCTGGACATAGTTCCTCTTCCCAACCTTCTCAACAAACGTGGCTATGCATCTAGATATATCCTCTATGCAAATCTTACCTAATGGATTCAGATAATCTTTTCTTGCATTGCCCCCTTCCAAAAACTGATTTGGAGGGTTGCAGGTTTCTCATCCATTACTATCAACACCACCATTCAAAGCTGGTTAACACATTTCATCATCATCGATCTGCCTGTATCACCCGAGAAACACTGGGCCGGTATTCTTTTAGCAACAGTGGTTTGTTATCTCCGGTGTAATTATCTAAACACAATCTTCAAAATTAAGAAATCCCTTCCTCAATTTGTTGTCCATCTTAGCTTCAAAATGGTTGGGTGGTGGGTTGCTTCACCATTAAGGAGCAGCATTCCATTGCATTATGTATTGCTTGGGTGATGCCACGATTAAACACCATCAAGGTCAATATTGATGGTGCATGTTTAGATGCCCAGGACCAGCAAGTATGGGAGGTATATTCCATGATGCTTAAGTCCTTTTTTATATGGATTTTCTGAATTGCACTCCCTCTCCTCTAATGGTTGAGGCATTGGTAATTTGTAAGGCCTTTGAGGTTGTGTTTCAGTTTGACTCCCATAATCTTTGAGCCATAATGACAATCCTCTCCTTATCAACGGTAGGAATAACAACAACAACAACAAGCCTTGTCCCACTAAATGGGGTTGGCTACATGGATTCTTGCCTTCCAATCAGCTTTGTCTGAGGTCGTGCTAGATACAAGGCCTAAGCTATGCATATCCTTTCCAAGGTGCGAAGTATCGCAAATATCGCCCAGTTCGCTACCTAGCGAACCGGGCAACATGGCAAAATTTCGCCCAAAATCTCTTGACTTCGCCCCCATTTTAGGGGTATTTTTGGTCATTTTGAGTCCAAATTTGATGTCTACCCTAATTTGATGCCAATAATTGATAAATTTGAATTATTCTCATTTAAATTCTCCTTCCTAGCCACATTTAACATGTTACCTTCTGAGGCCTAAATCATTCAAAATCCTTTCATAATTTAAATTGTTTTCATAAATTATTTCATGTATATACTCTTCCCTAACCACATTTGGCATGTTGACTTTTGAGGCCTAAATCACTAGAATATAATTGGTAAGATTGCTCATTAATCTTGAAGATTTTGCTATAAAATGTATTCTTAATTTGAATTATTTCCATAAATTATTCTATGTAGATTCTCCTCCCTAATCACATTTAGCACATTAAATTTTGAGTCTTGAATCATTGGGATAGAATTGGTAAGATTTTCCATTGATCCTATAGATTCTGCTATAGAATCGCAACAGAAATTGTTTAAAAATTGCAAGAAAATCTCCTAAAAATCGCAAAATATCGATATTTTAACGATATATCACGAGAAATAGCGAGATATCACCAATATATTGGCAATATCACGCAATATCGAATTAGGTGGTTGTTTCGTTTCGTCAGCCACCGAACCGTCCGAAATTCGGCAATATTTCATCGAATTTCGGTGAAATGGTGTACCTTGATCCTTTCTCACGTCTTAAGGTTAACTTAGGTCTGCCCCTAGCTATCTAATTCCTTCAATCTGGATTATATCATTTCACCATATAGGGGCATTTATAGGCCTCTGTTGAATGTAGCCATGCCATCTTAAACGACTTTCTAGTAGCTTATCACTTTTTAGAGCTACTCCTAGACCCACTCTAATATAATCATTCATAATCTTATCCTTCCTAGTTTTGTCACTCATCCATCTTAGCGTCTTCATTTATGCTACATTGAGTTTATCTATATGATTCTTTTTAACAGTCAAACACTCGCATCATTCATCATAGCTAGTTGAATGACGGTCCATATAATTTTCCTTTAAGCTTTAAAGGAATACATCAATCACACAAGACCACGTACGCAATTATTCACTTCATCCACCTTATTTTAATTCTTTGGGAAATATCATCTATTTTAATTCTCTGGGAAATATCATCCTCTATATCATAATTTTTTTTATTATTTATGATTCAATCAAGGTACCTAAAACAATCATTCTAACGAATCTTGTTATCATCAAACTTCGCCTAATCATTTTCTGTTTGATCATGATCAAAGTTACAAGCTAAATATTCTGTCTTCACTCTACTTAGTTAAAAACTTTTTGATTCTGGAGCTACTATCCATGATTCTAGCTTGGTATGAATCCCTATTTGAGTCTCATCTATTAACACAATATCATCAGCAAAAAGCATACACCAAGGAACCTTGTCTTGAATGTGTTTGGTTAATTCATCCATTATAAGTGCAAATAAGTATGAGCTTAAAACTGATCCTGGATGTAGCCCAATTGTAATTGGGATGGTCTTCTCCTTATCAACGTTAAAAAGTGAACAGTTCGAAATCCTATGGACGATTCACACTATAGTCAAAATTTGCCTTTTTCTTATCTCCTAGTTGCATTTGGTTATATACAATCATGTACTGGACAAGCCCACTAATGCTACTTATGCTCTTGCTATCCATGGTATTTGCATTTTTTGCTCATCTATTTGGACACATCACACCCT
The DNA here is from genome assembly GCF_041222555.1 of Hakea prostrata. Lineage (NCBI taxonomy): Eukaryota > Viridiplantae > Streptophyta > Magnoliopsida > Proteales > Proteaceae > Hakea > Hakea prostrata. The sequence goes on along the minus strand of NC_142606.1, from coordinate 67,878,564 downwards.
CACTCCTTACTTATTTGCTGATTTTTCTGCAGTTATTATGCCTGTTTTGTATACAGACTTCCTCCCACTTCTTAGTATTGCATAATTTTGCTTTTCTGTTTTAGAAAGGAAAAGTTGCATCATACTTCAATTCCCCCCCCCCCCTTGTACATGTCTCTGTGCTTTTTATTTGTAATACTATGCAAAGTTCAGTGGGGGTGTGATGCTTTTCAATTCTGTTGGTTCGATGATTGTGTTGCACAAGCAATTGGGGACTAACTAAGACATGCCAATTTAGTGGAATATGTTGTAGGAAAATGAACCAGCAATAGGGTACTAATTCTCACAACCGCAATCAAGGAACAAACTAAAGAGCATTGCTACTAATTTTCAAAGCAGAGTACCTACCATGAGGCTTTTTAATGTAGGCATTGTTTGCTATTTTTACCATTTTATGTATATCCAGTCTTGTTTGGGAGTAATGTCTATCTAGGTCTATATTGCAACTAAAATTAGGGATTTGCAGTCACTGCTTGTTCTTCTTCTTTTTTCGTTTAATTTTTATTTTTCCCCAAATAGCTAAAGGGAGGGATGATGTAAACGAGGAATCTTTAATCCAAGACCTCTTGATAGCTATGGCTTTTTAACAAAGAACTTATTTGCATAGGTGATTCTCATGGTTTGTGCTAAGAGAGCAACTATTGTATTTTGTAGGAGAAGTCTTTTCATCATATAGTTGTGAATTTTTGTATGTTTCTTGAATATTTTTTATTCATGGGAAGAAAATACAAAGAATGATGCTTTAGATATGATTTTTGTCTGCGCCCAAATGCAACAAAAGAATTTTTATCCTTGCATTTAGCGATTCTAGCACCATATATTCTTTGAAAGATAGAGATGCAGTAAAAAAATCTTAAATTTCATGTGTAATTTGTCATGTAGAATTTAGATGTTCTTTGTCATTGTTATCATCTTTGCTCTCTTTGCCATTGCTAATTAATGTTGGATGTGTGTATTCACAAACATAATTTGGCATTGTTCATTTTGTCATTGAATAGAAAGGGTAACATGGTCCCAAAGGCTTCTGCTTAAGCACGTAGTCCTGGGGATAATTGCTCTACACAATCTTCTGATAAATTTTTTTGCTAAGAGAGTGTTTTGATGCCTAACCTCAAGTTTCAACTGTGGTCCTCTGATTGTTGCGCTGACGTATGCCCCTCATTTTGTGACATGAGTATTAGATATAGAACTTTTAAACATAAGGTGTTAAAAGTTGAGTCTTGAAATAGTAGTTTGATTAACCACATGTATCATGTGGTCTTTGCCTTGGATACATCTAGTCCTGGTAATGACAATATAAATATGACCATATATTTTGTGTGTATTGGTGAAGAATCTACTTGTGTTGATTCTCTTTCTTTTTCCCATGGTTGTCAAAGTGTCCATCTAGGCAGCAAAGTGGTTTTTTAACCGCCTTGTTTTGAATTGTTTAATTGATGCTCAATCTGCAAAGGAACTTCAAGGCCCAAAGTGACAGAGAACTTATTTTTTGCTCAGGAGGCGCTGCCTCCACACTCTGGCTGGGGCGGCCTCCTCAGACTTCGCCTATCGGCAACAGAATTTGAAGCATATGCCATACTCAACATCAAGAATCAATGAATCAGTAAATGCCTAGGCGGACGCTTTAATGAGATAAACTTATTTTTGAATAATTTTTCATAATTATGATAATTGAATCTCTCTTTTTTTTTTTTTTTTTTTTTTTTTTAATTTTATTTATTTATTTTTAATAATAGATGTGACTATTGAATATTTGTTTAGCTTATTATAGAAAGTAGTTGTATTGAAAAAATTTGACCCAATCGCTTTGGTCGCCTTATTGGCGCCTAGGCTCACTTTGTCGCCTGATAGCCTAGGCGGAGCCCCAATTGCTGTGGTCACCTTGCTGCCTTGACAACCATGCTTTTTCCATTGATCGAAATTTAAACCAATCAAAATTGGTGCTTTGTGAGTTAGTCATTCAACAAGGTATCCGCTGCCCAGTGCAAGTAACCATTTGAATTGTTTATGGATGATCAAGTTGAATTTGGGACAAGTACTTCACCTTCTTCTGCAACATGCCTTTCTACTTCTTTTTCTCTCTCTATCTTCTCCCCCAACAAGGGGCTTCTATGCTAGCTTAAACTAGTTTTGGGGGAGTAAGAGATGACTTTACTAGATGGTGACTGGATCTAAGGTGCAGGTATAGGCCGTTTTTACAGGTTGGCTTAGGAGGTGAAGCTTCTAGAGAGATTTCTGCCAAGTTGTTCAATGCTGCCATATTCCATTTATATCACTAGGCTAGTGGATCTCCTCAAATCCATCTTTTACTATCCTGTTTTGTACCCATTTATGTGTCTACAACTATTGCAGGTTTGTTGTTGGTTGAAAGTCTAGTCAGTCACCTTGCCCCTCAACAAGAACACCCCTTTGTGGAAAGGGATCCCCATTGGGTGGTATTGAACCTCGGTCAGAGTTTCCAGGTGGGGTTTGTTTGTAAAATTAAAATAACCACAAGCACATGGTATCATGTAGTTAACGACTTGATCTCAAGGAGATATGCCACTTTAGAATTTAACCTCTCAATGATAATGCGAGGGCGCAATGATTCCAATTTGTTAACTAATTAATTAAACTAAACGAGCGATCCTAATCCATACATCTAATGCAACCGAGTTGAGATGAAAAATAAAGTAAACATAACCAATGCATAATTAATAAAAGGCAGAAAAATGCGAACAATAAATAAATAAAAATAAAAGGGAAGTGATTCGAATGTGGACCCTTTGCTGTAGCTTACAGCCCACTGATCGGAAGAATGGATATTAAAAAGAAAATAATTACAGAAAGGAAATAATCAAAGCAGTAAAAGGAAAAGGGAAACCTTAACCAAAGAGAGGCATGACTGTACACATCTTTGATCAAGGACCTAGGGGAAGGGAGAACAATAAATAAATGCTAAAAGTAAATAATAGAGCAATAAAAGGAAAAAAGAAACCTTAACCAAAGAGAGACACGACTGTAGGCATATGTGATCAAAGACCCAGGGGAAGGGAGAACAATAAATAAATGTTGAGAGTAAATCCTAAATTAAGAATATGGACGGGTAGATAGAAGCGGGAATGGAGGGTGGAGAGAATATTATTGAAGAATGTTACTTACTTGCATCTTTGAACTTCAAATAATAAAAAATAAATAAAAATTAAACAAACGATTCGAATTTCAACCAACCCTAACAACTAGATTTAGATCTAGAATGATCTAGATCTGCAATTGCTAGACCCAGAGAAAAACGAATCCTCAAACTTGAAACTTTGAACTTGAAATTGCATTACATAGAAAAATTAAACCTAAACATTCAATCTAGAAACTAGAATCTTTTTTTTTTTTTTTTGGTAAACATCTAGAAATTAGAATCTCACAAAAGTAATCAAGGAACACTAGAGAAAGCCTAAATAAACTAAAGAGAAAAGAAAGAGTGCTTATACTAAGTAAAACACATTCTCCCTTGATGGAGTATGCTCTCCTTTTATAGAGTTTACATGGGATATGAATCTTGACAAAGTTTGAATCAAACTCAGAGTTCCTATCTGACTCAACCAATTAGGGTTTTGGCGCACTAATCAGACTAACTTAGAGAGATCAAATGCACAATTCCACCGTTGGATTTGAGGATCAAGAAGTCATGAATCTCTTCTCCAAAAATCAGCTCGATCGGACACCGGATGACCATTCGATGAAGGGCTTGATCAAAATTGGATAGAGACATTCAAAAATGGGATTTTCCCCTCTTCCTTCTCTGAATATAATTATTTTTCCTCTTTTTCTTTCTTTAATCAAGTCCCAAATAGGAAACAAGATATTGAAGTATGCAATGACTCTTTTCTCCATTAGGACTCTCTCAATAATATCTCTGTAGATTTGATTGATAATTTCAAATCTCGGCCGTAGATCAAAATTTGCTTCTTTATCTCTAAAATATTTTGGAGTTGGTCCATAATCACATCTCTAGCCCATCATGCTCCAGATCAGGCCCATTTTCGCACTTGAGAATTTGAACGGACCTCTTGACGTGTAAAATTGCATGTTTCATACCCAAAATTCCAAATATTTGTTTAAATCTTGAAAATCCTAAAATCTGCAAAAACAACATAAAACCCAAGGTAGTTCCACTCTAAGTGTGTAAAATGCATGCTTTATGCCCTTAGATTTCACACATAAATGTGCTCATTAGGGTTTGCCACCAATCATGAAAGGGATTGAATGGACGCATGTTGTAACCATTATAACGTTCACTTGCACTCTGCAAGCAAGGGAACTACCTTAAACACTAGGGATAGTATTTACCCCCGTTACCACATGCGGCAGATATTGTGGATGATTTACCTGGTTTGGTGGTCTTAATGATTGTGCCATCGAGTTCTCATACAAGTGTGGGCACTCAAGCTTGGGAAGATTCCCGGCTCCTAAGGCTTCCAGCATATTCGATGTTGTTGTTGTCTCCATTTGTTGGGACAGTGGCATAAACTCCTCTCTATATGTTGAAATCCTGTCTCGAATATCTGAAGTGCACATGTTGGCTATCACATCATGATTCTGCCAAGCCTTGGCACATTGTTCTGAACATCTCCTCTACATAAATGCCATTTGCAGCGGGGACCTCACAAATAATTTTATCGTGGCTCATGCTCTCTGAACCATTTGGAAGTTCTTCTTCAATCCCAGCCATTCACCTTGTGACCATTTTGGCTGAGGTCCCATCAGGCTTGTCAAAAATGTTTCTCTAGGAGAATACAATTGGCTAATGCGTATGCCTGCAGTGCCTAAGAACAACCCAAAGGAATTTGAATCAGGCTGCTTCAAGTTTTTCTCTGCCGTAACGTATCAAGAACTTTAATGCTTTTGGGGAGAAAGCAACAAAAACTTGTGAACTTCTTTAATGAAGAACTTGTACAATTTCTACACTATAGACTACATCTAAGAAAGAAGAAGAAAAGACAAAGATAAACGTGTTGTCATTTCATTGCATTAGTCTCTAAGAGTATAATCCATCAGGTATTTATAGAATAAAAGAGCAACTACCTACTACTAACTACTCCTACCATGATTATATTTTCGGATGCAAGAAGACTGGGCCTTCACTTCTCTATCTTTAGTGCTGCTCCTCCACAAGAAATTTTTTGGTGTCCTCCTGCTACAGGACGGGTAAAACTAAATATTGATGGGTCTTCTTTGGGCAATCCAGGAAGGTCTGGCGGTGGAGGAGTATTTTGAAATAAAGTTTCTGCGGTGGTTTTCAATTTCAGTATTTTTTTTAGATGTTAAAACCAACTTTGAGGCTGAATTGGAAACTTTCATTCACGGAATATGTTGGGCAAGGCATTTACAAGTTACAAAGCTTTGGGTAGAAAGTGATTCAAAAGCTGTATTGACTTTAATACAGCAGAAGAAAATACCTTGGTATATCTTTCATATGTGGAGAGAGTTACAAGAATATTTGTTGACTATAGATTGGAAGATTTCACATTGCTATCGTGAAACTAATACAGTGGCAGATTTTTTGGCAAATTCGGCAGCTAGGACAAGAACTTCTGATATTAACATTCCTTGGTCAACTTCAATCCTTAATGAACTTGATGTGGATGCCTCTAGACATCCTAGATATTGTTTTATGAGTTAGGGGTTTTCTAATTTGAATAGGAACCAGTGAAGAAGGGTGTATTGGGGCAACAGTTGTTGTGGGTAAGGGATGTTGGTTCCTCATAAGGTATTAATTGATGTATTTTTAATATTTCTTCTTCGCTTAATATAATGATCCTTTTAGCGGAAAAAAAACCTACTACTAACTACTCATAACTAATTTGGATGAACTCCAAACAATTTGAAAAAGAGATATTGCAAGAAGAAGAAGACAACTGCCATTAATTGCTATAATTGCAACCCCTCCTTTAATTTCGGTTAGACTGGTAACACAAGGTTTGTCCAGGGCTAACGTTGAACCATTCCTTTAATCCAAATGCTTATCTAGCCTAGTTCATTCTTGAATTGGTTAATTAACAATTAGGTTTTTTCGAAAACGAATAGCATTCATATTTGATATAACCGATACGATACATATCTATGTCTCTCTATTGAATTGATCCAAAAATAATGGATGTGCTTCTAGCACAATGGGTGGAAAGCCTCTAGAAAATCTAATGCTATTGAATGGAGTTTTTGGGTTACTGTAGCTTACAATTGAAAAGAGAATATGAGTAATAGAAAGGAGGAGAGATAAAACTTCATTTTTCTTAAGGAATCAAATGAAAATGTGTTGCGATCGAATGGAGTTTTTTGGGGTACTATACGCTGTAGGTTACTTGGAAAGAGAATATGAGCAAAAGAAAGGAGAGATAATACTTTGTTTCTCTAGGGAATCAAATGCAAAGCTTTTGAAAAAGGAAGAAGAATAAACACAAAGGATAGGAGAGAGGAAAATTTCCTCGTAGAAAATCTGATGCGATGGAATTCAGTTTTTGGGGTACTATAGCTTACAATTGGAAAGAGAATATGAGTAAAAGAAAGAAGGAGAGATAATACTTTGTTTTTCTGAGGAATCAAATGCAAAGCTTTTGAAAAAGGAAAAAGAATAAACATAGAGGATAGGAGAGAGAAAATTTTCCTTGTAGAAAATCTGATGCGATGGAATTGAGTTTTGGGGTACTATAGCTTACAATTGGAAAGAGAATATGAGTAAAAGAAAGGAGAGATAATACTTTGTTTTTTTGAGGAATCAAATGCAAAGCTTTGAAAAAGGAAGAAGAATAAACATAGAGGATAGGAGAGAAAAAATTTTCCTTGTAGAAAATCTAATGCGATGGAATTGAGTTTTGGGGTACTGTAGCTTACAATTGGAAAGAGAATATAAGTAAACGAAAGGAGAAGAGATAATACCTTGTTTTTTTTTTCTTCTTACTTTTTTCTTTTCTAAGGAATCAAAGAATAAATACAAAAAAAGGGGAGACAAAAAATTTCCTCCTTGTGGGCTTCTTAACTAAACTGTCTAACTCTGATAATATCCTGGAGGTTGGCTTAGCTTCTACTCTCACTTTCCAACCTTTGGCTTCTAAACCTTTTGTGTCTGACGAAGTCCACCTTGTGGACAAATCTGAGCCACAACTGATTCCTCTACTGAGCTAGTTGATTGTCCTTTTCAAAACCCTTCAAACTCTTCTTTGAAACATGTCTCGACCGACACTTTGGTCTCAGACACACCCTAGGTTTGGCGACTTCTTTCTTTGATCCCTCTTTAGCGTTTGAGTCCCTTTTCATCCCTACTACTTTTGTTCAAAATGTTTGTTTGGATCCTTTGGTGTTACCTCTCTCTAAACCCCTTAATTCCTCTTTCTCAAAGTTTATACGTGAAGGTTTGTTTGCCATTGTGGAACCTTTTGTTAAATTAGAAGTGGAATTGGAGTCAAAGGTTTTTATTGGGTCTCCGAGCATTCACAGCCAGCTTTGTCCAGGGTAGCGTCGGTCTCTTGGGGAATCAATTTCTTTTGCGCCTACTTCTAAACCATTAGCTGCTCTGATTAATGGGAATTTACAAGGCTCTAGAGAAGTTATGTCACACCCCACCCAGGTAGTTCCGGACTCACCCGAAATACCTATGGGGTTGATAACACTACAGGTTCATGTTCGAGTCTTAACACTAACAATGACACAACATGGCATAATAGAGCAACAATATAAAGAGAGTGAATCTAAGCTATTACAATCATCTTTAAAAGTAAACAACGTCATAATGAGAGTTAAAATAAAAGGAAGTCAAGGGTTATTATGGCGGAAGTTATAGTTAAACGTTATTCTAAAAAACGGAAAGAGAAAAGTAAAATATCCCAACCCAACGAAAAGAGTCCCTAAGGCCCAAAGTTGCTAGACTCCATATGCACAATCTGCACACACACACATCGCGTCATGTACATTGGTGTCCTCACTCGGCGGTCCCACATAGGACTCTATTGGTGACGGACTCTCCAAGTAGTACGAGTCATCACAACCTGCAACAAAGTCTAAGAAAAGACAATATACATAGAGGATGAGTTCCACAGAACTCAGTGAGATTAACATATCATACATCATGTATTCGCCATAAACACACCCATATCGACATATACATGCATATATTGATATAAACAATGAATAAATATGACCTTAACTCTAACATTGTGGTCTCTATAGTAGACATACATTAAGGTATAACACCAACCTCCTTTGGGTGGTCTCATCACTCTCCCTCACGACACTTAAGCATGTCTTTTGGGTTCTCCACTGTAGTTGGGTCCTGTCACATCAACTAGGGCTGGGGATTAGGTCAACACTCTCTCACATCACCATTGGTTTGAGAACTGGCGCATGTCAAGGATTACTCTAACCCAATGCAAAGTCATTATGTCTTGTGCTTCATGTGACCTGGATACCTTCCCTCATGCCTATGTGCCTTTTTGGTCCGAAATCGTTCTCCACCCAGGAATGATGTTCCTAACGCCGCCTGACCGCCTCATGCATATGTTAGGTCAGATGCCTCTCATGTCCCCTCACGACACTCAAGCCATCTTTTGAGCATTCATGAGCTCCACTCTAACACATGCCGCTATACCACTACATGATAACCATGGGCCTGTTTGATGCACATAGGACCCTGTCCACCCTTATCATGGGTCACTCTGCTTCAATATCACTACCAAAAGGGTAGTAACACTCAAAGGGTTTCTAACCAATGCATCTAGACATACACACTGACTATGAGAAGTGCTAGGGGCATCAAAGGACAGTGTCCCATACAATAGCCCCTGATAACCCGAGCCAGGAGCTCCAAGCCAGGTAATCCCCAATTCACAATCATACAAAACAACAATGCTCATTCAAACAAAATAATTGGCCACATAATCACACTGCAATCATATTCTTCACTTGATTGGAACAATAATAAAGTAAGCAAGAATACCGATTTAAAGTAAATCGTGCAAAGCTCACACATTACATCAAATAATATTCAACATTCAAAGCTATAAGAATACATACTATGCAATTACATAACATGTGAAATATTAGCCTCACTTGTTAATCGAGATTTTAAAGCGTTAAGTCCAACAATTTTGCACAAGTAACGAATACCCAAGAACCCAATTAACCTAGAAAATAAAGGGGTTAAATTAGATTTAATTCGGGATTCAAATTAAACAAAATTCAAAAGTGGGTTGACTAAGTACCAATTCAGCTCAACTAAGCTGGTTGAATCAGCCCAAATGGGCTGGTTAACTCGGCCGGTTGACTCACCTTGTCAACTCGGTCGAAAACGCTCGGTTTCACACCTGATTCAACATAGTTGTATAAAAGGGTCTCATGAATCCCTCCAGGGTGTAGGAAAACCATCCCTCTCGACCTAGGCTCACCGATTTTGTTATTTAAACAATATACCATAAAAAATCAACAAAATGAGCTTGAAATGGGTGAGTTAGATCAATCTTACCTCTACACGTGATTAGCCTTCGAATTTGCGAATCAGTGTCATCGATTGAGTAGAATCACAAGCCAAAAGCTCCTTTCCTTCTTCCTTTTTCTCCTCTCCCACTAATTCTCTACAACAACAACAATAAGCCTTGTCCCAACTAAATGGGGTTGGCTACATGGATTATTGCCTTCCAATCAATTCTATTTAAGGCCATGCTAGATACAAGGCCTAAGCTATGCATATCCTCCCACTAATTCTCTCTCCTTCAAATTCAAAATTCATGAATTTGAGTCAATTGGGAAAGTTAAAAGCTTTAGAGGGGTGAAATGACCATTTTGCCCTTCACGAGAAAGGGACAGGTCAAATGGATGGTCTAACCGCCCCTATCCAACCAGTCTTGTATCTTCCTCAAACAAGGGCCGATCACAATGCGCTTCGGAGGATAGGTACCTTACAAGATTACCCACTCAATGGTATACTTTACCTTGGAATTGAAGTCCTCTTGTACATGTTTCTGAGCATGACAAAATCTCTCTTTTATGCCTTCAAGAGTAATTTTCTCTCTCCTCTTGAAATCAAGTAGGGTGGCCGGGTCTTTCTCTCGATCATCCAAACTTTCGGGCTCAACTTGGATGGTCCAAAATTGACCTCTTCCTGAACTTCGGGTACGTGGACGTGAAATGCAAGGTTATCAGGTTATGATTTTAGGGGATTTCATAAGTTGACATTTTTATTCGAAGGTGACTCTTTCTTGGCTCCCTTACCTAAAAAACGTATGGCCGTCACATATGTTCTATCTCCTTCTATTAATGATATTTTTTGTAGCTTTTCATCAATATCTTGCTCTTGTGTTTGAGGAAACTGATGAATCTGATTGTCAACTTGCGTTAGACACTCTTTCGTCCTAGCTTTCTGCTCAATCTATTGAGACTATTATAGGTTTACCTCACAATGGGTTTGTCATGCCACCAAAGTTCTCTAAAGCTTCATCTTCTTCTTGTACACAAGCATGTGATGGAACTAGCATTGCTCACAAGGTACCAGAGGAATTTTTAGGCCTTTTTTACCACTTTCTTGTCTTTACTATGGTACTGTGGTATTGTACATTGACAGTTAAACAAAAGGCGGTACCACAATTACATCATCAAGGGAGCTTTTAAATAATTAATGCCGCCGAATGGGTGCGAATCCAAGACCTCCCCGAGGGAGATTGGGCCTTTAACCGCTTTACTAACCCATCATTGGCAGGGCAATAGGCATTTTGCATTGGAAGATCGCACGGCACAAAGGATCTTCATTCAATCGTGGATGGACTTTTGGCAGCTGTTAATGCTGTCATTTTTGCGATGTTTTCATCTATAAGTAATAATTACAAGTTGTTCTAGTTTACCTCCTGTTCTACCTAAACCCTGTAAACCTTGGCCATATGACCTTCTACCAAAGCTCATAGGTCTGGTGTCACAAGGTTTGAACCTTGTATCCTCTGTAGATACCACCTCTGAAAGCATGAAGTCGCTTCTACGTTATTCTATGTATCATGTATGCTAGCTTATCTACTTATGTAAATTACTCTCTTTGGTGAAAAAAAAAAGGGATAATTTTCATCTGGACCCCCTAAGGATTGGTCTATGTCATTTTTAGTACAAAAAAAACTGAGACTTTGCATTTGTCTCCCCTGTGCTATAGAAAAAGCCAATTTAAGGACAAATTGTCACTTTTATGACCAATTTGCCCTTGTTCTGTTTTTTAATTTAAATCTTTTACATACACACCCCCAACTGCCATGAAACTCGTGACTCCCCTTTTAGTCCAAAAATTACAGAAAAGTCCTAAAACTCAAATAAATTTTAAAATATTATTAAAATACCCTTAAATGTTAAAATGACTCAAGTACCCCTTTAGCTTAAACCCTATTTGCAAAGTAGAATTTTAGTGAAATGGATGAAGAGATTTCCCCTTCACCCATTTTCTTCATTGATTGAATTGAGCAAAGTCTAAATTAAAAAAAAAAAAAAAAAAAAAAAAGGTCATAAACATTAAGTACCCCTTTAGGTTAAACTTTATTTGCAAAGTAGAATCTTAGTGAAATGGATGAAGAGATTTCCCCTATTATGCAAGTTTCGTGGCAGGTGCGAGTGTGTATGTAAAAAATTTAAATTAAAAAATAAGTAAATAAGAGCAAATTGGTCATAAAAGTGATAATCTGTCATTAAATTGACTTTTTCTATAGCATAGGGGAGGCAAATACAAAGTTTCAGGTTTTTTTGGAGTAAAGATCATATAGACCAAATTTCAGGGTAGGGGTGTCAACGGTTCGGGTTGAGCCGGTTTCAGGTTGGGCCTAATGGTTTCGGGCTGAAATACACTTAACCCAAACACAGCCCATTAAAAAAATAACGGTTTCGGGCCGGTGTGGTTTGGGTTCGGGCTAATTAACGGTTTAAAATTGGGTTTACTAACTGTTTGGGTTCAAGTTTGGGTTTACTAATGGTATGTTTTGAGTACCTTGTTTATGTATATAATTTATCAAGAGCATGTAAACACATATAAGCATTAGTTCTCTTCAAGTCTCTTGTGTTGAGTGTTCAAAACCAAAATCTTCTTTTCTATAAAGAAGTAAAAATTGTATAACTAATATACAAAAGCAAGTTGGCATCTTGATGAATTTTAGTGAGTTGTCTCTGCTTATTCTCCTCCCCTTCTTGACACTTATAAAATGGATCAAAGTAAAGCATTAAAAGATTTTCAAATGACACTTGCTAAATATTTATTAAACCCATCTTTCAAATGGCGAAGGGTTTGACATATTTGTCTGTTTGCATATTTTAAAGCAAAACAAATATATACTTGGGGGTTTTATTGTCTTTTACATTTAAATTTATTTTATTTTATTTATTTATAACAGGTTTAACGGGCTGGTTTGGCTTCGGGCCAAACGGTTCGGGCTAATGGGCCATGCACGGGCTGGCCCAGCCCAACCCGAACCATTGCGGACTGAGGTTGTTCAGCCCAATTACGGCCCATTAAGCTTCGATTTGGCCAGGTTTGGTCCGGTTTTAACTGTTCGAGTTAAGTTTTGATACCCATACTTCAGGGTCCATATGAAAATTACTCAAAAAAAAAAAAAATTCCTCCCATTAAATCTGATGCAATCGAATTGAGTTTTTTATTTTATTTATTTTTTATTTACGCATGTGTGGATGTACACTGTATTTTTTTTTATTGGTTTTCTTTTGGGTCCTACGCATCCCGTTAAGCCAAATATTACGGGCTGTTAGATCTAAATTTTAATCAAAACTTCGATTTTGTCCATTGAAATTCAACGGCCAAGGTTGAATTTCGACTAAAATTTTGGATCTCACGGTCCGAAATTTTGTCTTGAGAGTAATCCACATGACCGAAGCTTTCGGTTTTTGATGTCGTCAGGTGTCTCTTATGCCTTACACCACGTGTCTCATCTTCGTATTCTCAGCTTACGGTTTAAAGCTTCTTGTGAGTTGTGAGAACGTGCAAGCAAGCCTGATTCTGCAACTGAAAGAGTAACAAAATCTCAGAGCACCCAAGAAACCGAGAGTGTAGAGGGACGAATTGATTAGAGAGAGTGAAATCATTGAAGGGACTAAGAGATGGAATCGAAACAGAAATACGATCAGTTCATCGGACAACCGAGATTACCGAAATTCGCTGTGCCAAAGCGTTATGACCTGAAGCTGAAACCCGACCTTGTCTCCTGTAAATTCACCGGCACCGTAGATATTGTTATCGACATTGTTGCAGAGACTAAGTTCGTCGTTCTCAATGCCGCTGACCTCACTGTTGACCGTGGCTCCATCTACTTCAAGAATCAAAGCTCCTCCAAGGTATCTATGGATTGTTTGTCTCTTTTAACATTTGCGTTTTCTACCATTCTGTTCTTCACTCATCAACCGATCTTCCTTTCTTTTCCTTGAACAAGGAATTTCGTCCTCTAGAGATTGAACTGGTGGAGAAGGACGAGATCTTGGTGTTGGAGTTCGATGATGTTCTTCCCCTTGGAAGTGGGATTTTGGGGATTGGATTCGAGGGAACCCTTCGTGACAACATGAAAGGAATCTATCGGAGGTAGTTATCTGCTGCTTTCTTCATTTTCATTTCGATAATTAATCATTGCAATTAATTAATTAATTTTTTCTCCAATCGTTATGTGTAGCGTTTATGAGCATAATGGAGAGAAGAAGAATATGGCGGTTACACAATTCGAACCTGCTGACGCTAGGCGTTGTTTTCCATGTTGGGACGAACCTGCTTGCAAGGTTTCGTTTTCTTGCCTCGTCTAATTTTCATTTCTTTTTCTCTTTTTTGTCCACTTGCTCTTTATTTTTCTAGGCATCATGAAGTTCGGCTTCATTTTATGATTTTTCATTTATAGAAATCCAGGGAAAGTAAAGGTAGAAGCGAATTTCGTAATGTCTACCATATCTTATTTGGTTGATCTCTTGCCAGAGTTTTTGGAATGACAAGTATGGAAATTAAGTACTTCTTTTTCATAAGTGTTTTGAGAAAAGTTGACTGAGCTCTATTTAGTTTTGGGGTTGGACGCTGATTTCTATGTTTCAGTTCTAGGTACTGTTTCTGGTGGAATTTGTTTGTAGTGGGATGGTAGTGTTTGGTGCATGGATTGTTGAAGAGGTTTTCTTTTCTCTTTTAAGCCTGGCCGTCTTTCTGGCTCTTTCTGAGTGCACTAGAATTCGGTAGAGACTTGGGACATGAGTGACACTAAGAAGGGACCCAAATGCAGGACTCAGACAATGGTTGTAATTTGGGAATAGGTGAATGAAGAATGGGAGTCAAGATTGAGATGCTATGACAAATCAATGGCAAACCTATTTATCTCATCTAAGTAGCTAAGGGTCTCACTACTGCTCTTTCATCAAATCCAAGTAACCTTTTTTTAGTTAATTCTGTTAGGGAGTGTTTGTATGTCTCTGGACTTTAGAATCAATGTGTCTTTTTCCTTTTTCAATAGTCTTTATTTTACAGGCCTCCTATACAATGATGGAATAAAGGTCCATGTTTTGCATGCTTGAAGTGTGATCACTTCGATTCTTCTCTCTTACTTTGTCTTATTTTTTTTATTCCTTATCCTAGAAACAGGACCTATGGCATTGTAGGAGGTCCAGAAGGCTGCCTCCTATATCACTGGGAGGGGTGACCGGATGGAGCTCCTCAACAGATTTAATGATCAAACTGTAGTTGTCTGGCTCCTGGTGACCGGGGGCATTGGAGGGGGTCCAAACACAAGGCATCCAAGGCAACCGATTAGTGTTTGGATGCCTAGGCTATGCCTTGAGTACTGCTGAACAAACGTGTTGATCAGATTGAGGGAGTTAGGAGGGGATGATGGTAATTTATCAGCTTCTGAGTTAGATCTCTTTAGTTGGAGACCTCGGTTATTATCTCATTTCATATCAAATCCCAATATCGTATCCAAGTTCTCTCCCTCTCTTTGTTTTTAAGGTGGTTCTTTCCATCAAAATGGTCAGCACCAAGCTTTTTGTATCTGCAAACAAGCTTCTGCATTGGTCTTACAGCTCTTGATCTTTTCCTTTTTTCTTCAAAATCATGGATTGAATTACCAGTGATTGTGCCATGTGTTTGATAGAAGCATGGTCTTTGATGCGTGGTTTTATTGTCATTTTCTATACTCTGTTGAATAACGAATAGATATTTAGGGCTTGCTGAATTAGGTGGTCAGTGTTTCACATTGGTTTAGAGCTATCTATAACGATATCAATGTATAGTTGTATGTCTATTCTTCTGTTTACTAAGATTAACAGGTCATGTATTTATTTATTTATTTGGTATATTCAGGGAGATTAAAATGGGAATTATAAAGTTTAAAAGAAAAGGGAACTTTAAACCATCTTCAGGAAATAACTTCAAAGCAAAAAATGAGAGAGAAAATAAGGGAAAAGAAAAAGTCGAGGCTGATACCCTGGTTGGAATGTCTTTTCCCTTGTTTTCAGCTGGGGAGAAAAATTTTCAATAAAAGAAGTAATGGTTATGATGCTTGTTGGTGTGCTTATACAACAAGGATCTTAATATGAGAAATGGTAAGAACACGACCCTCCCTGTCCCCATCATTATCAAATTTGGCTCATTTTCCTTAATCAAAAAATGGGGCAAAAGAAAAAATTTAGGATGTATACATAATGAAATATATATTATAAATGCTGTTGTTATTTGGGTGGTTGGATAATTATTTCCCTAATTGGGAGATATAATATTTGCTTGACTTCATAATTTTCTTATTTGGGCATTATTTGTTAAGAGCTTTTAAAGAGAAGGTTGAAATTGCAAATGCTAAAATGGTTAAAAATTAATCGTAGCAATTCTTGTTGTC
This sequence comes from Hakea prostrata, assembly GCF_041222555.1. NCBI lineage: Eukaryota > Viridiplantae > Streptophyta > Magnoliopsida > Proteales > Proteaceae > Hakea > Hakea prostrata. The sequence continues at coordinate 67,862,671 of NC_142606.1, read as the reverse complement.
TGTTCAACTGGTTGAGGAGGGATCTCAGCCTCTTAGTGGTGACTGGCTTGGGGGATCCAAGCCAACCCATCTTCCACATAAAATGCATAGTCCATGCAAGATGTATTACCAGACCCTTTTGGTTTATGGTGTTCAAAGGAGTCAAGACCATGGGATGGTGCATAATAGCATTGATGCCAACATTATGCCTCATAACTTTTTACAGTGGTAAGTACCCATGAAAAGATGGTGTATCTATGGATTAACAATGTGTTTTTACTCAAGAATGATAGTGATCGTATTTGCTAATAAAAGTTTCTTTTTCATTTAAATTAAAATGTTTATTTCTTTCCTACATTTTTCGTTTTTATAATGTCCTAGTTGTTGTTGTTGCTGTGTTGAGGCCATCAATGGTATTGTCTATTAAATTTCTGTTAAAATGTAAATGTAACTAGGACCGGTCAAGGAAGATATTTCCCGCATTTTCTAACTTACCTATTGTGTTCAGGCTACATTCAAGATAACTTTGACTGTGCCATCAGAACTGATAGCATTGTCCAATATGTCAGTTAGTGAAGAAAAGCTTGAAGGGGATCTCAAGATAGTTTGCTTTCACGAATCTCCAACTATGTCAACATATTTGGTAGCTGTTGTTGTTGGCTTGTTTGATTATGTAGAAGGTCAAACGTCTGACGGTATGATCATACTGCTACTACTATATTTGAGTATCCTTTTGCTGGTAATTACTGATCTTTACATCTATGTTTAGGGGTTAATGTCCGGGTATACTGTCAAGTTGGTAAAGGTAAACAAGGAAAATTTGCTTTAGATGTTGCTGTTAAGACTCTCGAGCTTTACACAGTGTATGTCTTCTATTCACAGACCCAATAATTAGTCATCATCCATGTTTTTTCTTTACAATCTTCTGGATTTAGCTTGATGAGTACCCTGATTTCATTGTTCTTTGCTTTTTATTCTTCAAATGAATTTTATTTGGAGACAGTACCCAATTTCTAAGTTATTTAAAACCTTACAGATACTTTGGTCTGCCATACGCACTACCAAAATTGGATATGGTTGCAATTCCTGATTTTGCTGCTGGGGCTATGGAGAACTATGGTTTGGTTACTTACCGTGAAACAGCATTGCTTTATGATGAACAACACTCTTCTGCTGTTAACAAACAAAGGGTAGTGTATATAATGCTGTCATACATTCCTGTTATTGTTACATGTGGATTATCCTAAGAAGTATTTCATGTAATTTCTTTGTTGCAGGTCGCAATTGTTGTAGCTCATGAACTGGCACATCAGTGGTTTGGGAATCTTGTAACAATGGAGTGGTGGACACATTTATGGCTTAATGAGGGCTTTGCAACCTGGGTATATCTCAGGGAACTTGATTCTTTTATGTTGGTATTGATTCTTTCCGGTAAGCTAATAAACCGTCCATTAATGAAATTTAGGTGAGCTATTTAGCAGTTGATAGCTTGTTCCCTGATTGGAAAATTTGGACTCAATTTCTTGACCAAATCATGGAAGGTCTTAAGCTAGATGGACTGGAGGGTTCACACCCTATTGAGGTACGAACTTCCAATCAGCATTTTATCCAATCCTCTATATTCATCCTTGGAATGCACTTCAAGATAGGGTTGCTAGCTTTATGTGTTATGGTATATGACTTATTTCTTGATGTTTGCCAATGAAAAGTTAAATACGCTTAAAACTTCCATTGAGAGAAAACTTGTGTCGCAGGTAGAGATTGGCCATGCTGGTGAGATTGATGAGATTTTTGACTCAATTAGTTATAGAAAAGGTGCCTCTGTTATTCGAATGCTGCAAAGTTATCTGGGTCCTGAATGTTTTCAGGTTAGTCCATATGATTTCCATGCGTCTGTAAACTTTATTTCTTGATGCATTGTTTAAAATCTACACACGTTGACATCTTCAAATATGCATCTGTAAGTGAAGGATCTGCAACATTATATGTGGTTTAGCTTCTGGGATAAATATTTTCTTGTCTATTTGATTAGGTGGCTGAAGTTATGGAAAATCTGATCTTGAAAGAGGCACTGTTATCTTGCCCTTTTCTTTTTGAGGTGCATGTTGGTCTTATTAACAGTATATATATATATATATATATATTTTTTGAATGAATAAATAATTCATGACTGAAAAAAAGAGAAGGGGGAGGGATACAGGAGGATGAAGGCCTAATCCCAGTCAAGAAACAACAGAGGGAACTAGGCCATGCAACAAAGCCCAAGGGCTGAACAACAAAAAAAAAAATCAACAACAAAATTTAATTTTTTGCCCTAGGTCCGAGATGAAGAGGCAGAGAAGAAGACTTGTAGGAGGGTTGGGGGGAAAGGGAGTTAGTGGTGGGACCACAGAGAGAAGAGAGGTTGGACCATGTGATGGAGAAGGAGAGGGACATGTAAGAGGGTGGGGAAGAAGGGAGTTAGTAGTGGGGACCACCGAGGGACGGAGGGAGAAGAATGCAATGGAGAGAGAGAGAGAGAGAGAGAGAGAGAGAGAGAGAGAGACAAAGGAGGGTGGGTAGAAGGGGGTAGAGGTGGTGACCATAGAGGTAGAAGAGAGGCGGGACCATGCAATGGAGAAGTAGGGAGTTTACACAAGAGTTACAAACTGGAACCACAAGACAATCAGTAATGGGAAACTGAGAGGAAGAGATTAGAAGGGGGGGACAGAAAGAGAGGCACGCAGGGGAAGGTGAGGGAATGAGATGAGTGGGGGGCCCAGAGGGGAGTGGGTGAGATAGGGATCAAACAAAGAATTAGCACAAAAGGTGACTGCAATTCAGTCGCAGGGGAGAGAGGCACAAGCGGAAGAGAGACTAAGTGAAAAGCAGAGAAGGCGGAAGAAGACAAGGAGGTGGAGACAGGGGCAGTCAGGATTGAAGGCGCAGCTGGTTCAGATTCAATAAGAAAAGAGGCAACAGAATCAGCAGGAAAATCATAATTTGGCAAGGTATCAGGAGTGTGGTTATGATAAATGTCAGGGATCACAGCAGAAGAATCGGAAGGTAGGAGGGGCCATCATGATTGGAGAGACCAGGCACTGTGGCAGGGTCACTATCCGATGACAGAAGACCAAATCTGTTGCAGCCAGCTCCAAGATGACCCGCGAGCTCAGTCGGCATGGCCACGGAGCTTAGAAGGTGATTGCCACCGGGGAAGACATCATGGAGAACTGTTGCATTGCTTCGATCTGCCCCTAACAGTACTGGGGTGTTCTTCACATCAGCTGTAGCAGTGGGCGTGGGAACAACAGTCGATGGAGGCTGAGTCTGCCCACATGGATGATGCACAAAATTTTACAGGTTAGACACTGAGGTGATTTCCATTTGAAGCTCACATCTTGACTAGTGCAGTGTCCATTTTCCTCTTGAATGGAGATTGAAGATGGAAGGGGGTTCTCAGCAGTGACTTCTACACACAGACAGGCAAATGATAATCTGTCTTTTAGCATGTTTCTAGCATCAGAGAAGAGAGGGGTTTCCAGAGTGGATCCAACAAGGCTCAACCCCTCAGCACACCAGTAGTGGAGGGTTAAACCCGGAAGAGAAACCTAGAGTGGGAGGGATGTGAGGTTTGCACGGGTAAGTTGCAGCTTGACATGCCATGTTCCAAGGAACAATGGTCTCTTCCCGACCATCCATGGCCCTTCTTCAAGGACCCTGCATAAGTCTTCTTCAAGCAAAAATTTGAAGAGGAAGAACCCTTGACCTAGAAGGAATGTGTCTAGGGTTCCAGAGGGCTTCCATTGCTTGCTTACAATGGCGTTGACGGTGGGGAAAGGCGGCCAAGAACCAAGGAAGTGACCCACAATACATCTAGTCCAGTTGGATTCTTGTTCATCAAGAGTACAATCCAGGCAGATAGTGGTGATCTGATCATTGACCAAGGTGGGAGGTATCAATCTGAAGGAAATTCCTTTTCTAGGTGATTGGGAAGAATATAAAAAGGGAAAACCATGCAGTAGAGGGAGCAGAGGTGGCCAGGGGTGGGGGGAGGGGAGGGTCACTTGACCACCTCTCTGCCAGTGGAACCTAGTTGATCTATGGTTGATAAATGGTAAATATAATTTTCAGTAATACATTTATCAATTATCCTTTATTCTTTACAGTATAATTGTTATCTGATGTATAAGATGACTTTCTCATCACTGTAACCTATTAGAGATTATCAGATGGTTGATACTTCAACTCTTCCGATTTTACAAACTGGATTTTATGATGATTTAAAATAAAAATGGCTGAAGGTGTTGGTTGACTACTGAAAAATGGTGGATGGTGCATCTGTTGTTTTTTTTTGCTATTAGATATAGTTTTTTTATTACTAGCAATGTCAGTTTTTATATTGACTGCCGCCTTACTTTGGTAAATGACAAAATTGATGACACACCACTTCAATGCAATTAGAGAGCACTCGCTAAGTACATAAAAAGGTTTGCACGCTCAAATGCAAAGACTGAAGATTTATGGGCTGTTTTGGAGGAAGAATCTGGTGAACCTGTGAATAAGCTAATGGATTCGTGGACAAAGCAGAAGGGCTACCCAGTGGTCTCTGTAAAATTCATTGATCAAAAGTTGGAGTTTGAGCAGGTACATATGACTGGCTCCTTTTCATCTTTTCTGTTAATCTGTAGTAATAATGCTTGACTACTTAGCATGGCCCTTAATCTTATATGGAAGGAAAATTAACAGTGGTGTCCTTTTCTTATCTTTGTTATTACAATCATGATGATGATGATGATGATGTTTTTATAACAATTGTCTCAGGTCAATTCCCAAAAAATCTTCCCTGTGACAGCTTCTTGCTCAAATATGGTTGATATATTGTCTGTGTAACTATCTAGTAATCTGTTCAATGGATCCCAAATTTAGATTGCCCTATCTAAGAAGAAAGGATATGCTTAGTAGATTAACTGAACCAGTATATCAGATGAGCCATGTCTAGTAAAATGATCAGCTACCAATTTCTGAAACCATCTAGATAATTTGTTTTACCAGATGACCTCTTTACATTGTTCACTGTGAACCATGACGAGAAGTTTCCTTCATGGAGCAATGTGAACGAAATTTTCTCCTTGTTATCATCATCATCATCATTTTCCCAATGGCTTCTTGATTCTTATAGTCATCAATATTACGTACTTAATTTTCATCCTCACATATGCATCTATGTCAAAGAATGCCTCTAGTTTTACCCTCAAGGTGTTGGAAATGTACTTTAATTTTCATTTTTCTTTACGTCTCTCTTGGATTTCTAGGGCATTCCAATGGCAGACTTTGGGTTCAGCTTCTTGATTCTTATCATTAGTGAATGTTGCTTTTTTTTTTTTTTTAATATGAAAATTTTCATCTTCACACATGCATTGATGTCAAATAGTGCCTATAGTTTTACAGTCAAGGAGTTGTAAAGAAATTTTATTCGGTATTCTCCTCTATCTTGGATATCTAGGGCTTTCCACTAGCACACTTTGGGTTGTCACTGGTTTGATGGAGATATGACTATTGACATGTTTGTTGCAGACGCAGTTCTTGTCCAATGGATCACAGGGGGTTGGGCAATGGATGGTTCCTATAACACTATGTTGTGGTTCTTATGATGTTCAGAAGAATTTCCTGTTAAGGACAAAATCCGAAGTACTGGATGTGAAGGAATTTTTAGGATGCTCTATTGCTGATGAAAGCTTTGCAGAGAAAGGGAATCAAGGGCATTGTTGGATTAAACTTAATGTTGATCAGACAGGTTTTTACAGGGTGGAATATGATAGTGTTCTTGCTGCCAGACTTAGAAATGCAGTAGAGGCCAGCCAACTTTCTGCAACAGATCGATTTGGTAATGCTAATGTTTTAGTTGCGTTCACTAGTACTTGAAAATCTGTTTAATATTCAAAGATAGATTTCTGATATTAATATTTGTTGGCAGGTATTTTGGATGATTCTTATTCCCTTTGTATGTCACGCAAGCAATCATTATCCTCATTGTTTTCCCTTATGAGTGCTTTCCGGGAAGAACTTGATTATACTGTTTTGGAACGCTTGATCCGTGTAAGTTTCCTTCATTAATTAAGTGAACTTTGTTGTTTTTCATGCCTGATTTTTTATATTTTCTGATTCCTCAGGTTAGTATCAAAGTTGCGAGCATTGCAGCTGATGCAATTCCTGCATTGGCAGATGATGTTAAACAGTTTTTCATAAATCTTTTCCAGTATCCAGCAGAGTAAGTTATGAAGCATCATCATTTTAGTAGTTGTTAGAGGGTTTTTTTTGTTTACTTGATTCTCATATGTGGGAGTTTTCCAGGCCCTGCTCTCTGAAACAAGAGTAATTGTTTCATGATGCTTCCATTATGTTTGGCCATTCAGTGAAAGGGTATTTTATTTGGATAATTGTATGTGTTAGGCCCCTAGTTACTCGAGTCTACACTAGGAAGAACTGAAACAGGGGCAGTAGGGTTAATGCTCAGTCAGTTATGGAATCAATTAGGGGTTAGTCATTGGTGAGTGTTTTATCGTCAGGAAAAGGATGAGAGGGGTAATCGAAGAATTGTATTGGGTTTGGGCAAGGAGACTTGCAAGAGAGTACTGGCCTCTTATGGCCACGGTGTTGTTTAACTTGGTTTCTGTTAGCACTTTCATCTGTAGTTGCTGTTGTGTTCTGTTCAGGACTGAACTATTCCATTCCAAGACTAATTCTGAGTAAACCTTAGATGGAGACATCATTGCTGTAATTGGGTTCCTAACAGTGTGAAGGGGTGTTTTCACTATATGATGACATGTACGATTATAACCGCTAACCAAATGTACATGCTGGCCGCGTGAGGTAGGATGTTAATGTAGGTAGAGTTCCACAGATGTAGAACATGATTTCACTTTCCCATTAAGAACACTGTACTCGAGCAAAGTTGAACTAAGGTGGATGTGGGTCAAAAGCACTTTGGGCGTGTTCCTTGACTTAAGGCATGCTTCAAGAGAATATTGCTCTGAGGCATAATTTTGAGGTGCAATTGCACCTAGCACATGTCCTCTAGACATGGGGAGCACAGTTGTCAAGGCGTCTCCTAGGCATCTTGGCCATTCTTTGGGTCAACACATCTTGGTGTCGCCTTGGTTTTCATTGTTCTATATCGCCTCACTTCGCCTTGTCACCTTGACAACTATGATTGGAGGAATGATGTAATATGTGTGAATCATATGAGGCACATGCATGATTGACAATCTTCCTTTGTCCATGGTTTTAGTTCATGGTATCAGAACAAGTATCGTCAATATGGTATCAAGAGCATCAGATAGACTTGCCCTTTCTATTCCTTAAGAAATGGATTTGTGGACTTTATTACCCCTTGTTCAAAATGCACGATCAATATGGTATTGGTAAGGTGGTGTTAAACTTAATACTGATACATAAAACCATGTGGACATTTTGAGTAAAAAAATAAAGTTCTTTTTTTTTTTTTTTTTTTTTGGGGGGGGGGGGGGGGGTTGAATAAGTTCTTCACATGGGTACATTTTGTCTGGGGATGGGGGGGTCGAATAAGTTCTTTGCCATGAGTACGTTTTGTTTTCTCACATTGAATCTACTTGGTGACATGAAACATGATATTATGATTCGGGATTTATTTAAGGCAATAGGTATAGGAGTTTTGCAGTTAGACCGAGAAGATTTATTCATCACATGTACAAATGGATGTGGCCCATCCCTTTTCCTCGTTTTTGCTTTTGTCATAATGTTTATACCATAAGAGATATTTGGTTGAGCTTTATTTTCAATTTTCCTCTTCTTCTTTCATGGGTTTAAATTTCACAAGTTCTTCCCACTTTCTGAAGAAACAGCAACAAGAACTATTGATATCAGGGGCACTTGAGCCACAAATTCCTGTGTAAAAAATTAATGTAAAGAACAAGGAAACAATGAAAAGTGATTTTACTTGAAATTTTGTACTTTAAAAAGATTATGCACTTCAAAAAAAAAAATTCCAAGTAAAAGTTTGCATGAAAAACAAACAGAATCTTTGTCTCACTGATGTGAAACTGTTTCCCAGGGTTGCATAGGGCCTAGTGTTACTTTCCCGAATTCCTATGTCCCCTAGTTTGACAGGGGTATGTTGGTCATTTTGTAAATTTCATGGTGTTCTAGATCTAGGTTCCATTGAGTCCTGCGAAGTGTTAGTTTCCTAGATTTATTTTTATTTACTCATTTTAGTTAGTGTTTTGTGATTCATTGCAGAGTTCTTGTCTCGGTTTGATTTCTAGTTTGTGTTGGAATCCCCTAGTTTGAGTCTACTTTTTATGAGGACTGCATATCTACTCTCAAGATCCAAATTGGATTCCTCTAGAGTAAGTTATGATAGAGTCCTTGTTTATGTGAGAGAGATTAATTAAGTTAAAGAGTCATAATTAGAATTAGAGACTCAATTTGAAGTCAAGTTGGTTTCCCAGTCTGAGTCTTAGTTTGTTTTTTTTTTGAAGCTATAAATAAAGCCTCCATTCTCTGTAAATTCAAGTTGAATAGATTAATAAAATGGAGATTGAGAGTTTGGAGGCAAGAGAGTTGTGGGTTTCCTTTGGGGGGCCTACGACAGCTTTGCGAGTGTCTTCTTCAAGTTCCAGCCATTGTTCTTCAAGCTCCAGCAGCAATTCAACAACTACAGCAGTTTATTTCCAATCCCTAGTAAGTACAGCCCCACCCCCTCCCCTACCAGCCCCCTTCTTCTTCTCCTAACCTACCTGCAAGCTCCCCCACCCTCTCCTGAACCCTACGGCAGCAGCAGCCCCCTTCCATTAGAACTCAAGATCCCCAACTGTCTTCCCTTGCTCCCCCTTCTAGACTCTAGTTGGATCGCACCCCTCTCCTTAGCCCATCCCTACCCTTAGATCCTCCATTAGGTGTTAGAATTTCCCATAATTCATCTTCAACCTATAGAAACTCTAAACCCTAACTTTACTAGAAACCCAATAACTTCCAAATTCCTCAACCAAACTTCAAACCCTTTCAGGATTATCATCTCCCACTCCCATTCTACCTTCCCCTTAGCCCTAGTTGGCTTTCTAAGAGTCCTAACCAAATATGATACTCAAATCAAACGCAAACCACTTTGGATTAGGTCTGAAATTATAAAACCTCAACCACAGTTCCTTTCCTAGTCAAACTGAGACCCTAATACCCAATTGCTCAGCCCAGAACTTATAAACCGTAATCTGGAATTACATTATAGCGACAACCGAACCCTATTGATCCTCAAACTTAGCCCTAAAACCCTTAAAACCAATCCTAAACCTAATTCCCAGGTGTGAAACTTAACTTACAGCAAGGTTTAAGCTTTAAAACCTAAAGTTCAACTCCAGGCCTGGCTGAAACCTTCTAGGCGTGATCCTATCCTTTGCAACCCTAAGTCCCTTAAAAATCCTTCAAATTAAGGCACCTACAGCCCTGAAAGATTGCTGGTTCCCTGAGAGAGGATCCTGGAGTGAGCCCAATTCTAGGGCAATATTTCTACAAGCTAAACCCTAGAATTTGGTTCACATCACTCGCATGACATAAGAATCAAGTGGCTGAGCCCCTATATCTTCTCTGATTTGCTTAGGTTAAAAGAGTCATTGCTTCCTGTTCTCTCCATTGACTGTAGAGTCCTCCATAATCTGTGGCCTCAGAACCCAAGTGAAGTCAATCACAAAAAAGTGAATGGTTTCCAGGTTTTCTGAGCAATCACACAAGCTGCCTGTATAAGTTTAACTAATAGCTCCACATAATCTTAGCCACCTCAAAATGTAGGCAATTATTTCTAGCATTTTCCTTTCACATTCAGCTTTATGTAGTAGTTGTCGGCCTTTCTGCTAGTCTTTTCTTTTGACCCTCAATCTTGTGTGTATGTGTGCACTTACCCTCATTTTCTGCCCATACTTCATTTTTACAGCCAAAAATAGGGGAGGTCTATGCGTCTTTTCCTCTTCTTTTCTGCAATTCTTATTTTACTTTTTATAACATTATTATGGATCAGAAATTCAACATTTGATATCAATAATCACCTGAATTCTCATGCATACATGTTTATTTGATGGTTTATTCCTGCCACTCACCAAATTCAATTGTGGGAGGATTTCACTCTCCTTAATAATGCTTTTGTTTTTTTTTTCTCTTTTTCTTTTTTCGTTACCGTGCAGGAAGTTGGGTTGGGAACCTAAGCAAGGTGAGAGCCATTTGGACTCAATGTTGCGAGGAGAGGTTTTGATTGTACTTGCTGAATTTGGACATGATGCAACGCAAAAGGAAGGCATAAGGCGTTTTCATGCGTTCTTGGATGATAGAAATACTCCTCTCCTCCCTCCTGACCTGAGAAAGGTTGATGAGTAACTCCAAGATTTACATTTGTGCTTTTATTCAGATGCTGTATATCTTGTTTGTGTCGTTTTACTCATTTTGCTTCACAATAATTTTGCAGGCAGCATATATTTGTGTGATGCAGAATGTTACCGCATCAAATAGATCAGGCTTCGAATCTCTTTTAAGAGTCTATAGAGAGACAGATCTTAGCCAGGAGAAAGGGCGCATTATAAGTAATTTCAGTTCATATAGGGAGGTAATGAGATTGTTTGTCTTTTCAATCTTGTGATCATCTTTTTCACTGTATTTTGTAGGTTCTCTTGCAAGATGTCCAGACCCTGCTATTATTCTAGAAGAGCTGAATTTTTTGCTGTCCTCTGAGGTATTGTGGTTTGTTTTACTTTAGCATCAAAGCTTTTCTCTTTGTTCTATCAACATGAATTCCTATGATATGAATGTCACAAGCATATTTCGAAAACTTAACAGGTGAGAAGTCAAGATGTTATTTTCGGACTTTCAGTAAGCAAGCAGGGGCGTGAAACAGCATGGCAATGGCTTAAGGTACTTATTTGGGAACAACATTACCGACAATATACTTGGTAACTCATGAACATGACTTTCTGTTAGTTGAAAAAAGAGTATTTTGTTGGTTCAGGTTCAGGTCTATCCATGATCCTACATCTCCTTTTTGCTTTGTTCCTTTTCTTATTAGGCAACAAAAAACCTGGGGAAAAAAATGGTTAGAAACATGCTCTCTAATGATTTCATGATTGAAACGCAGGATAACTGGGATCACATCTCAAAGACCTGGGGTTCTGGATTTCTTCTCACTCGATTCGTCAGTTCCATTGTGTCACCGGTCTGTCATAGAGGCTTTTTATTCATTATCATGAACAAGTCGTTTCATTTTAAATTTTCCAGGTAACCAAAGAATTTGGCTCACATCACTGGTCCCTTTTCTTGTTTTCAGTTATCATCAGAGGAGAAGGCAAATGAAGTAGAGGAATTTTTTGCTACCCGAGGCAAGCCTTCAATTACTAGGACTTTAAAGCAAAGCATTGAGAGGGTTCACATCAATGCAAAGTGGGTCCAATTTGTTAGGAGTGACGACTCTGTGCCGGAACTAGTCAAGAAGTTAGCATCCAGGACATGATGGAGAGCTTAATGGTTTGCGGGAAGGGTTGGAGCAACTGCCTGCTACTACCTTTAGAGTTAAACCTCTGAACAAAACTATGCTATTATGAATAACGTTGTGTTGGTTCTTGAACACCTGTTATTACTAATGTGAGGTTAGCTGCTGCCGTTTTTACTTCCCTTCCTCTCAGACCCAACCAGAATTCCTAATCCATTGTGGGTGATCCATCCGGGTTTTCTGGGGATTCCATGATCCCTTCTGAACAATCCGATTACAGAATTAATCGGGTCAGAATTGATGGGATCTGTTTCGGATACCAGTTCCTTGTTTTTAGAACCCTGCATTTCACTTCAACGAGGTATAGTGGTTGGTATGTTTTGTCATGCCCCAGCTGAAGTTCACTGAAACAGGGAGCCTCACTGCCATTCATGACTCCTTCCCAAGCAGTTTTGGGTAAATTTGAAAAATTCCTTCAAATTGCCCATTAGCTAAAACACCCACAAAGTAGAGCTAGATCTGATGGCTACATTTTATTCTTACGCTGCCTACCAGGAACTTGGCTCCTGCAAACTTAAGGTTTGGAGTTCTTGAATATTTTTGATGGATCATAATTGGTCATGGCTGATTTGATTTAGATTCTGGTTTTCAAAAGCGGGTTCAGCCTTTTGAGGGTCAGGTGTTGTGAAATGCAAGGCAAGAAAATAGGGATTGAGTTTTATTTATCATTTTATTAGTATTCAGAGATGGCTTTTTTATCTTTGTTGTGTGATAGAGTAGCGTCAAGAGAGCACACACTTTTCCCTTAGTGGAGAGATGATCCAGTTTCGAAGTTGCTAGTATGCACAAGCATGCATGGGAATGCATGGTACAGTGTACTTGATTGAAATAGGGACCGAAACTACACTAGAATTGATCTTAGACAACAATATTACATGGTGAAAAAGAAAATCGATACAATTGAAACTCACAGGGGATTTTAAGTTAGTATTTTCATGTTGTAGCTCTCCCGAAACTTCCATTGCGGGGAATTATCATCTTTTGTTTTCTATGTTCCATTGAAATTAGAAATCAAGAAATCATGCACTTGACCACAGGATAACAGGAAAATGACTTGACTTAAACATTTAGGAGGGGAAGAAGAAGAAGCAATCAGGAGAAATTTAGCATTTGGTGCCGCGTTGGAATATTTGCTCGTCATCTATATTAAAGTAAAGATTTTAAAAAATATATCTATATTAGGGTAATGGTAATCCCTAAAACGGTGGTCGAATGTCTATTTTTAAATGCATGATTACTGGTACAATACTACAATCTTGGATTTTGCCTCTTTAAAAACAATGGAAATTCCACATACATCTTACCTTCTCCAAACTCCCTAAACCTCATTAAAAATGGGAATTTTGTGCAATACTGAATTTTATTTATTTATTATTTTTATCTGAGATTCATCTGAACTAATTTACGACAGTAAACATACCGGATTCGAATCGGATAGTGGTATATCCATACTTGCATCCTATTATATTCGGACGGATTCGGATAATATCCTATCGATTCTCGGACGGATCTGTCGGATTCGGATGATAATCGGATAATTATTTTCTTAAGTAGATTACACCATTACCTTTTTATTTGTGAGGGCTAGGTTTGGAATTTAAGAATTTAGCAACTTTGGTAGCTATTTTAGTAGAAAATCTAAAAGAATAGTCACATATCATAGGTCGAATTTATAAAAATAAGAATAATAAATCTAAATAAGTAACTTAATCGGATAATTTTATCGAACGGATAATAATCGGTAAGAAAGGGGTATACCATATCCGCATCCTATTAATAATCAAACGGATTCAGATACCCCTAAACGGATGCGGACGTGAATTTGGAAGCGGATTTCGGTTATCCATTTACACCCCTAATTTACGCTCACCTCAACTATATCCTTAGGAGAGCTTTTATATAATTAATATAGGATTGTTGAGCTACATAGAGGCATCTATGGTTTGACTTCCTAATTTTTCTGAATGTCATGCTCTTGGTTAATGAAACTCTCCGAGATCACCTCCAAAAGTTCCACGATTCTCTCCTGCATTGATGGCCTACAAGAATCAAAATAACCTAGACGTAGCAAGAGGGATTGAGTATTTCCATTCTTATGGTGTTCCACAGAAAATCCATCGCCATATCAAACCCTGAAAGCATCTTGCTCAATTCAACATGTTGCACCCACACCATGACACATCACTAGCTCATTATAACTGTGTTTTTCACTTCCAGTATTTGACTCTCCAATGGATTGTGGCGTTGAAAATTATGGTAGGCAATTGGCTCCCAAATGCAGGATTTTGTTGTTATTTTTTGCAACCTCACCGAGCAAGAAGAAAAGGGGAAAAGAAAAATACAAGAACACAGGTGAATCTTTCCACATAAATGAAGTGACTTGATCAGTAAACTAGCCATCCTCTAAACAACCAAGCCGCAAAAATAGGTTCCTTGTTATCTGTAATCCTCTGCATCTTCTTGGTTCTCATGTTTTTAGTTTCTTCAACTAGCTCAGGTTCAATTTATGAGAAATTCCTCGAATGTGTTGCAGATTATCTTTTTGAATCGATTTTTGAAAACTCATCCTTCTCTTTTGTCTTGAACTCCAATATACAAAACCTTAGATTCCTTTCATATAAGAACCCAAAACTTCTCTTCATTCTCACACCTACCTATGAATCCCAAAGCCAAGCAGTTGTTATCTGTTCTAAACAGTATAATCTACAGATCAAAGGCAGGAATAGTGGCCATGACTACGAAAGTTTAAAAATGGAATTGTGAGTGTAAAAATGCAAATTTGGAAAAATAAAAGGTCTTAGAGTGTGATAAAGGTATCCTGGAGGATATAAAATCAAACAAAACCGGACTTTTCACATGAAATCGCACAAGTCTAAACCAAGAAAACGACTTCTTAACAACTTCAATTTTGAATCACTTGTTCTACTTTTCATGACCTGACATTCTATCCAATTTATTATTTTTAATACAGAAAAAGAGAATGCTATCCAAACATGTGGGGTGTGAAACACTGAATGATCGAAGTTCATATGCTTTTCCCTTCTTGCACACACAAACAATATGATGTTTCAGAATCCATTTTTACTTTTTTTCGTTTGGTAGAAAGTCTCAAATTCCATTCTATGCCTTCAATTTCAATCCTTCATACATAAGGAACATACATAAGCTTATAAATCAAGTAACCCCATACCATTCACTCTGATTTTGAGTTCTAAAAGGGAAAATCAGAGCCCAACAAACCTATCAATATTTCTGTGCATCTAATCAATATCTATCTATGCTTATAAACAAACAAATTCAAGTGTATCCATCCTCCTGCGAGAAGAAGGGGAAAAAATGAAAAATCAATCCACAAACAATAAAAGAAATTTAATTTCCCACATTGGGCTTCTGGTTAATTTGCTTTTCTTTGATGGAATTCATCTTCTCAAGCTTCAAACCTGCTCGGAATCTTGCAATAAAGGTATCAGCTTTAGTGTTTACATCTGGACTGGGACAGAATACTGCTCTCTTGCCATCTCCATCTTCAATCATCTCCACAGCAGCAGCATTCACAGTGGTTGAGGTAGTTGACATGGACAAAAATGATTCACATTCAAATTCAGATTCCTTCACCGTTGGTGAATCAACAGGTGAGCTGCTACACGAATTCTGGAAATGCCCACCAACCAAAAAATCCATTTCTGGCATTTGGAATGGCGGACAAGGAGGAGGTTTTGGAATTAATGGAGATTGCCCTCCACTGTTCAGGTTCTCATCTTCGCTGTATAACATATTGTTCGCTTTCACCGGTAACGGAGGTTTTCCACCGCCGGCATATATTGCCTGGCTTTTCCGAGGTGGATTGGAAGATGGGTTTGGTGGCACTGATGGTGTCTCACTCTGGGTGTTCCGTTTGGTTGATGATTCAAGTCTTGGTGGTGGTGGAGGTGGTGGAGGAGATGGGTTCAGCTGTGAAAGTGAAATTGAGTAGATTCTCTTGCTCTTGCTGGATTTCTTGTAGGAGAATAAATTGTGAAATACAGAAGCAGGAGGAGGTAGTGGTGGTGGTGGAGGAGGAGGCCGCCGCGGCGGTGGAGGAGCTCCTTCTCCTCCTGAGTGCGAAATGGATTGATTGGGGATATCCTGATTCTCCTTGTAATTCTTCTTCTTCTTCTTCTTCCTGTGTTGATACAGAAAAGCTAGTGAGATGGCTATATCCTTAGCACCGCTTCTTCTCTTCTTATCACTTCGTCCTCTCTTTTGCTCTGACTGATGATGATACGAAGACGGTCTTGGGGGTGGAAGAGGCGGCGGCGGCGGCGGCGAAGACTGCAAGGGTGGCCTTCTCATGATTTCCGACACAACTTCTTCTGGGTTCTCCACATTTTCCTTACGCTTTACTGAATGAAATGTTCGGCTTGTTTTGGGTTTGATCACCCATGAAGGAGGCGGAGGCGGAGGTGGCGGCACCGGCACCGGTGGCTGTACTGGAGGCGGTGGCGATGATGAAGAAGAAGCCTTCGTGGGACGAAGCCAAAAAGTATCAACAGGTATGGTTTTGATCTCCAAATGTGGCTCACTCTCAGATAGTCCTCGTCGACGGCGAATGTATTCCGACGCCGACCGGTAATTGTTCAAAGCGATATCATTGTCGTCAAAGAATCGCCATCTCTCATCTTCGCCGGAAGCCCATGAAAACTCTTGCCTGAGATCTGGGTACGAGCTGCAACTCCTCCTCAAACGACCCACATTCGTAGTTGTCGTCCTCACAGCATCGTAGATCCTTGGATCTGAAGAATACTCAAACCATTGAGGTCTGGGAGTTGTTGATTGAACTGGGTTCTCTTCAACCTCTTCTGCCATGTAAGCAGAGACACCATTAACTTCTTCCAAACCAGAGGAAGAAGAAGAAGATAAAGCCAAGCCATCATCATTTCTTCTTTTGAGAAACCCACAAGCAACAGCAAAAAGAACAAGCAAAAGATTGAGCGAATCCCAATTACGTTTCACAGAACTAGATTTCAAAGTCTGAGAAGCATAGGAAAGAACAGAAGGTACAACAACAAACAAAAGCAAGAAAGCCACAGTTGGAAGCAACACTATTAACAGAGTTGGATTGAAAAGTAAAGAAGATGATCGACGATGTCGATGACGATCTAGATTATTACTTGTCTGAAGCCAAAAGGGTGTCGATGGTTCTCCATTTTCTTCCATAATCAAGAGTGAAGGAGGAGAAATTAGCTTTTTTGGGGTCACTTCGGCTCTGGTTTTTGCTGTTCTTTGCTTTTGCTTTGGGCCTCTTTGGCTTTGGAGTTTATATATTATTTGGTAAGGTGTGTTTGGTTGGGAGCGTGGGAAGGAAATGATTAGAGGAAGTATAAGCGAGGGAAAGCCTTAGAATTACTTATAAAGTTGGTTTTTAATTATCTAAAACAAAAGAAAACACGTCTTTGAGTTCTCTAAGTCACGCTTTTTAGGGTCTTTTCTATTGAAAAGGAAAAAAACAGCTACTTACATGTGCAAATGGTATGAAAACACACTTTATTGAGATATTAACTTCTAATTCCTTCTATTCTATGACACCATGGTCCATTGGACCATTGGATACTTCTATGTAAGTGGTACTTGAAATACTTCATAAAATAAATAAAAGTTGTATAAGGATTAAGGGTTGGGTTGGGTCCCATTTTATTGTTATCATATACATGTTTTAGGGTCTGGTAATGACTTTTCAATGGGGTTAGTGTTAGGGTTAGGGTTAGGGTTAGGGTTAGGGTTAGGGTTGGGTTGGGTTATGTGAAACCAATTCCTTGATAAGTTTCCTAACTCCTTTCTCTTTTCTTTTAGTTGGTACTTATGCCACACATCCTTTAATACAAGGATCCTCCTCTAAAGCCATGTATATGTATTACTTACCATTCACTACCAAAATCCCCTATTCAAGAAGAAAGGTAGATTGTGGCTAAGACTAAGCCAAAGAGGTGTTCGTGGACAGCCTTATCTTAGACACTGAATTGTCACTGCATTCACTTCGTTCACTCCTATTACAGGTTCTAAGACAAGGAGATTGTGACTAACCCAAGGATAGAGGTATAGTTGACACCTATATCAGAAGTAGACATGGCAGCGAGACTTGTAGGTAGAGGTCCAACAGGAGAACCAAGTAATTGCAGGCACCGGAAGCGCCCTCATAAAAAACTAACCTAACCGTTTTTGCGTAATATAAATAAAATCAGTGAGCGCATGCCGTCTCTTGCAGATGTGGGCTTTCAGGGTGAGAAGAACAGCTTTCCAAACATCTTTTTCATATATATATATATTTTTTTCCGGATAAATTCAGAAGACTCATACAAGAATTTGAGTCACACTCTTTCTCATAGGCATGTATCAAGGTATCAATTTGCTAAAAATTAACGGGCCTTGTTAAAATGGATTAATAGAACTCTTACTATTGCTAATCGAAGAAATAGCTTGTTTGTCATGTTAAAGGAAAACAAAAATAGAAAAATAAACACTTAAAAAAAGGGAGAAGTGGAGATGCCACTTTCTTTCCCCTCTTTAAATCAATTTGGCATACGAAATAGACGAGTAAAGCTAAGAATGCATGAATGTACAAGAATTGAAATTTTAAGATTGTCATTATTATTAGTTTTCAGAAAAAGAGTTATTCTTTTTTGGTCTATAAAACAAAAGGGGGGAAGGAATTATTCTTTTTTGGTCTATAAAACAAAAGGGGGAAGGACTAAATCCCTAATAAAACCCATCATGAATGAAATATCAAAAATCAAATAGAAGCCAACAAAAAGTAATTAATAAACCAGTTTTACATGAAATGTCAATTTCAATGGATGATGCAAATGTCCATCAACAATGTGTGATATTGTTATTTGTTTATTGGATTCTTTTAACAGCATATGTACAATTGTGTACAATTTGTTTTGAATATGATTGATAGAAGGATTCTCACTTTCAAAGTTGTCTTTTACTGCAAAGGGAGGCAATTGAAGTTTGGCTAGATCAATTTAGAAGTACCTTGATTAAGAGGTAATTTTTACACATAATTTAATATATTTACTATAAAGTTTTGGACATATTAGCTCATCTGCTAGTTTGAGGAATCAAGATCAGGTCGAATTGAATGAATTAGTACATATCAATTGAGCTTTCATTTCTTGCTATAATTGATTTGGGTTAGGAATTTTTCTTAATTTTATTTTTGTTGCTTTTGTCAGATCTCAGTCAATTTTTATCAAATATTTTCAAATTATATTTGAAATGAGTTTCTAATATTTGGTTTAATTGCTATAAGCTTACTGGTCAATGCAGGGTTGGTAGAGTAGTAAGATCCATACTTCTCAGTGGAGAGGTCATGGTTCGACCATTGCAGACGACAAAGCTCCCCTCTGAAGATGTAATCGAGGTGCGTACAAGCTGGCCAGATGAACCTTAGATATAAACATGATAAATGTACATCAAAATTATTTTAAAAATAAAAAAGAATGTTATCTCAATAAATTTTTAGGAATAAGATGAGGTAATCAAATATGAATAGAGTTTTCTTTTATTTTTATTTTTTTCATAGCATCTAACTACACCCTATAGAGGGTTTCATATTTGCATATATATAATATGAGTGAAGCATAACAAAGAAATTTTTTTTTGGTAAAGGGAAAGTTTACTCTTTTAGGGTTAGAGAAAGGGACAGATAATTAAGAAGAAGAAACATGCTTTACATCACTTAGAAGCTAAGAATAAGTATAGACTGAACAATTGAGAACTTTACTTGAAGGACTAACTTGCACTGGGATCATATCTGATTAGATTATTGGCTCTTAACCGATCTACTTAAAAAACCTAAAATCACTCTTTTGGTGCCCTTCTAGGGTTTCAAGAGTTGCAACTTGCCTTAGCTTTTCAACCAAACCTGAGCTTAGATAGAATTTTGGTTGAGAATTCTATACCTTGAGAGTTGGGTTAGGGCTGAAATTTTTTGACCTTCACTTAGTGCAGGGTTGGTTCAGTGTAAATAAATAGATCATATTTGGAAGACATGAAAAAGAAAGAATTGTAAATGAAAATCAAAGAATGATACTGACTAGTTCCATAATACATTCCTTCTAAGCATTGAGAAGTCATGGTGTCTGCCACAGTTAAGAGCATGAAGAAATGAAGTGCAACAATTTGGTAGAAATTAATAAAAAACTTTATGGCATTAAGCTTTGGGGAAGAGAATGTTACTCACTTCCCTACCAATTTTTGTAGAGAAGGGAGGTCACTGCAAATACTATTCCATGTCCACCACCCATTTTTTCATCACTTTTGAGTCAAATTGGGATATTTTTGGCTTTTGTTGTTTGAACCCATATCGAATATGGACTGGTAAGCATTCTCCATCCTTGCTTCAGAAGAAGAGAAAAATTGATATCCTCCGTTTTCCTAAACCTCCAGCCTCCCTCGGTTGGGGACAGACTACACACCCTCTTCTAGTTTGATCCCTGGATACTGCATGGAGGACAAATAACTGATCAGTTGAAACTTTGATGCCATAGAAAATCATGGTGGCAAGAGTGATTGAATCACTGGAGAATACTAACAAGGAGTTAGTCTCACCCATGCAATTACACTCCCTTTCCATCCTTCAATCCATTAATTCATCCAACTCCCCAAACTCATGGGTTTCTCTCATCTTGACAAAGGGTGACTTCGCCACCAAATTGGCAAGGTGAGCATTGTTGAAATTGAGAGAGCCCCGAAGGAACCAATACAATCACAAAACTTGGTGGAAATCTTTTTGGAAACTTCCACTTCATCCTAAATTTAAATCCTTCTTGTGACGTATTGGGAATTTGGGGTGTCAATAAAAGTATAAAAGCATGTTGACCCGGCCCGGCCCAAACCCGCCCTGAGCCCAATTTTTCCAACCCGAAGGGCTGGCTTGGGTCACAAAATATAACAAGGTCGGGTTGGGTCATACTTAATTTAGGCTTTTCTTCTTCTTTTTTTCCTGTAAAAAAACAGATAAATAAGAAAAACTACATCTTAATATTATTATCTGTTCAACAGTACATCTTATTTGGTCAAGCAACTAGAAAAGAAACTTCCTCTTTTTAAAGATCGTTGAAACATATTATACCTTCTTAGGGCAGTAGCTTAATGTTTTAGAAAAAAAGGCTTGCTATAGCCCAAGTACCTAATCATCCTTGAACAAAGAACTCTCCACCCTTTTTAACATCACTCCAACCTCAAAACTAGACATCTACCTTGGCATCCCCCTCTTTAGTGGACAGTTGAACAAAACACATTGTGAAACTTCAATTTGAAGAGTTGACTCAAGACTTCAAGGGTGGAATACAAAACGTTTTGCAAGAAAATTCGTATTAACTCAATTCACCATCAATGATTTACCTACACACTTCACGTGATGCTTCAAGTTATCTTCTTCCATTTTGAAAGACCTAGGTGGAGCTTCTAGGAACTTCATCTCATCTAAAGGAGATGGCTCTCTCATACACACCATCTCTTGGAAAAACATTTGCAAATTCAAGAGAAGTGGTTGTCTAACCTTCAAAAGGATGGCCAACATGAATTGGGCATTACTTGCTAAAAGAAAAAGGCCTGGAAACTTCACAATCCCCAACATTGCTTATAGATCTCCATTGGATAGGCTGAAATAATTTACACTTCCAGGTTAAGTCCATTATTTCTCGATTCAACACAAGGACAAGCAACAAAGACAATACCCTAATTTATTTGAACTTGCTCTAAACCATTTGGATCAATTGCCCAAGCAATATTCATGGTAAGCAAGATGAATATGTTCTAATTGTATAAATATGCTTCCCAGCATAGACAGGAATAAAAGAACACAACATTCCCAAAGCTACTAGAGGGGTTCTCTCAGTTTGAGGCGGAGAGACTCGCCTCTGTAGTCTCTCTCCACCTCCTTTGGTTTCTCTCTTCCTCTCCTTCGTTTCTCTCTCCCGTCTCTTCTGTTTCTTCTTACGTCTCCTCCAGTTCTCTCTCACGTCTTCTCCAGATTTTTCTCTCCCATCCCGCCTTTGCCTCTCCCATCTCCACCTCGCCTCCCTCCCGCCTCTCCCTGCTCTCCCATCCCGCCTTCCCTACTCTCCTTCTCTCTTGTTTCTTCTCTCCTTCTCTCCTGTTTCGCCTTTCCCGGCTCCGACTCGCCTCTCCCTGCTCTCCCTCTCTTCTGTTTCTCCATCTCCTCTCCATCTTCGTCTCTCCCTTTGATCTGCCAAGGAACACCAAATCTGGTCTCCACCTGCGCGGAACACCAGATCTAGTGTTTCGTTTTACTTTTCTGCTCCCCTCCCTCCTCTACTCACCTTCCTCCTTTTTCTTTTGCTCGGACGCTCAGATCTGTAGCTTTTTTGGCTTCGATCTGTTTGTTTTTCCGGCCTATCTCTTTCCCTGGTTGCAGCACTTCTATTTTCCTTTTTTAGTTTAAAATAAAAAATAAACTCTTTGGTTGCAGTGATCCTTGGTGCATACCGCAGATTAACTCCAAATCTAGAAGTATAAGTTCTTCTGCGACGAGCTTGATAGGTACGCCTCTACGGCAGAGCCGGATGGCAAGTCCAAACCTCCTCCACACTTTGCTCTCTAGGCCACCCAAAGTCAAGTCCTTTTTAACCATTGCGTTTGAGTTGATTTTAGTCCATCCCACTTGGGATTTTCTCCATTCATTTGATCGTGTCTTAGGGGCCCGAGTGCATGGTAGAGTACTAAGGTGGCCCGCCACAAATTCTTGGTTGTCTTTGCTTGCTTTCTCGATAACCTTATGCAGATGCCAAATTTTCTAATTGAAGGCTCATTTCGGGCTGTTCATAGGTACCAAAGTATGAATGATGCTTTCCTTGCAGCCTAGCCGTAGGTCTCTTTTCTCGTCTCTTTGAAAGAACTCTAGGACCCTATAAAGTCATGTACTTTGTGGTGTTGGACTCCTCTGTAAGTTAAGTTATACCTGAGCCAGACCGCCTTTGCAAACTTGCATCTTAAGAGAATGTGTTCCACAGATTTGGCCCCTTCTAAATATCTTTGGCATGTCTCTTCAACATGGATTTTTCTTTGGTAAAGGCCTTCTATTGTAGGAAGCCCCCTCGCACAAGCCTGCCATAGGAATTGCCTAATCTTAAGGATAGTGAGGCAGCTCCATATGCTCTTCTAGGTACCACCATGGACTTCCTCCCATATATGGTTTTTTGAGCTAAAGTGTTTAGCCAACATCTTTTGGTTCTCTTCCTCCAAAATCAGATAGTAGGCTGATTTAACTGAAAATGCCTCATTCCTTGCTACAACCCAATAGATGGAGTCTTGTAAACCAAAAAGGCCCAAGTGAATTTTGAGTATTTCCTTCACATCTTCTTCGTGGAAATATGCCTCTAAAATCTGCTGGTTCCAAACTCTTGAATTCGGGCCAATCAGCTCTGATGCATAGACTAGGTTGCAGCTTGGGTATCTCAGAGATTTTGGCTTAAAACCTGGACTTGTGGGTATCGAAGGGCCACCCCAAATTTAGATCTTTGACACATTATTGACCTTCCAATAGATAGCTCTCTTTAGATAATCCCTACCCTCAATCAAGCTTCCCTAGGCCCATGAGGGATGTTGGCCCAACTTAGCTTCAAGGAAGTCAACCTAAGGGAATATATGTTTACAAAAAAAAAACCCTTAGGGAATATATATTCTTTATGACCTAGGCCCTATGCTTTCACTTACATATTACATACCATTTTTTCCCATTAATTGGTTCCTAATAAAATGAACCGTTTTGACAAACATTGACAATCAATTTTTCTATTTTTCGAGAACAAAAGAACAACTTGAATTATTCTACAAGAGCGATAATAAACATTTTCTTAGGGTTTACAAACCCCTCATAGGTTTCTAGAATATTTAAATGCACGACAATTTGGTTTCAATTTCGATTGAATTGGATTGGACTCTTGATTCGTTTTCAATTCAAAGAATTACCTTATGAAATCGAATCACAATCAAATATTGGAGTCCGGATTAGCTCATTGTGAAGCTTCTGATTAACACAATAGGGGTGGGGTCCACTGAAACTTTTATCTCTTATTTTTTTTCTTTCAATATTTTATAAGTGGGTTTCACTTCTGTGTGGTTCAAAAGCACCAGGAGGGAGCACATTGTTTCTTTGGAGGGAGGGGTGGTCTAAATCCTACGGACCCACCACATAAGATCACAATATGGCAAGAAAATGGAATTGTTGAATTAGTGCATAAGTGGAAAAAGAAATTAGATAGAGCATCTGTTCTGGTCCAAGGAAGGAGCGTCCAAGTAAACAAGAAATGGAGGGATCGGGAGGCGACTAGTCTCCCTTTCCTCTGCTGGCTTGGCTGTACAAGGAAGTTCGTTCGTTCGTTCTTCTTCCAAACCAGTGAAACCACCATTCCTTGCTTTGATCAATCTTTCATTCCCTGTTCTTCCCTTTTTCAAGATTCGTAATTGAATTCGAAAATGGCGGCTTTGATTTCCTGCATCTTCTCTTCCTCGACCTTGATGTCAATGGGGCTCTATCACCTCATCTGCACCACCCGAAACCACCTGAAATCCCCTCGAGACTACACCGCAAAACCCTACCACCCATTTCCTCCGGCGTCTTCTTCACGTCTCCGCCACATTCAGCTATACCTGCTCATCATCTACCTCTTGTTCGCCTTTGGTCACCAGCTTCTCACTTCTTTCGACTCCGACCCACTCATCAAAGGTCACACCCCAGTTCATCGCTTCTCTTCCTTGCAATCCGCCGCCGTGATTTTCCTCTTCTTAATCCTTTTCGTCTCGCTCCTCATTTCTTCCACCACATCCCTCCTTCCCATCCCTTCTGACCTTTTCTTCGCTTTAGCCTCCGTTGTCTTCTTTCTTCACTACTATGTCTCCTCCTCCGCCGCCTCTGTGCAGATCTCCGATCTCCAGGCCAAATGCGATTCCATCTCTTCTTGGATTTCTGCCGGTGCCGCCCTTCTTTGCCTCTTTCTCGCTTGCCAGCCTAGATTGTTCATTGCCGATGTGGGTCTTGGAGCTTCGGTTTTTCTTCAGGGGCTCTGGGCTTTGCAGACTGGATTATCGCTTTACGTCGAGGCTTTCATCCCCGAAGGTTGTCATCGGCTCTTGGATGTTGTCAATGGAGTCGAGGGTTCCACTAAATGTGATTTGGAGGAGTCTAGACTTAGGGCGGTTGCTATTCTGGATCTTGCATTCGTGTTTCAGGTCACTGTTGTTCTCGTCGCTGTCCTTGTTATATATGCAGTCATAGCTAAGAGTGTTGGTTTGAAAAGGCTTGGCTCCTATGAGGCATTGCCCGCTATGTCATCCGGAGCCGGAGATTCCAATCACAATCACGTTCAGATGAAGTCTTTGTCTGGAATGCAGGCCTGATATTCTCATCTCAGGTACGTCTTCTTTTTGGGTGGAGAAGTCGTTTATGTTGTCCCTTCTCGTGCTTTGTTGTGGCTGATCTGTTCAAGTTTTCATGACTTGCTTTTCCTTCTAATTATAATGTGCAATCATGGTAAATTGGTTAGTGCGTTCAACTATACGTTGTGGTTGATGGTCAATTTGATATTTTTTGTGGAGGTTTAATTGTTAGTTTCGCTTAGTAGATCCAAGTTAATTTTGTTTTTCTTTCTGTATATTACTCAGGAGCTGGCTCTTAAATATACAGATGTGTTTATGTAGTCATTTATGTATGCATTCATTAATTATTTCCTGCATCCGTTAGCAATGTTGATTTAACCACTTCACTTCTAGTTTGCATTCTGGGTTGTGTTCTTGGATTTCTATGTTGGGATAAGTTTTGCGGTCTTCTGATTTAATGGCATGTTTTCTTGATGTAAGCCAAGGAGGGGAGTTGTTGTTATTGTTGTGGATGATTATCAGCAATTTCTTGGGTTTTAATGGCCTGCGGTGAAGGGGAAGCTGGGTTTTATGTTTTTCGGCAATTGGGGAATTAGGGTTTAGTATTGCGGTTAGGGTTTGGGATATCAGAATGGGCCTAGAGTTGAAGCGGTTGAGGACAAACTGCTGTCCAACGTTTTTTCTGCTTGAATCTTGCTTTTCTTTCAATCCTGGATTGTCTTGAATTCTTCACGTAGCTTTAGGGTCAATTCTAGGGTTTATAACTGTGGGGAAGGCTAATGGTGGCAACTGAAGGTTATTTGGGTGAGCTAGATGTAAGTCCTACTGTGGTTTAGGGTTTAGACTAGGTAGGCAGCAAGGCTTTAGGGTTTTTTCAGATTTATTAACTTCCAGAATTCTGCCGCAGGCAAGAGAGAATAGAGGGAGGGCTGGGAAGGTCTTAGGTTCTGGGGAATGGTATTTGATGTTTCTTGAAGGAGAAGGGAATGTGAGGTGCTGCTGCAGTTGGTGATCAAGAATCAATCAAGAATCATTGAATAATAGAGCTCTCAAGATGTTGCAGGGTTCCCCTCAATGGAGCCCTACTTGATACCTCCTTGGCTAGAAATTCTCAGCAATATTATTCATAAAAAACTGATCTGTTACATCACTAGGCCTTGAATTTTTAGCCAATCAAATAGGACTCCCAAGTAGAACTTGATTCTATGGAGTTCTACTTCTAGAAAGATCTAAGACTCAATCTTGGACTCAAACTCCTAATTGTAAATTACAATCAAAATGAAAGACTAGTAATAATTCAGTTAGGACTCTTCTAATTAGAAAGAACCCAACTAGATAAACTAAAAGAAATTAAATTAAAGAAAAGGACCAAGATTGCCATAATGGTTGTGCAAGAGCCTGGCGGCGGCTATGACTTCTTGGCGGTTTTTTTTTTTTTTGGGGGGGGGGGGGGGTTTGGAGTTTACCTCATTTCTGTTCCACAAGCAAGTGATCTACCTGTCTGGTAATTATTGTACAAAATTGTTGCAGGATGTGGTTACTTTTATGTCCTAGCAAAGTGTGATATAGTTTGATATTTCCCAGACCAGAATTCAGCTGCCATCTGAGAAACTCTGGCATTTGCAGTCTTATAATTTTAAGGGTTCTATTCCACAAGCAAGTGATCTTCCTGTGTGATAATTAGCAGACAAAATTATTGGAGGATTTGGTCACTGGTTCAGTAGAGTGTCCTGGCAAAATGTTATATAGTTTGATATTTTTTAGACCAGAATCCTGCTTCTATCTTAGAACCTTTGGCATCTTTATTTGATATTTTCTGTTAGAGTCACAGATAGCTGTCCGAAATGGTTTGCCTTCTTGCCTATAGACAATTGCTAGGAAGCTATCTCAAGGCAACTACTGAATTTCTGGTAATTCAGTTAGTTAGGCATTTGGAACCCTCATCAAGTGTCATCATCTTGACTTGATGGTGTTAGGATCCCCATGTTTGCACCCAGAGATTATGCTTCTGAGGACTCAGAGTTTCAGAAAAAATTGTAAGTACCATGAAGTAATCCACTTAATACTGAATGTGAACTATTTCACTGTTGCCTGGATTGTCCACAGTATGTCACCGGGTAATCTGCCTCAAAAAGTGAGCTGCTGGGTTCTGTAGGTTGATAAAGGTCATCAGAATTGTCCTTCACATCTCACTTCATCCCTATCAGGAACTTCTATAGATCTGCCACATGATTGATGTTATAAGCATTACGTAGGTGTATTTAGAAGGTTGGAATTACTCTTATGTTGTCTTGGATGCCTCTATATTCTGGAGTAAATAAATAAATAAATACCCAGAAATTGAAATTATTGATTGGAACAATGTTGTTCTTTGTTGGGTGGTGCTTTCTTCCACTCTTTTGAAGTAAACTAAAATACATATTTGTGTGCTGATATAATTATGCTTTTAGTAGGGTCTTTTGTTATTCCCAGGTTGACGCTAAGAAGGGAAAAGGGGTTGGGGGGGAAGGAGAAAGTGGGTGAATCGGTGTATTTTAAGACTCTCTTCAATGTGGCAATGCTTCTTTAATCTTAAGTCAAGATTGGCCGTGACAATCTCGTAATTTCCAACCTTACATAGACACATCCAACCAAACACCACAATTTGCTTGGGTCTACCAGACAGTGTTCCAACACTCTGTAATTGAAACACCAATATATGCTTTGTAATAAACTAGAGACCATGGTTATTAAAGCAGCCAAAGCGATTGGGGCTCCGTCTTGGCGACTAGGCGACTAAGCGGAGCTTAGGCGGCAATAAAGCGACCAAAGCGGTTTAGTCAATATTTAAATATAACTAATTTTAAACTACTTTTTATAATAAACTAAAGTACTAAACAAACATTTAACAATCACATTCATAAAAATATAAATAAAAAAAAAAATTCTAGAATCACAATTATGAAAAATTATCCAAAAAAATAACAAAAACATAACTTTATTATTCATATATAGTTTAGTGAAATTATCCACCATCTAATCACTCGCAAGTTGCAAATCCGAAATGAATAACAATATTATTCATATATAGTTTAGTGAAATTATTTTTAACATGAGTTCATGACTTTCTTGTAAAATATACATGAATAATATTCGAATTGGAATCAGAATTGATGTATCAATTTTCCCCTTTTTTTAACCAAACAGTGCTGACATGATAAATTAATAGATCTCATTATTCCAATTTCCAAGTCATTATTTATTTAATGATCCATTGATTATCAATGTTGAATATGACTCATGCTTCACATTTTGTTGCCAACAAGTACTTTGGGCCTTGGAGTTCATTTGCAAATTGGGTCTCGAATCCGAAATGGCATGCATATTTAAATTTATATACGGCATTGTAGAATAAATGATGATTAAAAAAAAAAGAAAAAATAATATGTACAAATTACAAAATGTAAAAAAAGCGGCTGCTTTAGCATCTAGGCGGCAATATGGCGCAAAAGGTGGCAAAGCTATGCCTAAGCAAAAAAGCGGCAAGAAATCAGATCGTTTGTTTGGCGGTTGCATTTTAAGCGGTCAACAAACCGCTTTGGCGCCTAGGCGGACGCTTTAATAACCATGCGAGAAACATAAGGCACCAAATTTACATGGTTCATTCAGATTGCCTTATCCAGAGTAATACCCCAGCCAGGGTTTTGTATATTACTTAATACGCTGTTCAATGTTTTGACTGCAAATAGTCCGGGAATTCCAATCCCTGCTTCAATTTGAGATGCAACAAGGGCAACAACCCCAACCCCCTTTGTCAGCCCCTACTTGCTAGGTTACAATATAAAAGTAGAAAATTCAGGTTCCCCAACTTAAATTGATGCTCTAGGGTTTTCACCACTGAACACAACCTTGAAAAATAAAACTAAGAACTTGTGAATATGGGTTACCCTCAATCTGTGTAATTCTGCAGATTATTGTCAGTGCTCTGTCTTATTTCTCTCACAAGAATTCTGTTGCTTGGTTATTCTTTCCCAGCCATATTCAATGCATGGTAGTAGAGGACCCAGCAGATAATGCTCTACCTCATGACTTCCTTTTTTTTTCAATAGTTAGAATCTTCGTATTCTGCTGAAGGATACCCTTTTGTAATTGCAGCCGCATTTCTTCTTAACAGTTCGCAAGTGTCCCACTTAGAGTCTTCATTTGAATTTGATTCCTAGCATTAGCCATTCAGTTTATACTTGAGCAGATTTAAGGATACATTAATCCATAATATTCACGTTTCCATCTTCCAGTTGAATTGGTGACGTGAACACGAAATAGAGGCCCATCAAGAGCCACAAGGAGGCCTAGCACTTCCAGACCCATGCGCACCCCTCTAGGGGTATTTTTGTCCTTCTATGATTTTTCTTTTTCTTATTTGGTTATTCATTCCAGTTGGGATTCTAATCTGATTTAAGAGCCCCAATTAAGTTATCTTAAAGTCGTGTAAAGGCTATAAATTCTCAAGCCTACCACAGAGTTTTTCAGTTTTGAATGAATAAAGATATTGAGATTTTACAGCCAGGGAGGTATTGGCATGGTTCCTTTGAGGGGGACCCTGTGGTTGTCTAGTGTGCCATTCTTCATTAAATTCTGCAGTTTCCTCGTTCAATCCCAGCAGTTTCAGCATCGATCCCAGCAAGCAAAAGCAACATCCAGCCTGTTAAATTCATCTCAGAGCTTTCCCCAGGCAATTCCAGCCTCCCCAACCCATTGCAACTCTTCTAAACCCTGCTCTGTTCTGCGCAAGGCAGAATACCCCACCCCAGGCCATTGCATTCCTCATGGTCATAGATCCCTCCCTCTCCTGTAGAGGTCTCTAGCCTCTGCCCCACCCTCCTGCCACTTCCCTAGACAATTCCCTACATCCCCAGCCCCTTCAACTGCCCCCTCCCTCTCTCTCTCTCTCTCTCTCTCTCTCTCTCTCTCTCTCTCTCTCTCTTTTTTGGCGATAAACCAGAAACCCAGAAAAATTCAGAAAAGAAAAATAGAAAGAGAAGAAAAGAAGGGGAAAAATAGAAAAGAAAAGAAGGAAAAAAAAAAAAAAAAGAAAAGAAAAGAAGAGAGAAAGATTGGGAAATTTCTCAAAGATCCTCCCGAATTCGACCCAAACCTATAACTCTTCATCCCATTCTAGCTTTGATACATACCAATACCTTTCCAGACCCCCTTAGACCAACAAAATTTCACCCAATTGGGCAACCCCATGACCTATTGAAACTACCAAAACCAACCCCAAAACCCTAGGTTCGACCCAAACTGAAGAGATCTGAAGGCCCATTCTCCTTGGTTCACATCAATTGGTCTCAGCTATAGTACTCCTTTTGCTGCCCCACTTTCTATTGAATCTCAAGTTGCTTGAGAATCCACTTAATAATAGGATCTTAGTTAATGTATAAAACCATATTTAAACCACTTTTTAATGTCAATCTGTTTTTAGGAATCTACTTAGCAATTGGAATCCTAGTTCACATATAGAACCATATTTAAGTAAAAAGGTCATCACTAGTTAAACTCCTTTGTTCCAAGTTTTTGTCCATCTTGTTAACTCCTCCTTGGACCATTAACCGTCGTCAACCTAACTCAATCTGAACCATTCTATTGAACCATTTGAGCCCTTCTATTGAACTGCCCAACCACCTCACTCAAGTTGCCAACAATGACAACCCACGATTAATTTGCCCAACAATCTAGCCCTTCAAAATTGTGCCTATTCACCGTACAAATTCACTTTCTATTGCACTTCTCTCCATGGTAGGAGATCTCAATCTCAAGGGCAATCTTGAACTCCAAAAAATGAGATCTTGCGAGATCTTGGTCAAGATATTGTAATTTTTGGGAGCTCAACTCGAGTGAACTCGAGGGCCCGTCTTGGGGGGGGGGGTTGTAAGGGTCAGGTTGGGTTGAAACTTGGTATATAACTTATTTAGACAACACTAGTGGCCTCAGATTTGTGAGAAAACAGCTCAACCTTTAGTTTGAAACTAAAATGCTATAGGAATGAACATGCAATATTATAAAACATGAAATATAGAACCGTTAATTGATAAAAATGAAAGCCACGTGATAATCTACAGCAAATAACTTAAATTGTTTAGAATTTCATCCATATGAGTACAATACAACATCATCATTCTCGACTCTCAATAATACAGTAGTACAAGTATCATAAGTTACATAACTTCATAACAAAATAAGGTGAAATGAAATCAATCAATGCATAAATCCACCAGCACCGTGACCACTTCCTACAAGTCTTCTACTAGCAGCTTTACAGTGTTCAACCAACTCGAGAACACCTTGCTTGAAGAACACCTTCAAATGACCTTGATTGATGTTGTTGTTTTGTTGATGTAGATGTGCTAAACAGTACTTAGAGTGTTGTAGGCGAAGATCCAACAAGATTCAGGCAAAAAAATCTGGCCAGAATGGGTCTTGCAGGCTGTTGTTGAGAGAAGAACCGAGAGGTGGTTTTGAACCAAGATCTCAATTGAGTTGGTGAATTATTATGGTATTGCCTTTGGTCTGGTCTCGAGGCCCTAGAAAAGTGAGATCTTGGCGAGTTGGGGTCTCGTGAGATCTCCTACCCTTTGACAAGAAGTACAAAGGGTGGTGATGCTTCAGAAGCTCCCCTCATAGATTCATTTGTAAGAGTGCCCACCACATCTTCGTATCCTACAAAATGAAACCTATATCTATGCATAACAACTCCCCCTGCATACGCAATACCATCTACTGTGGTCAAAGAGCAACAACTCCAAGTTCATCTCTTGGTGTATCAAAGTTGTCTTTAGCACTCCTTGAAAGAAAGTATAAATTTCCTAGTGTCCTAGAACCATGAGCCACAATCCTTCCATTCTTGGTCCTTTTGAAGACACAACTTTCTTTTTTAAATATAAACTCATTTCCCGGCTTTCTTTTTTGATCGACACTAAGAAAGTTATGTTTCAGCCCATTCACATATAACACATTGTTAGATTTGACTTTTCCTTGGTTCAAGTTAATAATCCCCCTAACTTCATTTTTGGCTCCACCGTTATTCCCAAGTTTAACTGAACCACCGTCAGGCTTGTCAAGGTTACAGAATCTACTCTTATCACCTGTTGTGTGAGTAGAAAGTGTGCTATCAAGAATCCAAGGGTATGGTTTTCTATTTACTTTGAAAGCTGTTTGAACAATCAGTGAACTATTGCTGTTTCTTTCCTTTCTTTTTCTCAACCCAAACTGCTTTTTCAGTGAGAGTGTTATGTTTTCTTGCATCCTCTTTCATAAACATATTCTCCTGCTTGTCTAGGTTTCTTCTAGAGTCTCTGTGAGGGATGAATGATCTTGCAATTTTTAGCTATGTGGCTCAATTTGTAGTATTTGTAACACCCGACTATCTCCTTTTCAAGTGGTGTAAATCTTTTTCTACTTGTGACAACTGTAGGCTTGACAATTCTTCTGCAATCTTTTACTTTATGTCCACACGTGTTGCACCCATAACTATATTCATAAAGCTCTGCCTTTGCGAAGTATTCTTTGTGTAGCCTCTTGACCTTTTATGACTAACTGTGGTAAAACCATATTTGTCAACCATTTTCCTAGAATAGTGTTCCACTTGTAAGTCTTTTTCCTTGTCACCAACAAGCCTCATGGAATATATTTTTCTCGTGTCTCAAAACTGCTATCTGAGGAACTTCGCTTCTCATAGCCAAGGCCAGATTTGTTGTTACGGGGTCTTTGGTAACTGAAAATTTCATAGTATCTTCCTCAGAAGTTTGATGTTTGCTTCAGCTGTTTGAGTACATATTTCTCTGCCTTTTCTACTCAAAACAGTAACCCCTAAGGATGTGATTGTTTGCTGGGGATGTGATTGCAAATGTAACTTCTTGGTTTTTGATAAGAATCCAGTGTTTGAGAGAGTTGTGAGTGTGTGATAGTTTGAAGTGTTGGGTTTGTAATTTGTTGAATTTTTTACGCGTGGGTCCTCTTAGTAGAGCATAAACTAATGTTGGATCCCCTTAATGCCGTTAAGTTTTTTCAAAATTCAAACCTAGAGGGACCAAAATACCCCTCAAATTATTTAATGACCAAACTAACCCTTTCCACATATCTTATTTCCACATATCTTATTTTCATTTTATGCCAACTATCCTAATACCTCACCAAAATAACCCCCCTTTCGTCTCTTTACTTTCTCTCTCTTCTTCAGAGGGTCAAACAGTGAGGGCTACTTGTATGATAGTATCTAGTGAGAAAGATTGATTTTCTCCTCAAAATAGAAGCTAAGACCTAGGCGATGACCAGCAGAAATAAGCAAATGAGTTTGATGAATCTTAGAGAGAGAGAGAACCCTAAATTGCCATTAAACAACTCTTCAAATACACGTTCCTGAAGTATAATATTTTATTTTTAGACATCAACCGTACATGGGTTCTTCTCTTGTGGTCTCCTACAATGGTATTTTCTTTCTGCTTCATATGTTCCTCTCTCATGTATAATTGTATATGCATTTTTTCCCCTTCGTTTTTCTGCAAACTGAAGGCTTCTTCATGCTGCTTTTATTTTTTGACAAAAAAGAAGTGTTGCTTTTATTGAATGTTCCAATTGATTTCTGTTGCTGCATTAAGATCAAAAGAAGAGAGAGAAATTAATTAGATTATCTGAACCTGGGTCAGGGACATACATAACTGAGACCAGAGAAATCAGACTCCTGGGTCTGTTAAGTGATTTGGATCTGGAGGTCAGCTTAATGGCATTATGCTTCTGTAATTGTTTCCTGGAAATTTTTTCCCACTTATATGTTAATAATTTTCTTGGATACGGACTGAATTTAGCAATGCGTGCAGCATCTTTTGGTGGAAGGAAAGCAAAATTTAGTTTTCAGTCTCTATCATGGCTGTTGGATTTTGGGTGGTGTTGTATTGCCTTGGATGTTTTGGTTGAAGAATTATTTTTGCCGTGACCGTGTGAATGGATTTTGGTGTCTTTTGGGTTTTGGTTAGGTATTAGGATAGTTGGCATAAGAATGAAAACAAGATATGTAGACTATTTTGGTCATTAAACAACTTGAGGGGTATTTTGGTTCCTCTAGGTTTGAAATTTTAAAAAAATTTAATGGTGAGAAATGCTGTTAGTTGCTCTGGGACTCTCACGTAATTTATTGCTCTAAGGGGACCCAACATTAGTTTGTGCACTACTAAGAGGACGCATGTGTAAAAACTCTAATTATTTAGGGGTTGAGAGTGTGAGTTGGAAGAGCATGTGACTTCTAGAAGCCTAAAGATTTAGGATCTGAAACACATTGGTTAAAGCCAGAATTGCAAAGATTGTGATATGACCAGAATTGAAGAAATATAAAAGAAACAGCAGTTCAAGATCTGATAAATGTAATAATGTTGTAAGCAGTTAAAAACTTGCTGAGCTTGCTAGAGAAGATATGAACTCAGCTTCCCACTGAAAACTTGCTGGAACCCCAGAATTTGATCCTTAATAAGGGTTACTGCTGAATTTTACAATAGCTTGCTAAAAATCACACAAAGTAACCACATTACCCATCTTTAAAAATAAAATCACATTAAGCTCTACGGATTTCTCATTAATACATATAGAAACTAAAGTGTATTTTGAGAAAAAAAGTGTACTTGAAATAGGAATT
This sequence comes from Hakea prostrata, assembly GCF_041222555.1. Taxonomy (NCBI): domain Eukaryota; kingdom Viridiplantae; phylum Streptophyta; class Magnoliopsida; order Proteales; family Proteaceae; genus Hakea; species Hakea prostrata. The sequence continues at coordinate 67,828,106 of NC_142606.1, read as the reverse complement.
GATGTCCATTGCAACTAAAACACCTTCCAATGTAGGAATGGGAGTACTATCCATGGATCATTCAATCATTAATAACTAAGAAAATAAAGCTTTGAAACTAAAGTAATAAAGTAATTCCCATATTTTGTAACTCTTGACTATAATTTTAAAGCTATTTAAGTATCCTTGATGCAGAAGTGCTGCCTTGGGTCTACCCAGACCTACCTGGGATTCCAGACCTAGATGAATAAGGTTCAGTTTGAGTCATAGTGCTAAATATTAGGGATTTACTTTATTTCGGTGATAATGTGTTATTCTTTTAATTCTAAAAAGTTGGATACATTTGCAAGAGTGAGAGCTAGAGTTGGTTAGAACTTAGTACTTCCGTAGGATGCTTAGGAGATTATTTCCTTGTAAAAGTTCTCTCTTAGTTTATTAAGTTTCCTTTGGTAGTTGGATTTTCTATTTTCAAATAGGTTGTATTAGGGTGAAAATTTCAGATTGGAATATGGATTGAGTTTATGGTTTTGAGAGCCTGTGTGGCTGTGTGCGACTGTGCGTGCGCACTCTTCTTCTTCCCCCCCCCCCCTCCCAATCATTCTTAGGTCTGTGTTTGTCCTACAAAGGAAACCCATGGGACAAAAGACAACTCCTATATAACACAACCAGAGGCTTATTCCCTTGAAAAGAAAAACCACTACATATGCATAATATTTTTCCATGCTTAACGTGGAGACTCTTTAACTTATTGGCCAGAGAGGGTCAAAAGCTGGTTTGAAGTCTCCAGTCCCTCCTAAGATGGTATTGGATCAATCAGTCAATCTAACTTTGTTTTGCTTTCATAAATTTGGAAAACTAATTTTCTTGCAACAAGTTTGCCTTTAATGATACTCATAGTCCTAAATCTTTGTTGTTGGTGAATAGCGCTTGTGTCTGGAGTTGGAGAAATTTGCATGCTTCTGGACACCCTGCCTCACAAGATCCAGACAGGAAGGCACTTTTATGACACCTCCTGCTAATGGATTCTTCAAGATGATGCAAAGGAGGCAGTTTTGCCTAGATTTGACAGTATGTGATACACTTGTTTGTGACTGTTATGGTGTCCTCAGTCAGAGCTTAGGGGTGGAGAACGATATGAAGGCACCCAACCCTTTGCTGGTATGTGCTACTGTTTGTACAAAGCTTTCTCCTCTTTTAGTCATTGGGGTGTACCAAATTTGTGATTGAAACAGACTCTAATCTGAATAGCCTTGTCCTTAGTGTGCAGCCCCTGTTGTGGGAAATTTTGCAACTTTTTAGAGGAAATTTAGCATTTTATGCACTCTCTTAATCTTGTGTTGCCTCTCGGAAGACTCTTAACTACTTATCTCTATAACCTTTCAAAGCTAAATTGCTCCCAAGGCAAACACCTTTCCATGGTAGTTTTTTCTTCTTACCAAGTGTATCAAGTTGTAAAGAAAAGTTCTCCTTCCGTACTCCGAAGTTGTGATTTAGAATCTTGTTAGTCAATTTTAAGCACGGAAGAGGAGTCCCCAGTTGTTTGAAAAGTGGTTTTCCTCCTGCATTGCTATTGCTAGATGCCGTTGTGGCACATCGCCTATGTATTGCTGCTGCTTAAAACTGATGCATAGGCTGTTCATTCCATCTGCTTTTCCGAGTTATTTTCAGTGGAAACTATCTTTGCCTTGTGCCTTAAGTCTCTGAGTAGTCAATTCTGTCTAAGAAGCTCGGATCTTTTGAAGAACAGATGATGGGAACATGGTCTAAATGTTCATTTTTGGGTCTGAGTTAAAACTATTTCGCCTCTCCTGGGAGCTGGGATCAAATCAATCCTCCATCAGAAGTCCTTTTGGCAGCCTGAATCATACCAAAAATGGAAAGGCCAAGAAAAATGCGGATGGGTGAATGAGTTCTATCATTTTCGAAACTAACACAGTACCTCAAAAGACCAAAAAAGAAAAAACAGCTAGCCATTATCATGTTTCCGAGGGAGGGACTGTCAAGACCCGAATTTGTGAGAGAGATTGACATTGATGGAGCATTGAAATGTTAGGGGCGTGCTATCTAAAAATTGTTTATTAAACTTATTCTTATTTTGTAATCGTTCAAGAAATGCTTATGGAACATAAAAAAAATTCAGACTTTTTTAAAGCATACAAATATAAAAAAATAAAAAAAAGTTTTCACAAAGAAATATTGTAATAGAATTGTTATCAAACACACTAGTAATCAAAAAAAAAATACAATTGTTTTTCTTCTTCTTTCAAATAAAGGACCTGTCCATAATTTATATAACTTAATTTAGAGGTGTCTTATAAAAAAGTGATTGTCAAGGCTATTGCTAGGTTGGACACAGTGAAGTTTCTGGTCAAAGCCCATATGTCTCCATCTTCATGCAAGATCCATGCGAGCGGTTGGTATTCTTTTTTATTTGGGTAATTTCACTTGGACCCCCTGAGGTTTGACTCAGGTCAAATTTAGTCCAAAAAAGTCATACTTTGCATATGCCTCCCCTCAAAAAGGTCAATTAAGGACGGATAATTACTTTTGTGACTTAAATATCCTTACATCATTTAACCGTTAAGATTCCGCCACACATGCAACAAAAACCAATGGCTGTGAATGAACATGTGGGGTTTAAGTGCAAATATTAATATTTTAATTTATATCATGAGATGTTCTAATTTTTCAAATTTACGATTTCAAACCCAAGTCGTCCTTTCGTTCTCTTTGTCTCTTTCTTCTGTTTTACTGTTTTTAATCTCTCTGCAAAACCCTTATTCTTTTTCTTGTTTCATATTGAATCTTTTGGTTGTTCAGATCTGAGATTTTCTGTCAAAAGAAAAAAATTTGAGATTTCTCGGGCTTTCAGATGCGCCACCTTCGAGCTATTTGTAGTGAATCCTAGGATCTTGTCCCGCTTCCTGATTTCCCAAAATTTCTCCTCCATGGCTTTATTTCTTAGATTCCACCTGTTCCTTCTTCTTGAGTTTGAAAAGTAAATTTGAAAAAAATTAGAAGATCTCATGACGTATTTTCCAATCTAGAACCCATAATCTGATAGCTTGCTGTGAATTTAGAATTCTGAATTCTAGAACTCGATCTCCTTTGCTTTCTTGAAAATCAACTTGTGAACCACTCACCAGATAAAAGAGAGGCAGAGAAAGGGAGACAAGGAAACTGAAATGGGAGGAGTGGTATCTCATTTTCTTCAATTTCTCAGTGTTGAATCTGTCACGACAAAGAAGTTGGGAGCATTTGTATATGCATTTTCTGTGTGCAAATTGAAAGTAATCAAACCAAACAAACGGTCATGAATTTGAAGAAGAAACAAGAAGCCTTAAAATGAGATAAGAACAAATTCTCCACCTTTACGGTTTCAGAACAAGAAGGAAGCGGGACAAGATCCTACGATTCACTGCAAATAACTTGAAGGTTGCGCATCTGAAAGCCGAGAAATCTCAAATTTTTTTTTCTTTTGACAGAAAATCTTAGATCTGAAAAACCAAAAGATTCAAAATGAAACAGGAAAAAGAATAAGGGTTTTGCAGAGAGACATTAAAAACAGTAAAACAAAAGAAAGAGACAGAGAGAACGAAAGGTTGACTCTGGGTTTGAAATCGTAAATTTGAAAAATTAGAACATCTCATGATGTAAATTAAAATATTAACATTTGCACTTTAACCCCACATGTTCATTCACAGCCATTGATTTTTGTTGCATGTGTGGCGCAATCTTAACGGTTAAATGATGTAAGGGTATTTAAGTCACAAAAGTGGTTATCCGTCCATAACTGACCTTTTTGAATACCACAGGGGAGGCATATGCAAAGTATGGCTTTTTTTGGACTAAATTTGACCTAAGACAAACCTCAGGGGGTCCAAGTGAAAATTACCCATTTTATTTTAATATGTGTCATTTCTTTGGTATAAATCCTTATTATAAATTCTGTCTTTGGGAATGTCAAAGGACAAATAAGAGTAATATTCATAGGATATAGGTGTACACCATTGAATGTTACATAGAATGTGTGTAAATACAAGAATAGGTATTGTGTTGATTTAAGATTGTAAGCTTTGAAGAGTGACCAATCTAGGCCGTGTATTCTAGCAAATTTTTAGAACACATATATCATTCATTTCCCCTTTCTCAATCTTACTGTTTCCGCTCTAAATAACCATATCAAGTAAGCCATTGAAAATCCCATAAGAAATTTGAACGGGGTTTCAAGACTTTTATTTTCAATTATCTTAATCAGTTATAGTTCAAACTTATCTTTGATTGGTGGGGGGGGGGAAGAATGGGATCTTTCTCAAAACACCTACGAGTTGTTCATTTCAATGCTCAGGAATCATTCAAGCCACAACAATGAAACCTCCAGTAGCAAGAGCTTCTTTTGTACGTTGGATTCCCAACGATGCATGCGATGTATAATGCATCTCTCACCAATTTAGAAAATTTATCTGATTTGAGGTTATTTATCAAAATTAGTTGCCAAGAGGAGAACTTCTTTTGACCTGCAACCTTTTCTTCTTTCTATTGTTAATGAGATGAAAGTTGATGCTTCCAAAAGAACCCAGTTTGGAATAGTTTTTCGCTTTAATTGTTTAGCACATTTGTTGCTTGATACACGCAAATGACAAAATGGAATCCAATCAGTTGTATCTTTTTTAATTTTATGTTTTTCCTTTTGGAGAGTAAAACTCCTTTTATTTCCTTAGAATTCAAAGTCCAATATTATTTTCTCTAATTACTAAAACTTGTTAGGAGCGTGCTCTCTATAAATTGTTTATTAAACTTATTCTTATTTCGTAATTATTCAAGAAATGCTTATGGAACATGTATATCATACACTAAAAAAAACCAAAATTTTTTAAAGCATACAAACATTAAAAAATAAAAAAATAAAGAAGGTTTCCGCAAAGAAATATTGTAGTAGAATTGTTTTCAAACACACTCTGGTAATCACCACCCAAAAAAAGAAAAAAAAAGAAAAAAAAAATTTGTTTTTTTTAACAAATAAAGGACCTGTCCATAATTTTTACAACCTAAATTAGTATTGTCTTAGAAAAAGTGATTGTCAAAGCCATCGTCAGGCTGGGTTAGCAAAGCTGCCAGTCAAGCCCTTGAACCAAGACTTGTTAATACAATCTAATCTTATCTGCCTTCTTGTTTGTCCCAAATTTTGCATCTTGAATCCTCACAATGTTGGGGACATTTGACAATGATGGATAAAATTTACCACAATGATGGTTGGCAAATAACAACGGGAAGGCTGACTTGAAATAAAATCACATTGTGTGATAAGGAGAAGCGTTCTTAGTATTGTATGGTCATGTTCTAATTATTGGTCAAATCGGCAACATGGCACAGATTTGCTCTTCGATATCCCAAGAAAACTATTTGCTTTTCTATTCTTTTATCCACCGTCATACGTTAAGAATCAAGGAAACACAATGGGCGGCCACGTTTACCTACACCTAGACATTTCCAAACATGAATTTACCACCATGCCATCTGTTACCCAAAAATGGAAAATGAGTGTTGAGTTTCATTCTCTAATTCTCTATTTTAATATATAGCCAAGAAAATTCTATGCAGAAGGAGGAATGAGTTTGCAATAAGGGGCAATGTTAATATTTATTTCGTACAGGCACCCAAACTAAGAGATAGACAACAACTCAACTGCCTTACAATTATATGTTAGCACATTGATAACGATAGACTTTCAAACTTCTCTACCACTAATGTGGAATTGCAAGATCTAGAAATGTTTATTGATCTTCTTCGCCTCTAATCACTTTCACTTCACCTCACCCTGAAAACGTAACAAAAACCGAATGTTAGTCCTAAAAGAATCACTAAACCATTATGAAATTCTCATATCTAAGGGTTTGAGATTCACGGTAGGATTAGAAAGGATATGAAAATTCACGGGGTTATCTAGATGATGAAAATATACTTGGAGCAGTCAATGGAAGGGCTGATCTTGTAGGGAAGGTGGACACCACATTTGCTGGGAAGTGCTGCAGCATTGCCTCCCTTGATGCCGGGAGTGGCTCTGTAGGCATTCTTGAGACAACGACAAGTTGTTCGACGGTCAGGAGTGGTTTTTGTAGCGGAGTTGAGTGCCCTCACGGAATCGCAACAAGCCCAAGACACCTTTCCTCCATTGCGCAAAAAGGTGAGGCAAGAAGCCAATCGAGAGACCACTTGCCCACATGTGAGGGCATCTGTAGCATGTGGTGCTGCCACAACCATGCAAACCAAAACAAGGCACACAACCTTCAGGACACTAGAATTGCCCATAGTTACACGTACTTGCAAGCTCCTTGATGCTCACTTGTCTCTTTCTTTTCTCCTAGTGGTTTGCTAGATCAATGCAATGACATACTCCTCTCTACGTGTTTATTTATAAGAGCAAGGCATAAAATACTTCTTAGGTGGTTCTGGTCTCCTTGTTTGGCTTGGAAGATTGATGGTGGTTGCGATTTGAATGCTTTTCGATGTGTTTGTTGTTTTGCTTGTGTGGATTCTCTCTAAAATGGAAAGCGTAAATGTTTTTTCTAATTAACTTTTTTTTTGGTTGGTTTTGAATTAGAATTCTAATTTGAATGAACAAACTGGCAGGTTAACGGGACCATTTTGAGATGCATAGATCACCTACTCAATCGATTTGAGTTTTGTTTTGTTTTAGTTTTTGGAACCAACTAGTATTTACATATCTGTAAACTTCAATCATTTAGTGATGATCATCCATGTGGTTCTTGCACCCATTACATGAAGCATTGACAGACGATAATAGCAATGTATAACACCTAAGTTACGTTTCCTTGATTCTTAACATATAACGGTGGATAAAAGAATAAAAAAACAAATAATTTCCAGGGATATGGAAGAGCAAATATGTGCCATGTTTCCGATTTGGCCATCAGAATATTAACATACAATACTAAGAACGGTTCCCCATGTCACACCAAGTGATTTTATTTCAAATCTCCATTACCCGTTGTTTATTTGCAAACCATCATTGTGGTAAATTTTCTACATCCATTTTAGCATTTTTAAAGTACGGGCTATAATATGCATAAGCATGCCAAACATATAGGCAAAAAAAAAAAAAAAAAAAAAAAAATCTGTCTCATACCCAATGTTTTGTCAAATGTCCTTGACATTGTGAAGATGATTCAATATGCAAAATTTGGGACAAACAAGAAGGCAAATAAGATTAGATTGTATTACCAAGTCTCGGTTCAAGGGCTTGACTGGCAACTTCGCTGAGCCCAGCCTGGCGATGGCCTTGACAATCACTTTTTCTAAGACACTACTAAATTAGGTAGTATAAATTATGGAAAGGTCCTTTATTTTTAAATAAAAAATAATTGTGTTTTTCTTTTTTTGGTGGGGATTACTAGAGTGTGTTTGAAAACAATTCTACTACGATATTTCTTTGCAAAAACATTTTTTATTTTTTTATGTTTTTATGCTTTAAAATAGTTTTGGATTTTATTTTTAATGTATGATATACACGTTCCATAAGCACTTCTTGAACAATTACGAACTAAGAATAAGTTTATTAAATAATTTATGGAAAGCATGCTCATAACAAGTATTAATAACTAAAAAATAATAATATTGAAAGATTATATCATACTCTTTGAAAGGGGCTTTGAATTCTAAGGAAATAAAAGGAGTTTTACTCTCCAAAAATAAAAACATAAAATTAAAATTTCTATCTCATACCCAATCTTGTGTCAAATGACCCTGACAATGTGAGGAGGATTCAAGGTGCAAAATTTGGGCCAAACAAGAAGGTAGATAAGATTAGAATGTATTAGCAAGTCTCGGTTCATGGGCTTGACTGGCAGCTTCACTGAGCTCGGCCTGGCGATACCCTTGACAATCACTTTTTCTAAGACACTACTAAATTAGGTTTTATAAATTATATAGGTCCTTTATTAAAAAAAAGAAAAAAAGAAAAAAAAAGGTGGGTTAAATAACAATTCTACTACAATATTTCTTTGCGAAATTTTTTTATTTTTATTTTTTATGTTTGTATGTTTTAAAAAAGTTTTGGATTTTTTTTTAGTGTATGATATACATGTTTCATAAGCATTTCTTGAACAATTATAAAATAAGAATAAGTTTAATAAACAATTTGTAGAGAGCACGCTCCAAACAAGTATTAAAAAAAAAAATAATAATATTGAAAAATTATATCATACTCTTTGAAAGGGGATTTGAATTCTAAGGAAATAAAAGGAGTTTTACTCTCCAAAAGGAAAATCATAAAATTAAAAAAGATATACCTGATTGGATTCCATTTTGTCATTTGCGAGTATCAAGCAACAAACGTGCTAATTAACCAATTAAAGCGAAAAGCTGTCCCGAACTGCGTTCTTTTGGAAGCATCAGCTTCCATCTCATTAACAATATGAAGAACAAAAGGTTGCAGGTCAAAAGAAAATCTCTTCTTGGCAACTAATTTTGATAAATAACCAATCAGTTCAACTTTCTAAATTGGTGAGAGGTGCATTATACATCGCGTGCATAGTTGGGAATCCAACATACAAAAGAAGCTCTTGCTATTGGAGGTTTCACTGTTGTGGCGTGAATGGTTCATGAGCATTGAAATGAACAACTCCTAGGTGTTTTGAGAAAGATCCCATTCTCTCCCAATCAAAGATAAGTTAGAACTATAACTGATTAAGATAATTGAAAATAAAAATCTTGAAAGCCCCGTTCAAATTGCTTATGGGTTTTCAACGGCTAACTTGATATGGTTACTCAGAGCGGAAGCGGTAAGATTGAGAAGGGGAAATGAATGATATATGTGTTCTGAAAATTTTCTGGAGAGTACATGGCCTAGATTGGTCACTCTTCAAATCTTACAATCTTAATTCAATACAATAGCTATTCTTGTATTTACACGCATTCTATGTAATGTTCAATGGTGTAAACCTATATCCAATGCATATTACTCTCTTTTGTCCTTCTTTGACATTCACATAGACATAATTTATAATCAGGATTTGTACCAAAGAAATGATACATATTAAAATAAAAAAGAATACCAACCGCCCGCATGGATCTTGCATGAAGATGGAGACGGATGGGAGTGCACTAAAGATATTGAGTTGCAAGGGTTTTTAGTTGCACTAGGGGTTGATTGGTCCACACATTCGTCTATCAATGCTTCATGTAGTGGGTGCAAGAACCACATGGATGATCATCACAAAATGGTTGAAGTTTTAAGATATGTAAATACAGATTAGTTCTAAAAACTAAAACAAAACCTAACTCAAATTGAATGAGTAGGTGACCCAGGTTTCTCAAAATGGTCCCGTTAGTCTGCCAGTTTGTTCAACATACCAAAAAAAAATTAATTAGAAAAAACATTTACGCTTTCCATTTTAGAGAGAATCCACACAAGCAAGACAACAAACACATCGAAAAGCATTCAAATCGCAACCACCATCAATCTTCCAAGCCAAGCAAGGAGACCAGAACAACCTAAGAAGTTTGTTACGCCCTGCTCTTATAAATAAACACGTAGAGAGGAGTATGTCATTGCATTGATCTAGCAAACCACTAGGAGAAAAGAAAGATACAAGTGAGCATCAAGGAGCTTGCAAGTACATGTAACTATGGCCAATTCTAGTGTCCTGAAGGTTGTGTGCCTTGTTTTGGTCTGCATGGTTGTGGCAGCACCACATGCTACAGATGCCCTCACATGTGGGCAAGTGGTCTCTCGATTGGCTTCTTGCCTCACCTTTTTGCGCAATGGAGGAAAGGTGTCTTGGGCTTGTTGCGATTCTGTGAGGGCACTCAACTCCGCTGCAAGAACCACTCCTGACCGTCGAACAGCTTGTCGTTGTCTCAAAAATGCCTACAGAGCCACTCCCGGCATCAAGGGAGGCAATGCTGTAGTACTTCCCAGCAAATGTGGTGTCCACCTTCCCTACAAGATCAGCCCTTCCATTGATTGCTCCAAGTATATTTTCATCATCTAGATAACCCCGTGAATTTTCAAATCCTTTCTAATCCTACCGTGAATCTCAAACCCTTAGATATGAGAATTTCATAATGGTTTAGTGATTCTTTTAGGACTAACATTCGGTTTTTGTTATGTTTTCAGGGTGAGGTGAAGTGAAAGTGCTTAGAGGCGAAGAAGATCAATAAACATTTCTAGATCTTGCAATTCCACATTAGTGGTAGAGAAGTTTGAAAGTCTCTCGTTATCAATGTGCTAACATATAATTGTAAGGCAGTTGGGCTGGTTGTCTATCTCTTAGTTTGGATAACTGTACGAAATAAATATTAACATTGCCCCTTATTGCAAACTCATTCATCCTTCTGCATGGAATTTGCCTGGCTTTATATTAAAATAGAGAATGAAACTCGACAGCACTCATTTTCCGTTTTTGGGTAACAGATGGGCATGGTGGTACATTGGTGATTAGAAATGTCTGATGTAGGTAAACGTGGGTGCCCAACACCTAAGTTGTGTTTCCTTGATTCTTAACGAATGACGGTAGATAAAAGAATAGAAAACAAATAATTTTGTAGGGATATCGAAGAGCAAATCTATGCCATTGGACCGATTTGGCCAGTAGAACATTACCATACAATACTAAGAACGCTTCCCCATGTCACACCATGTGATTTTATTTCAAATCACCCTTCCCTGTTGTTTATTGGCAAACCATCATTGTGGTAAATCTTGTACATCCATTTTAGAATTTTTAAAGTACGGGCTATAATGTGCATAAGCAAGCCAAACCGACAAGCAAAAAAAAAAAAAAAAAACAGAATTTTTGTCTCATACCCAATGCTTTGTTGAATGTCCCTGACATTGTGAGGAGGTTTCAAGATGCAAAATTTGGGACAAACAAGAAGACAGATAATATTTGATTGTATTAGCAATTCTCGATTCATGCGGCTTGACTGGCAGCTTTGTTGAGCCCAGCATGGCAATAGTCTTGACAATCACTTTTTCTAAGACACTACTAAATTAGGTTGTATAAATTATGGACAAGTCCTTTATTTTGTAAAATAATAATAATAATAATAATAATAATAATAATAATAATAATAATAATAATAATAATAATAATAATAATAATAATAATAATAATAATAATAAAAAAATAAAATTTGTGTGTGTGTGCGTGTGTTTTTTTTGGGGGGGGGGGGGATTACTAGAGTGTGTTTGATAACAATTCTACAACAATATTTCTTATTTATTTATTTATTCTTTTATGTTTGTATGCTTTAAAAAAGTTTTGGATTAATTTTTTCAGTGTGATAAACACGATCCATAAGCATTTCTTGAACATTTACGAAATAAGAATAAGTTTAGTAAACAATTCATAGAGAGCACGCTCCTAACATGTATTAATAATTAAAAAAATAATATTGAAAGATTATATCATACTCTTTGAAAGGGCTTTGAATTTTTATGAAATAAAAAGAACTTTACTCTCCAAAAATTAAAAATAAAAACATAAAATTAAAAAGGATACACCTGGTGGGATTCTATTTTGTCATTTGCAAGTATTAAGCAACAAACTTGCTAAACAATTAAAGTGGAAAATTGTTCCATATTAGGGTCTTTTTGAAGCATCAGCTTCCATCTCATTAACAACAGGTAGAAGTAAAGGTTGTAGGTAAAAAGACACTCTCTTCTTGGCAGCAAATTTTGCCAAATAACCACAATCAGATAGACTTTCCAAATTGGTGAGAGATGCATTATACATCGTGTGCATAGTTGGGACTCCATCGTACAAAAGAAGCTCTTGCTACTGGAGGTTTCACTGTTGGGGCGTGAACTGTTCCTGAGCATTGAAATGAACAACTCCTAGGTGTTTTGAGAAAGATCCCATTCCCCCCCCCCCAATCAAAGATAAATTAGAACTATAACTGATTAAGATAATTGAAAATAAAAATCTTGAATGCCCCGTTCAAATTGCTTATGGGATTTTCAACGGTTAACTTGATATGGTTACTCAGAGCGAAAGCGGTAAGATTGAGAGAGGAAATGAATGATATATGTGTTCTGAAAATTTGATAGAGAGTACACGGCCTAGATTGGTCACTCTTCAAATCTTACAGTCTTAATTCAATACAATAGCTAGTCTTGTATTTACACGCATTCTATGTAATGTTCAATGGTATACAACAATATTCTGTACATATCACTCTTTTTTGTCCTTCTTCGACATTCCCATAGACATATGATTTATAATCAGGATTTGTACCAAAGAAATTATACATATTAAAATAAAAAAGAATACCAACCGCCCGCATGGCTCTTGCACGAAGACGGAGACGGTTGGGAGTGCAATAAAGATATTGAGTTGCAAGGCTTTTCAGTTGCACTAGGGGTTGATTGGTCTTTCCACACATTCGTCTATTAATGCTTCATGTAGTGGGTGCGAGAACCACATGGATGATCATCACTAAATGATTGAAGTTTACAAATATGTAAATACTAGTTGGTTCCAAAAACTAAAACAAAACAAAACTCAAATCGATTGAGTAGGTGATCCATGCATCTCAAAATGGTCCCATTAACCTGCCAGTTTGTTCATTCAAATTAGAATTCTAATTCAAAACCAACCAAAAAAAAGTTAATTAGAAAAAACATTTACGCTTTCCATTTTAGAGAGAATCCACACAAGCAAAACAACAAACACATCGAAAAGCATTCAAATTGCAACCACCATCAATCTTCCAAGCCAAACAAGGAGACCAGAACCACCTAAGAAGTTTGTTATGCCCTGCTCTTATAAATAAACACGTAGAGATGAGTATGTCATTGCATTGATCTAGCAAACCACTAGGAGAAAAGAAAGATACAAGTGAGCATCAAGGAGCTTGCAAGTACGTGTAACTATGGCCAATTCTAGTGTCCTGAAGGTTGTGTGCCTTGTTTTGGTCTGCATGGTTGTGGCAGCACCACATGCTACAGATGCCCTCACATGTGGGCAAGTGGTCTCTCGATTGGCTTCTTGCCTCACCTTTTTGCGCAATGGAGGAAAGGTGTCTTGGGCTTGTTGCGATTCTGTGAGGGCACTCAACTCCGCTGCAAGAACCACTCCTGACCGTCGAACAGCTTGTCGTTGTCTCAAGAATGCCTACAGAGCCACTCCCAGCATCAAGGGAGGCAATGCTGCAGTACTTCCCAGCAAATGTGGTGTCCACCTTCCCTACAAGATCAGCCCTTCCATTGATTGCTCCAAGTATATTTTCATCATCTAGATAACCCCGTGAATTTACAAATCCTTTCTAATCCTACCGTGAATCTCAAACCCTTAGATATGAGAATTTCATAATGGTTTAGTGATTCTTTTAGGACTAACATCCGGTTTTTGTTACGTTTTCAGGGTGAGGTGAAGTGAAAGTGCTTAGAGGCAAAGAAGATCAATAAACATTTCTAGATCTTGCAATTCCACATTAGTGGTAGAGAAGTTTGAAAGTCTCTCGTTATCAATGTGCTAACATATAATTGTAAGGCAGTTGAGCTGGTTGTCTATCTCTTAGTTTGGGTGACTGTACGAAATAAATATTAACATTGCCCCTTATTGCAAACTCATTCCTCCTTCTGCATAAAATTCGCCTTGCTTTATATTAATATCGAGACTGAAACTCAACAATACTCATTTTTCGTTTTTGGGCAATAGATGGGCATGGTGGTAAATTGGTGTTTGTAAATATTTGGGTGTTAGAAAATGTGGGGGCCCAACACTTAAGTTGCGTTTCCTTGATTCTTAACGAATGACGGTGGATAAAAGAATAGAAAACAAATAATTTTTTAGGGATATCGAAGAGCAAATCTATGCCATGGACCGATTTGGCCATTAGAACATTACCATACAATACTAAGAATGTTTCCCTATGTCACACCATGTGATTTTATTTCAAATCACCCTTCCCCGTTGTTTATTGGCGAACCATCATTGTGGTAAATCTTGTACATCAATTTTAGAATTTTTAAAGTACGGGCTATAACGTGCATAAGCAAGCCAAACCGACAGGCCCAAAAAAAAAAAAAATTTGTCCGATACCCAATGTTTCGTAGTCAAATGTCCCCAACATTGTGAGGAGAATTCAAGATGCAAAATTTGGGACAAACAAGAAGGCATATAAGATTAGATTGTATTACCAAGTCTCGGTTCAAGGACTTGGCTGGAGGCTTCGCTAAGCCCAGCCTGGCGATGGTCTTGACAATCACTTTTTCTAAGACACTACTAAATTAGATTGTATAAATTATGGATAGGTCTTTTATTTGTTAAAAAAAACAATTGTGGTTTTCTTTTTTTGGGGGGGATTCCTAGAGTGTGTTTGAAAACAATTCTTCTACAATATTTCTTTGCGGAAACTTTTTATTTTTATTTTTTATGCTTTTATGCTTTAAAAAAGTGTTGGATTTTTTTTAGTGTATGATATACACGTTCCATAAGCATTTCTTGAACAATTACAAACTAAGAATAAGTTTAATAAATAACTTATAGAAAGCACGCTCATAACAAGTATTAATAATTAAAAAAAATAATATTGAAAGATTATATCATACTCTTTGAAAGGGGCTTTGATAACTAAGGAAATAAAAGGAGTTTACTCTCCAAAAATAAAAACATAAAATTAAAATTTCTATTTCATACCCAATTTGTGTCAAATGGCCTTGACAATGTGAGGAGGATTCAAGATGGAAAATTTGGGCCAAACAAGATGCCAGATAAGATTATATTGTATTAGCAAGTCTCGGTTCATGGGCTTAACTGGCAGCTTCGCTGACCCAGCCTGGCGATAGCCTTGGCAATCACTTTTTCTAAAACACTAGGAAATTAGGTTGTATAAATTATGGACAGGTCCTTTATTTAAAATAAAAAAACCAATTGTGTGTGTGTGTGTTTTTTGTGGGGATTACTAGAGTGTGTTTGATAACAATTCTACTACAATATTTCTTTGCGTAAACTTTTTATTTTTTATTTTTTTATGTTTGTATGCTTTAAAAAAGTTTTGGATTTATTTGTTAGTCTTTGATATACATGTTCCATAAGCATTTCTTGAACAATTGCGAAATAAGAATAAGTTAATAAACAATTTATAGAGAGCACGCTTCTAATAAGTATTAATAATTAGAGCAAATTGCATTGGCACCCCAAAATGGAGGCCTTAAAGCACTGACACCCCACTTTATGTTTAAAAAGTACAGAGACCCCAAAATTGGATCTTCATTGGATATATTTGTCAAATTTATCATTGAAAACAATTAAATCACTATTTATTTTTAAAATTATCCCTATAATAAACAGTGTCTGAAAGGTTTTCAATGACAAATTGGACAAATATATCCAATGAAAATCCAATTTTGGGGTTCTATGCTTTATAAACATAAAGTGGGGTGTCAGTGCTTTAAGGGCTCCATCTTGGGGTGCCAATGCAATTTACTCTAATAATTATTATATCATAGTCTTTGAAAGGGGATTTGAATTCTAAGGAATCAAAAGGAGTTTTAACACTCCAAAAGAAAAATCTAAAATTAAAAAAGATACACTTGATTGGATTCCATTTTGTCATTTGCGAGTATCAAGTAACAAAAGCGAAAAACTGTTCCGAACTGGATTCTTTTGGAAGCATTAGCTTCCATCTCATTAACAATAGGAAGAAGAAAGGTTGCAGGTCAAAAGAAGTTCTGTCACACCCCACTCGCCGGTCTCGGTTACCCACTCGACAACCCGTAGGTGTGATCTGTTACAGGATCCACGGTTTTAGTCTATTTACAATAATAAATTTAAGGGATAATTACTATTGCCCCCTTGTACTTTGGTTTTATAACTAATCAAACTTCTTTCTTTATGAAATTACTGTTGCCCCCCTCACTTCTAACGGTGTTAAGTGGTTGTTAACATCAAATATGTAATGTCTATTTTGCCCTTCATTAAAATTAAGAAGTTAAAAAATATGATTACATTTGATATTTCCTAATATTTTAGTTTCTATTTTAAGTTTTATTTAATCACATATTTCCTTTATTCGGCGACTTCTTTTTAGAGAAGAAAAATCAAGTCTTTTCTTTATTTGGTAGTCTCTTTTTAGAAAAGAAATATTAATTTAAAGTTAATTTGTCTCCATAGTTAATTAATGATAGTATTATAACTTGCAAAAGAGTAAATAAGTAAAGAGATAATTGTAGGGTTATTTTTGGATTTTCGAAAAAATATATAGATGCCACATCATCAGTAAACTAACTGAGCTTAACGGAAGGGGGCATTAGTAATTTTAGACAAAGTTAAAGGTTTGGATTAGCAATTTTAAAAAGTAGAGGGGATAAAGTAGTAATAAAATCAGAGTACAAGGGCAGCAGTTATTATCCCTAAATACAAATAAAGACAATCAAGAGCAATGATAGTTCAATTAATGAATTAAAGGATTACAGGAGTCCAAATACTCCAATAAAATAATCAATGAAAGAATAATAAATCAAAAGAATACGAGTTCAGCAAAAGCAATAAAAAAGAGTTAAATTATTTTCTTTCCAGTTTCATTCTCTAAAGCTAAGTAATGTTTTTCATGAATCTCTAGAAAGGGGGTCCTCCAGTTCTTCTCCATTCGTTGAGCGAACTGCCTGGGAACCTGTCTACTCTGTCCATCAATGGGTGCAATAAGCGCATTCACTCGTAGGAGCTCCCGCACAGGCTATCTCCATTTGCCATTGTCGGTGCCACATCTTCTTTATACGGGAAGGTTCCTTCATAGGAAACCAATCCATCTTCCGACACATTTCCTCCATCTGCGCAGATTAATAAAACATATACAAATAAAGGAATGAGTTCTGGAGAACTCAGTATGAACAATAACAATTCCCATCCATATGTCCAACAAGTCAGAAATGCATATATGATATGTATGAGTGAAAAGTATGAATGTTGCTAAGATCTAACTATGCAAGTCTCTAACAGTTCACATGCTTTAAGATATACACTAGCCCTCCTCTGGGTAGGTCTAGTCACTCTGATCCAGTAAGGACTGGTTACCTCTATAGGGATCTTGGGTAAAACGGAAAGTCCACACCTGGCTCTCAAACCATGGCTGGGGTTAAGTCAACACTCTCTCACCACGACCATTGGCAATGAGTACTGGAGCATGTCGGGGTTTCTAATCCAATGCAAGGTCATACAGGTAACGTACTACATGAAGTCCAGATACATCCCTTATGGCACCAACCAACTCGGTTCAGTATCCTTCACAACCTAGGAATGAGGATCCTCACGGACTGGCTACCGCTATTGGACTTCATTCCATAACCCTAGGGTCATCCACATATTGTTGGGGCGGAATGCTCTCATGACTCCTCACGACACCCGGTCCGTTCCTTGGACGTCCATGAGCCCAACCCTAACATATGCAACCCTACCATTTATATGACTAACAGTGGACCATCGTCACATCACTGTCATCATGGGTCATCCGGTTTCAATTCATCTACCGAAAGGGTAGTAGTAGGTCGGGTACCTAGCCATGCAACTTTAGACTCTACCTAAGAATGTAATCCAATAGTTATAACAGTGCTGGAGACATCAGCAAGCATGTGTCCCATACCATAGCCTTCTGATATCCCAAGCTAAGATATCCAATTAGAATATTTATTCCATCAGAACCACGTACTATCAACCAACATCACATCACATTCATAATCAACAATGTGCATGTATAAACAATACAAATAGCAGTCATATAACAAGATCAGCATGTGAAACATGATTACAACAACATATAAAATGAAAGGCTAATACTAACAGACACTGGACTAGCATGTTCAAGTCAATTCATAAAGACAGGATTGTATGCCCTTACCTGCATATCAATAATTCGTTCGTAAAAAGTAATCCGTAAACAATTATAAAACTTTCTCTTCAAACAGAGGAAACCTATACACAGGGTTACAATAAGGTATAAGTCAAATGAATCAAATAGGATAAAAAACACAAGCCATTTGGTCACTGGAAACCAGCCGGTCGCTTAGGTTGAGCGACCGCCACTAGTGACCACCCCAAAAACAGAGAGTTTCAATCCGAAACTCAGGCTTCTAATCATCCGTTTTCAATCCAAATTTTTGAATGATCATAGTCCAAATCTCAAATCTATTACTCCTATAACCAGTGGGTGATATGAAACCTAATCACAAATGGACTACCCAGAAACCTTCCCTTGATCAGATCAGCCCTTTTCACGAAAGTAGGGTTTCGTTTTTTGATCTGATCTAACCAAGATCATCAAAAGGATAGACAATGCAATGGAAGGATCAAGAACAACCAAGGATGAACACTGAACTACCTTAATCATAGCAAGTGGTGAAGCATAAGTGAACAAGGAATCACTTACCTCAACCAGATCAACTAGGGAAGACAGTAGAACCTTCTGGGACTCCAAGAACACTCCAAATTTGCTTTTAGCACTTCTCCGCAGCCGTCTAACCTCCAAAAACGCTAACCACAAATAAATATTCGTAAAATAGACGAGGGTTAGAAGTCAGGGGGCAAAATAGGGCAAAACCCCGCAACCAGAACCAGGCGGTCGCTTGGTTCAATCAACCGCTACTAGCAACCACCCCCATGTATTTGCTATACAAGTGTGCTTTTGCTAGGGGGTTGATGTTCAAGTACAACCTAGCCCTAAAGAAGACATGGGGGAGATCTTACCTTCAATCCGGACATCACCAGACATCACTTGCCTTCCAAAAGTCCAACTACCAAGCAAGGCAGGCTCTTCATCCGGAGAATCCAGATCCATGGTTTTAGGGTATGGATCATGGACTTCTATCCGAACACTCCACAAATTTACCCGACTAGACCTTCGGGTTCTCGGACCTGCAATATGGATCCTGGGTTAGAAATACGGGGGTTGTTACAAGTTCTCTTCTTGGAAATTAATTTTGATAAATAACCACAATTAGATAGACTTTTTAAATTGGTGAGAGATGCATTATACATCGCGTGCATAGTTGGGAATCCAACGTACAAAAGAAGCTATTGCTACTGGAGGTTTCACTGTTGTGGCGTGAATGGTTAAGGAGCATTGAAATGAACAACTCCTAGGTGTTTTGAGAAAGATCCCATTCTCCCCGCCCCCCAATCAAAGATAAGTTAGAACTATAATTGATTAAGATAATTGGAAATAAAAATCTTGAAAGCCCCGTTCAAATTGCATATGGGATTTTCAACGGCTAACTTTATATGGTTACTTAAAGCGGAAGCAGTAAGATTGAGAAAGAGGAAATGAATGATATATGTGTTCTGAAAATTTTCTGGAGAGTACATGGCCTAGATTGGTCACTCTTCAAATCTTACAGTCTTAATTCAACACAATAGCTATTCTTGTATTTACACGCATTCTATGTAATGTTCAATGGTGTACACCTATATCCAATGCATATTACTCTTTTTTGTCCTTCTTTGACATTCCCATAGACATATAATTTATAATCAGGATTTGTACCAAAGAAATGATACATATTAAAATAAAAAGAATACCAACCCCATGCATGGATCTTGCATGAAGATGGAGATGGATGGGAGTGCACTAAAGATATTGAGTTGCACAGGTTTTTGGTTGCACTAAGGGTTGATTGGTCTTTCCACACACTCGTCTATCAATGCTTCATGTAGTGGGTGCAAGAACCACATGGATGATCATCACAAAATGGTTGAAGTTTTAAGATATGTAAATACGGATTGGTTCTAAAAACTAAAACAAAACCTAACTCAAATTTAATGAGTAGGTGAGCCAGGCTTCTCAAAATGGTCCTATTAGCTTGCCAGTTTGTTCATTCAAATTAGAATTCTAATGTAAAACCAACAAAAAAAAAAAAAAAGAAGTTAATTAGAAAAATCATTTAAGCTTTCCATTTTAGAGAGAATCCACGCAAGCAAAACAACAAACACATTGAAAAGCATTCAAATCTCAACCACCATCAATCTTCCAAGCCAAAGCGATAGGCAAAAAAAATTAAAAATTAAAAAAAAAATTAAAAAAAAAAAAAAATCTTTCTCATACCCAATATTTTGTCAAATGTCCTCAACATTGTGAGGAGGATTCAAGATGCAAAATTTGGAACAAACAAGAAGGCAGATTAGATTGTATTATCAAGTCTCGGTTCAAGGGCTTGACTGGCGGCTTTGCTGAGCCTACCTGCCAATGGCCTTGACAATCACTTTTCTAAGACACTACTAAATTAGGTTGTATAAATTATGGATAGGTCCTTTATTTGTTAAAAAAAAAAAATTGAGTTTTTATTTTTTATTTTTTTTATTATGATCATATGCTTTAAAAAAGTTTTGGATTTTTTTTAGTGTGATATTGCATACGCATTTCTTGAACAATTAGGAAATAAGAATAAGTGTAATAAACAATTTATAGAGAGCACGCTCCTAACAAGTATTAATAATTGTTTACCAAAAAAAAAAATAATTAAAAAAAATAATATTGAAAAGATTATATCATACTCTTTGAAATGGGTTTTGAATTTTAAGGAAATAAAATGAGTTTTACTCTCCAAAAATAAAAACATAAAATTAAAAAAGATACACCTAGTTGGATTCCATTTTTTCATTTGCGATTATCAAACAAAAAACTTGCTAAACAATTAAAGCGGAAAACCATTAAGAACTAGGTTCTTTTGGAAGCATCTGCTTCCATCTCATTAACAATAGGAAGAAGAAGAGGTTTAATGTCAAAAAAAGTCCACTTCTTGGCAACTAATTTTGATAAATAGCCACAATCAGATAGACTTTCCAAATTGGTGAGAGATGCATTATACATCGTATGCATAGTTGGGACTCCATCATACAAAAGAAGTTCTTGCTATTGGAGGTTTTACTGGTGGGGCGTGAACTGTTCCTGAGCATTGAAATGAACTATTGGAGGTTTCAATGTAAATATGATAATAATTTTTATTGTATAAAAATTGGTTTCAAGTTTGATCCGGGTATCAAAACCAGCCAACCAATCCGATAGAATTAGCGATCATATGTCGGTTTGTACCCAATATCTAGACATAATCATGTTTAGAGTATCTAACGGTACGATAGTGATGAATATGTAATATAGATTGGACACAACCGATACTGATATGTCTCTCTATTAAATTGCACCAAAATACTTTGACTAGTACGATACAATAATCAGTGCGGGATGATATGTCTCTTAAAATCACCTGACTGATACGATACTAATAAACCGTGGATAAAATGACAAAATCTGAATGATTCTAAGTAGATTCCATCTGATTCTAAAATGAACCGATCAACAAAACTTTAATTTCTTTTTCTTAAAACCCTAGCAAGGCAAAATCCCGACTCATACCCATGGTGCAACATTTCGGCGAAATTCGCCAGTTCGCACCTTGGTGAACCTAGCAAACTGACAAATTTTTGTGTTAGATTTCGGCCGAAATATAGCCTAATTGCCCAAAATTCGACCCATTATTTATAAAACCCTAACACTTCTCAAATGCCATACCCTAAAGCTGATGACCATCATTTTCCATCTACCTGTTGCTCTTTCTCATAAGAAGAGAACTTGCTCGATCTTTGTAATTAAGCAAAGGTTTTCCTCTCCTTTGAGTCTTCTCCTCTCCTTTGGAGTCTGAACCTACGAAGGTCGTCTTCCATAGATCTCCTCTCCACCACGAGTTCAAAAACCAGGCGCCCTGTGGTGGTTTCTATGCTCACGTTCGGGCCTGCGATTGCTTTGAATTAAAATTATATTTTTATATTTCATATTATGTTCACCATCTCTTTTGTGGGACACTAAGAAGGTGAGACCTAAGTTTGAATGAGTTGGGTTCTCTTCTCTTCTACTCTATCGGAAGAACCCTAATTTTTTCCATTCCATCTCTTCTTCTTTTGAAAGAAAACAATTTTTTTCCAGCTGTCATTTGGTCCAATTTTCTTTCAGGATGTGGATATTGCAGAACATAAAACGTGCATCAGCTGCTAATGGTCACTATTAAATTAGCAATATGGAAACAAATTACTGATCCAAGTTTCATTAACTGTTCTCAAAAATATAGATACAAGTTTTACTGTTAGTCAGGTTACAGCAGCAAAAACAAAGAATTGACATGTTGCTACTGGTAATAACAGCCTTGGGTGCTAAAAATATATCCACTACTTTGCAGGCTGGAACAGTAAAAACGAATAATAAAAAATCACAGCAAACAAAGGCGAAATGCACTCTTGGGGAAATTGAATTGACAGTGGGAAAAATAAAATGGTTAAACATACTAGAAATGGTTAAACCTGTACCTGTTATAAATTAGTGAGAGAACAAGGATTCCCATATGAAACTAGCCTTTGAGTAGTAATACTAAGGTATATGTACTTTTTCTTATAACTATAGTCATTTACTATTGCTCTTTTTGTAAACTAGAATAACTGATGATGAAAAAACTGCAAAAACTTGTATGCAAAGCCCTCAGGAGTCTGGTGCCACTGAAGATGAAGATTGTTGTGGGGAAAATGTACTTTGAGCTCCCTGGTTCCTTCATGATCTGGACCTGGCTCCTGAGATTAAGGGCCTGTTTGGTTACATGAATTCAGAGATATTAAATCTCTGGATTCATGAATCTGAGAATTATACCCGTTTGGTTGTAAAAATCTCTAGATTCATGAAATCTAGAGATTCATTTTTTTACACTAAAAACGTGAATCTGTAGATTTATGGGTAAAGGGTGAAATCCAAAGATTTCAAAAAAGCTATACATTTGCACATTCACAAAAATCATGTCGATCAAATAGTTTTTTTAGGATGAATACACAGATTTTGTTCCTCAACCAAACATTTAATTTTATAAATTATGATTCCATAGATTTGAAATATATAGATATGAAATCTCTAGATATTTGAAATCTCCAGACTCATGTAACCAAACAAACCCTAAAACAATGGTGAGAGTGGGCCGCCTCTGAGGACGGGAAGCCACTTCCAATTATTAAGTCAGTTCAGGTAAGGAAATTAGAATATCTCATTGGAGGAATAAACGCTCAAGGAGATGAAGAAGAGAATGTTCTTCAGGAGTAAATGAAGGGACGTAATGGTTGGAGTACTCCAGTCTTCCTGTCTTACCTATGATTAGGCATCGTGAAGGTTTATATAGCTAATCCATACCTAAATTGATTGTGGACGCTCCCTGGCCCTTGGATGCTCGTTTGATGAGATGAAGGCTGGGGGTGACTTCTTAGAGAAGCTTGCTTAGCAAGCTAACCTGCACGATCCTCACAATAGTTGGAGAAATTGTTGACGGATTAAGAGGTTAGTATCAGGGTTAATTCGATGTGACACCAGCCCACAATTGAGGAGACAAAAGAGGTGGATGCAATACTTGAGGCAGACGTTGGGCGAATGAGAAGTTTCTTCATCAGTAACGTGCATTTAATGATTCT
The DNA here is from genome assembly GCF_041222555.1 of Hakea prostrata. Lineage (NCBI taxonomy): Eukaryota > Viridiplantae > Streptophyta > Magnoliopsida > Proteales > Proteaceae > Hakea > Hakea prostrata. The sequence goes on along the minus strand of NC_142606.1, from coordinate 67,804,677 downwards.
CAGTGCATTCAATGCTGAATTAAATGCAGTGATTGACGTATGGATAAAGATACGCTGAATCCCTTATTTGCGCTGCTTTTCTTGGAAAGTTGCATGAGGACAGCTGTGTGTCACTACATGGTCTTCTTAGTGACTTCTCAGCGGGTATCTCTTCCGAAAAGTGACAAGCCCGAGAAGTACCAGATGAATCACCCTGGAGTAGATTCGAACCCTTTGCTTGATCCGAATGGTCTGCCTTGGTTTTCAGGGGCTTAAACCATACTGATCATAACAAAGATGAAGATGAAATAAAAAGCATGCTTTTGCTGTCTTGCATAAGGTAAAAAGAAGGAGCCTGGTTCAACACTGTTTCCACTTCCTTTGCAAGTCATGAGGATCATTAGTAGCTTCCTTTTTGTTGCAGATAAATTCATGCTCCAGGACAAACATGTTCATTTGGTGTCAAAAAGTTGAAGCTGATCCCCAAAAACTGCAAGTAGGAGGATGCTGTTTACGAGCTCCAGATATTTGTTGTTCATTTTTGCAGGAATCAGTTGGCATGGATCTTTGTGTGATTCGTTTGTATCTTATTTTGCAGCATATTTATTATGGATTAAATGTAGGCATTAGGAATTAGGTGGTGTCTCTTATTTTTGTTTTATCTAGTGTTTCATTTGACTTGGAGAAAGATCCATCATAATATATATAGCTTTCCTAATAACATTGGATGGAGAATGTGCTAACTGAGAATGAATGAGTTGAGGGGAAATTTCTCAAAGAGGTAATTACTTTCCTAATCACAAAATTCTCCAAGCATCTCTATTGCTGAGGAGCTCTCAAAAATTGTCTAAGTCTCATGTCCAAACTACTGCACAGGTGCTTCTATTGACATTTGGAAAGACCCGGAGATCTATCGAGATATGCATCACTGTGCCTATCGAAGTTGAGTTGTGAATTAGATCCCAATTAGAAAACTTGGGGAAGTTTGGCTTAAGATGTAGTGGTGATTAGCCTTCTTACCTGCAGATAGAGACTCATTCCTTTGCTTTTCAAATATAATAACCAGAGACTGAAAAAAACAGAGAAAATCCAATATAGACAAGGTTTTTCCCAGTTAAATTGGATACAGAAGTTAACTTTGGAAACTCATTCTATAACATTGCACCTTGACAAATCAAATCGGACACCTTAGTGAAACTTAGCCAAACTATTCCAAATTCGAGACTCTTTCTTATTCAGATAAAAGGATCAAAAGGGGAGGACGAGAGAATGTATTCAAGAGGGATCGTCACCGATCAATCACCAAGCAAGTTTGGTAAGGAGGGCTAAATTATGGACTCTTCCCCTCCAAGCAAGTTTGGTAAGAAGGGCTACATTATGTATCTTTTATTTTTTCCATTAAAATAAAGAGAGAGAGAGAGAGAGAGAGAGAGAGAGAGAGAGAGAGAGAGAGAGAGAGAGAGAGAGAGAGAGAGAGAGAGAGAGAGAGAGACAGAGAGAAAGAAGAGAAGACAGTAGGTATGTTAGGGTGGTGGATCACATAACTCAAATGAATGAGCAACCATAGCAGTTGTGGTTGTGGGTCATTGTTCATTAGCAATGGAGGTGGAAATCAAATGAGTCTTGTTGGCCTTGGAGCTAATGCGATAGAATCAGAAGTAAGGTGCTTAATATCACTTCAGAGCATTTGCAAATGGTCAAACTAGTTCATCCTGAATACCTCTCTTGATGGCTTTGGATGTATGATGAATCTCATTTGCGTCATGCATGTAAGTAGGAGGAGAGGTATGATTGAACGAACAGTGCTATTTTATTTCTGATTATAAATTAGCTTCTCAATCAAGCAAATTGCTATAGACTCACAAAAGCAGTAACTGAAGAATGAGTACATGAGTTTTTTCATCATGTACAGATACACACTGCATTTACAACATAAATGAAGGCATTATGAAAGAAAAATAATGCAGGGAGGGGGGGGGGTGTGTTAAGGAAAAAACATATGTACTTCACGGAACGCATGGAAACGCTGTTTTAGACAAGAACATATGTACTTCATGGAACGCATGGAAATTCTTGCAGCATATTGTTCTCCAATTGCTACTGTCGAGACCATAAAATGATGGCCACAACTTCGAGATTTCCCTTGGACATCCTCCATGTGATATGTACAGATGAAAATTACGAGAATATGAGAATAGGTACTGTGATCAGCAAGGCTATTGAACATATCAAGGCCTGAAACAGAGATTTAATTCAAACTTTAACATTAGCTGAAAAAGAATCAAGGCATTGGTATCATATCTCCATATTTCTAATTTGTAATTCAGCAATAACTCAAGGAAAAATGAAAGGTTAGGTTACAATAAGACTTCCCAAAAATGATGAGAGAGAAAGAGAGAGCACACACCGCTATTGCAGAGGCAGCAAGTCCTGCTCTCTCTCTTGGATCCTTGCGATAATAGTTACCAAAATAGAGAATTGTAGCATAGTACCACAACAATGGGAACACAAATCCAAGTAAAAACCTGAAAGAAAGTTTACTCATGTAAGGCATATAAGTAAAGAGGGGGGGGGGGGGGGGGGAGAGAGAGAGAGAGAGAGAGAGAGAGAGAGAGAGAGAGAGAGAGAGAGAGAGAGAGAGAGATACTCACGAAAACCATCCTATCCCACAGCCAAAGCAAGGGAGAGGTTTGTCATACATCCCGAACTGGCCCTCTTCAGCATCCCTGAGTAGGGTATACTTCCCTTTTGCATCATCCAAAACTTCAGTTGACATCCCTGCATGAACCAGAAATCATTTTCTTTTTATTGTCCCGAAGCGTGGTATTTGTAGGAGTCATGGTGCTATGGACAATAAGGTGAAATAAGGATGTATTGAGGATGTAATGTAGGTTATGAATGTGAACAGCTGTCTTTTATGATGAAAGACAATATTAGCCTCTGAAACCATCATGTTCAGGCCAAAGGTTAAAGCTGAACTACAAATAGTTTTTTTTAGGAACACAAATGTCAAAAAGCACCTACATGAGAAGCTCAAACAAGAGTGTTAAGGAGATGGTGGGAAGGGGGACCATATCCTTTTGTAAAAAAGACATGTTCCTGATGCCAAGTCAAGATGCTAGTAGTTTCTGCTACCTATAACCATGGTGGATTATAATAGTTGGCATCTTTGTAGTACTACCTAGAACTACCATTACATATACTTTCTTGCATCAAACTTCTACATGAACCAAGAGGAAGAACTAATGCTTAGACAGCGCAGAAACATGGTTGCAAAAATAAGTAGTAACCATGCACTTGGTAGTGGTGCAATCTCACGAGGTCGACTAATCGAGAGAGCAAAATCAACTACTTCAAAGGAAATGACAGTAAATCAGACATCCTAGGAATTCATGTGAGGTTATCTTTGCATGATGCTGGGTTACTTGTCATCACCAAAAATAAAGCACTCTAAAGGTATGGGAGATATTTCCAAATCCTCCAAATTAGCCCCCAATCACCCATTTTATGCATAAAACTGTTTGAATGCATGTGATAGGAAGAGTTCACCTCCTTATCGAGGATCCAATAAGTTACATGATATTACTACCTTTTATCACTGAAAGATGTCGAGCAGATGGCCTCAAAAGTTCAAGGTGCTTATCCGAAACTGATCTCGCCAACTCAAGATCATTTCTTAAACTCCCCTCCTCCTGAACAGTATCTGTCACATAAAGTAGGGCCAGTTATGACCAATGGAGTAATTGTTATCTTACTCTTCATATCTTTTGCATTCTAATTAATATTATGATGGCATATTCCAGTCATTTGTTAGGCCTAACTGTGAGTACTTCTCAAAACTCAGTGCAAATTGAATTGTTCAGAATTGTCTGCCTTTCAAACTAACAACTTTAGCAAGCATTATGGACATCCTGACACTACGTGTACACTGGCTTGCCAGCCTGGAATGAGGTTAGACCATATAGAATCCAAGGTCTTATGATTGCAGTGGACAGACCATGGCCAAGGCCAAGGTCAGCCAATGCACAACTTAAAACCTTATAAATGCACTGGGCAGGCCATGGTCAACTAACTAGCAAGGCACATGTACAGTGGTTCCCAACATGATCCTTAGTGTAATAAATAATGGAGTTGATTACAAGGAGACAAAAGATTAAACGACATGTCATGTAGATACAACCTTAAATTCAACCTGACAAAACATAGATGCACTCCAGAATTTAAAGTGAGATGTTAGGTAGGCCATCTCCCGATATAATTCAGGACCAGAAGACCGTTAAAAAGAACCATTTCTAACACTTAAGCCAATAGAAGTTGAACATCTCCCAAAATAATATGGATCAGAAGACAGTTAAAAAGAACCATTTCTAACACTAAAGCCAATAGAATTTGAACATCTCCCAAAATAATCTGGATCAGAAGACAATTAAAAAAAACCATTTCTAACACTAAAGCCAATAGAAGTTTAAGAGAATTGCACAGTTAGAGTTGCAAGTACGAGGGCAGGAATGGGGAGGCATGTAACTTCAAGTCTGCTTGTTACAGATTTATGATAGCCCACTCAAGAAATCACATGTGGTAAGACCTTATTAAGTGAGGAAAGAAACAGAACTACCATGAGACCTTGATGCATGCTCAGCTTCCAAGGTTCATACTGTGCTGCTGGGTTGAGTCAACAGCCATACTAGTATTACATGACACTCTGTGTTAAAGAGCAAGTCAAGTACAGGTCAAGAGATCCTGCTAATTTGCAGATTAAAGGATCATCAACCAGTTTGTGAAGGACCTAGCATTGAATCTGGATGACCACTAAAATATCGTTACATTTGAAGTAAACCTAGACCTCCAAAGAGTAGTACTTTGGTTTTGTTGGAAAAGCAAGAACAGAGACTCGATGCTTCAATAGAAAGTGTATAAGGCTAGAGGTCAAATTGACCCTATGAAAAAGGTAAAGCTTCATCATGGTAAGAGAAATCATAAGGTGCTTTTCAAACATGCAAGTTAAGTGTTCTTCCACTATTTATTGTTAAATAACAAGAAAGTGGAATTAATAGCATAATCAAGGTCTTTGCATGGAAATGGATATTCTAGGCATGAAGTTGGCATCTTATAGGATAGATGAATAGGCCCTCTGAAATGTCAAATTGCAAAACTGTAGGATTCATATGACAAAAAGATAAGAACAGTTATGCACAGCTTGGATTCCATATTTAATTTTTACGGTACATGAAAACACCCTATAAATTGGAAGGAACGGCTCCAAGGCTAACTCTGATCCAAATGTGACATTAAGCACTGCGATCACATAAAATATACCCTACCCACATTATTTGTAGGAAGAAAACAGAGGAGAAAAAGTCATCTCTTCTTGATCACCCTTCTAATGGGTTTCAAGTTCAATATTTTTTGTTCAATTATGACTGCAGGTACAATGATCCAATGGACTAGCACTGATATCTCTAACACCAGAACAAGAACATCCATTTAAAGAACATTAACATCCTTATAAATGAAGAAATAGGAAACCCCAAGCACATGCGTGTCAGACCTAATATGCATCCATTTTTCAATCAGAACAGTATCAAGAATCTAGAACAGTATCAAGAATCTAGACTACTATCTGAATACACCGATACTGTAGCCGTTTCATTTTTAAATTTAAACCAATGATTGCTTAGTCCAACAAAAGGAGCATGTCACATGAAACCAGAAAATTTCAGTACTCTGAGCCATTTATGTTGAAGTTGATAAATTCACTATGTTGAGGTCCTCTATCCTTCAGGTAGCTTCTTGAGAACCTGCTCCAAGAACAGGAAGATATGGTTAATAGGTTGACTATAGTAAAAATACAAATATAAGCTATTTATGTTTTCCAATACATTTCCCCACTTGCATTCAAGTATCCGAATGTCATCAAGCATTTTATGTACTCACCAAGACAACACACAGACCAGCAAAATTTATCCCCGAAGTCTAATTTATACATAACAAAGATAATCTGGAAAAGTCAAGTGAACAATCAGGGGAGAACAAAAGGGAAGGGCCTTTTTTCTTTTGTTTTTTTTTTTGGGGGGGGGGGGGGGGGGGAAGAAATTTAATCCACAAATCAGAAAACTAAAGATACCCATTAAAGACAAAACAGGATGATGCAGTTTAGATGAACAACCCCCAACAGTCCTAACTGCCCTTCTATAATGGAGTATGACATATTGGTTGTGAAGTGTGACAAGCTGATGCTGCATTGGGAAGCTGTTTGCAAACTCCAAACACTGGCTTGTTATATCCTTTATTGTTATTTCCTGATCAGATTCGTCAACAACTCTAAACTAAACAACATACATTATTAGTTATTCAGAAAGATAAGCATCAGAAATCCATGGTTTTACAACTCTCTCTTTTTATTTCCCCTCCCTCATTCTAGTTTGAAATTTAGCACATATATAATGTAGTTGGATCCTACATGATTTTAGCATCCTTACTAAACCCTTAATGGGATAGGGTGTGGTGGGAATGGGTATTTTTAATTTTAGTGGATATTCTTCAATTTTAAGAACATGTGAAGAATTGGATTAGAAGTTGTTATACCGATTTTGGTCACTCCGACAGGGGCTGAACCATTCCAACTGATGTGATTGCACAAGCTTGGGCAGTAAACCGTGATTACTCAACCCACTGGATCTCTTTGGAATCCTTCCAGGCATGATGAAGAATAACTTCTCTCAATACACAACATCCTGAGGAAGTCCAGCTGTTCACCCTGGGAGACTCACACACTGATATCTCTGGGTCTTACCTTCCAAGGGATGTACGAAGAACTACACACAATTAAGGAATGACAGTTCCGTACTGTGCCAGAGATACGTTGACCATTGGAGACATCCTCATCGGGCGTTGCTCCTGCTGAGTTTCTGGTTGCCGGTTGCACAGAACTAGGCCTGCCATGCCAGGTCCTGTTGACATACATGTGTCAGGCACTAAACACCTTGAGCAATCAACATCCGCAGGTGTCACAATGACCAAGGAAGGGTTCCATCTCCCATGCTGCATCCGATGGCCACCTTAAGTTAGGTTCCACTATAAATACTTCCCAACTACCACATTGAATGAATGCTCATTTACTCCCACACCACTTTACTAAGTTCTTAAGCTACTATAGTTTATAGCTCTGCTTGGACAAGTGTTGTTTCTTGAATCTGACTTGGGCTTCGGAAGTAGCTGACTGCCAGAGAGTCACTTCACTCATTCACTTGTTTGTCAATAGGTTCTTGAATCAACCAGTGGCATCGACCATGGTTTGCACGAAGGGACAGATTTAGGGGCAACGGAAGTTATGTCAGGGTGAAAGTTATACCATCCAAAGCCCAACCTAGTCTACTACCAATACAGCACCCAGGCGACTCCCTTATTACCATGAACCCACCCAAAGTTGTACAACCATCTGTAAAGCATGATCGATGAATAAATAAACCTAAATCCAAATCTTCCCAATCAATAAGAAGCAGAAAAACAAATATATAATAGGAAGAGAGAGTCCAAATTTCCCATCCCCTTTAAAGGACAGATTCACCCAAGTCTACATCCACTAAAATCCCAACCAGACAATCATCGTAAAGAATCCACTTTCCAGATTTTAAATTCATTCCAAACAGAATAAGGAGAAAAGATGCAATTATACATTTCAGCCAAAATTTTCAAAAGCTCAGAACTCTTTTCTGAAGTCTTAATAATCAAGCAGTACGGCAACTGTAATATCTTTCTACAGATCAGAATAAAACTCTTCAGTCTGAACTTAGAGAAGAGATCAAACCCTCATTGGTTTACCCCTCTTCCACTCCAATTACAATAACAACGGGAGGAAAATTGAAAATTAGAACGGATTCCAGATATTTCTTCCATAAAAATCTCAAGAATTTATAGTACCGGTGATTCAATAAAAACCCATTACAATTCAAGACATCTTAAAAAGAAAGAAGCCAAGATTTGGTTAATAACTTGCCTCAGGTAACTTCGAGCTGAGGATTACGGCAAGAACGCATACAAATGATCACCAATTTCCTTTTTCTTTTCTTCCCTTGCCCACTTCCTTTTCCGCTCCCAATTTTCTTCTCTCAGATTTCAGAAGAATTAAGAAAAGACGTTGTCTGGGTTGTGATTCTTGCAGTATAGGAAGTTCACAGTGTTCATACGAAAATAAATAATGTCGACGGAGAAAGACAACTCTGTTTCGGATAAATTAAGAAAGAAGGGTCCGGGTCTTAAAAGCGCAACGAACAAAAATCTGTTGAGATTGATTCTCACCCAGATTGGATTGGATTGGAAACAACAGAGAGCGATCCAGATCTGATTCAGAATCTTAAAATCTTTCCAGCTTCCAACTCTTCTGTAGATAAGTAGTGTTTCATTTGGGTTTAAGATTTCACAAATTGCTTAGCTGATTTGGGATTATGGATTAATTAATTTCTTTATTAAGCACTTAACTTTTCATGAAAAGCTTTTTTTGCTTCCCAGCATGTAAATGGAATATTCTTTGTCATCTTTTATGGTTAGATTTTGGATCATCTGTTAATTTTTTTCAGCTTTATTATTAATTTTCATTTTTTTTTTCCAAGAAGACTCAAATGATTATGATGAAGCGACTCTTCATTTATCATTAGATTCGCAAATTCATTTACACACGAAAGAAGAAAGCCAACTAATAAAGCAAAAGGGGTTACGTCATGGATTGAAAATTGTAGAAGAATTAATTATGAATCCCATGGTTAAGTATATAAAGTTTTTTTTTTTTGGTTTTATGTAGAAAGCAAATTTATTGAGGACTTGCCGAGGTTTCATGAGAAGAATCACAAAGCCAAGGAATGGAAAGCGATCATAAGTAGTTTCCTCAAACAACTGGGTTTTTCTGGCTAGAAGATCCACTAAAGTTACAGTCTATAGTAACAAAAGAGAAAATACACTCATCAAAAAACTAAGCAAAATAAATAATTTCTCAAACTACAGTGGCTATATTCAATGGAGGGAGAAGGACCTTCCCTAAACAACAGTTCACGAGCTCTAAATTATCTGATTCGAGCCCCACCAAGTGCCAGTCCTCCTGGATTGCATAAAGCATCGCCACACAAAGTGCTAAGGCCTCACCCACTAGAGTTGAATTGATTGGATCTGATATAACCAATAGAATCATACCCGTATGATCACGAGTGATCATACCCAGACCACATCGAGCACCCTCATCAGCAAAGGAGGCATCAAAATTAAGTTTCATATAACCCAATTGAGGAGGTTCCCATTGCTGAACTAGAACCTCAGCCTTATTTTGGCCAGCCACCTGCATTGGAGACCAAGATTTTCTACCAAAACAGTGTCATTCCTAGCCACCCATAGCTGCCAAAATATAAAGAGAGATTGCTCTTGGACATCATCTTTTTCATACCTATCCTTCACCGAGATGTGTTGCAGATTGTAGAGCATTATACAAAGTGTATTAAAAACATGAAGCACCTATTTTTTGTTTTTTTTTTTTTTTTTCCCCTTCTTTTGTAAGAAAATCACATATTGTTGATTAAACCCAAAACAATAGAAGGAAAAGAAACCCATGGGTATCTTACTCTTTCTCCCCAATCCGAAAAAATGGAGGAATTGATGGAGTTGTGATCTTTTACCTATGAGGTAGATCATTATATTTTTTTCATTACTCATTTAAAATGGTGTGGGAGTTCATATTTGATCTATTTTGTCAGTGTTTAGGAATATGTTTCTTTCCTAAAAAATGATGGAAATATGTGAGAGCAGCATAACTCTCTACACTAACAAATAGAGGATCTAGACTTAGGATAATGTGGTCTCCACCCTAAATTTAAGGATACTCATTTGGTCAATAGAAGTGAGCGAAAGAAAATTAAGTATGAATCATTCCTAAATATATTGTGTGGCATGCAAACTTAGACTTGAACCAAAGTCTTCTCCATGCAAGGCATCTTTTTAAAATTTTTGAATTAAGTTTTTGGCTATGTTTTATGAAATCCACAAATTGTTTATATGGTCTTTTCTATTATTTATAAACAAAAAGTATAGGCTGAATATGCTTTCTTCATGGAGTATATATTAATCATCTTAGAGATTATCTTCTTTTTTTTTTAATATATATCGAAATTATTATTAATTATATTTTTTTTTTCTTTTTTTTTGGAATGAGGGAAAGGATATGGAGGGGAGAATCACGAAAGCAATATAACTTAACATTCGAATTTAGTCAAAATAATTTGAGTAATTAACTTTAACATATATTAAAACAATTATTAATTAGTCAACTTTGATATATATTAACATACTCTTTTAATAATATATATAATTGCATAAATCACACGCAATTTCGAAAATGTAGAACAACTTTAGATCAATTTACACGTAGTATTATAAAGTTTTGAAATTTTATATAAAAATTAGTTATACATATTTGGCTTAAAAGTAAAGTTAAATATGTCACTAAACATGAAAGTGTTATTCTTTTAAGAATGCCGCATGAACAACAACTTTAACATCTGAAGGAATTATTTATTATCATCTTCGGACAATTGGGGTTATTCCTTGGGTACATCAAAAGTGCATGAAAAATATAATGACAATCAGATTATTGATCAAACACTTTTATGCAAAAATGGAGCTCCTATTTTCTCTTTTCATTATTTTCCTGTTTTTCTTTTAAATTTATTCTGTAGGAGTTGCAATGGTGTTGCAGGTATCTTGGTAAGGAAGTGCTTTTTCGACATTTTTTTCACCACAAAATCAGATGAGGCTCATGGGGGACCCATTAATGGTTCTATTTTTAAAATTTATTATTACTATTTAGATGTAGGTCCCACCCAATTTAGTGATGAAAAAGCATCAGGGGAGTACATATAGGGAGATGATCCGCACTCTTGGTAAAGAGACTCTTTTTGTTTCTTTTGGTCATCATCAATCTGGTCCCCAAGATTGGGGGACCAAAGGCCCAGGAGTTTAGATCCTCTGCGAGCAAAGATAGAAGACTGTGTTCCCCTCGACTTTTCCCCCACATTTAGGAAGAGGGTTAACCTTAGAGCAATAATAGGGCAGACAAGAGGTAGGCCCCCTCCTTAATATGTGGTGGACGAAATGGTGTGAGAGGAGTACAATTTAGGATCTGATCAACTCTAGGCCCAGGAGATGGGTTGATGAGAAAGTGTTGACCGACAGAGGATCAAATTCAAGACATCTTCGACAATAACACTTTGCGTGGTGTGTACGTGAAAAATTAATACTCAAATTGTAACACTTTTCAAAGCCTACGCAATCCTCAACAAGTAAATGGCTGTTGACATGATGATTTTCAGTAAAACTATTTTCTATCAAAAGTTTTCCCTTTCATTATTCATGGCTGATCCAATTGAATTATTGTTTAGATCAAAATTATTCTTAATCTAAAATACTTACTCAAATGAGGTTGGTATACCAGAAAGTCTTTCCAAACCCATTTTCATTAAAAATGTTGCAAACAATAGATAAGAGCAAAGACAAAGAAGGCTAAATCTTATTCATGGAATAGTAGTTACACATCCCAATCACAGCCAAACAAGGAGTTGTTGATTCTTGCTCTTCTAATGATTCTCTTTTTAAGAAATATAATATAATATGACCTATTGGGTAATCATTAGAGGTTACAACCAATGTTTCAAATATGTATTGCTCTATCCATATTTAACTAAGGGTTACTTAAAAAGTCTTTGCATGATTTGGCTTAAGCAATTAGTACAGTTGCTATGTAATCCAAATGATTTTGTTAGATGTTTTAGCCTTAAATTAAAGAAAAAGAGTGGGACTTAATTAAAGGTGTCCACCACATGTTGTCCTACTAAGCCTTAAGATGGCAAAATTGCTTTTAGATTATGGGCCGCCCATAGTCATGCCCTAAAGAGTTGATTTTGATTTTAAATTCATAAAGGCCAATAGCTTCATAGTAAGAGGGTGAAGAGCTTGGATCTATTTGCTTTCTCCCTTATATATTAAAGATTAGTTAAGGTGCACATAAGTTGGTTAGAAGAACCTCAATTCAAAAAAAAAAAAAAACACTACGTTATTTGGAAGTAGCACTAGATGTAACTGGTTAATGAGGTCTCTCCGAGACTCCCATCAGGGTGCAAATATATGGAATTGAATTTATTATGGTCAACTTATATTTGATGGTTCGACCACCATTGGTTGGATGGTCCGACCGTGATCGACCCAAAGACATCTGAACCGACCATACTTTGAGCAATTCATAAACAAGATAACATATGAAATATACGCACTAAACAACGTGTACAATATGAATCATAACCAACCTCCTTAAAGATAGGGATAAAGATTCCAATCAAGTCAAATAGTTTGAATTGTTCTCTGAGTTCAGATAGGACTCCACAACTACAATCCAAGTAATACTATCTTGGTGGATAAGATTCCTCTCCCCAGGAAATTAGCAACAATTATAGAATTCAAGTGGAACTCCATTACCGCATAGCTAAGATAACCTTCTAAGCTATAAATACTCACACTTTCATCATTATTAGGTATGCACTGTTGGGTTACACTCTCTAACATTGAGAGCTCTACAAGTTGTTTTCTTTTTCTAAAGCTGTGCGCTTACACTAATTTGATCGTCGGAGACGTTCCTAGACCAACCCATTCGAGCACGTCTTTTGCAGGTTGTTCGCTTGTATTGCCGAATAGGTTTTTGGAGCAACATTTGGCACCGTCTATGAGAACTTGATAAAAAAACCATTATGTAACCAAATCATGAATGCTAAACCAACCTTACAGTATGTTTTTGATTGACGAGTTCATCTGAGATTCAAGGGTATTTGCGTTTAATCCCTTCTTATGAGTAATCCAACTGCATTCTACCAAAAAAGAGAGTAATCCAGCTGTACGGTATGTTTTTCATTCACCCTCCTCTTTTAACTAGAATAATGATTAATTTTCTGTGCATTGAGGCGTTGCCTTGTCGATAGGGAAATCACAAAGAATTCAATTTTTCTGATCATAAAAGAAATAAAACTTACTTCAAATGTCTAAAACACAATTATAGGCAACACAAGTGGGGCTCACCCGGTCAGGGTTATTGTTCCTAATAAGGGTCTTAGTGGTTAGATTCGTACAATAATCCAGAAGTGGGGGATATTTAAATTGGCAAAACAAAACATCTGTTATCCTATGACAGAAATGCCCTTTTGCATTTCTCATTCCCCAATCAAAACCTAAACAATCACATAACTAGGGCAATGGGTGAACCCACAACCCCAATAAAAAATACAAGGTAAAGGGAATAATAATATTCCTCCTCTCCTTTCACATACATTCACATTCCATTCTCATAACAACAATAATAGATTTAAAGGAACCAACAACATCATAAATAATAATTTTACCTTCCTTTCATGCAAAGTCACACTCAATTATAATAAGATAAAGGGATAATTACTGTTGTCCCCCTGTACTTTGATTTTATTACTAATAAAACCCTGTTCTTTACAAAATTACTGTTGCCCCCTTCCTTATAACGGTGTTAAGTAGCCGTTAAGTTTGAATATGTAATGTCCACTTTGTCCTTCATTAAGATTAAGAAATCAAAAGACGATAATACCCCATCTATAAAAACCAGATTAAATGTCAATTTTACCCTAACTTCATTTATTTTGAATTAAAAAAATATTGGTTTTCCACCTTCACTAAACTTACTTATTTTGAATTAAAGAAATTGGCAAAATTCAAATTCGATTTGGTTTCCCACCTTCTCCTCTAGCATACGTAGGGAAGGAAACCACAATTTTTTTTTTTTTTTGGGGGGGGGGGGGGATTGGTGCTTTTTTAATATTGGAAACGAAATGTAACACCTCCCAATGGGAGTTTAGATTTTTAACCGCTTTACTAACCCACCATTGACGAAACCACAAAATCTTGCCAGAGAAGGAATTAACGAAGTAGGTGATATTCAGTTTCCAAATTTGAGTTGAATTCTATCCTCCCTCCTCTTCGGTTTCTATTTTAATTTTATTCAATTATTATTTCTTTATTTTGGTGATTTTTTTTTAGAGTAAAACAGATTATGATTATTTTTTTCTCTACAATTAATTAAGGGTATTACTGTAACTTGACAAAAGGGTAAATAAGTAAAGAGATAAGTAAAAGGGTATTTTGGGATTTTTAAAAAATATGGAGATGCCACATCATCAGTAAACTAACGGAACTTAACAGTAGGGGGGCATTAGTAATTATAGACAAAGTTAAAGGTTGGATTAGTAATTTTGCAAAATACAGGGGATACATTAGTAATAAAATCAAAGTATAGGGAGGCAATAGTAATTATCCCTAAGATAAACATAATTTACAACAATTCATATTTAACAAAAGACATAAAATAGCAATAATCAATTAAATATAATGTGGTTAGTTATTCCTCAGCTTCCAGTTAGATTCATTTCTCCAAAGATCAATACTTTCTTCCCACAAGGAAATAACCAAAGGATAATTTACCCTAATCATGCAAGAGGATTAACAAAATAAAAATAGGAGTTACTTTGGGTTTAGAAAAATATTTAAAAATATTTCCGTAAAAACTCAAACAGAAAACTAGGTTCTAACTCGCCCTTTTAATCTAATTCGGCTAAAAGTTATAATTTCACCCTTAATTTGAAGTCGAAATGAAACAAAATTTTGGGGGAAGTTAATTGGCAATAAAGAAACCATAAGGGTGCCCTCAATTTGGTCCAATTTAATGTAGATTAAAAAGTCCCAAATTCGCTCTCATAAATCACCCGTGGGTGACCTAGAGAGTCAAAATGAGTCAACCTTATCAGGAGGTTGCACCAATAATTCTTATATTAGAAAGGGACATTAAAATAAGGATTGAAGAGTAAGCAATGAACCTAACATGCTTCCCTTTGAAGATCCCTCAAAAGGAAAGGAGATAAAATACTCACAAAATTGTGACAAAGAGAAGGATTAAAGAAAACTAACATTTCTTAAAGTTTTCGCGAAGATTTGAATCACATAGCACCTTTGGAAAAATGGAAATCGCTCCTCTCCTTAGTTTCTCCTCTTCCCATAGCTTCAAATTCGTTATTGCAAAAAGAAATGCGGCTATGGATGAGATAAAACATAAAATAGAGCTTAAAATCCAAAATTCCGTTTTTGCCCCTAAATAGAAAATGGGGTGGGGGGTTGGTTCACCCAACCGGCCCAACTTTATGTCCATGGTTGGACCCCCAAACGGACTCCGAATTCTGCGATTTTTGGCTCGTTGGAAAGTTCTTTCGACAATCTTTGATTTGATACTATATTTGTGTCAATAGGATTCTCCATTGCCGCTCTACGAACCTGCCAAAATTGCCTTTTAACACAATCGTAATTAGTCTTCTATCTTCTTTTAAACTCCATGAGAGTTATCAAATCATCACTAGGTTCATCCACAATCATTTGGTCCTCTTCCTAACCTTCGAGCTCGACTCGAATGGTCCACAATTGTTGCTGACTCGAGGCCCGAATTCACGATCCTAAAACCATAGGTTAACGGGTTAGAAATCCAGGGGATTTCACACTCCTACTTTGAGAAACTCCATTTTGTGATGGCTCATTACCCCCACACTTTAAGCTGCTTTATTCAAAAATCTGTCAAATACCTTTGCAAAAAGAATTCCATTGGTTTCCTTTTAATCACACAATTAAGAAATAACGTGCTTGAAAAAGACAAAATTGCACAAATTGTTTGGTTTCATCATGATTTTTTAAGATTGCAACTGGCATCATTACAGTCAGTTTAAATTTTATATATTCTGATCTTGATGATCTTGACAAAGCTATGAGTAAGTTCTAATTTGTTTCCTTGGGTTTAGTTTACTTTCTAATGGGATTGCTTACGAAAAGCTAAAAAGATTAAAACTATTGTAGAGATTGAACAATTCAAGGAAACCCTAATAATTTGAAAACCCTGATTAAATTAGAATGCGGTATTAGGCTTAGAGTTGCAGAGTAAATAGAACTCAGTGTTGCAGAATACTACCCTATCGTTTCCTGAGGATAGAAGCATATATTAACAGGATTTGTTTACATTTTGTAAGGGTAATCTGGTCTTTTTACTTGTAATTATTTGGTTGAGCTAGTTCTTTGAACTGGCTTGGTTCATATGTGTTGTATAAGGCAGTTGTGGTTTGGTTCATTTTCTGTTGGGGTAATCTGGGTATTTCATGTATTTACCTGGTTTGTTATTGAACCGTCTGGTTCATGTGTTTGTATAAGGCATAGTTGGGCTGGTTTATTTCATTGATGTATGCAAACAGTGTCGAGGGTTTCATGTTGTGATTTGGGGTTTGAGCTCTGGCGATTCTGGAGATTTGGAGATGGCTATTCTTCTTCCTGCTCTTCATCTTCTACCTTCGTTTGATGGTTGATTCTTGTGGTACTTTGAGGCAAAGTGCTTGGCAAAGGAAGGGAATCACTCGGTGGTGTTCTTGAGTGATTCGGTGATGGCTTGGAGTTGCTCTTGATGTTCTGATCTCACTCTGTGTTTGGTTCTTTGAGGCGATACCAGAGGGCTTTCATTCCTCATATGAAGAGGAAGACTCGATGTTGATTTGAGCATCAACTACTGCCATATACGGTCATCTCTGTACCCTTATTTTCCCTGTTTATCTGTAATCTCTCAAGCTATAGTAGATTGGACTCTATCCCGAGTCCCGGAGACGTAGGCTCAAGAGCCAAACTCCGTCATCAAACACCTGTGTCTCTTCTTCTTCTTGCTTCCAATTTTCTTGTTAAATCACACAATCGATTGGCTTGACTAGGTTAGGGTTTATAGGTTGCGTATTTCTTTTGATTCAATTGATAATTAATATGAGTTAATCACCTAATGCTAATGTTAATTGAGACCTGGGAACGTCATTTTCATATGTTGCAAAATCAGATTGGGGGTTTCTCGTGTCTGAGCTCTAGCAATGGCGTTATGTGGTTTCTCTCTGTTCTTCTTCGTTTGATGTTGTTCTTGGACGATCTCAAAGGCGCTGTGATCAAGAAGTGTTCAACGAAGGGAGAAGAAGACTCGATGGGAGTTTGGTGATGATCCATGCCTATCCTGATTATCTCTTGTACATATTTCGTCTCTCTTAGTTTGTAAGTTTTATTCAAATCCCATAGTGAAGATCGGACTCATACCTAAGTCTCGGAGACTAGGGTTCATTTGAACCAAACTCCGTCATCAATTCTTGCCTCTTCTTGCTTTCAATTTTGGTAAAACTCAATCAACCGAGCATGTTAGGGTTAACAGATTGGTATCAGAGCTTGTGTTAGGTGTTTCGATGAAATTAAATTAGGGTTTCTTTTTGTTTTATATCTGATTTAGTTCATATAATCTCATATGGTTAGTAGGTTAGATTATTAAATTAATCTGGTTACATAAATGTTTCGGTTGCTGCTATTGCTGGTTAGAGTTTGATCATATAAATTTGATTTTGTATAATTTTTGCTACTGCTGGTTATAAGGTCTGATCATATTCATATGATTTGTGTAATTCAATTATGCTATTGCTGGTATATGATCTGTGTAATTCGGCACTTGATATTGTTGTTTACATATGATGTTTTAATAAACCTGTTAATTTTGTAATTGATTGCCTAGTTATGAGATTGATTCTATTTAGAATTAATTGCTGAATTAATCTAGAATACAAGTGTTAGATTTTGATATATGCTTGCAGTATTTTTTTGTTAATCTGGCACTGTATTTGATCTATGAGCTACATGTATTAACAATGTTTATAATTAAATGCTGCTGTATATATTGTAGATATTTACCTAATAAATTGTGATTGATCAATTTTTGCAATTAATTTTTTAGAATTGTTCATATCAATATTCTTGAATCATTTCTTGTATATATTGATCTGTGAAGTTTACCGGCTTCAAAGTGGAGTTTAGCAAGGGACTGAGCCTACCGGGGAGGATTCTCCTCCCAGGTGTGCTTACCACTAGCTCTAGTAGAGCTGTAGGTCTAGGTGAAAACCCTAGGTACATAAGTTTGGAAGCTCCAATGGGGAGTTCCAAGGTAGACATAGAGAAGTTTGATGGGACTGGGGATTTTGGAATATGGAAGAGGAAAGTCAGGGCTCTCATGGCACAACAAAAACTCCTTATGTTTATAGATGATGTATGTGATGTGATTGGCATTGGCATTGGCATTGGCACTGTTAAATTGCTCAATCACAATAAATCTATTTTCACTTTGCATGATGTTAGATATATACTTGATTTGAAGAGAAACTTGATTTCAATAAGTAGCATTGATAGTGCTGGATTTGATATAAGTATCTCTGGTGGTATGCTTACTATTTCTAAAGGCTGTCATGCATGTTTGAAAGGCAATTCTCAGTCTGATCTATATATGTTTGATGGTTATACATACCTAGATGGTGTCTCTAGTATATGTTGTTTGTTCAATGAGTCAACCAGTATAAGTGTGTGGTATTCTAGGTTGGAACACATTAGTAATACAGGTCTGCAAGCTCTAAGGAAACAAGTCCTATTTGGCAAGGATAAAATTGAAAATTTAGAGTTTTGTGAGTCCTGTATCCTAGGTAAGCAACAAAAGTTGAGCTTTGGGGTTAGATCCCACTTATCCAGTGCTATATTGGAATATATTCATGCTGATTTGTGGGGACCAATATCTGTCTTGTCTTATGGAGGAAACTCCTATTTTCTATCTCTTGTTGATGACTACGCTAGGAGAACTTGGATTTTTTTATTAAAGTCTAAGGATGAAACATTTGTTAAGTTTAAGGAACGGGTTTCTTTGGTTGAGAATCTGAGTGGAAAGAAAGTCAAGACTTTAAGAATTGATAATGGATTAGAATTTGTAAATGAAATGTTCAATGTGTTTTGTAAAGACAAAGGTATTCAAAGGCATAGAACATTTAAAGCTACTCCTCATCAAAATGGCATTGCTGAAAGAATGAATAGAACTATATTAAATAAAACTAGATGCATGCTCATTAGTTCTGGGGTACCCAAGGGGTTCTGGGGTGAGGCTGTGACTACAGCTATTCACCTAATTAATAGGTGTCCTCCTGTAACCTTAGGTTCTAAAACTCTTGAGGAGATGTGGTGGGGGAAGCCCCCAAGCTAGGCTACCTTAGGGTGTTTGGCTGTGAGGCCTTTGCTCATCAAAGCATTGGCAAATTGGAACCTAGGAGTAAGAAGTGCATTATTCTGGGGTATCCTGAGAGAGTTAAAGGCTATAAATTGTGGGATAAATCTATACCTGGTGTAAAGACCTTTGTGAGTAGGGGATGTTCTCTTTAGAGAGAGTGTATTCCCTTGCCTGTCTATTGACAATACTAATCTTAATCCACTTGATCAAAGATTGACCGATTTCACTCAATTTGACTTAAAGCAGGTTCATATTTCTTTGAATCCTGTTCAGATGTAGTGAACCCAAAGAACCCTTGACTTCCCCTCAACCCTGCTCTAGTGATAATGAGCCTGTGGTTGTGGTTCCTGATATTGAAAGTGGGCCAATGCCCTATTCTGTGACTTCCACTGAAGAGGTGGGTGGGGCTCCTGATTTGAGTAGTTATCAGTTGGCAAGAGATAGAGTGAGGAGAGAGGTTAGGCCACTTAAGAGGTATTTAGCCAATTTTGCCCTTGAGACTGATGATTCAGTTTCTGAGTTTGGGTCTGATGAACCTAGTTCCTATGAGGAAGCTTTAGATTCCAAGGATAAGGATTTATGGATTCAAGCCATAAATGAGGAGTTGGAATCATTGAATAAAAATCAGGTTTGAGAACTAGTTGATAAGCCTAAAGACCAAAGCTATTGCCTTGCAAGTGGATATTTAAAATCAAAGATGATGGAGTAAACAACTCTAAAAGATATAAGGCTAGACTAGTTGCTAAAGACTTTCTCCAGAGAGAAGGGGTGGATTACGATGAAATTTCCCCCCTGTTGCCAAGTATAAGACTATAAGGTTGTTGTTGTCCCTAGTTGCTCAGGCAAAAATGACAATAGAGCAAATGGACGTCAAAACTGCCTTTCTTCATGGCAACTTAGAAGAAATGATTTATATGCAACTTCCTTTAGGCATCTCGGCAGCAGGAGATGGATCTCAAGCTTGCTTGTTGAAGAAATCCCTCTACGGACTCAAACAAGCCCCTAGGCAATGGAACAAACGGTTTGATTCATTTGTTTTGAGTGTTGGTTTTAAGAAAAGTGCTTATGACAGTTGCCTCTATTTTCTCATTTTAGATTCTATTGTTTTGTATCTAATACTTTATGTTGATGATATATTGATTGCTTGTATTGATTCTAATCTTATTCAAGATGTCAAAGACAAGTTAAAGTCTGAATTTGAAATGAAAGAACTTGGGATAGCCAAGAAGGTGCTAGGAATTGAAATTTATAGGAGTAAGGGGGAGGATACAATGTTTATCTGTCAAAGTTTATATTTGCTAAAGGTTCTTGAGAAATTTAATATGTTAGATTGTAAACCAGTGAATGTTCCTTTAGCTGTACATTTTAAGCTTTCTAATGATTCATTGTCCTAGAAATAGTTTTGAAAAGACTGAAATGTCTAAAATCCCTTATTCTAGTCTTTTAGGTTCTCTTATGTATCTCATAATATGTACTAGACCTGATATTGCTCATGTTGTTAGAGTATTGAGTAGATTTATGTCTAATCCTGGTAAAGAGCACTGGCTTGCTCTTAAGTAGCTTTTGAGATATTTGAAAGGTAATGTTCATAAAGGTCTTGTGTTCAAGTGCACATTTGGTGACCTAATTCTTGAAGGATATACTGACTCTGATTATGCTAGTAGTAAAGATAACAGGAAATCATTATCTTCTTATTTCTTCATATTATCTGGTAATTGCATCAGTTGAAAGGTGCAACAACAGCCTGTAGTTGCCTTGTCTACTACGAGGGCTGAGCTTGTTGTTGCATCTGAATGTGTGAAGGAGTGCATATGGTTAAATGGCTTGTTATGTGAATTGAGTGTTTTATTGATTAAACCTATTGTATTTGTTGATAATCAAAGTGCTATTTTTTTGTGTAAAAACCCTGTTTATCATGATAGGACCAAACATATTGATATTAAGTACTTCCTCCTTAGAGAGAAAATAACTGATGGTGTACTTTTGATTAAAAAAGTAAGTACTGAGCATAATCTTGCAGATTGTGGTACTAAGTCATTACCTCTTTCCAAATTCTTACATTGTCTTGATTTGTTGGGAGTTGGTGATGTTGTTCCTTAGTTTATATATTTTATGTAGTCTTGAGTTGTATATTACTTGTTCTTTTAGGTTGTGGTGTGTGTTTTGTGGCATTTTCTGTTTTATCAGGTTTGCATATGTTGCATTTTTAGGGGAGATGCTGTCTAATTTTTTATAGCTCTTGATCTTTTTATCTCTCTTATGAGGTGTATGACTGGTTTGTGCATGTGTACTCTTCATGTTTGTTTGGTTGAGTTGTGAACTATGAGTTATAGTTTATGGGTTTCTCTACCTGTTGCATTTGTTGCATGATGTGCCTGCAGTGAGTCCTTTGGTGTTACATAGTTAGTTGCACATGTCTAGGTATTTTGCATATTTGTGTTTGCTTTGTACTTTTGTCTTTTTTTTCTTTTGTATCTTGCAGGTACACTTGGACGATGACGGTTGAAACCTGGTCTTCTATGGGTATTTTTTAGGCTTACAGATTAAGGGGGAGATTTGTAAGGGTAATCTGGTCTTTTTACTTGTAATTATTTGGTTGAGCCAGTTCTTTGAATTGGCTTGTTCACTGTGTTGTAAAAGGCAATTGTGGTTTGGTTCATTTTCATATGTTGCAAAATCAAATAGGGGGTTTCTCGTGTCTGAGCTCTGGCAATGGTGTTATGTGGTTTCTCTTTGTTCTTCTTCGTTTGATGTTGTTCTTGGACGATCTCAAAGGCGCTGTGACCAAGAAGTGTTCAGTAAAGGGAGAAGAAGACTCGATGGGAGTTTGGTGATGATCCATGCCTATCCTGATTATCTCTTGTACATATTTCGTCTCTCTTATTTTATAAGTTTTATTCAAATTCCATAGTGAAGATCGGACTCATACCTAAATCCCGGAGAGTAGGTTCATTTGAACCGAACTCCGTCATCAATTCTTGCCTCTTCTTGCTTGCAATTTTGGTAAAACTCAATCAACCGAGCATGTTAGGGTTAACACATTTCATGATCCAAATCAGATTAAACTCGTTGGAGGTTACACGGTCCAAAGTCCAAATGGAGTTGGACTCTCTTAGAACATAGGAGGTGTATAGAAATATATTTCAAATCTCAAACGAAGATTGAGCTCGTGTGACTTAAAATTCAAATTTGAATTGCAGGAAACAAAAATGGAAAAAAAGAAAACAACAATCTTTTTGTGTGGTCAAATAAAACATATTAAAGTATCCATAATTTATAAGAACTAATAAAAAACAAGAAAATTACAAATTAAATGGCCTAAAATAGAAATTGATGCTACTTGCGACGTAGCTCATCTTTTTCAAAGAGAGGAGAGAAGGAGAATTGAACTTTTCCATTGATTTCTTTAGGGTTACAATGAATTGATTGAAATGAGGCTGTTTACATGCTGCAAACAAAAACGTCGATCATTCAAGGCAAGTGGAAAAGTCTTTATCACCTTCTGCGACTGGACATCCAATGCACAAAAAGACCTGATATCCACTGTATTACAAGAGTAACAAAACGACATAACCATCCTGTTGTTTGAATACAATAGTACTTTTCCATTTCCAAGGTTACCAATTAGGAAAGGTTCTTCAAAATCACATATACCTCTAATTTGCAAGGAATGTAGTTGAATCCACTCTTTTTTGTAAAAGTCCTTCAAAACCCATATTTGAATTAGGTTGAATTCAATGTCATGAACAGCTAAAACCCCTCCAAAATTTGTCAGTTCCCCCTTTGTTCCACCACGTTGAAAGGGTAGCTCATTCTTGTGAAAAGTTCCATTGTTGGTGTCTATGGTAAACAAGACTTCCTGATAGTCTTCGTTTTCAATTAGCGAATGCAGGAAATTGTTAACAGAAACGGGTCTCAATGTCCATTCATATCTGTCTGCAATCACTTCATTAAAATCAGCTTGGCAAAGCTCTTTCCAAAAGTGGTGTGCCGGCTCAGGCTCCTTGACTTGTGTCCATGTATTGGACCCAAGCGTGAATATCATCGCACAATAACTACTGTGATCTTTCTTGCACATCAGACACACGATCTTGTATTCTCCTGTTTCTTTAACATATGTAAACCCAAGAACCTTGTCTAGAGATGAATCACTGTAATTCTGTAGAGGCAAAATCTTTCCTTTTCTACTAAAAAGGTTTCCGACGGAATAATCTCCCATTTTTGGATAATCTTTAAACAAGACGAGACCATTGCAGGAAGCAATTATTGGTTTTGGAAGATCTATTCTCAAGTCTCTCGTCACGATTTTATCTCCTCTCATATCTACAAAACCCAATTTATAAGAACCATATACTAGGGTTTGGAGCAGGAAACCAGGCGGTGCAGGTGCAGGTGCCGCCGCGGAAAAGAGATGGGAACTAACAAAGTAAGGATCCAAAATCAAATTATGCCATTGCTTGCTTACCATCCTTAAATTGAACAACGTATCAGCTTCTAATCTCTGGAGAATTTGAAACAAGATATTATCATCATCGAAACCAACTGATATTTTTCTTTTTTTTCTTTTCTTTTCTTCCTCTTTTTTCAGCAACGATAGAACTCGTGGAACTTGAACGGCAGTGATAGGAACCAGCATAGTAGCCGCAGTTCTTTTCCTTCTCTCTTCCTTTGTCAACAATGATAGAAGCTGTTGATCTTCATCGGCAGTAGCTGCAGGAGCTGGGAATGGAGGAACGTTTGTCATGAGGAAGAAGGCAGTGCAAGAAAGATCGCTACTGTTACGCTTAGAATTGGCTGAAATTGATATGAGCAAAATATAAAAAGAACGGGAGAGAATATGAAATTGATCTTTCTATCTGTCGTTTTATAGGATTCTTTTAATGTTCCAGTTTACCTCAAATTCGGATCTTACTACTTGAGTTTCTCTTGAACTTAAGTGCTCTTTGATCACGAATCTATAAAGACAGTTCTAGAAACTTCTTAATGGTTTGACCATCATAAGGTCGGAACAGTGGTCCGACCATAATGGTTCGGTCCAACTTTTATAATACAAATATAAGCTATTTATGTTTTCCAATACATTTCCCCACTTGCATTAAAGTATCCGAATGTCATCAAACATCTTATGTACTCGCCAAGACAACACAAACAAATCAAGAAAATTTATCCCCAAAGTCTAATTTATACTGAATAAAGATAATCAAGTCAAGTGAACAATCAGGGGAGAACAAAAAGGGAAGGGCCCTTTTTCTTTTGGTTTTTTATTTTTTGAGGTGGATTGTTAGTCCACAAATCAGAAAACTAAAGATACCCATTGATACGAGGAAAATTACACCGAACCTTTGGATCGGATTCACAATCTTCATCCTGGTTAGATCATAACTGGGACCCACCAAAACCTAATTTAATAAGCATAGGGGTGCCGCACTTCGGTTACCAGTCTGGTATGACCTCTCGAATCTTGCGGAAGACAGAGTTGACTTGTAGGAGGCAACTATTAGCAGAACGGGGAGGGAATCGTGCCGAGATTGATAACTACTTGCGTTCCCAAATTTCTAGGGAAAAACCCTACGATTGAACGGCCACCGAAAGAGATCGAGACTTCACTCAACGGTCGAGAATTGGAGGTAATGTCTATATAAACAAGTGATCAACTCACTCTAGAGGTATCTGAATCGTTTTCCTAATTACGTATTCATTCTTATGCTCTGCAATCAGCCAGAGCTTTCGTGATCAGTTCAGTTATTGACTTAAGCTTCGGAGGTGGCCTCCCAACCCCCACGGTCGGGCCACGTCTAACTCTTTTTTGCAGGCCATAACCAGGAGAATCGAAAGCTTAACATTTTCTGAACGCATCACCCATTAAGGACAAAACAAGATAAGGCAATTTAGATGAACAAACCCCAACAGACCCAACTGCCCTACAATAATGGAGTATGACATATTAATTCTGAAGTGTGACAAGCTGATGCTGCATTGGTTTGCAAACTCCAAACACTAGCTTGGGCAGTAAACTGTGATTACTCAACCCACTGGGTCTTTTTGGAATCGTTCCAGGCATGATGAAGAATAATTTCTCTCAATACACAACATCCTAAGGAAGTCCAGCTGTTCATCTCGGGAGACTCGGCCATATGAATCATTCCTCAATATATTGTGTGGCATGCAAACTTAGACTTGAACCGAAGTCTTCTCCATGCAAGGCATCTTTTAAAAGTATTTTAAATTGAGTTTTTGGGCTATGTTTTCTAAAAACCACAAATTGTTTATATGGTCTTTTTTATTATTTATAAGCAAAAGGTATAGACTGAATATGCTTTCTTCATGGAATATATATTAATCATCTTAGAGATTATCTTTCTTTTTTGTGGATATATAGAAATTATTATTACTTATATTTCTTTTCTTTTTTTTTTTTTAAATGAGGGAAATGATATGGAGGGGAGAACATGAAAACAATATAACTTAACATTCAAATTTAGTCAAAATAATTTGAGTAATTAACTTTAACATACATTAAAAAAATTATTAAGTAAGTCAACTTTATCTATATTAACATATTCTTTTAATAATATATATAATCACATAAACCACACGCAATTTCGAAAATGTAGTACAACTTTAGATCAATTTACACGTAGTATTATAAAGTTTGGAAATTTTATATAAAAATTAGTTATACATATTTGGCTTAAAAGTAAAGTTAAGTATGTCACCAAACATGAAAGTGTTATTCTTTTAAGAATGTCGCATAACAACAACTTTAACATCTGAAGGAATTATTTATTATCATCTTCCGACAATTGGGGTTATTCCTTGGGTACATCAAAAGTGCATAAAAAATAGAATGACAATCAGATTATTGATCAAACAGTTTTATCCAAAAATGGAGCTCCTTTTTTTCATTATTTTCCTTCTTTTTTTTTTATTTTTTATCTTGAGGTTCATCTAGGCCAGCTGATGCGCACCTCGACTACATCCACATGAGAGCTTTATATAACTAATATAGGCGGGACTTTGTCCCTGGTACCAAGGAGATTCAAACTCTAACCTCCTATGTGTAAGCATTAGTCTTTTGCCAACTGAGCCACCCCTCGGGGTTTATTTTTCTATTTTTCTTTTAAATGTATTTTACAGAGTTGCAATGGTGTTGTGGATATCTTGGTAAGAAAGTCTAGATCACCTCCCCCTTAGGAAGCAATATGTGTTTTCCTGACATTTTTTTTCACCACAAAATCAGATGACGCTCATGTGGGACCCATTAATGATTTTATCTCTAAATTTTATTATTATTGTTTAGATGTAGGCCCCACCCAATTTGGTGGTGAAAAAACATAAGGGAAGCACATATAGGGAGATGATCCCCACTCTTGGTAAAGAGACCCTTTTTGTTTCTTTTGGTCATCATCAAACTAGTCCCCAAGATTGAGGGCCCAAAGGCCCAGGAGTTTAGATCTTCTACGAGTAAGAATAGAATACTGTACTCCCCTCAACTCTTCTACCACATTTAGGAGGAGGGTCCACCTCAGAGCAATGACAAAGACGGACAAAGACGGACAAGAGGTAGGCCCCCTCCTACATATATGGTACGTGGACGGAAGCGTGTGAGAGGAGTATAGTTTAGGATCTCAACTCTAGGCCCAAGAGACGGGTTGGTGGGAAACTATTGAGCGACAAAGGGTCGAATTCAAGACCTTTTCGACAATAACACTTTGCGTGGTGTGTACATGAAAAATTAGCACACTTTCCATTCCGTTGTTTCATAGCCTACGCAATCCTCGAGCGAATGGCTGTTGACATGATGATTTTCAGTAAAACTATTTTCTACCAAAAGTTTTCCCTTTCACTATTCATGGCTGATTCCATTAATTATTGTTGACATCAAAATTATTCTTAACCTAAAATACTTATTCAAATGAGGTTGGTATACCAGAAAGTCTTTCCAATCCCATTTTCATGGTTCTTAAAATTTTTGCAAACAATAGATAAAAGCAAAGACCAAAGAAGGCTAAATCTTATTCATGCAATAGTAGTTACACATCCAATCACAGCCAAACAAGGAGTTGTTGATTCTTGCTCTTCTAATGATTCTCTTTTTAAGAAATATAATATAATATGACCTATTGGGTAATCATTAGAGGTTACAACCACTATTTCAAATATGTATTGCTCTAATTAAGGGTTACTTAAAAAAGTGTTTGTATGATTTGGCTTAAGCAATTAGTACAATTACTATGTAATCCAAATGATTTTGTTAGATGGTTAAGCCTTTAATTAAGTAAAAGAGATAGAGGGATTAAAGGTATTCACCACATGTTCTCCTACATAAGCCTTGAGATGGCAAAATTGCTTTTTAATTGTGGGCCGCCCATGGTCATGCCCTAGAGAGTTGATTTTGATTTTAAATTCAAAAAGGCCAATACCTCATAGTAGGAGGGTGAAGAGCTTAGATCTATTTGCTTTCCCCCTTATATATTAAAGATTAGTTAAGGTGCGCATAAGTTGGTTAGACGAACCTCAAGTATATAAAAAAAAAAAACACTACGTTATTTGGAAGTAGCACCAGATGTAACTAGTTAATGAGGTCTTTCCGAGACTCTCATCAAGGTACAAATATGTAGAATTGGATTTATTATGGTCAACCTATATTTGATGGTTTGACCATTGTTGGTTGGATGGACCGACCATAATCGACCCAAATACATCTGAACCGACCATACTTTGAGCGGTTCATAAACAAGATAACACATAAATGTACGCACTAAGCAACGTGTACAATATGAATCATAAGCAACCTCCTTAAAGATAGGGATAAAGATTCCAATCAAGTCAGACAGTTCGAATTGCTCTTTGAGTTCAAATTGGACTCCACAACTACAATTTAAGTAATACTCTCTTGATGGATAAGATTCCTCTCCCTGCGAAGTTAGCAACAATTATAGAATTCAAATGGAACTCCATTACCATATAGCCAAGGTAACCTTCTAAGCTATAAATACTCACACCTTCACCATTATTAGGTATGCACTCTTGGGTTCCACTCTAGCATTGAGAGCTCTATAAGTTGTTTTTTTCTTCTAAAGTTGTGCGCTTCCACTAATTTGATCGTCGGAGACGTTTCTCGGCCAACCTGGTCGAGCACGTCTTTTGCAGGTTGTTCGCTTGCACTGCCGCACATATTTTTGGAGCAACATTAAGCACCGTCTGTGGGAACTTGATCAAAAAGCCATCATGTAAACCAAATCATGAATGCTAAACCAACCTTACAGTATGTTTTTGATTGACGAGTTCCTCTGCCATTCAAGGGTATTTGCGTATAATCCCTTCTTATGAGTAATCCAACCGCATTCTACCAAAAAAGATAGTAATCCAACCGTACAATATGTTTTTCATTCATCCTCATCTTTTAACCAAAATAATGATTAATTTTCTGTGCATTGAGGTGTTGCCTTGTCGATAGGAAAATTACAAAGAATTCAATTTTTCTAATCATAAAAGAAATAAAACTTACTTCAAATGTCTAAAACACAATGGAAAAAAATCATTTACTGTGCACATCTCTCTGCTGTGCATAGCAATGCACCACCACAGCACGCCACATGGAATATGCTAAACAAAGGGCTAAGATACCCACCCATTTTTAAAAACCCGTTAGCTTATACCTGTGAAATCCAACCCTTTCCTAACCCTGACCCTGACCCGGATCCATTGGTGTTTGTAGGTCCGAAGACCCGAAGTAGTGAAAGAAGAGACTTTTGGGCCCTCATAGTCGAAGATTCGGTGCATGACTCAGAGCCTATGGATATTGACAATGATGCCCCTTATACACTGTCAGTGTTCACTGAGAAACTGCACTTAGAAGGGGGAGAGCGTAGTTGAAGTACGTGATGCACTTCCGATCTCGTTCCAAAGGTATTTATCTATTCTAGACTTGTTGATTGACTTGTAGGAAAAAACCCAACTCAATTTGGATCAATCTGGCTTTCCATTTCCCTAACTGAAGTTGTTGTTCATGCTTGGTCGACTGGCCAGTCGACCAACAGAATAGTAAATTCGAAAATTACAAAATTCTCTATTATTTTAACCCTACCTTTTGGGAACTCGTGAATAGAAGCCTAACCTAATCATTGGCACTCCAGAGCTCGAGGAGTGAGCTTCCCAAAGCCCTCTCTTGAAGTTGGTGAAGATTCTTGGTCGCAATCATTACATTCCCTCTTCATTCACTTCCTCAAGGTATGATTCCTCTCTCTTATCCTCTAATCTACTCTTTCCTCCACTCTTTTTCACTAAAGAGACTATGGCTGAAGTGTTGCAACCTTACAAACACTTAGCCATGTGTTTCCCTTTCATCTCCATTAATTTCTTTTCATTCTTGCTATGCTATGCATTCAATACAATCAATAGCATTGCATTTCTATGATTCTTGTCATTCCAACTTGTCTTATCAATCTAAATTGATGTGTAGATGCATGCTAGGTCTGATTTACTATTGATTTATGATTCTAGTATAGTTCTTATGACTTCCTTAGCTGATTCCCCATCATTCCTTGCCATTGCAACAAATCCCATTTCAATTCTTGATGTCTAGCATATAGAACATAGGGTTTCAATTTGGGTTTCCTAATTGGACCGTTGGATCATGATAATTTTCATTGTATAGTGTCCCTATATTTCTATGATCATTCCCTCCAAATTTCAGATCGATCCGAGACCCGAAAGATATGTTTTGGGCCCAATTTCTCTATGCTGCCCGTTACTGATCCTCTTGGTCGACTACTTAGTCGACTGGTCAGTTGACCAATCAGTCGACCAAAGGAAAACAGCAACTCAACTCTTGCTCGTTTCGCTTCGTTTGACCTCCAATTTTATTGTTTCCTTCTCTAATGTTGCATATATGTTGTCTAGGGTTCAAGCACTAAGTTGGGGACTATTTTAAGTGGTATTTGCTATTATTCCCGATTCGATTAAGGTAAGGACAGTTATACCCATATGACATGGACTATATGTTTATTAAATGATGATTGGCAACTTGATATGCTTTGCTTATCAATTCTATTTAGACATCATATGACTACCGTAGTTGTCTCTTAACAGTAGTAACATGTTTAGTTACTCTTGTATATCATGTCTATTTAATTATTGTTATTTACATTACACTTGAATTATGCGATGTTATGATATGACTTTCAATATGATGATGTATCATATATGTGTGATATGATGAATTGAGAATGTGATTGGATAAGCATAATTTGGGATTGAGGAATGTCCTATTGACATTTCTGTTCTTGGACATCGGAGGGAATAGTATGGGATGTTCTCCGAAGGTGTCCATCGACGCTTTCCTGGATTATTGGATGACATATATAGGACTTGTCTAGGTGTATGACTAGGATGTCCTTGTCATATCAAACCCGAATCGGAAGGGTATTAAGACCGAACGACCCGTACGTGGTAGCAGTATGGTTTGATGAGCACTCAAGACCAGTAGCCAACCCGTGAGAGGACATAGATCATATTACGGATACCCGAAAGGGGCCATTGTTGGTAGGGTTGCAAATGTCAGACTTGGGCTCACGGGCGCTCGAAGATCGATGAGTCATATCCGTGAGGGGACGTGAGAGCTTCCTGTCTACTATTTGTGGATGACCAATGGGGTTGATGAGTCCGATGAGTAATATCCGAGACTTTGGTGTGAAGGATACTGGAAAGGATCGCTCGGGGCGAGGAATGGACGTATCTGGATCTTACATGGTATGACTGAGTAGATGACTTGCATTGGGCTAGGTTTTACCGTGACATGCGCCAATACTTATACCAATGGTGATGTGAGAGAGTGGTGACCTAAACCCTAGCCATGGAATTGTCCGAGATGGATGCAGGACCCAAATTCACACCGGAGAACCCAAGATATTTGGATGGTTGAGGGAAGAACGATTGAGACGTATCCAAAGAAGTATGGTGCTATGACTTAAAGCATGTCCACCATAGAGACTAGCATATGTAGAGTTAGAATCATAATTGCATCATGTTATGACTTGAATCATATGGTTTATGTATTATGGATTAACTGCCTTGCTGAGTTCCTTTGAACTCATTCCTTTCTGTGCATTTGCGTTGTTAGACTATTCCACAGGTTTTGAAGAGTCCGATGGCTCATCCTTCGAAGCACCCTATGATGAGCCACACTACCCTCAGGGTAGTGGCTACTATGAAGATTACTATGAGGGTACCGAAGAGGACTATGCTGCACACCAGGATTAGCCCAGCACTGGTGTTGGAGCAGCTGTATTGGACTTCGGATATCTACACTTATGAGGATGTGTTTTATGTGACCGAAGAAACATTTGTTTGATGTTACATTTTGGATTCTCCTTTAAAACCGGATCTGTAATTTAACTTCCTTGATATACTCATTAGGTGTGATGTGTAACTTAACTTAAATTTGCTACTTTCCGCTGCCATGTGAGAAAGTGACTTTTGATCACTCTCTCTCCTTCCTTTTTGGATTATATATATCTTGGTATCACTTTTATTCCGCACTTTGATTATCTGTTTTATCTTATTCACGATTCTTTATTATATGCTTAAATCATGATTATTATCGTTCATGATTGTGTTATTTCGTATGTGGGAGGCATGGTTGCTGGATACTTAATCTTCGGGACTGTGGATCACATACCCGGGTATGCCCGATGGGGTACCGGCTGGGTGGATGTGACAATACCCACTAATTTACTAGGACTTCCCTTTTCTCCATCTTTCTTCTTCATTGCTATTACTCTTTCAGAAATCTTTCCTCCATTTCTGCTTCCCACCCATTTTTAAAAACCCGTTAACTTTATTCTTGTTCTCCTTCCTTGAGACACGTTTTTTCTTAGGAGAATTGACTGTGGTGAGGGATTTCCAGAAGATAAAGGTGAGATGTGGATTTTTAATTACATGGGTATGTCTAGATCGAGGTTTGTTAGTGGTTTTAGAACTAGTCTTGATGAGCCAACCGGCATTGCTGGCATTCCCATCTCCAAGAATGGAGATGCACTTTCAGAGTCTGAAGAGAAAAATGAAACTGGTGAGGCAAAGATTACATCAGGTGGCCGCATAAGCTTCAAACTGAGCGGCTTATCAGAGTCATTACAAGGTGCTGGGTTTGGTGATGTAAAGAAAGATTCTTATGGTGCAACATTAGAAACATAGATTGGTTTGAAGGGAGGTGTGAAAAGGGTTGGATATCTCGATCAAGAATCCATGGAGGAAACTATTAAACAGGTAACGATGTCTCCTCCTTGTCTTGTGTCCCCAAAATTTCAGAAGAAGGAAATAGAACATCCAGGGGCAAGCACCTCCAAATCAGATTAAACTTGTTGGAGGTTACACGGTCCAAAGACCAAATGGAGTTGGACTCTCCTAGAACATAGGAGGTGCACAGAAATATATTTCAAATCTCAAACGAAGATTGAGCTTGTGTGACTTAAAATTCAAATTTGAATTGCAGGAAACAAAAATGGAAAAAAAAAAGAAAACAACAATCTTATTGTGTGGTCAAATAAAACATATTAAAGTATCCATAATTTATAAGAACTAATCAAAAACAAGAAAATTACAAATTAAATGGCCTAAAATAGAAATTGATGCTACTTGCGACGTAGCTCATCTTCTTCAAAGAGAGGAGAGAAGGAGAATTGAACTTTTCCATTGATTTCTTTAAGGTTACAATGAATTGATTGAAACGAGGCTGTTTACATGCTGCAAACAAAAACGTTGATCATTCAAGGCAAGTGGAAAAGTCTTTATCACCTTCTGCGACTGGACATCGAATGCACAAAAAGACCTGATATCTACTGTATTACAAGAGTCACAAAACGACATAACCATCGTGTTGTTTGAATACAATAGTACTTTTCCATTTCCAAGGTTACCAATTAGGAAAGGTTCTCTATAATCCCATATTTCTCTAATTTGCAAAGAATGTAGTTGAATCCACTCTTTTCTATAAAAGTCCTTCAAAACCCATATTTGAATTTGGTTGAATTTAATGATATGAACAGCTAAAACCCCTCCAAAATTTGTCAGTTCCCCTTTTAATTCAATTTGAAAAGGTAGTTCATTCTTGTGAAAAGTTCCATTGTTGGTGTCTATGGTAAACAAGACTTCATCATAGTATTCGTCATCAACTAGCGAATGCAGGAAATTGTTAACAGAAACGGGTCTCAACATGTATGCAGATCCGTCTGCATTCAGTTCACTAAAATCAGCTTCGTAAAACTCTTTCCCAAAAGTGGTGTGCCTGTCTACAATCACTTGATTAAAATCAGCCTGGCAAAACTCTTTCCAAAAGTGGTGTGCCGGCTCAGGCTCCTTCACTTGTGTCCATGTATTAGACCCAAGTGTGAATATCATCGGCCAGTGACTGCTGTGATCTTTCTTGCTGCACATCAGACACACGATCTTGTACTCTCCTGTTTCTTTAACATATGTAAACCCGAGAACCTTGTCTAGAGATAAATTATTGTAATTCTGCAGAGGCAAAATTTTTCCTTTTCTACTAAAAAGGTTTCCGACGGAATAATCTCCCCTTTTTGGATAATTTTTAAATAAGACAAGACCATTGCAGGAAGCAATTATTGGTTTTGGAAGATCTATTCCCAAGTCTCTCGTCACGATATTATCTCCTCTCAGATCTACAAAACCCAATTTATAAGTACCATATACTAGGGTTTGGAGCAGGAAACCAGGCGGTGCCGCCGCCGCTACGTAAGAGAGATGGGAAATAACAAAGTAAGGATCCAAAATCAAATTATGCCATTGCTTGCTTACCATCCTTAAATTGAACAAAGTATCCGCTTCTAATCTCTGGAGAATTTGAAACAAGATATTATCATCGAAACCAACTGATATTTTTCTTTTTTTTCTTTTCTTTTCTTCCTCTTTTTTCAGCAACGATAGAACTCGTGGAACTTGAACGGCAGTGATAGGAACCAACATAGTAGCCGCAGTTCTTTTCCTTCTCTCTTCCTTTGTCAACAATGATAGAAGCTGTTGATCTTGATCGGCAGTAGCTGCAGGAGGTGGAAATAGAGGAACGTTTGTCACGAGGAAGAAGGCAGTGCAAGAAAATCGCTACTGTGTTACGCTTCTTACTCTGAACTACTAAAATAGATATTGTTGCTCCGTAATCTTTTTTGTCACCGAATATCAAATATCACCTCCGACGATCTAGTTAGAAATCTCATCCAGAAATCTCATCCGACAAGAATGCAACACACAATAAGAATCCGAATAGTAATAGTTCTGTTTAGGTACTTTCTGTCTTATCAATATGTCTTTTTATAGGGTTCTTTTAGCGTTCGATTTTACCTCAAATTCGGATCTTATTTAGATTTTTCTTCGAATTCTACTACTTAAGTTTCACTTGAACTTAAGTTTTAGAAACTTCTTAATGGTTCAACCATCATAAGGTCGGAATTGTGGTCCGACCATAATGCTTCGGTACTTAAAAACCACTATGTATTTAATTCTATCCATTTAGCCTTTTGAACTTGCATTGCTCTGGGATAATGATCTGCTAGGTCAGCTTGCAATAGTCGAACTCATGACTTCTCTCTTGAAAAGTATGGATCTTACCACTCTACCAATCCTACATTGACACATTAAAATGTTTTTTTAACTGTTGTCAATTTGATGTGAAAGATATAGATGGTAGCGAGAAAGAAGATGTACCTATCCATTAGTTATTCTCGAAATACAGATCCTTAATTAAAGAGGTTTAAAGCTAGAAGTCAAAGCGGGTCTATGTCTACACCAATGAGCTCCATAGATCGTTATCTCTTATGGAAGTGAAAATAATTTTGCAAATCATACTTGTCCTTTAAGGAGCAAAAGAAGATACCCCTTTGATACAGATGAGTGGTCCATTGTACATAGATATAGATAGTGAGAATCTTTCCAAGTCTATGGATGCAAGATTCTACAGTACTTCACTTATGGTAGAAACATTATCTTTAGTAGTGGTGACTTCACTTTGAATGAGCATTTATTGAAGTACGAGTCTTTGGATGTCTGCAATGATCCCTACTACACAACTTGCCCAAAATATTGTAATTAGCTAACCAAACAGAAGGACCCAAGAGCTTTTGGCTGGTTACCCAAAAAAAAAACCTCTGGCTTATTTGGCTACAAGGACTACGAATGCATAGTTCTTTACTTTCATTGGACTACAACATTTGTTTTTTTCTCAGAAGCATGACAGATTTTGTTTAGTTGTTAAACATGCTTCCTCAGACCATTAATGAAAGTGTTCAATTTCCCTGAGTAAGGTTAAAACTTGGAAGTCTAGTTAGAGCCTGAGAAGGTGTTTAATGCCGCATAGGAGAGAGGAGGTCTTCTGTTTGGCTGGCAAGTTTATAGTCTGATTAGACTTCAGTCGTTTAAAGATACTCAGCGATACAGCAAAATGCAGCAACGTTCTTAACATTGATATCAAGTTAACACTGTAACAGAACTTCGCTGCTGTCTCAAAAATCTCTGGCCCTCCAGGGATGCAGAAAAGATCAATCTTCGTCAGGTAAGCTTCTTATGATTTATTATTTTCATTCTGGTAAAACCGCTCTTAGCAGCCAACATAAATTGCCATAATTCCATGAACTCATCATAAAAGAGGCTAAGCAGGAGACTTTAGGAAGTAGAAACAGAGTAAAGAAAAAGGATTTCTCACCTTGTGAAGAGAGAAATTTGTCTTACCAACCTCCACAACTATATCTGTGGAATTTCTTGAGAGAAAATCTTGAACCAAATTTGTAAACAAAAATTGAGAAACAGCAATGGAAAATTTAAGCACGAAAGTAGATGATGAGAAACTGAGAAATCTTAGTTCTCAGTAATTTATCAGTTGCCAGTTCTCTCCATGGCAACAGAGAGCTTGTCACTGTTCTTAATTAGTGTAGTCGTGAAGGATTATTTTGCTCTTCTCTTTTTGAGCAAGTTCTTTTAAGATGGTTTGTGTAACAATCCCTGTAATTCTAACATGAGATTTGTATTGCAAGTCTAAGTACCCAAAGTTTTGGCCGAAAGAATTTTAGGCTATCTGGATTGAAGTCCATGATCCATACCCTAAACCCATGGATCTGGATTCTACCGTTAAAGAACCTGTAATACTGGGAACCTAACGAAGATCTAGTAGAAACTATGATGGTCTGGGAAGGTGGATATCTACCCTAAGACAAGTCGAGTTTGAAGATGTTCGAGATCAAGGTAAGGATCTTCCACGTGTTGGTTTAAGTTTAATTGGTGTCGGGGACCAACCGGTTGAGCAAAGTACCTAACTACTGAAAAGTACCAGGGGGTGGTTGCTTTAGGCAGTTGATTGACACAACCAACTTCCCTAAGCGACCGTTTAGGTCTATTTGCAGTTTTCAACCCTTATTTGCCCCCTGCCCTCTATAAATAGTCATCCACGACTTAACTTCATATTATTTTGTTTATGGAGGCTACTGTGGAAGGTTAGGAGGCAGAGTACACGTGTTTGGTGTGTAGAATGCTCGAATCACGAAGAAGGTTTGATTCTTGATCAGTCTTGTGAATAGGTTGGAGGTTAGTTAATTACACACTCTCCATACTTGTCTCTTTATTAGTAGTGTGTGTTTCTTTCCTCCATGGTTCTATAGATAGTAAGTTGAGATGGTTAGGATCTTTCCATCAATGATCGCGCCTAGATCACACTCGAAGATGGATCATTATATAAGAATCAATGGGTTGGTTTAGTTGAAGGAGATGTAGTGGATTTCTAGAAGGAGATGAACTCTCTAGAATGTTAAGGACGAAATTCGGATTTGAATCTTCCAAAAATCAGATCGAGGATACGTGATCAAAAGTTGGAATTTTGGACTTGAGATTCTGTCACAAGAGGGGTGGTC
Source organism: Hakea prostrata (assembly GCF_041222555.1). Lineage (NCBI taxonomy): Eukaryota > Viridiplantae > Streptophyta > Magnoliopsida > Proteales > Proteaceae > Hakea > Hakea prostrata. Next base: position 67,767,597 of record NC_142606.1, on the reverse strand, counting down.
GATCAAGGCAATTGATTGACCCAACCAACCACCAAAAGCGACCGATTGGGTCACAAAAGCCCTATCAGCTTGATTTTTGCTCTATTTTGACTTTTGTCCTTAATAAATCTTTTTAACCCCAATATAGGTGATCTCTGAGATTTACTGGACTTGTTATTTGTGAAGTTTGATTGTACTTTTAGTAGCTTTTTCAATTCGAAGATATATATATATATATATATATATATATATATATATATATATATATATATATATATATATATATATATATATATATATATATATATATATATATATATATATATATATATATATATATATATATATATATATATATATATATATGAATTGGCATGCAATGTGATGAGTTTTTTATAACTTTGAATGCATAAGTGATCACCTAATTTGCTATTATAGTATTTTAAGTGATTCATTGATAATTTATATGTTGTGAATGATGAATGGATGTACTTGAATTATTATGTGATATTGAAAGATGAAGTGTGGAAACTATGATTGAGGGTATCCTTAATGAGTATCCTTAGCTTGAGATATAAGGGACAGTGATATGGAACACTGTTCTCTGATGCCCCTAGCACCATCATGGTGTTGGATTATATACTTAGGAAGTCTAGATTGTATGGTTAGATATCCATACATACTATTACCCTTTTGCCAGGGGTATTGAAGCTGAATGACCCATGATAACGGTGACATGACTCTATTTCATCCTACAAAGGTAGCTTGTCACACCCCACCCGCTGGTCTCGGTTACCTGCCTGACAACCCGTGTGTACGATCCATCACAGGATCGACGGTCTTACCATCGATAATAATAAATGCAAGAAATATATAATCAATAGCAAGAGCAAGTTCAAGTAATTAATCAAACGAATTACAGGAGTCCAAATACTCCAAAGAAAGGAATCAAATGAAAGTAATCAACTTTCAAGAATTAACGAGTTCAGCGGAAGCAATAAAATAAACTAAATTAGTTTCTTTCCAGAGACTTTTCTAAGGCTATAGTCTTCTCTTCTAAAACACAAGATAGGGAATTTCTCCAATTCTTTTGCAAGGACTTCTCAAAATGTCTGACAATCTGCCTTCTTCGGCCATCAATGGGTGCTATAAGCGCATTCCAAGCATCCGCTGGAGCCTTCGTGGACCACATCTCCATCTCCCATTGACGATGCCATATCCTCTTCATATAAGAAGTTGGACCCATGTAGAACTTCTCCGATTTCTGACACGCTACCATCTGTACAGTGTAATATAGCATACAAATAAAGGAATGATTTCGACGAACTCAGGTAAGGTCAACATAATTCTCATACATATGTCGACAAAATTAGCAATGCATATATGAAATGAATGACATGCAATAATATGAATGCTACTAAGATCTAACTATGCAAGTCTCTAGTCGGTTGACATGCTTTAAGATATAACACCAGGCCTCCTCTGGGTAGGTCTAGTCACTCTAATCCCGTATGGACTTGTTACCTCTATTGGGATCCTAGGTAAAGGGGTTAAGTCCTCATCAATTATCCATGGCTGGGGTTTCAGTCAACACTCTCTTACCATAACCATTGGCATGAGTACTGGCGCATGTCGGGGTTTATAATCCAATGCAAGGTCATACAGTAACATACTACATGAAATCCAGATACTTCCCCTATGGCACTAACCAACTCGGTTCCGTATCCTTTTCAACCTAGGAATGAGAACCCTCACAAACTGGCTACCGTTGTTGGACCCCATTCCTTAACCCTATGGTCATCCACGTATTGTTGGGGCGGATTCTCTCATGACCCCTCACGACTCCCTGGCAACTCCTTGGATGTCCATGAGCCCAAACCGTAACATATCTGCCATACTAGACACATGCATGGTTAGCTACTAAATGCATCCATTGTTACACCCCACCCAGCCAGATCTGATCATACCTGAATACTCGTGGTGGTGATATACTACAAGATCTAGGTTCAATGACAATTCCATACAATACATGAAAAAGTAAAATTAAATGGACTAGAAAATAAACAAGTTCAAGTACTTAATTATCAAGAATGAAAAAGAAAGGATTACAATATCCAAAACCTCCAATCAAAACTAAACACTAGAATTCTAAGAAAAGAAAGAATGTTCAATGTTGCAGTGGAAAATCATTTAAGGAAACTCTAAGGAAAAGAAACTTTATAAGAACAATCCGGGCATGAACAAGAAGCATCATGCACTTCCACTTCTTCTCCAGATATTCCATCCTGATAACCACTTGACAAAGGATCCTCAACGAAAGTGGGGTCCTCATAACTTGTAGAGTAGTCTAAAGAAACAAACAAAATAAAAAAATGAGTTCATAGAACTCAGTGGTAACAAACATTCACATCACATATTCATCCAATTTCCATGTCATAATTTATAAAACAATCATGTATTTAATAATATAAATAAACAAATGAATGGTGATGATATGAGGTTCCTAATTCTATGTAGTCTCTAAAGTAGACACGCATTAAGTCATACACCAGTCTTCTTTAGGTAGTCTCAATCACTCTTCCCTCAACAAGAGACATCTATTGGGTTCTCCACGGTTGTTGGGTAAAGTCTTATCGAGCCATGGTTGGGGATTAGGTCACCACTCTCTCACATTACCATTGGTATAAGATCTGGCGCATGTCATGGATAAACCTAAACCCAATGCAAAGTCATATGGTCTCATACTACATATGGTCCGGATACTTCCCCTATGGCACCAACCAACTCGGTTCAATATATTTTTCCACCTATGAATGGAATCCTCAACGGGAGGCATCTGTTGGATCACATTCCTCAACCCAGGGGTCATCCACATATAATGGACATGACGCTCTCCATGTCCTCTCAAGGGTTGGTTACCGGTCTTGAGCACCCAGGAGCCCTTATCTATTATATGCAATCATACCTCTTTATGATGATAGTGGGCCTGCTCGATATACAGGACTTAGCCATTAGCATCACGGGTTAATCGGCTTCAATACCCCTATCGAAAGGGTAATAGTACTCATAAGGATTCCTAACCCAACACTTCTAGACACCTATCAATAATACAATTGGGTTTAATGGCACCATATATGGTTACTAGGGTAATGGACGAACCCACAACCCTAGTAGAAAATACAAGGTAAAGAGAATAATAATATTCCTCCTCTCCCTTCACATATGTAACAACCCCCGTATTTCCAACTCGAGATCCATATTTCAAGTCCGAGAACCCAAAGGTCTAGTCGGGTAAGCTTGTGGAGCGTCCAGATAGAAGTCCATGATCCATACCCTGAACCCATGGATCTGGATCCCTTGTCTGAAGAGCCTGCCTTGCTTGGTAGTTGGATTTCTGTAAGCCAAGTGTTGTTCGGAGATGTCCGGAATGAAGATAAGATCTCCCCCATCTCTTCTTTAGGGCTAGGTTGTCCTTGGATATCAACCCCCTAGGAAATGCACCCTTGTATGGTTACATGGGGGCGGTTGCTAGTGGCGGTAGATCAAACCAAGCGACCGCCTGGAGCGACCGCCAGGTCTGTTTTCGGAGTTTTTGCCCTATCTTGCCCCCTGACTTCTATAAAAGGTAACCCTCGTCCAAGTAACGAATATTTTATTCGTGGTTGCTAATTTTGGAGGTTAAACGGCTGTGGGGAAGTTCCGAAAGTGGATCTGAAGTGCTGGCAATGACCTGGAGATCAGTCCTTCCTTTTTTCTGGCTTTCTGAAGTGAGGTAATGAATTCACCCTTTATTCTTTACCCTCTTTGTCTATTATTTTATTGTTAACCCATCCCCTCATCATGGTGGTCACCCTCTTTGATTCATTGTAACTCTCTTTCCAATCTACTTGATGAGATTCTTCCGAAAACGAAACCCTGCTTTCGTGAAAAGGAGAATCCAGTCAAGGGGAGAGTTCTGGGTAACTCAATGATGGTAATTGTTAGGAATCCCTCACCCTTTGGCTTGGACAGTGTTAGATTTGAGATTTAGGACATGATCACTCGAAATCCCGATTGAAAACAGGTGATCAGAAGCCTGAGTTTCTGATTGAAACTCTCTGTTTTTGGGGCGGTCACTAGTGGCGGTCACTCAACTTAAGCGACTGGCCGGTAAACAATGACCAAATGACTTCTGCTTTTGATCCACCTTGATTCAATTAACTTACATATTATTGTAACACTGTGTATAGGTATACTCTGTTTGAAAAGAAAGTCTTGTAATAGTTAACGGGTCTCTTTTTACGGACAGTTTACTTATATGCAGGTAAGGACTTTCATTCCTATCTTTATGTATAGACTTGAACATGCTAGTCCAGTGTCTGTTAGAACTAGTAGTTCTTTATATATGCTGTTGTAGTCATGTCTTATATATTAACCTTGTTATATTACTGTTGTTTGTCTTGTTTACTTATATACTTTGATGATTATGAATGTTATGTACTGATGGTGGTTAGTGTGTGGTCCTGATGGATGAGGTATTCCTCTGGGATATCTTAGCTTGGGATATCAGAAGGCTGTGGTATGAGACACATGCCTGCTGATGTCTCCATCACTGTCATGACTATTGGATGAAATTCTTAGGTAGAGTCTAGAATTGCATGGTTAGGTACCCCACATGCTACTACCCTTTCGGTAGGGGGATTGAAACCGAGTGACCCGTGATGACAGTGATGTGACGTGGGTCCACTATTAGTCATATAAATGGTAGGGTTGCATATGTTAGGGTTGGGCTCATGGACGTCCAAGGAACGGACCGGGTGTCGTGAGGAGTCATGAGAGCATCCGCCCCAATAATATGTGGATGACCATAGGGTTAAGGAGTGGAGTCCAATAGCGGTAGCCAGTCCGTGAGGATTCTCATTCCTAGGATGCGAAGGATACTGAACCGAGTTGGTTGGTGCCATAGGGGATGTATCTGGACTTCATGTAGACATGTTACCAGTATGACCTTGCATTGGATTAGAAACCCCGACATGTGCCAGTACTCATTACCAATGGTCGTGGTAAGAGTGTGTTGACTTAACCCCAGCCATGGTTTGTGAGCCAGGTGTGGACTTTCCCTTTTGCCCAGGATCCCTACAGAGGTAACCAGTCCTTGCTGGATCAGAGTGATGAGACTTATCCAGAGGAGAGCTGGTGTATATCTTAAAGCATGTCAACTATTAGAGACCTGCATAGTTAGAAATCATAGTGTCATTTATACTTTGCATTCATTCATATCATTTATGCATATATACTTTGTTGGATAATTGATGGGAATTATGATTGTTTCTTACTGAGTTTTTTAGAACTCACTCCTTTATATTGTATATGTTTATTAGCCTACACAGAAGAAGGAATTGTACAGGAAGATGGACTGGTTTCCTATGAAGGAACCATCTCGTATGAATAGGATGTGGCATCGTCAGTGGAAAATGGAGATAGCCTGTGCGGGAGCTCCTGCGGGTGCATGGAGTGCGCTTATCGTACCTATTGATGGTCATAGACGGAAGGTGGTTAGACAGTTGGCTCAGCGAATGGAGAAGAACTAGAGGACACCTTATCTTGAGATTCATGAAAAACATTATTTAAACTTAGAAAAAGAAACTGGAAAGAAATTGATATAACTCTTTTGTTTACTTCCGCTGAACTCTTATTCATTTTTATTCATTATTTCTTTCCTTTATTATTGTTATTGGAGTATTTGGACTCCTGTAATTCCTTTAATTCATTTATTGAATATTTGTTGCTCTTGATTATCTTTATTTGTATTTAATATTATTGATAGACTAAAACCGTGGATCCTATGGAGGATCACTCCCACGGGTTGTCTGGGGGGTAATCGAGACCGGAGGGTGGGGTGTGACAACATACATTTTCATTCCATCTTCATAAAAATAGTAATAGATTTAAAGGCAAAGAGCAACATCAGAAACAATAGCTTTACCTTTATTTCGTGCAAAGTCACACACAAGCATAATATGATAAATAGAAATTACAACAATTTATATTTAACAAAAGAAATTAAAATAACAACAATTAATTTAATATAACATGGTTAGTTTTTCTTCACCTTTCAGCTGGATTCCTTTCTCCAAAGATAAAAAATTCCCTCCCACAAGAAGGTGACAAAAAGATAATTAAACCTATCATGTAAGAGGATTAACAAAAATAAAGTAGAAGTTAATTTGTGTTTAGAAAAATATTTCAAAATCTTCCCACAAACCAAATAGAAAACTAGGTTAAAAAGTTTTAACCTAAATCGGCTAAAAGTTATAATTTCGTCATCAATTCGAAGTCGAAATTAAACGAAACCTTGGGAAAGTCTAATTGGCAGTAGAAATATCATAAGGGTTTACTTAATTTGATCCAATCGATCTAGATCAAAAAACCCCAAATTGGCTCTCCTAAATCACCCGTCGGCGACTCGGAGAGTCAAAATGCGAAATCCTTCGCAAGGGATCACACCATTATCTCTTATACTAGGAAGGGACATTAATCCAAGAAAACAAAAGCATCCAAAGAACCTAACATGCTTCCCTTTCAAGATCCCTCAAAAGAAGAGAAGAGAAAATACTCACAAAATTGTGTCTAAGTAGGGGTGTCAAATTGCAACCCGAACCATTAAAACCGAACCGCACCGGCTTGTTATAGCCCAAATCGGTCCGGACCAAACCTTAATGAGCCATGTTTGGGCTGAGGGTGGCAGAGCCCGCACCAACCCGAACCCAAACCGCAACCCGTTATAAACTGTTTTACAACCCGTTTTATAGTTGTACATTAAATATTGTTTGAATCATCGTATTACCACTAAGTAGTTGGTATAGACTATCAAAAAAATCAAGTACTAATTCAAAGATCAAATAGTCTTCTACTACTTGTAAAGGACAATTAGAAGGATTAAGTATAAATGCCCAATTAAATGTACCAAGTTTGTTTAAATTACGTAAATATTTATCCAATCCAAAGGTATGTCTTTGCATATTAAGTTAAATTAAGTAATGTGGAATGAATTTTCATTTTTTAATGGGAACTCATCAATAACAATTTTGCTTTCTATAGAATTTTGATTCTTGTTGCAAGATGCTCAACTATTTATTTTGTTTTTTTTTCCTTCTTTTTCTTGCATATCATAAATTGTTAGCCCAAACCGTTGGTCAACCTAAGTATAGACCGTTAGCCTAACCCGTTAGTTAGCCCGAACCCAAACCGCACCAAACCAAAGCCGGCCCAAAACCGTTATTTTGCTAACGGGCCGTGTTTGGGTTGGGTGTATTTGAGCCCGAAACCATGCATTAAGTCCAACCTGAAACTGCTCCAAACCGCACCGTTGACATCCCTATGTCTAAGAGAAAGATTAAAGAAATCTAACATTTCCTAATGTTTCTGCGAAGATCCGAGTCACAAAGCACCTTCGAAAGGATGGAAACCGCTCTTTTCCTTGGTTTCTCCTCTTCCCGTAGCCTCAACCTCATTCTAGCATTAAAAATGCGTTTAGAGGTGAGTTAAAACATAAAATAGGGTTTAAAACCTGGAATTCTGTTTTTGCCCTGAAACAGAAAATGGGATTGGGGGGGGGGGGGGTTGGTTCACCCAACCGACCGTTCCATGGTTGGACCCCCAAACGGACTCCGATTCTAGTGATTTTTTGCTTGATGGAAAGGTCTTTCGACGATCTTCGATTTGATATCTTACTCTTGTCAATCGGATTCTACAGACGTGCCAAAATCTCCTTTTAACACCATCGTGATTAATTTTTTCTCTTCTCTTAAACTCCATGAGAGTTATCAAATCATCACTAGGTTCATCCCAAATCATTAGGTCCACTTTAGAAACTTTGGGCAAGACTCAAATGGTCCACAGTTGTTGTTGACTCGAGGCTCGGGGTCACGGTCCTATAATCATGGGCTAACGGGTTAGAAATTCAGGGGATTTCACATCCATACTCATGTATATCATCTTTCCTTTATGTTATTTACCATGATGTGATGTTGATATGCTGAGATTTGTTGCCTTACTGAGTTCATCAGAACTCATCCATTTTTGTGGATTACTTTAGGGCTTGTTTGGTTATTTGAGTCCAGAGATTTAAAGTATCTAGAGATTTTTCAAATCTATGGAGTTATGGTTCATACAATTAGCTGTTTGGTTAACCTGAATCTATGGAATGAAATCTCCAGATTCATCCTAAAAAACTTTTTGGTTACTCTGAATCTATAGAATAAAATTTGTGAATCCATTCTGAAAAACTATTTGGTTATTTAGATCCATAAATTCCAAAACATTGACTTATATGAAGAAAAAATAAATTTTTGATTTTTTTTTTATGAGTTATATCACAAAATAACTTGTTTGGCTTTTGTCATTAATTGTTGTCATTTTTGTCATTTGAATCACAAAGGGTTGAGTTTTCGCAACATTGAAGGCAATGTTTCACAGCACTGTCATTGGAATTTGGTGTTTTATCATGTGCTCACTTGATCAAATAAATCTACAATGACTTGAGTCTTAACCAATGTGCTTACATAGCTTACTTATTCTGATCCTTGATCTTTTTCCTCTTTTTACTACAAGAAACTCAATGTAATGTCAAAACATCATGGATGGCCATAGAATTCACTACTTATTTTCTTACCAAAGTTTAGAAACCAAGAAATAAAAAAAAAATTAAAAAAAAATCATACAAGTAGTAAACATACAAGGAACAAGAAAGTAGATATTCAGATCATATCATTACTCATATTCAAAGAGTCACTTTAATCACACTTCTACAAATATCTCAACTCAATCCCAGATTCACTACAACTCAAACTTTACAAGACCAACGATCGAGGGAGTCAAATAAGACTATTAAAAAAATAATAAAAAATAAAAACAAAAAGAAGATCCAATTCTAAATCCAGAATAAGACACTCACTGTGTTTTGATTTGTACTTTCAAACTCCATCTTTGTGACCTGTTTTGTCTTTCTACTACAAAGAACTACTGTAATGTCAAGACATCAATTCACAACCATTCTCTATCCATACTTCCAAAAAAAATGTTAATTAATGTATGTTGGATTCAAATTAAAATTTATAAATGCATTGCAAGAAGAAAAACTATTCTCCCTTTTCAACAAGCACTTTAAATATATCTGAGTTCCGGATCATCACAATGGGATATGCCAATATGGCATCACCAAAATTACCATAATTCTTAGATGTTTCTATCGTTCACTAACATCACCTCATACCAAAGAAAATATAAACATAAAAAACAGGAATCTCAATTAGAAAATGACAACTCAACTAAACAAGTTTCGGGGAAAACTAGATCCATCACCACCGAGAACACAGTCCCCTAGCATTACGAGCTTCTTTTCCTCGTTGTAATCCAAGAAGTCCTGGGCATCGGTCTTGTTGTTCATTAAATACCATTTTGTAGTCATTCTCCGACAGACATCAAGGCCAGAAAATGCCTCAAATGCTATTGTGAGCCTTTTCGAGAGGCTTGGGAGATATTCTTGTCAAATGCATTAGCTAGCTGCTGCAAAGGACTTGCTACTTTTTCAACCTGAGCCTTGTCCTTCTTCTTCTTACTTGAAGACCCTGGGAGAGCATCTGAGATTCACACAAAGCCACCTTTGCATTACAACAAACCCTCTACAAATATATTGTGGTTTTAATAAGATAGATAATTAGTAGATCTAGAAAGAAGAAAACCATTTTATGATTTTTCTTTTTTTGACTTCTACATTCTTGAAAAAGCCATGCATGATTTGGCACACTAATCCAACAAATTGTATGGTTTAATGGAGAGAAACAGAAAATAGAGAAGGATACGATGCAGATGAGACACGTACAACCATACACCAACTTCTCGCACTACATTCACTCACTACACTTGAAGTTTGACTCAAGAACAGAGCCATAAGCTTTCTTTATATATATACCAACCATGTGAATTTCAAAATTTTCCAATTTCTATTCTTTGGAGGTTACCATTTTTGAGATCCCACCAACCTCTTCCTTGTCCCTGAAGATGTTTATTTCATGCTGACTGGGAATCCATGAATATTAGATAAAAAATACTAGTATATGATGATCCATCAAATGCACCAGATGGGTGCACTACACGAATCAGTATTAATGTTTTCATCACAACACCGTTTACAAAGTGAAATAGAATAACATAATTCTATTTAGTGCACTAATTTTAGGTAACAGAAGACTGAAACAGGGTAATTTTTGAAGAGCTTGGAGAAGGGCAGAGAAGGGCTGTTAAGAGGGAGAAGAGAAGAAAGAGTGATGGAGTTCTCTTCATGTTTACAACTTCTAATAGAATATTGGAAGAGCTTGGAGAAGTGTGTGCATATATATATATACATATACTAGTAAAAATGTGCACGTGCAAATGCACGTCACTTATTGTGTTGTATATGCTAAATTTCAACATGAGAATCGCAAATTGCATGAATGCGTAAGGTGGAACGAATTGATTCATACCTTAATCCGAAAATCCCTTTCGTCTTTAAATTTTTCTGTCTTCAAATTTGTCGGAGCTTAAACTCTACTCTGGAAATAAAATACTGCTCTTCTTCCATGGTCGTAGCTTTCTTATATAATACTACTGTTTGAGTTCTATAATGAGTTGTGTTCATATTAGGAATCATCAACCCATTGTGTTTCTTTATTAGACTCTGTTTCTTTTTTTTTCTTTTTTTCTTCAAGATATTCTAGTAATACATCATTATGATGAATCTATTTCCCTCCATTATAGATATTTACATGCTTGTAATTAAAAAATATTTTACTTCTTAGTATTGAATATTAGAAATTAAAGTATGTACCAATGTTGTACCCTAGTGGTTCAAAAGCTCAGTTTAAGTTGGAACTTAAAATTGCAAAGATTTCATTATCTTATTAGTAGTTTATTATTTATCAAAGGACATCGGTATCCATAAGTTGAGCACCAGCATGCTTGTCCAAGACATTAAAGCAGGGTCTTATTTTTAATATGTTTTCATTTCTATGTTAACTTAAACACAAGGAATTTAATGGTGGGTCATAATACACTTTCTCATAGCGTGAGTTTATTTTCCTCCACTTCAAAGTATTAACTCCATCTAAAATTGATTTATATTGTCTACAATATAGTCTCATGTGGCATCATGTGAAAAATTAATATAATCGGACAATTAGAGCTTTGAAAGTAGAAAACATTGAAATTCGAACATAATCATGGAAAGGAAATTTCATGTCCCGAACGGTCATGTTTTTTCTAAATTTTGAGTTTATTACCTCTTGTGTGCTATATGGTTTTATCTTCATCTTTCTGAATTCTTGTCTCAGGGAACTGCAGACGCCATTAGAAGGTGCTTGTGGGTATTGGAAGACTATCCAATACTTGAATTTCTGGTTCTCCCAAGTCATCACTTATACAGGATGGACTATAAAAAACTGATAGAGGTCCACAGGAACAACAATGCCGATCACAATTTCTGTTTCAATTGCCGTAGGGAATGGGAACCCTGGTTTTGGCTTTCTGAAAATTAATTCTAAAAATGAAGTTCTTGAATTCAAGGAGAGGCCAGATAGAGAGCATGAAATGTGTAGTAGGATTGGCCTTCTTGATCGGGTTCATACATCTCCATGCAATCACTTTGATTGGAGATGTGGAATTTGGTGTTTCAAACTGACAATTTTACTCCTATTTACAAGACTCTTATGGAGAAGCCCCTATTTTACTCCTATTTTCAAAAAGAGAGAAGCTCAACACTCTTAAGACTCTTATGGAGAAATAGAACTTCAAAATAGAATAGAACATTACGGGTGAACAGATTTTATAAAATTATGTAAAAATACCAATTGAACAATCGATGGTACTAATTTCACGTATCACCAATATGTTAATGAACAAACTGATGGAACAATATCAGAAAGAATTTAGATCATCCAGAGATCAGTTCAGTCCCACCAGAAACAACTCCATCAGTCCTAATTAATTGCCCAAATTTGAAGTCGATTTTCTTCTGCTAATTCTATCCTTACCAAGATTTAAACTTTATTACCTAAAAAAAAAACACACCAAGATCTAAACTTAACCATACTCATTGTTAAGCCAATCCTTCAATGTTGGTTAACGCATTAGTCTGTGATAAGAAACTAATATGGATAGAGCTTTGAAAGTAGAAAACTAATATGGATAGAGCTTTGATTTATATCATATGGAATGCTCTAGAATGAAAACCCATAATAACATGTAATTCGCATGAATACAGGATCTCTCTACAAATCATTTGGATTATCAAGCCGGAAATGCATGAGTTTTGACAAGTAGAGAAGAGCACAAAAAGATTGAAGAATTCAGAAATTGCATAATCAAATCAAGGTAGTAATATAACAGGGGGAAAAAAAAAAGAAGCCATACAAATAATGATGAGCATTACCCTTTACAAAACCGTGAACGGACCAGACTTCCACTCCAATAATCAATATATTAACACAATTATATTGCAGCAACATAAGACAACTCTCGCAATACAAGAAAATAGAGGCAGTGGACTCCATTTTATGCAAAAAACAGCATAACTTTGAACCTGGTGAGCTTGACTATCACAGGTTCACTAATGCTTACCCCAACAACATAATAGAAAGTTGAGATATACAGGGAAACAAACTTAAATAGGATACTAACTCTTAAGTTTAGAGTTTGAATTATATTTCACTTGGTTACTTAAGAGTTAGAATTTTGTTCAAACTCTAAACTTAAGAGTTAGTATCCTGTTTAAGTTTGTTTCCATGTATATCTCAACTTCCTATTCTGTTGTTGGGGTAAGCATTAGTGAACCTGTGATAGTCAAGCTCACCAGGTTCAAAGTTATGCTGTTTTTTGCATAAAATGGAGTACACTGCCTCTATTTTCTTGTATTGCGAGAGTGAAATATAATTCAAACTCTAAACTTAAGAGTTTATCATAATTAAACTCATATTTAACTCTTAGTTTCTTGCTCTATGTAATGTGGATGCCCAAAGAGTCCTTTTCACATTCTTGGTAATTTAAAAAATTGTGCTCTATCTTCTACCAACCATTTGTATTGATATTATCACCTCATTAAAAATAATAGTGTAAAACTATATTCATTATTTGAAAGATTAACTTGTTCAAATAGTTGGCTTTTCTGGATAAAAATAAATATATATGTATTATAATAAATATGTTTATAGACTCTTATTCACAACCTGTTATAATGAATATTTTTATGAAAGTCATATAAAATACTATTTTGCATATAAAGACAAGTTGTTTTTTTTCCCTTACAACTAAATATAAATCTATGGTTATTTGGTAAAGGTAATTTTTGTTTATATTTTTTTGGTAGAAATTTCTTTTTTATTTACTTTTTGTTTTTTTATTTTATATTACTTTTTTTTTTGGGTAAAAAACAGTTCATCTATTCCAGTTACTCTACTTGCACGCCCCCATTGTTAGCATATAAGTGTATTTATTGTTTACAAAAAGAGAAACAAGAATAAAGTAATTATTATTTTTTAATTTTTATTTTTGGTAAACAAGGAAATAAATTAATACCTCTTTTACGAATTTTGATACTTTTTCTTTTGAGGGTTTTACATCGTACCTGGCCGTTTCCAGTTTCCACCTTCTTCTGGAGTTCCGGTGGTCTCCATCTCTATCTACAGATACTGTCAAAGCTTCTGTTTCCTGAAAGGATTTTAATTTCTAATTCATGAAGAAAAGCAGAGTAGAGATAAACCCTACCTCAAAATAACACATCCATGAAATTAAGGTTTCCATCATCTCAAGAGAAGAGAACAAGTTAACTTCAAAATCAGCAAGAGAGAGAAAGCAGCCAAAAAAAAAAAAAAAATTCTACGAACATACGAACTCTTGAAGAAGATGAAAGATTTGCAGTCCAGAACATACGAACTCTTTAGGATATGAAAAATCCAAAACCAAAAGGGAAAAATACCTGAAAACAAAAAGGCTATATACCTTTTGGGAAGAGTTGCTGCAAAGATTCTAACAAGGTTCGAATTTTACCTCACAAGTTAGGGTTCACAGTAAAGGAGAGATGATCCATCTTTACAAAAGATCCACAATTTTGCAAATTCTAAAATTAAAATTAAGTTTAGAATTGACTATGGGAAACAAAAAAAAAAAAAGAACAAGCTAAAGCATTTGGAAGAATTAGGGTTTACTCAAGAAGCTCTTACCTTCGATTCAGCGGAAGTTGCAGAATATTTCTTCAGTTATTACTTTGTTTTGAACTGCCAGTGAACATGCGTTAACAATAATATATACCAAAAGAAGAACTGAATTGTGCAAGGGTTTACTTGAATTGTACAAGGGTTTTTGAACCTCAGGTAAATTCTGCAATAATCTAAAGCTGAGATTTTCGAAAAATCAGATGAAAGAGAAAAATCAGATGAACAGGAAAAGAAAGATTGAGAAAGAAATTCAGAGAGATCGAGAGATTGGGGGAGAGAGTCCCAGAGGGAGAGAGATTGAGGGGAAATCGAGAGATAACTTATAACTTTAGAGAGAGAATCAGAGAAAGTTCGAGAGGGAGAGAGACTGAGGGGAAATCGAGAGATAAATTAAGTGAGGGATTAAAATTAATGATAAATTAATAATAATTTATGATTAAAATGTCCAAATTATCTATACAAAAATAACTAAAGAAATAACAAATAGTACAATATTATTGGTATTTAAAAAAGTAATAAGGACAGAAAAGGACAAAAAAAAATTGCGAAAAAAGAAGAGTACATGCTTTTATTATAGTAGTATGATATATATATATATATATATATATATATATATATAGTGTGAGACAGAAAATGAATCATACTGGAAAATGCAGTGAGATCACACAGACTGGAACCCATGTGCTTCAATTTGGCTGAAGACTCTTTGGCTCTCTCTCTCTTTCAACTTTTTTAGATTCTTTATCATTGAGTTATGGGAAAGTAATTTGAACAGAAAACACATTGATGGGCATTGGGGCAGTCTATTCATATATTTTGCGTCATGAGATTCTTGTTTGTTAGCTTTTTAAAAAGGTAGGAAACAGAAGACATGCTGATTAGATTAGAACAGAAAGACAAAAGAGATATAAAAGCAAAACTACTTTACAACTCTCTTAATGCTATCTACAGGCATGGTTCACTTCTTCCACATTTATATAGATGTTTTACATATAATTATAGTTGATTGGACCAGTAAAAACTTTGATTTTTCATTTTAAAATTAAACACAAAGAAATATGTATGCTTCCAGGTCGGGTTAGGTTTCGGTAAATCTAGATTTTGGAATATGGATATCAGATACCCAATTTTGACGGTGGGTATGTAGCATCAAGTTTAAATTTAACATGTTTCACGAACTACAGAAGTTCATCAAAACTAGCATTTCTGTTAGAAAACACTCTCAATCCCTCCCATTGAAACTAAATTATTTAAAAGAAGGAAAATTTGCAAAGATAAAACAGACCAAAAATCCGCAAGGTAGATGTTACATAGAATCTTCACGAACTAAAAATCATACCTTGAACGCAGGTAAAGAGCAACCTATGTGAGATTAAGTTTTCTTGAACTTCGCTACTTAGGGTTTCCAAATGGCCACTGATCCACTCGATCTCAACCATGCCAAGAAGTAACCCTGTAAAAGGAAAAATCTCTTATCCTTACTTAAAGCCACCAACCCAAAACAAAAAGAAGACGAAGAAGAAGATGAAGAATACAATGCAGGCTTCTGTTGTCCAACACTTTTATAGCGAGGATGAATCTTTGGATTTTACCCTCTACCCATAAATCCATAGATTCGCAGTTGTAGGCCCTAAATGAATTTCAAGAATCTTGATGCTTCATCTCTCCTATAACCATAACATAGATTGCACATATTTTCCATGGCAATAATGCATATTTAGAGGTTTGTTGGTTTCCCCTAATCTCTTAAAATTGTTCAATCAATTCTCACACAACTTTCTACCAAAAAAACTTCTCAAATAATTTTACTAAATCTCAAGTTAATTCCTAGACCCAAGTCCAACAAATCTCATATATAGTGACTTGAGAATTGAATATTATTTAGAATATTATTTTGATTGTTATCCTCAAAATCATGTCGATTAGCGTCAATATTAAAATTCATGTAGATAGGTAAATTAATAGAAAATTCGTGAGTGTGAAAGAGAGAAATGCGTTTGAGAGTGTCGTTTATGAAACTCTGAAATCAGCGCCATCATCTTCGGCGAAGTGCTTCGTAACAAGTCTTTGTTTGCGAAAGGGATCAGCTGGCGGAAAAGAAGAGAGGCCAACGTCGCCGGAGGCGGAGAACATTAGACGGATATTGGATTCGCCGTCACCGGAAAACTGGGAATCTTCGCCGGGGACTGGGAAGTACGGATTGAAGAGGAGGAAAGAAGGTTCGACTTGGGAGAGGAAAGTGAAATTCTTGGTGAGGCTGAAATCGCTGACGAAGTCTGAGTCAGTGGGAAGAGGAAAAATTTCAGCGGCTTCGGTGGAGAGAGAACGATCTTATGCAGAGATGGTAACTAGAAATTATCCTAGCCCTAGCCAAGAAGAGGGTATAGAGATTGAGGAGATTGACGGTTTCAACGATGATGGATTTTAGAACCAACCCGATTCTGAATGGGACACGGACGAATGAGGATGATGGCGAGAAGGAAGATGATGCTTTCTGCCCTAGTATTACCTTGTCCAAAAAAGAGAAAGAAAGATTGCGGAAACCATGGCAGCAGACCTTGATTGTTAAACTGGTAGGAAAAATGGTGGGTTTTAAGTTTTTGTCCGATAGATTATCAGCCCTATGGAAACCTACAGGAGCGTTGGACCTTATTGACATTGGCAATGATTATTATATTGCAAAATTCGCTTTCAAAGAAGATTTTCAGAGAGCCCTAGTTGATGGTCCTTGGGTAATTGCTGATCACTATCTATCAGTGAGGAGATGGCAGCCGGATTTCAATCCTGAGGAAGAAGTGCTGCAGAAATTGGCGGTATGGGTGCGTTTCCCTGGCGTATCCATAGAGTATTTTGATACTCGATTCTTGATCAGACTGGGTAACCGAGTAGGAAAGGTAATTAAAATCGATTCAACAACAGCCCAAGCTGTCCGTGGTAAGTATGCGCGGGTCTGTGTCGAGATTGAATTATCCAAACCCTTGCTGTCCAAGTTTAGACTCAAAGGTCGTGTTCACCAAATTCTTTACGAGTCAATGAATTTGTTGTGCTATGATTGTGGAAGATATGGCCATCATAAAGAACAATGTTCTATTTTCTATGGCGGAGAGGAAGATGTACCAACGCCTGAACCAGAAGAGGTTGCACAAAAGGCGATTGAAACCATTAAAAATTCTGAGGCAAAGAGGGCACCAGCAGATACATATGGTCCGTGGTTACATGTGCAGAAAACAAAATTCAGAAAAGACAATCGCCGGAACCCTACTGATAATGCCGAAGAGAAAAATGGCGGATCGGAAAGAGGAGGCCAGAGTGGTACGGAAGACGGAAATAAAGTTAATGGAGTGGGATCAGGCTCTAGATTTGCAGCACTTCCAATGGTTTCCCAAGAAGATCAGGAAGTAGTATCCAACATGGAAACTAACACGACTCGTGTTTCGGCCATGTGGCAGCGTATCACACATCAAAGAGAAGGTAGAAACGTGATGGCTCCTCGAAATCATAATCAAAGAGGTGTGTTAGAGACTAGACAGGAGATTGAAGAGAATTCAAAAAGTTCAAGGCCTCCGTCAAGTGGCCAACATGTGATTAACTACTCTTTACCAATGGAGTTACAGAAGGCAAGTAATATGATAACAAATTTGAATAAAGAAGTTGTAAATGAGAAGGAACTTCAAATGCAAGACCAAATAGGAGAAAAAGAAGATGTGGAGAATTTTGATCCTAATCTAATGGTTGGAAGAAGTGGAAATTGCTTTGAAAAAAGTAACCACTCAATTTGCTCTCTTGCTCTCTTACCTGAACAAGGTAAACCTCCTGATGAAGTTAACGATATGGATGAAATTGTGGTCGAAACACCGATGCTCAATGAAGGACAAAACCATTCCCTTGGGAATGATGTGGTGATGAATGACGGTAACCAAAACCCATATCAAGTTTCTTTATGAAGGTTTTAGCATGGAATTCAAGGGGAGCGGGCAATAAAGCATTTACCACTACTCTTAAGCATTATAAACAGAAGCATAATCTTGATTGTGTTATCATTATGGAACCTCGAATAAGTGGAGAGAAGGCGGAGCGTGTCATAATTAAAATTAAGGGTATGCATCATTTTAAAAGCGATGCAGTTGGGCTATCAGGAGGCATATGGTTCATTTTATTCAATACAAGTTATCAGGTATCTCTTATTCATACACATAACCAATTTCTTTTTATTGAAATTTTGGATATTGTCAATAATAATAGGTGGGGTCTTGTGGCTATGTATGCCAGCCCCATTGAATCCAATCGACATGAAGGGTGGGAAGATTTGGCTACTATATTGAATTTATATCATTACCCATATTTAGTAATGGGAGACCTAAATGATGTACTTGATCAATCTGAAGTAAGAGGTGGAAGTCCGATGTCGATCAGAAAATGTATAAAGTTTAGAGAAAATTTAAATCTATGCAATCTTATAGACTTGGGATTTGTGGGTCCAAAATTTACTTGGAGAGGACCCAAGTGGAACAGTTATCAAAGAATCTATAGAAGGCTGGACCGTGCGCTCTGTTCAGGTGGGTGGCGTATCTTGTGGCCAGATGCTATAGTTAGAGTGCTGCCCAGACTCAAATCCGATCATCATCCTTTATTGGTTGAGACAGACTCAGTTAGAAGTCCTTACAAAAAGAGACCATTCAGATTAGAAGCTATGTGGTTCACCCATGCAGATTTTGTTGATACTGTGTGCAAGGGCTGGAAAACAAACCATCCTTTGCCTGCTGCCTTACATCATTTGCAAGAAGAATTGTCTACTTGGAACAAACAAACTTTCGGAAACATTGAAGCTACGAAAAGAAGTTTGTATGCTCGCCTAGGGGGAATCCAAAGAAAACTTGCAGCAGGACCCTATAACCCTTATTTAGGAAGATTGGAAGAGGATCTTATTGTTGAACTTGAAAAAGTTTTGCAAAGAGAGGAAATTCTATGGGCCCAAAAATCGAGGAAAAGTTGGACTTTACAAGGTGATAGGAATACAAGGTATTTTCGCATATCTACTCTAAACAGAAGGAAGAGAAACAAAATTGAAGGCCTCAAGGGAGAAGATAATCAATGGATTTTTGAGGATGCAAATCTACAAAATCATGTTGTCAATTATTTCACTGGTCTCTTTACTGAGGATAATATTGATCCAGATCCTTTCCAAACAGATCATAGTTTCCCAGCTTTAGACCATGATTGGTTATCTATCCTTGGTAATGAGCTTACTGACGAGGAGATTTATCGTGTTGTTCATCCAATTGGTCCATGGAGGGCTCCAAGACCAGATGGTTTTCAAGCTGCTTTCTATCAGAAAACTTGGAGTATTACAGGTAAAGATGTTTGTAGGACTGTGGCCAGAGCCTTTAATGGAGAGTTGGAGACTAAAATCAATGAGACTTTGTTAGTATTGATTCCCAAAATAGACAAACCTGAGAAGATTACACAATTTCGGCCTATATCTCTCTGTAATGTCAGCCTCAAAATTCTAACTAAGCTAATAACTAACAGATTGAAGGAGTTTATGCCTAGCCTTGTTGCACCCAATCAAGTCAGTTTTGTTCCTGGAAGGAATATTCAAGATAATATCATTGTTGCACAAGAACTTTTTCACTCCATGAAGCGAAAAGGAGGAAAAATCCATCAAATGGCTATTAAAATCGACTTGGAAAAGGCATATGATCAAATCCGGTGGGAATTTATTGCTGATTCACTTTTGAAAGTAGGAGTACCATCCAAACTGGTCGATGTGATTATGATATGTGTTACAGGTCCTACCTTTAAAATTATCTGGAATGGGGAAGGTACAAAAGAATTTAAACCTTCCAGAGGAATTCTCCAGGGGGACCCTTTGTCACCCTATTTATTTGTCATTTGCATGGAGAGATTGACCTACTGTATCCAAGATGCATTGGCTGCAGGGAAGTGGATCCCTAGTCGTATTCGTAAAGGGGGTATGGGAATCTCCCATCTTATGTTCGCTGATGATGTAGTTCTTTTTGCAGAAGCTTCCCTAGAGCAAATTACCATTGTGAAGGAATGCTTGGATAAATTTTGCAATGCATCGGGAAGCAAAGTGAGCACAGAGAAAACCCGTATTTTCTTCTCCAAAAATGTAGAGAGCCAGAGAGCAAAGGAGATTACACAAAGAAGCGGCTTTACCATGATAGATGATTTGGGCAAATATCTAGGGGTACCTATTCACTATAAAAGAGACAAGAAAGGTAGTTATCAATACATTATTAATAAGGTATAAGATCGGCTCTCCAGTTGGAAAGCTTCTTTGCTTTCCCTTGCGGGACGAATTGTCCTAGAAAAATCAGTTGTAATGACTATACCTTATGTCACACCCCACCCACGGGTCTCGGTTACCCGCCCGACAACCCGTGGGAGTGATTCGTCACAGGATCCACGGTTTTAGTCTATCAACAATAATAAATACAAATATAGACAATCAAGAGCAATAACTGTTCAATAAATGAATTAAAGAATTACAGGAGTCCAAATACTCCAATAACAATAATAAAAGAAAGAATAATTAAATAACAATGAATGCGAGTTCAGCGGAAGTAAACAAAAGAGTAATATCAATTTCTTTCCAGTTTCCTTTTCTAAGTTCAAATAGTGTTTTTCATGAATCTCAAGATAAGGTGTCCTCCAGTTCTTCTCCATTCGCTGAGCAAACTGTCTAACCACCTTCCGTCTCTGACCATCAATAGATGCGATAAGCGCACTCCATGCACCCGCAGGAGCTCCCGCACAGGCTATCTCCATTTCCCACTGACGGTGCCACATCCTCTTCATACGGGATGGTTCCTTCATAGGAAACCAGTCCATCTTCCTGTACAATTCCTTCTTCTATGCAGGCTAATAAACATATACAAAATAAAGGAGTGAGTTCTAAAGATCTCATAAGAAACAATCATAAATCCCATCAATTATCCAACAACGCGAAAATGAACAAATAATATATTATGAATGCAAAGTATGAATGATACTATGATTTCTAATTATGCAAGTCTCTATCAGCTGACATGCTTTAAGATATACACCAGCCCTCCTCTGGGTAAGTCTCATCACTCTAATCCGTCAAGGATTGGTTACCTCTGTAGGGATCCTGGGCAAAAAGGGAAAGTCCACACCTGGCTCACAAACCATGGCTGGGGTTAAGTCAACACTCTCTTACCACGACCGTTGGTAATGAGTACTGGCGTATGTCGGGGTTTCTAATCCAATGCAAGGTCATACTGGTAACATGTCTACATGAAGTCCAGATACATCCCCTATGGCACCAACCAACTCGGTTCAGTATCCTTCGCAACCTAGGAATGAGAACCCTCACGGACTGGCTACCGCTATTGGACTCCACTCCTTAACCCTATGGTCATCCACATATTATTGGGGCGGATGGTCTCATGACTCCTCACGACACCCAGTCCGTTCCTTGGACGTCCATGAGCCCAACCCTAACATATGCAACCCTACCATTTATATGACTAACAGTGGACCAACGTCACATCACTGTCATCACGGGTCACTCGATTTCAATCCCCCTACCGAAAGGGTAGTAGCATGTGGGGTACCTAACAATGCAATTCTAGACTCTACCTAAGAATGTCATCCAATAGTCATGACAGTGCTGGAGACATCAGCAGGCATGTGTCCCATTCCACAGCCTTCTGATATCCCAAGCTAAGATATCCCAAAGGAATACCTCATCCATCAGAACTACATACGGACCATCATCAGTACATAGCAGTCAAGATCAGCAAAGTATGTATGTAAACAAGACAAACAGCAGTAATATAACAAGATAAATATATAAGACATGACTACAACAGCATATATAAAGAAATACTAATTCTAACAGACACTGAACTAGCATGTTCAAGTCTATTCATAAAATAGGATTGAATGTCCTTACCTGCATATAAGTAAACTGTCTGTAAAAAGGGATCCGTTAACTATTACAAGACTTTCTTTTCAAACAGAGTATACCTAAACACAGTGTTACAATAATATATAAGTTAATTGAATCAAGGTGGATCAAAACCAAAAGTCATTTGGTCACTGTTTACCGGCCGGTTGCTCGGGCCGGTCACTTAAGTTGAGCGACCGCCACTAGTGACCGCCCCAAAAACAGAGAGTTTCAATCTGAAACTCAGGCTTCTGATCACCTGTTTTCAATCCGGATTTCAAGTGATCATGACCTAAATCTCGAATCTAACACTCTCCAAGCCAAAGGGTGAAGGAATCCTAACAATTACCATCATTGGGTTACCCAGAACTCTCCCCTTGATTGGATTATCCTTTTCACAAAAGTAGGGTTTCGTTTTCGGATGATCCATCTCAAGTAGATTGGAAAGAGAGTTACGATTGAATCAAAAGGGTAACCACCATGATGAGGGGATGGGTTAACACTAAAATAACAGACAAAGAGGGTAAAGAATAAAGGGTGAATCCATTACCTCACTTCAGAAAGCCAGAAAAAGGGAAGGACTGATCTCCGGTCACCGCCAAGGACTTCAGATCCACTTTCGGAACTTCCCCGCAGCCGTCTAACCTCCAAAATTAGCAACCACTAATAAAATATTCGTTACTTGGACGAGGGTAACATTTTATAGGAGTCAGGGGAAAAATAGGGCAAAAACTCCAAAAACAGAGCGGGCGGTCGCTCCAGGCGGTCGCCACTAGCAACCGCCCCCATGTAATTTACCATACAAGGGTGCTTTTGCTAGGGGGTTGATATCCAAGGACAACCTAACCCTAAAGAAGAGATGGGGGAGATCTTACCTTCATTCCGGACATCTCCGAACAACATATGGCTTCCAGAAAACCAACTACCAAGCAAGGCAGGCTCATCAGACAAAGGATCCAGATCCATGGGTTCAGGGTATGGATCATGGACTTCAATCTGAATACTCCACAAACTTACCCAACTAGACCTTCGGGTTCTCGGACCTGAAATACGGATCTCGAGTTAGAAATACGGGGGTTGTTACACCTTACTACTCGATGCAGACAACTTTGATTCCAAAAGGGGTCCTTGGTGAAGTTGAAAAACTAACTCGAGCCTTTATATGGGGCGAGTCCATTCAGAAAAAAAGGCACATCTTCTGAGCTGGAATGAGATTTGTAAACCGAAGGTGGAAAGCGGTTTAGGCTTTAGGAAGCTTCGGGTGATGAATGAAGCCTTTATCATGAAACTCGCTTGGGGGGTTAAAAAACAGAACTCACTGTGGTCAGCATTTCTTCAAGATAAATATGGATCAAAAAGGCGTAAACACCCCTTTAAAGCAGCCTCTCCTAATTCTTCATTGTGGCGAGCTATCTGCAAAGTTGAGAATAGAATGAAAGAGCATTGCAAAATAAAAATTGGAGATGGAAGGAACACTTATTTCTGGAGGGACAACTGGTTAGACATAGAGGGTAATTTGGAAGACCATGTGATTTCTCCAGTTCCTAGTCAGTGGCACTGGGAAGTCGTTAACCAATACTTGGAAAGTAATGGCATGGAATGGACAACAAAAATTGAGGGATACCTCCCTACAGAAATCTGCACCAAACTGAAGGATTTCCCACTCCCCTCTAGTAACAATGGATCTGATGTGATGTCTTGGATCCCATCCATTGAAGGTATTTTTTCGATACGCTCTGCATATGAAACATTGATAAAGAACGAACCAGCTGTAGATATGGGAATATTCGATAAAATTTTTTGGAATACTTCTTGGAAACTTCATCTCCCAAACGGATTTTGCAATTTCTTTTGGCTAGTTGTAAAGAATAGGTTGATGACTAATGCTAGAAAGCGCCACTTGCATCTTCAAGATAATGATAAATGCAATCTTTGCATGACAGAGGTGGAAGATGTATTACATGTATTTAGGGATTGTTGCTTTGCAAGAAGCATTTGGAAACGTATGGTTAAACCACGATATCAAATATGGTTTTTTAGGTGCGAAAAGCAGGAATGGATCTATGCCAATATCTGTGGGTTTGCTGTCAAATGGAGCAACGATTTGCCTGAGCGATTTGTGTGTACCCTACAATTTCTTTGGGGATGCCGAAATCGAGATATCCATGAGGTAGACTTTTCCAGACCAGGAAATGGTGTGCTCATTATCGAGAAATTTTATCGAGCCAATAAGGAAGCTTGGACAACATGCCGAAGCCCTGTTCTTGATCCAAGTAAAGAGTTGGAAGTTTTAGGGTGGACATGCCCTAGAAGAGGATGGTTTAAGTGCAACACGGATGCTGCTGTGAAAGTGAAGGAATGCTACGCTCAATTAGCTGGGGTGATCCGGGATCAAGAAGGCCTGTTCAGAGGAGAATTTGTTACCAAGATTCCTCTATGCCATGTAGTAGAGGCGGAAATGCACGCAATCAAAGAAGGGGTAAAGGTAGCATTGGATATGGGAGCATGGCCACTCCAAATAGAATTAGACTTGCTGAAGGCCATAAGGTTACTGGACCCAAGAGTTAACGAGCAAGGATCGATGGGAAGATTAGTTGCTGAAATTCGAAGCCTATATGCTTCTCGAGGCCATGTTAGATTTAGTCATGTGAGGCGTCAAAATAACAAGGCTGCTAATTGGTTGTCTAAGAGGCGGCTAATTGGAAGAGATGATCTGGTCTTTTTCAATGATCCCCCGCAGGAAATGACAGACATCCTTAGAGAGGATTGTCTCAAGAGTTGTGCTCTAGTTTGATTTGTTTTGTTTTTTTGGGTCTTTTGACCCCGTTTAGTAACCAAAAAAAAAATCATGTAGATTTGCGTGGATATTAATTAGTTGTATAAATGCATTAGTCATTCATACACATTTTTGGAATAGTTCCCCTCCAACCATGTTGAAAAATCATCCACTGTTCACATGATTTTCATCAAAGCATCATCATTATGTGGTAGAGGAAAATTCAATCATTCTGTGTGAAGAAAAATTTAGTATGACATACCATTGTAGGGTTGCTCAGTTGGTAACACTAACATGTCTTAGTGAAAAGGTCGTGGGCTTAATTATGTCTAATGGTATATTATATAATACACTCATCCCAATATATAAAAACCGCCTATTCTTAAAAAGAAACAGGTATCCACATATTCCTATGGCTTATAGAGGTGTCTAATAAAATTCGTAACATAATAAGATTTATATAAATAGAAAAAGATAAATATTAATATATGTCTATATAATCATGGCAGGGTCACAATAGGATTCAGGCTCGGTTCGTGTCGCACAAATTTCCCTCAATAATAGAGAAGTGTTGCTCTGTTTTTTCGGCGTTACAGAAAGACGTTGCGTTAGGTTTGAGATGGAGAGTTTGGAGAACGGGGCGTTCTCTGCAGAGGAACACAATCAAATCCGGCAGAGCACCAAGAAGTTCAAAAGAAGAATAGGGGGCGATGGCGTCCAAGGGAGATTATCTCCCACCAGATCTTACTCTGCGATGGTGTCGCATTGATCCCAAGGTAGAGAAGAGATGCATAACATCATGTATGAAGAGACTGGACTTGATTTAGATGGATACCTTGTTGCTGATCCTTCAAGATGGGAAATAGATAATGAAGAGGAAGAGAACCCAAATAATGAAGAGGATCAGTTCTGTCCAATAATTAACCTCTCTTTAAAGGAGAAGGAACGCCTGAGAAAGCCTTGGATGCAATCCCTCATCATTAAGTTGGTTGGAAAGAGAGTGGGTTATAAATTTCTATCAAGAAGAATTTCTGCATTATGGAATCCTACTGGTTCCTTGGATCTCATTGATATAGGATACGACTATTATATAGCCAAGTTTAGCAATAAGGAGGACTTCCAAAGAGTACTTACTGAGGGTCCCTGGATTATTGGAGATCATTACCTTTCTATAAGTCATTGGAAATCAGACTTCAACCCAGTGGTGGAAGAGGTGAAGAAATTTGCAGTATGGGTTAGATTCCCTGGAGTATCTATTGAATATTTTGACAAAAGGTTTCTGGTTCGTCTGGGAGGCCGAGTCGGTCGGGTGATTAAAGTGGATAATACAACAGCTCAGGCTACCGGTAGGAAGTTTGTGAGGGTATGCGTTGAAGTTGATCTCTCACAACCTCTTCTCTCTAAATTCGACGTAAAGGTAGAGTACACCAAATTCTATATGAATCTCTTCACCTTCTTTGCTATGAGTGTGGCAAGTTTGGCCATCATAAAGACCAGTGTAATGTCGCTCCCAGAGTGGATGGAGCAGAAGCTCCTCCAAAACCATTGGGGGAGGCAATTGACCTTCCAAAGACAACTAGTGCAGTGGAGAGAAAAGTAATCCCAGCGGATATGTATGGTCCCTGGATGTTAGTTCAGAAGCCAAGATATGAAAAAGATAATCGGAAGAACGCCGGAGACGGTCCCGGAGCAGGTAATAGAGACCAAGGGAATGAAAATCAACCCCATGTGATAGTTGGAACATTCACGGGTTTATCGGGGTATGGATCTAGATTCGATCGATGCACTACGATCGGAAGATCAGGATACTGCAGAGATAGAAACCCATGTTGATATTGAGTCTTCTGTAGTTCCCGAGACTATTCCGTCTCCCAGTACCCAAGTTAATGGTAACGAAGTTTGGCAATCTAGGAACTCACCCCAGAAACGTGCCCTTGCCAACTTCAATGGGACCCAAGAAGAATCCTTGGTGGCTGAAACCTCTTTGAGATCACATACTAGAAGACAATATTCTCTCCCATCCATGCTACAACAAGCCAAGAATTTAATTGAGAGTCCAATTAATAAAGAAGTTCTTGAAATGGGCGTTGACTCTAATATGGAGTTGGAGGTTAATATAAATTATGATCCTAATCAAAGTGATATTGTGACAAATACAGCTCCTGTAGCTGATAGGCATATGGAGGTAGATCGCCTGGTGGGTATCTTTGATCGTGGGAAACCACCTGATGGTGAACTTTATCCTATGGATCCGACGATGTGCATGCAAAAAGATTTCAAGCAGACGCCCCTCGTGGACGAAGTTATGGATTAGGTGAGGACTGTTAACTTTTTCTTTGTGTTTTTTATGAAGATTTTTTCATGGAATTGTAGAGGGGCGGGTAGCAAAGCCTTTGCTACCACCCTTAAACACAATTGGAAAGAATATATCCTAGACTGTGTTATAATTTTGGAACCCCGCATCAGTGGCACTCAAGCGGATGAAGTTATTAAAAAACTTAAAGGAAAGACCAATTTCCGAAGTGATGCTATAGGCCTCTCTGGGGGGATATGGTTTGTTCTTTTTAATGAGAATTATTGTGTTTCTATTATTAAAGTTCATCATCAATACTTGCTAATTGAGGTAGAAGACCCATCTGTGGAGGCTAAATGGGTGTTGGCAGCAATGTATGCTAGCCCATTGGAGAATGAGCTACAGCTTGCAAGGGGAGAACTTGCCTTAGCTTTGGATAATCTTCACAGCCCATGCATAGCAGTGAGGGATCTAAATGATGTTCTTGATGTATCTGAAGCTAAAGGAGGGGCTCCTGTCCCAGTTAGAAAATGTGCCAAGTTCCGAAACAATTTGGATAGGTGTCAGCTTTTAGATACGGGATTTCATGGCCCAAGATATACTTGGAGCAGTCCCAAGTGGCGTGGTCTTTGTCATGTGTATAAGCGTCTAGATTGAAGCTTGTGCAACGGAGAATGGCGATTGTTATATCCTGAAGCAGCAGTGTGTGTTCTCCCTAGAATCAAATCAGACCATCACCCGCTTCTAGTTGATGTGAAACCAGCTAGAGGCCAATTTCGAAAATGTCCTTTTCGAATGGAAGCAATATGGCTCACTCATAGTGATTTCAATGATGTCGTCTACAAGGAATGGAAGGAGAAGGAATCTCTCCCTGAGACACTATCCCAACTTCAACAAAAGCTTACTATATGGAATAAAATATGTTTTGGCAAGGTGGAAAATACAATAAAAAGACTTCATGCTAGACTTGGTGGAATCCAAAAGAAACTCTCTTCTGGACCATATAATCCTTTTTTGATCAGATTAGAGAAACAACTTAGATTGGAGCTGGAGAGTACTCTTTCTAGGGAAGAGATCAAATGGGTTCAAAAATCTAGAAAACAGTGGGTGCTTCAAGGTGATAGGAATACTAAATATTTCCATATTTCTACTATCTCCTGTCGTAAGAGAATTATAATTGAGGGGTTGAAGAATGATGAAGGAGAATGGATCTTTGAAGCTTCTGCTTAAAAGAATCATGTTATTCAATTTTATAAAAATCAGTTTTCTGCTGAGGAAGTGACAACTAGGCCCTTGCTTACGAGTCATTCTTTTCCTACACTGGACAATGATTGGTTAGCCATGCTTGCAGATAATGCCACAGATGTAGAAGTTTTTAAAACCGTGAAACAACTGGGTCCTTGGAAGGCCCCTGATCCTGATGGATTTCAAGCAACGTTCTATCAACGGACTTGGGCTACAACTGGTGGTTCAGTCTGCAGAATAGTCAAAGAAGCCTTTCTAGGTAATTTGGAAGGTAAACTCAATGCCACTTTCATTGTTTTAATTCCTAAAGTGGAAACACCTGAGAAAATTACGCAATTTCGGCTGATATCTCTCTGCAATGTCAGTCTTAAGATTTTGACTAAGTTGATTACTAATAGACTCAAGGAATTCATGCCCAGTTTAGTAGCTCCTAACCAAGTGAGTTTTGTTCCTGGAAGGCACATCCAAGAAAATATCATCATAGCCCAAGAGCTTTTTCATACTATGCGTGTAAAAGGCAACAAAAGCAGTTATATGGCCATTAAAATTGACCTTGAGAAGGCTTATGATCGCCTTCAGTGGAATTTTATTGCAGAAACCCTTTCTCTTGCAGGTGTTCCTAACAAGCTCATTGACGTTATCATGTTGTTTGTTACTTCTACACAATTCAGTATTCTATGGAATGGTGAGGAGACAGAGCTGTTCTCCCCTTCCAGAGGAATCTGACAGGGAGACCCACTATCACCTTATCTTTTTGTCTTATGTATGGAGCGATTGACACATTGCATTCAGGATGCTACTCAGGAAGAAGGTTGGAAGCCAATACAAGTACGTAGAGGCGGCACTGGGATAACACATCTAATGTTTGCGAATGACCTAGTTTTATTCTCTGAAGCTTCGTTGGATCAGCTCTTAATTGTTAAAAATTGCTTAAGGAAGTTCTGTGAGGCTTCCGGAAGTAAAGTTAGCAACGAGAAATCACACATCTATTTTTCTGCACATTTGAAGCATAAAGCTCTTGAAATTGCCAAGGCAAGTGGGTTTATAGTGACCAAAGACATTGGTAGATACCTTGGTGTTCCCATCTGGAATGGGTGTATTAAAAAGGCAGATTATAAATATTTGGTAAGTAAGGTTAAGACTAGGCTTGCAGGATGGAAAACTTCTTCCTTTTCCCTCGCTGGTCATATTGTTTTGGCTAAATCAGTCATTATGTCTTCTCCCTACTACACCATGCAAAGCACTGCAGTTCCTAAAGGGGTGCTGAATGATATAGAGAGAGAAACCCGCTCATTCATTTGGGGTAAAAAGGAAGTCCCATCTAGTTAACTGGGCCTGCATTTGCTCTCCAAAAAGCGAAGGTGGTTTGGGGTTCAGAAGGCTGGATCTAATGAATAGAGCTTTTATGTGTAAATTAGCTTGGGGCTACTTTCGACAAGATTCTCTATGGGCTACTTTGTTAAAGGATAAATATGGGTCACGCCATCGATCCTTTCCTTTCAAAACCTCTATCACTGACTCCCCTCTTTGGAGAGCTCTCTGCAAGGAGGCAATTGATATGCGTTCCCTTTGTCACACTTCTATTGGGAACGCTAAAAATACAATGTTTTGGTGGAATGTTTGGTTGGGTAAAGATGAACCTCTGAAGTTGCCGGTGGAGAAACCACGTCCTCAGCATATGCTATGGGATAAAGTAAGTGATTATCTTAATGAGAATGAAGCTACTTGGTCAAATATAATTGAAGAATACCTTCCCAGTAACATTAGGGGGCAAATTGAAGTTTGTACATTCCCCAGTTTAGCAACAGGCAATGATATGGTGATATGGTCCTTGTCCAAAACGGGTCAGTTCTCTGTTATCTCTGCTTATGAGGCACTAGCAGCGAAAGGTTTGAGTAGATTGAGTATTTGGATGGATGCTACTTATTGGGAGACTTTATGGAAATTAAAAGTTCCCAATCGAATATGTTCATTCATGTGGTTAGCTTCGAAGGATAGACTTCATACTAATGATCGTATGAGGAAAATGTAGCTGATTGACAGTAGTAGATGCAGTATTTGCCCTAGGGATGAGGAAGATAATATCCACGTCTTTCGTAACTGCATGTTTGCTCAAGGTATTTGGAATCAGTTGGTGCCACAGAGACACCATGCATGGTTCTATGGGTGCAAAAGAGACGAATGGTTCGCAGAGAATATCTGTGGGAAAGCAACTAAATGGAAGCTGGGCAACAAAATTTGCTTGTGTTCTTAACTTCCTATGGGAGTGGAGAAATCAAGATGTTCATGATGAATCTTTTGTGAGGCCTAGGAATGGTCGAGTTCTTATTGAAGAATACTTTGATGGAATTCAAGACGCATGGAGAAGCTGTTGTTCTTCAGTTAAAATACCCATGCAGATGAAACACACTATAGGGTGGAAGCCCCCCCCCCCCCAAAAGGGCTGGTTTAAATGTAATACCAATGCTGCTATTAATAGTCAACAACAATTTGCCCAACTGGGTGGACTCATTAGAGACAAGGATGGTAATTTTAGAGGAGGTTTCACTAAAAGGATTTCCCTTTGTGAAGTTCTCGAAGCAGAATTATTGGCAATCCAAGAAGGTTTGTCACTAGCATTAAATATGGGAGCTTGGCCAGTCCAGGTTGAGTCCGATTCCCAGAAGCAATCTCTTTGCTCGATCCAGGTCATAAAGAGCGAGGAAAGCATGGCAAGATAACTGAAGGAATTCAACATCTATTCGTCTGTAGAGGGCATGTTTGTTTTAGTCATGTGGGAAGAGATGATAATCAAGCTGCAGATTGGTTGTCTAGGTCATCTATGGATTTAGGAAATTCATGGTCTTTTATTCAGGAACCTCATCTGGATTTGATGGAGATTCTCCGTGTTGATTTTCAAGCTAGCTAATCTTATTTCTGTCTTTTTTTTGGGTCTTTTGACCCTATCTATGTACCCAAAAAAAAAAAAAAAGAAGAAGAAAAGATAAATAAAAGGGATAGAACATGAATTCACTACTAACATGGTGAGAACATTTTCCAACCCATATGTAATTATTCTTATCCAGGCAGTTCCCAACATTTTATACCCAAAAATCCTTGAGGCATATTAAGGAGTGGATGCTCCAACTTAAAAGAACATATTAAGGGGTGGCTAGAAAACAATACATCCTTGATATAGGATTTGAACTTCAGTGTTGCGCATTAAATGCGCAGCACTTGCTGCCGATGATCAAGATCAAATCTCGACTAAGATTTCGATCTCGGCCGTCCATTTCACAGGTGATGAAAACCGAAATGGATGGTCGAAATTTTGATTTTGACCATAGGCAGCACAGTGTTGCTCATTAAGTGAAGTTAAACCCAAAATATGGATGCCAAGATATCCCAATTCTCAAAATCTGATTTGAACACTTGAACCTTGAGATGGAGTACAACAGCTTGTTGAAGGTCCTGGGGAACTGCTGTAACAAGTAAAATTGCTGTTGATAGCCAGATTCTCCTACTTGCATTGAAACACATAAACATTATGTACAAGACAGAAAAAAAACTACTGGTTAGAGTTCCCAGGTAGAAACAAATCAAATTCTACTGATATCACCTAAATAAAACAGAGAAGAAGGCCATCAAGAATGAAAATTTTAGACTGCTAATTGAGAATTTAAACTGAATTTCAGTTATGTAAAACTCAAGCTTAGTTCTTCTTAGTACCTTCATTAATTTTCATTCTTGATGACCTTATTCCATTTTAATTTTAGTTGGGGATGTATATATGAGTTCAAAACTAGGTTTCATTTTCATCGATGGAGGCTAGCATTGTACCAGAGGTTATAGTGACTGATATCTCAATTCAAACTCTACACCTCACAAAGGAACAATTGAACTCTTCTCTAGCACATCCAATGCTAGTTCGGATTGTCTCTCCAGACAACTATTGACCACGAATTACAGGAGGCCACAGGATTTAGGAGATGGAGTTTTTTTTTTTTTAATTGTTCTATTATTTTTTACTTGTGGGTTCCACATAATTGGTGGTTTAAAGTCGTCGGGGGAGCACTCCCCATCAAGGGATATGATCCACACTCATTCAATGCTGTCTCAGTTCACTCCATTGAACAGGGAAGCTAGTATTCTTAGAAACAGAGAGAAGATGAAAAGAAGAAAGTTTGACAAGACAATAAGGTATGCATCAAGGAAGACTAAAGACCAAAGCATTAAGAAAGTTATTAGATATAAATACTATTGATTGCCTCCCTATAAAAGACACTTTATAAAAATCCACAAATCCTATGGTTTTATCTTCCACGGTCTTTATTTTAGCTTTGACCATGTTAATATTAGTGGGTGGGTCCCACTATAATTTGCGCCATAGGTGGCAGCAAGATGGTTATGTAGTCTAAGATGACTACACCTCTATTTAATTGAGTCTAAAGAGGACACTAATATTCCCTCCCTAAGATGAGTATAAGGAAAACCCTAATTAAGGAATTAGGGTTGAGAGAAAACATTATAAATAGAGGGATGGAAAACCAAATAAAAACACATGATTAAAATTCTCTCCCATGCATAGAATTCTCCAAGCTAATCCTGAACCTCCATCATTGTGGTTCGCCGATTTGGAAGCGTGGAAATAACCTATAGAATTCACAAGCTGAAAG
The DNA here is from genome assembly GCF_041222555.1 of Hakea prostrata. NCBI lineage: Eukaryota > Viridiplantae > Streptophyta > Magnoliopsida > Proteales > Proteaceae > Hakea > Hakea prostrata. The sequence goes on along the minus strand of NC_142606.1, from coordinate 67,734,485 downwards.
AAGAGAAAGGGAATGCAAAGAGGCACCTCCCGTGTCTAGATCCATTGCAGAAAATCACTAAGGTAAATGATCTAAAACTATTCATCTCATTGATTTAATTTAATAGATCAGATTTTCAGCGAAGAGTTAAGTCTCAGGTTTTGCCTTTTTATATCTCACTCAACCACTCAAGTGAGGTGTTGCAAGCGACTTCGATGACGAAAGCTTTCAACGATATTTTATGGGAAAGGAGCTTCCAGCTCTTTAATCCCACATCGGTATGACCAATAGACTTTTGTTACTTTATTAATTGATTCTCCCAACATTTAAGTATTTTTAGCACTGGATTGGAGTGAGTGGGCTTCAGTTCAGGAAAGTCCCCAGGCCATCAGGCGCAGAGATGTGGCCTTGTAAACGAGGAGCTTCGACGGTGAGCTAGTAGTATGTTGAGCCTAAAACACACCGCAAAGTTGTTGGCCGATTGTTATACAGTTATTCACTCGATCCCTTAGGATCAACTAAACGGGGCTTACAACCCAGTGCCTTCCATTTTTAGATATCATTTTAGGTTAAAATCATATTTCATAAAACTAATTGTCCTGATTTTTGTGAATGTGCAAATATTTAGTGCTTTTATATCACCCCATACTCATAAATCTACATATTCATTTTTTATATCACTAAAAATATGAATATCTAGATTTCATAAATTTAGGGATTTTCACAATCAAACAGGTATAAATCCTGAATTCATGTAACCAAACAGGCCCATATACTATTCAGAGATGGCTATATTGAAATGGGAGAAGTTCTGTATGACTAGCAGAACCTCCCTTGAAGAGACTCTGGAAGTGTTAGTGGGAGATAGTGATGTACAGCGATGAAACCACTGCAGGTGCATGGAGTGCGCTTATAGCTCCTATTGATAGCAAAAGAATCCAGGTGGTTCGCCATTTTGATAAGCTGATGAAGGATGGTTGGGTGACTCCTTTCATCAAAAGATTAGAAGAAAAGGTTGCCAGCCTTGAGAAAGAACAAAATAACACATAAATTTTGATTTTTTTTCTTCTTCAGCTAAGTTACACTTTTTGGACACGTTTCTTTTATTAATTTCCTTTTATTATATTATTTCCTCATGGGATTTTGTACACTTGTACATCCTCTTTATTTAATTATTAAATTGCTCTTGCTCTTGATTTATTATAATGTGCATTTATTAGCACCGATGGTTAAATCGTAGATCTTGCAACTGTAAATCGCACCAATGAGTTGTTGAGCGGGAAAAAATTAAAAAGAACGAGAGTTTTCATATTATGAACTACTCATTAGAATATATGTAAACAAAATTTACATGCCACAGTTATATATTTTAACAAGTTTAAACCACTGTCTCTTTTAGGTTTGCATACTGGTTGACTAGCTAACCGTGTTAACTAAAGATTCTCATTTGAAGACAAGAAGAAATGTTTCAATATCCAATTCATGAACAACAGATAGCAACTCATATGATGATACGGCTGATGTTGGTTCATAAACATCACCAAAAAAGAACCCAGACAAAGTCCAAAAGTATATAATCAATTAATCCAGATAACAAATTAATAAACAATTAATAGAAGTTTGAGAAATCACTCACAACTAACTCGTCGGTTCATCATATAATGATAATGGTAAGTCTTTCACGACGAAAGAGTAAACAAAAATCAATCTTTTAGTGTGATCAAATAAAACATATTAAAGTATCCATAATTTATAAGAACTAATCAAAACAAGAAAATTACAAATTGAATGCCCTAAAATAGAAATTGATGTTACTTGTGAGGTAGCTCATCTTCTTCAAAGAGAGGAGAGAAGGAGAATTGAGCTTTTCCTTTGATTTCTTTAGAGTTACAATGAATTGATTGAAACGAGGCTGTTTACATGCTGCAAACAAAAACGTCGATCATCCAAGGCGAGTGGAAAAGTCTTTATCACCTTCTGCGACTGGACATCAAATGCACAAAAATACCTGATATCCACTACATCACAAGAGTCACAAAGCGGCACAATCATCCTGTTGTCTGTATACAATAGTACTTTTCCATTTCCAAGGTTACCAATTAGGAAAGGTGCTTCAAAATCAAATATACCTTTAATTTGCAAGGAATGTAGATGAATCCACTCCTGTTTGTAAAAGTCCTTCAAAACCCATATTTGCATTTGGTTAAATTCAATGATATGAAGAGCTAAAACCCCTCCAAAATTTGTCAGTTCCGACCATGTTCCATGTTGAAAGGGTAGCTCATTCTTGTGAAAAGTTCCATTGTTGGTGTCTATGGTAAACAAAACTTCAACAAAGTCTTCGTATTCAATTAACGAATGCAGGAAATTGTTAACAGAAACAGGTGTCAACTTGCTTAAATGACTGCCTGCGATCCCTACATTAAAATCAGAATGGCCAAGCACTTTCCAAAAGTGGTATGAGTGTTGTGTCGGCTCAGACTCCTTGACTTGTGTCCATGTATTGGACCCGAGCGTGAATATCATCCCACAGTAACTCCTACTATGATCTTTCTTGCTGCACATCAGACACACGATCTTGTACTCCCCTGTTTTTTTAACATATGTAAACCCAAGAACCTTGTCTAGAGATAAATTATTGTAATTCTGCAGAGCCAAAATCTTTCCTTTTCTACTAAAAAAGTTTCCGACGGAATAATCTCCCATTTTTGGATAATCTTTAAAAAAGACGAGACCATTGCAGGAAGCAATTATTGGTTTTGGAAGATCTATTCCCAAGTCTCTCGTCACGATTTTATCTCCTCTCAGATCTACAAAACCCAATTTATAAGAACCATATACTAGGGTTTGGAGCAGGAAACCAGGCGGTGCAGGTGCAGGTGCAGGTGCCGCCGCGGAAGAGAGATGGGAACTAACAAAGTAAGGATCCAAAATCAAATTATGCCATTGCTTGCTTACCGTCCTTAAATTGAACAACGTATCAGCTTCTAATCTCTGGAGAATTTGAAACAAGATATTATCATCATCGAAACCAACTGATGTCTTTCTTTTTTTTCTTTTCTTTTCTTCTTCTTCTTCTTTTTTCAGTAACGATAGAACTCGTTGAACTTGATCGGCAGTGAGAGGAACCAGCATAGTAGCCGCAGTTCCTTTCTTTCTCTCTTCCTTTGTCAACAATGATAGAAGCTGTTGAACTTGATCGGCAGTAGTTGCAGGAGCTGAGAATGGAGGAACGTTTGTCATGAGGAACCGAAGAAAGCAGTGCAAGAAAGATCGCTACTGTTACGCTTCTTATGTTTAGAATCGGCAGAAATTTATATGAACATGAACAAATATAAAAAGAACGGGAGTGAATAGGAAACTGGCTGTCCTAACCTTCTCTTCTCGTTGTAGTAGGAGATTGAGTAATCAAAAGTATTACTAAAATAGATATTATTGCTGTTAAATCCTGATCGTCACTGTAGAGGTCGAATATCACCTCCGATTAAGATTAAGGAAGACAAGCACACAACAAACAATAAAAATCCGAATATGATAATTCTATTAACTGTACCTTCTCTCTTGCGTCATTTTATAAGGTTCTTTTAGTTCGAGTTTACCTCAAATTCGGATCTTATTTAGATTCCTCGAAATCTACTACTTGACTTCCTTTTGAACTTAAGCTCTCTTTGATCAAGAATCTATAAAGACAGTTCTAGAAACTTCTTAATGGTTCGACCATGTAAGGTCGGAACGGTAGTCTGACCATAATGCTTCGGTCCAACTTATAATATATATATATATACCGCAAATCTTTCACTTGACTATTATATCTTTTATTATTGTTCAAATATCTTATTTTTTATACTATTTTTTCTGTCAAATTTTTTATTAATTTTTTTCTTGGTACCTTGTATATTTTCCTTCTTATTTAATTACGTAAAATCAAATCAAAACTATGGCAAAAATTCCAAGATAATTATATTTTTTTCAATTTTGTTAATAATTGTGGTATTCTTTTTTTTTTTTTTTTTTCTTTTTTATTGCATATCAAGATATCTTACAAAAGAACTTTCAAGATCTCACTCTCATCTTTTTCTGTACTTTTCTGTCCTTATCATTGTTCCAAATACCAATAATGTTGTACTATTTGCTATTTCTTTACTTATTTTTATAAGGATAATATAGACATTTTAACCATAAATTATTAATTTATCATTAATTTTAATCCCTCTCTTAATTTTTCTCTCGATTTAGCTATCGACCTCTCTCAATCTCTCTCAAAGTCTGTCGCTCTTTATATCCCTCTCCCTCTCGAACTCTCTCTGAATCTCTCTTTAAAATCAGCACTCTCTCTAAATCTCTCTGAATCTCTCGCTTGATCTCTCTCGAACCTCTCGATCCCCTCAATCTCTCTCAAAGTCTCTCGGTCTCTCAATCTCTCTCAAAGTCTCTCGGTCTCTCAATCTCTCGATCTCTCAATGCCTAATCCTCTGTTGCGGAAGGCCTTCACCCAACCCTGAAATTATACGAACCAACCTCCTCTTCCACTAGACCTCTCAAAAATAGCTGATCAAACCATTAAATTGGGTGGTGGACTACGTCAGGTATGTGCTATTCTACCGTTATCTTTTCGTTTATGTAGCTAACTGTTACGCCCTTCTTCTTTTTTCAGATGATTGTTGGGCTGAAATATCTCGAGATGTCAAGGTTTGCTTGCTATTTCTCTATTTTATTTTATTTTTTGAATTTCATAAATTTTATGGAAGGATAGGTAAAATCCAGTTCATAAGACTTTAGTTGCAAGAGCACCATCTAAGCTGCCCCCACTAACGTTATGTTTTTCCATTAGACCCTTCCTCCAAGGAATGAATGTGTACGCCATCCTCTAGTTGCTTCTCGCCCAAATTTTATTTATGATGCAACCGTAATTCCGATCATTTCTACCAAAACTAAGCTGTACTGCTGCTGATTTTAGAGATTTGATTGAGTTTTATCAAGAGAAGCCAATAATATTTATCTTCTTAGTTTGCTCAATAAGTGGGAAAAAAGGCATTCTGGTTTCTTGATAAAATAGCAAAAAACAATAGATTTTTGGTTATGTTATGACTTCAATATTTAACATGATAATTATTTCAGTAACCAAATGATCAGTCTAAAACTTTCAACATAGGTAGCAACCAAATGGGAACTGTTAATCTGTTGTTTTCAATTTCAGGGTAATCTCTATCATATCTTTTCATTTTTTTGACAAATAGTAATAGTAATGTTGAAGTCTATTTTTCTCCTTCGAACCCTAACCATTATCCTTTCGAAGGCGATTTCTCCTCTTTGTCTTCTTTCCAGTGCCAATCCATTTTCTACATCGAGGTTGCAGCGGCTCATCTTTCTCCATCTCCTAGTGCAAGGATTGTGAGAGGTAGAGCAGTTAACTGTAGGTCAGTTAAATAAATCTTTGAATTAATGAATTATTTAAGGTTATCAGTTTACGATAAAGGCTTGTATGTTTAAGAGCTACCATCTGATATTAGTAAATGGAGGAAAATGAGGCCTTCCGCAACTTTCTTGTTCCTATGTAGGGTTTTGGGGTAATTCAGTGCTTGCTGGAACTTTAGGGTGCCAAAGAAATAGGGTCTATAAAGGGGACTGGGTCTTAGTACTGTATAGGGGATGATGCCACTGAATTTGGTTGAATTCTAACGGTTATAATGGCTGGAATAAAGTTGCAAGTTTTAGATGTATAGGGTTTAATGGATGTTACAGTTCCAAAGGATAAGTTTGGTCAATAACAAGGATTGAGTGGGTTTAACCATCCGGGTCAATAGATGGAATTATAGATGAAATTGATGGTTGTGTGGCCCGGAATTTAGCTCAGATTAGTTACAGTTTAGGGAAATTCGTATTCAGCAGAAGGAAGGATTTTATTGGTTTTTTATGGTGGGATGAACATGCTTTTGGGATCAAAAGTACATACATGGAGATATTCCTGAAAGTTGTGTTTGATTGATATAAATAGGTATATCCACATTACTATTTGTCAAAAGGACGAAAAGATAACGGTACAATAGCACATACCTGACACAGGTATGCACTCACTAAAACGAAAAATCAATACAGGCATGTGGTATGCTTTTTTATATCCCCCCAAAAAAAAATCTGCATTTACATTTCATTTCAGTTTCGTTGTAATTTCAATTTCATTTTGAGTTTCCTTCACTATATAAGGAGCTCTCGTATCTTGTATTCAGGGAGTTGAATTTTGAGTGAATAAGAGAGTTACCCTTTGTGTCATCAATTTTCATTTCTTGCTTCAACGTGTTCACCTTTTCCTTCAACGTGTATATATCTAGCGTTAACGTGTTGTTCGTGCTGTTGAGAGTTCAGGGTTGTTTACTGTTTTTCTTCTAGTTCTTCTTCTGCTTTTCTATATCTAGTTCTAAACGATCTTTAGTTCTAGGTAAATATCTGGTGAAGGTCTTAATCAGATTTTTACATAATTAATATATAAAAATTTTGTTGTTGCATCTGATTTGATTTGATTCATTGAATTTTGAGTGGTAATCTACTTTTTGTAGATTTGGATTCTTATGGATAATATATATCAAATTAAACATCTCTTTGTCCCTACCCACATTAAACAGAACTTACAACTCTATTATGCAGGGGGGAAGATTGAAGCAGCTAAAGCCAAAGCAAATGTAAGGTTTTATAATATGTTAATGAAGCAGTTGAAGCCAAACAGGTAGATAATTTGTTAATGAGATTTAATTCTGATTTTCATGGATAATTTGTTCTGCCTACAAATAAAATTAGTTTTATAATTTTTATTTATCTTTTGGTTCTTGTTTTTTGGTTATAGATATTAGTTTACATGTCAAATGAGAAGGAAACTAATAAGAAACCATAAAATGTCATAAACCTCTTTTGAATAATTGGTTTCTCATCATGTTTGACTTCTGTTTATTTATTTCCTTTTCCATTATTTCCTTCTCTTGATCGGTAAACAGCATAAATCAACTAAATCTTGTTTCTCTAATGCATAAAATAAATTGTTCTTTTTTCTGATTCAGAATTTTCAGGGTTCCAACCAAATCAGATTCCTATAAGTTGAATCAGTGGAGGGTAATTACCTCACGTTGCTTCCTGGAAGCTGCAAGATGCAAGACTGTGTTGCCATGTTCGTTCTACCTGTTCAGGAAACTCTCCTTCTTGAGTCTCTTCAACATCTCCACCAAGACTCCAAAGGCATTCAATTTGTTGTTTTTCACAGCAAGGTGAAGTGCAGTCTCACCTTGAATCGTCCCCTCTCCTACAGATTCAGGACAAGCTGATACCAACACTCTTATAACATCCATTCTTCCTTTCATGGCCGCATAATGAAGAGGAACTCTTCTCTCTCTCCCTTTGAGGCAGCACAGATGGTTGCCAGTCTTCAACAGCTCCCTCACCATATCTAAATTCCCTTTAGTAGAGGCTATGTGAAGAGGGCTGAGCCCATCTTGGTTCAGTTCTTCTGGCAAACTCGGATTTAATATTATCACTTCTCTAACAAAATTAAGGTGCCTTGCCATGGAAGCAACATGCAAAGGGTTCTCCCCAGATGTTAATGAAACAGTGTCTAAGATATGCTGTTCTTCATGGAGTAATTGATGTAGTTGTGATATATTTCCCGTAAGTGCAGCTTCGTACAATCTGCTATCCATTCTGATCTGATGAGGAAGGAGAATTGGTAATGAGCAGCTTCATTGGTGAGTGGTTACTAGCTACTAGCTTTTAATATTAATATCAGGACCATGTGTGATTCCTCTTTATGGTTTATGACATTTTACACAATTAATATATAAAAATTTTGTTGCTGCATCTGATTTGATTTGATTTGATTTGATTCATTGAATTTTGAGAGGTAATCTACTTTTCGTAGATTTGGATTCTTATGGATAATATATATCAAAATAAACGTCACTTTGTCCCTACCCACATTGAACAGAACTTACAACTCTATTGTGCAGGGGAGAAGATAGGGGAGAAGATTGGGAGAAGATAGGGGAGAAGATTGAAGCAGCTGAAGCCAAAGCAAAAAGGTTTTATAATATGTTAATGAAGCAGCTGAACAGAAGTTACAACTCTATTGTGCAAGGGAGAAGATAGGGGAGAAGATTGAAGCAGCTGAAGCCAAAGCAAATGTAAGGTTTTATAATATGTTAATGAAGCAACTGAAGCCAAATAGGTAGATAATTTGTTAATGAGATTTGATTCTGATTTTCATCGATAATTTGTTCTGCCTACAAATAAGATTAGTTTTATAATTTTTTATTTATCTTTTGGTTCTTGTTTTTTGGTTAATAGAGTTTAGTTTACATGTCAAACGAGAAGGAGACTAATAAGAGTTTGAGTGCTGAAAGCTTAAATTTTATAATTTACTGGTGAGCCTTTTTTTCTTTTCTAATTTTATCAACTATTAATACCGTTGTTATTGAATACCTTTGACTTCAATCTTTTTCAATTATGATATTGAACTTTGTTTCCCTTGCTTAATAGATTCCTTTGTTTGTTTTACTCTTATTTCTTTGCCTCTCTTTGCCTTTCATATTATTGTTTCAGTTGCTCGCAGCTCGTATGATTCCTTGGGCAAAGTGTAACATTAATTATACAGCACAAGCACTCATCATATGTAACATACTATTAATACCGTTCTGTTTTACGCAGTTTTTATGTTAATACTAGCTTGAAAATCTTGCAGGAAGTATATGGGGCTAGATTGTTGAAACCATAATACCTTTAATATTGAATACGTTTGACTTCATTCTTTTTCAGTTGAAATATTGAACTTTGTTTCCCTTGTTTAATAGATTCCTTTGTTTGTTTTGCTCTTATTTCTTTACCTCTCTTTCCCTTTCTTTTGATTTTTCCGTTTTATCATATTATTTTTTCAATTGCTCGCAGTTCGTATGATTCCTTGAGCAAAGCATAACATTAACTATATGGCATAGGCACTCATCATATCTGCAGGTAATATTAATACCGTTCTATTTTATGCAGTTTTTATGTTAATACTAGCTTGAAAATCTTGTACGAAGTATATGGGGCTAGATTTTTGAATCCATTCATTCATGTCATTCCTACCAACTATCTTTATTTCAGTTTATTTTTTAAATCCATTCATTTATTTACATATTTCTTTAGAGTACAATGGCAACAACAAAACTGTCTGAAAATCAACGTCAAAGATATAATGAGAAAAGAAGAATCATAAAAGACTACACAAATGCAAATAAAAGAAGGAAAAACAGTTTTTTACTTAAAGCTCAACTTATAGTTTCCAATGGTTCAACCAGAAATCCAGAATCTTCAGAGGATGAATCATTCGAAATAGAAGGTTACTATCAATTAAAATACTATACAACTCTTCATTATATGTATATTTATATATCTAGCTACTAGATACTAATTTGATTTTATAATGCAGGAGTATTATTAGAATCGAAAATTTCAATGTTACATGAGCTTAGAAAGGTTCTTCGATGCAAACATTGTGGAGCAAAGAAATATGAATACGAAACACCTTCTTTTTGTTGCTCTAACGGAAGTGATATTTTGGTATCTCCGACAATTCCAAATGAATTACATGATTTATTCATCTCCCAATCATCTGAGGCAATTGAATTTCGGATACAATGGCATATTTTCATTCACGTCTTTTGGAGTTCATGTAGATAGAGAACTAGCAAATGGAAGATCTGGTATATACACTTTTAGAGCTCAAGGCCAAGTATATCATGAACTACCTTCCATCATTCCAGAAGAGGATAAGCCATGTTATTTACAGCTATATTTTTATGATACGGATAATGAACTTCAAAATAGGATGAAGGTATTAAATGATTCTAAACTCAGAGAATCCGTAGTTTCGAAACTGATGAAAATTCTATCGAATAATCCATATGCACGGTTCTTTAGAAGCCTAAAAGATTTACCTTCGTTGGAGAATAATGAAATAATCATTAGAAGTGATGTACTCCTTGACCAAAGGGTTTATAATGCACCATCAGTGGATCAAGGGTTTATTCCCTCACCCCAAAACTTGATTATTTATTTCAATTGTCTTCTTTCTTAATATAAATTTTCTTTCTGTTTTTTGACTCGATATCAATTCTCTCTCATATGGCCACGTGCATTTGCACGTGTCTTTCTTTAGTATATATATATATATATATATATATATATATATATATATGCATCCCAAGGCTAGACGTCTTATTATTTCTATTTATATATTACAAGATTAGTTTGTTTTTTTAATAGATTTGCTTTTATAGGCAATGATCCCATTCCTTGATTTATAATTAAATCGGTAGCAATTTTACAATAAATTTCTACCAATGATTCAACGAGGAGTTAGACTTGGGGTTGTGTTAAAAACTCAATACGACCTAATTGCAGCAGAATAAAGAAGAAAACAAAAACAAATAATCAAAATACAAGGTTTTACTTGGTTCGGTCTTAAAGACCTACATCCAAGGATGAGTACAAAGACTCATCAAACATTGCACTAATCAAGATCAAAGAGAAGGATTACAGTACTATATCTACCCACAAGAGCTCACAAGACATGAACCAAGAGATACATCACCAAGGTAAGAATACACCTTAAACGAGTATTTCCTAAAAGAAATAAAACTTACTTCAAATGTCTAAAACACAACTACAGGCAAGACAAGTGGGCTTAACCCGGTAAGGGTTATTGTTCCTAATAAGTGTCTTAGTGGTTAGACTCATACAATAATCCAAAAGTGGGGGATATTTAAATTGGCAAAACAAAACATCTGTTACTCGATTATAAATGTTTAAAAGAAGGGGAAGAAGATGAAGATTCCATGTTGCAGTTGATGGTTTAGGTAGGATTTGGAGTACTTCATCATTGTAATTTTGTTTAGATGAAGTTCCATAACTTTAGGATGAGCAATTCTTTTTTGAATTGTAGTTAGCATGGCTTGTAAGTGTTGTATTACTTTTAATATAATAAAATATGTTTCATTTTATTGAATTTGTAAGTGCGGAAAACTTTCCTTTGTTTATTTTAGGAAAGTGTATTATTATATAGTCCCACATTGGAAACCGAAGTGTCGGAAAATTAATAGGTACCACTTATTAACTTTAACTTATAATAATGAGACACGCCAGTGTGTGTGCAGTGTATGAGTGAGGACGGTATACCAGAGATTCACTTTAATCACACTTCTACAATTATCTCAACTCATGAGATACTTTATAAGACCAAAGATTGAGGGACTCAAATAAGATTATTAAAAAATAATAAAAAATAAAAACAAACAGAAGATCCAATTCTAAATCCAGAATAAGACACTCACTGGGTCTTGATTTGTACTTTCAAACTCCATCTTTGTGACCTGTTTTGTCTTTCTACTACAAAGAACCACTGTAATGTCAAGACATCATTTCACAACCATTCTCTAACCATACTCCCAAAAAAAAAATGTTAACTAATGTACCTTGGATCCAAATTAAAATTTATAAATGCATTATAAGAAGAAAAACTATTCTCCTTTTCAACAAGCACTTTAAATATATATGAGTTCTCGATCATCACAATGGGATATGCCAATATGGCATCACCAAAATTACCAAAATTCTTAGATGTTTCTATGGTTCACTAACATCACCTCATACCAAAGAAAATATAAACATAAAAAACAGGAATCTCAATTAGAAAATGACAACCCAACTAAACAAGTTTCGGGGAAAACTAGATCCATCACACCAAGAACACGGTCCTCTAGCATTATGAGCTTCTTTTCCTCGTTGTAATCCAAGAACTCCTGGGCATCAGTCTTGTTGTTCATTAAATACCTTTTCGTAGTCGTTCTCCGATGGACATCAAGGCCAGAAAATGCCTCAAGTGCTACTGTGAGCCTTTTCGAGAGGTCTAGGAGATATTCTTGTTGCATTAGCTAGCTGCATCGAAGGACTTGCTACTTTTTCAACCCGAACCTTGTCCTTCTTCTTCTTCTTCATGAAGACCCTAGGAGAGCATCTGAGGTTCACATAAAGCCACCTCTGCATTACATCAAACCCTCTACAGATATATTGCGGTTCTAATAAGATAGATATTAGTAGAGAAAGAAGAAAACCATTTTATGATTTTTGTTTTTTTGACTTCTACATTCTTGAAAAAGCCATGCATGATTTGGCACACTAATCCAACGAGTTGTATGGTTTAATGGAGAGAAACAGAAAATAAAGAAGGATATGATGCGGATGAGACACGTAAAACCATACACCAACTTCTCGCACTACATTCACTCACTACACTTGAAGTTTGACTCAAGAACAGAGCCATAACCTTTCTTTATATATATACCAACCATGTGAATTTCAAAATTTTCCAATTTCTATTCTTTGGAGGTTACCATTTTTGAGATCCCACCAACCTCTTTCTTGTCCCTGAAGATGTTTATTTCATGTTGACTGGGATTAGACCTATTTTGGTTCTAATCCTAAATTTATTTTTGTCTTCCAATAACTACTTTAGAAACATAAAACTATAAGGAACGAATCAGTTGAGATGACGATTGATAGGGAGATTCTCCATAGATGGTTTCAAGAAATAAATGTAAAATGAAAGGAAAAGGAAGGTTCTTAAGACTATGATGCCAAAGAAAACATCAGAAAAGCAGAAGTATCTATCAAAAGTACTTATTAATGAAATGAAGTCTGTGAACAAGCAACCCCTATATCTAGGCCCTTGCTTATATATATATATATATATATATATATATATATATATATATATATATATATATATATATATATATATATATGTCAAGCTTTAGCTAAAACTCCATAAAGCTAGAATCCATCAATATTAGATCAAAAACTAGTATATGATGATCCATCAGATGCACCAGATGGCTGCACTACACGAATCAGTATTAATGTTTTCATCACAACACCATTTTCAGAGTGAAATAGAATAACATAATTCTATTTAGTGCATTAATTTCAGGTAACAGAACACTGAAACATGGTAATTTTGGTAGAGCTTGGAGGATGGCAGAGAAGGACTGCTAAGAGGGAGAAGAGAAGAAAGAGTGAAGGAGTTCTCTTTATGTTTACTACTTCTGATAGAATGTTGGAAGAGCTTGGAGAAGTGTGTGCATATATATATAGAGAGAGAGAGTGTGTGTGAGACAGCAAATGAATCATACTGAAAAATGCAGTGAGATCACACAGACTGGAACCCATTTGCTTCAATTTGGTTGAAGACTCTCTCTCTAACCTTCAATTTAGTAAAAGGTCCCAAAACTGAGCTGTTTCACTCTAATGGCATGCATGAACTGTTCTCTCTCTCTTTCAACTTTTTTTTATCTCCCAGGTCAGGTTAGGTTTCAGTAAATCTAGATTCTGGAATACGGATATCTAGATTCTGGAATATGGATATCAAATACCCAATTTTGACGGTGGGTACGTAGCATCAAGTTTAAATTTAACATGTTTCACGAACGACAGAAGTTTATCAAAAATAGCATTTCTGTTAGAAATCACTCTCTATCCCTCCCACTTGAAACTAAATGATTCAAAAGAACGAAAATTTGCAAAGACAAAACAGAACAAAAATCCGCAAGGTAGATGTTACATAGAATCTTCACGAACTAAAAATCATACCTTGAACACAGGTAAAGAGCAACCTTTGTGAGATTAAGTTTTCTTTCGCTACTTAGGGTTTCCAAATGTCCACTGATCCACTCGATCTGTCAACCATGCCAAGAAGTAGCCCTGTAAAAGGAAAAATCTGTGTTCCTTACTGTTAGGTTTTTTATTAAAATCTATATAATCTATATATTAAGTTTCAAAATTAGTTTTTGCATTTATTTTACTTAATTGTTTTGTTTGTGTGTGGGACCCATGAGGTAAGGGTGGTAATGAAGCACCATGTGTAAAGGAGGCACTTCATGACCTTGGTTATGAGACTCTGCATGACATTGGTCATGGGTCTTAAAGGTCTTGAAATTCTAACTCTTGACATTCATTTCTTATTTCAACTTCATGACCATTCATGGCCATTACCATGAGTCGGGTTAAGGTCTTTGAATGAGTTAAATCCTATTCATTCCAAAGAAGTGAATATGAGAGTTACTTCCCCTAGTAGTGGGGAGGTTAGGTCAAGGGGGTTTATTCACATTAGTGGAGGAGGGACAAGCCATTAATTCTCCATTAGTGGAGAATTGATTCTCCCCTTGTGAGGAGGTGTGGTTTGGGCCTATATAAACCCAACCCTTCCTTGCATATTGGGTGAAAATAGAGACACTCCTCACTCACATTGTTTGTTTTACAAAATTCATTTCTTTCTTGAGTTGTCTAAGTGTTGTGCTCTAGCTTTTGGTTCCTTGAAGGGACTAGAAGAACTACCTCATCTTCTAGTTGGAGGTTGTTTTATCTTGGAGGTGGTGGTACGAAGAATCCTTGGTAGTAGGGTGCATCAATTACCTTAAAGACAGCACTCAAGGTGTGACTCAACCTCATCGATCGGTGGTTTGTCCGGTTGCAACTTTAAGCTCTTCGGATTTGCTAAAGATCTTCATCTCTCAATTGTATTGCAATTTCATTTTTGTGTGTTTGAAAAATTTGTAATACAATTACTCCAACACTTACTGAAAGCCACCAAGCCAAAACAAAAAGAAGACGAAGAAGAAGAATACAATGCAGGCTTCTGTTTAGTATAGTTCCATCAAGTAAATTTACTGAATCTGCAATTGTCCAACACTTTTGTAGCGAAGATGAATCTCTGGATTTCACCCTTTACCTATAAATCCATAGATTCGCAGTTGTAGGCTAAAAAGGTCAACAATCAAATAGGCCCTAAATGAATTTCAAGAATCTTGATGCTTGATCTCTCCAAAAACCATAACATAGATTGCAGGGAAAAATCGTCTGCTGCGCACAGCAGTGCAGCACCACAAATTGACATGTGGCGTATTCTTAATAAATGGTTGAGATTAAAAGCCCCTAAATCATAGTATTTTAAGTGATTCATTGATTTTTTATATGTTGTGAATGATGAATGGATGTACTTGAATTATTATGTGATATTGAAAGATGAAGTATGATAACTATGATTGAGGGTATCCTTAATGAGTATCCTTAGCTTGGTATATCAGGGACAGTGATATGGGACACTATTCTTTGATGCCCCTAGCACCATCATGGTTGTTGGATTATATACTTAGGAAGTCTAGATTGTATGGTTAGATATCCATACATACTATTACCCTTTTGCTAGGGGTATTGAAGCTGAATGACCCATGATAATGGTGACATGACTCCGTTTCATCCTACAAAGGTAGCTTGTCACACCCCACCCGCTGGTCTCGGTTACCCGCCCGACAACCCGTGCGTATGATCCATCACAGGATCTACGGTCTTACCATTAATAATAATAAATGCAAGAAATATATAATCAAGAGCAAGAGCAAGTTCAAATAATTAATCGAAAGAATTACAGGAGTCCAAATACTCCAAAGAAAGGAATCAAATGATAGAAATCAAATGAAAGTAATCAAGTTTCAAGAATTAACGAGTTCAGTGGAAGCAATAAAATAAACTAAATTAGTTTCTTTCCATAAGACTTTTCTAAGGCTATAGTCTTCTCTTCTAAAACAACGAGATAGGGAGTTCTCCAATTCTTCTGCAAGGACTTCTCAAAATGTCTGACAATCTGCCTTCTTCGGCCATCAATGGGTGCTATAAGCGCACTCCAAGCATCCGCTGGAGGCTTCGTGGTCCACATCTCCATCTCCCATTGACGGTGCCATATCCTCTTCATATAAGAAGTTGGACCCATGTGGAACTTCTCCGATTTTTGACACGCTACCATCTGTACATTGTAATATAACATACAAATAAAGGAATGAGTTCTAACAAACTCAGTAAGGTCAACATAATCCTCATACATATGTCAACAAAATTAGCAATGCATATATGAAATGAATGATATGCAATAATATGAATGCTACTAAGATCTAACTATGCAAGTCTCTAGTGGGTTGACATGCTTTAGGATATAACACTAGCCCTCCTCTGGGTAGGTCTAGTCACTCTAATCCCGTACGGACTTGTTACCTCTATTGGGATCCTAGGTAAAGGGGTTAAGTCCTCATCAGTCATCCATGGCTGGGGTTTCGGTCAACAGTCTCTTACCATGACCATTGGCATGAGTACTGGCGCATGTCGAGGTTTCCAATCCAATGTAAGGTCATACAGTAACATAATACATGAAATCCAGATACTCCCCCTATGGCACCAACCAACTCGGTTCCGTATCCTTCTCTACCTAGGAATGAGAACCCTCACAAACTGGCTACCGTTGTTGGACCCCATTCCCTAACCCTATAGTCATCCACGTATTGTTGGGGCGGATTCTCTCATGACCCCTTACGACTCCCTGGCAGCTCCTTGGATGTCCATGAGCCCAAACCTTAACATATCTGCCATAATAGACACTTGCATGGTTGACTACTAGATGCATCTATTGTTACACCCCACCCAGTTGGATCTGATCATACACGAATACTCGTGGGGGTGATATACAGCAAGATCTAGGTTCAATGACAATTCCATACAATACATGAAAAAGTAAAATTAAATGGACAAGAAAATAAACAAGTTCAAGTACTTAATTATCAAGAATGAAAAAGAAAGGATTACAATATCCAAAACCTCCAATCAAAACTAAACACCAGAGTTCTTAGAAAAGAAAGAATGTTTAATGTTGCAGCAGAAAATCATTTAAGGAAACTTTAAGGAAAAGAAACTCTATAAGAGCAATCCTGGCACGAACAAGAAGCATCATGCGCTTCCACTTCTTCTCTAGATATTCCATCCTGATAACCACTTGACAAAGGATCCTCAACAAAAGTTGGGTCCTCATAACTTGTATAGTAGTCTAAAGAAACAAACAAAATAAAGGAATGGGTTCATGGAACTCAATGAAGTAACTAACATTCACATCACATATTCATCCAATTTCCATGTCATAATTTATAAGACAATCATGTATTTAATAATATTGCATACCAAATGAATGGTGATGATATGAGGTTCCTAATTTTATAATGTAGTCTCTAAAGTAGACACGCATTAAGTCATACACCAGTCTTCTTTAGGCGGTCTCAGTCACTCTTCCCTCAACAAGAGACGTTTATTGGGTTCTCCACGTCTGTTGGGTAAAGTCTTATCGAGCCATGATTGGGGATTAGGTCACTACTCTCTCACATTACCATTGGTATAAGATCTGCCGCATGTCATGGATAAACCTAAACCTGCAAAGTCATATGGTCTCGTACTACATATGGTCCGGATACTTCCCCTATGGCCCAACCAACTCGATTCAATATATTTTTTCACCTATGAATGGAATCATCAATTGGAGGCATATGTTGGATTCCATTCTTCAACCCAATGGTCATCCACATATAATGGACATGATGCTCTCCATGTCCTCTCATGGGTTGGTTACCGGTCTTGAGCGCCAAGGAGCCTTTATCTATTATATGCAACCATACCTGTTTATAATGATAGTGGGTCTGCTCAATATACAGGACCCAGCCACTAGCATCACGGGTTAACCGGCTTCAATACCCCTACCGGAAGGGTAATAGTACTCATAGGGATTCCTAACCCGACACTTCTAGACACATGTCAATAATGCAATTGGGTTTAATGGAACCACTATGGTTACTAGGGTAATGGGCGAACCCACACCCTAATAGAAAATACAAGGTAAAGAGAATAATAATATTCCTCCTCTCCCTTCATATACATTTTCATTTCATCCTCATAAAAATAGTAATAGATTTAAAGGCAAAGAGCAACATCAGAAACAATAGCTTTACCTTCCTTTCGTGCAAAGTCACACACAAACATAATACGATAAATAGAAATTACAACAATTTATATTTAAAAAAAGAAATTAAAATAACAAACAATTAATTAAATATAACATGGTTAGTTATTCTTCACCTTTCAGCTGGATTCCTTTCTCCAAAGATAAAATATTCCCTCCCACAAGAAGGTGACAAAAAGATAATTAAACCTAATCATGTAAGAGGATTAACAAAAATAAAGTAGAAGTTAATTTGTGTTTAGAAAAATATTTCAAAATCTTCCCACAAACCAAATAAAAAACTAGGTTAAAACTCGCC
Source organism: Hakea prostrata (assembly GCF_041222555.1). Taxonomy (NCBI): domain Eukaryota; kingdom Viridiplantae; phylum Streptophyta; class Magnoliopsida; order Proteales; family Proteaceae; genus Hakea; species Hakea prostrata. Next base: position 67,716,309 of record NC_142606.1, on the reverse strand, counting down.
TTTTTAACCTAAATCGGCTAAAAGTTATAATTTTGCCATCTATTTGAAGTCGAAATGAAACGAAACATTGGGAAAGTCTAATTGGCAATAGAAATATCATAAGGGTCTCCTTAATTTGATTCAATTTGATCTAGATCAAAAAGCCCCAAATTGGCTCTCTTAAATCACACGTGGGCGACCCGGAGTGTCAAAATGCGAAATCCTTCGCAAGGGATCACACCATTATTTCTTATACTAAGAAGGAACATTAATAGAAGAAAACAAAAGCATCCAAATAACCTAACATGCTTCCCTTTCAAGATCCCTCAAAAGAAGAAAAGAGAAAATACTCACAAAACTGTGTCTAAGAGAAAGATTAAAGAAATCTAACATTTCCTAATGTTTTTGCGAAGATTCGAGTCACAAAGCACCTTCGAAAGGATGGAAACCGCTTTTCTCCTTGGTTTCTCCTCTTCTCGTAGCCTCAACCTCGTTCTAGCATAAAAAAATGCGTTTAGAGGTGAGTTAGAACATAAAATAGGGTTTAAAACCCGGAATTATGTTTTTGCGCTGAAATAGAAAATGGGGTGGGGGGGGGTTGGTTCACCCAACCGGCCAACTGATCGTTCCATGGTTGGACCCCCAAACGGACTCCAATTCCAGTGATTTTTTGCTTGATGGAAAGGTTTTTCAACGATCTTCGATTTGATATCTTACTCTCATCAATCGGATTCTACAGACGTGCCAAAATCACCTTTTAACACCATCGTGATTAATTTTTTCTCTTCTCTTAAACTCCATGAGAGTTATCAAATCATCACTAGGTTCATCCCAAATCATTAGGTCCACTTTAGAAACTTCGGGCAAGACTCAAATGCTCCACAGTTGTTGTTGACTCGATGCTCGGGTTCACGGTCCTGAAATCATGGGCTAACGGGTTAGAAATTAAGGGGATTTCACATTCATACTCATGTATATCATCTTTCCTTTATGTTATTTACCATGATGCGATGTTGATATGTATATGAGACTTGTTGCCTTACTGAGTTCGTCAGAACTCATCCCTTTTTGTGTATTACTTTAGGGCTTGTTTGGTTATTTGAGTACAGAGATTTAAAATATCTAGAGATTTCAAATCTATGGAGTTATGGTTCATACAATTAGCTGTTTGGTTAACCTGAATCTATGGAATGAAATCTCCAGATTCATCCTAAAAAACTATTTGCTTACTCTGAATCTGTAGAATAAAATTTGTGAATCCATTCTGAAAAACTATTTGGTTATTTAGATCCATAAATTCCAAAACATTGACTTATATTAAAAAAAAATTATTTTATTTTTATTTTTATTTTATGAGTTATATCACAAAAGAACTTGTTGGCTTTTGCCATTGATTGTTGTCATTTGAATCACAAAGGGTTGAGTTTTTGCAACATTGAAGGCAATATTTACATTACTGTCATTGGAATTTGGTGTTTTATCATGTTCTCACTAATAAAACCATTTTATTATTTTTCTTTTTTTTTTGACTTCTACATTCTTGAAAAAGCCATGCATGATTTGGCACACTAATCCAACAAGTTGTATGGTTTAATGGAGAGAAACATAAAATAAAGAAGGACACGATGTGGACGAGACACGTAAATCCATACACCATCTTCACCCACTACATTCACTCACTACACTTGAAGTTTAACTCAAGAACAAAGTCATGAGCTTTCTTTATATATATATATACCAACCATGTGAATTTCAAAATTTTCCAATTTCTATTCTTTGGATATTACCATTTTTGAGATCCCACCAACCTCTTTCTTGTTCCTGAAGATACTTATTTCATGTTGATTGTGATTATACCCTGTTTTGGTCCTAATCCTACATTTATTTGTGTCTTCCAATAACTACTTTAGAAACACAAAAGTATAAGGGATGGATCAGTTGAGATAACGATTGATAGGGAGATTCTCAACAGATGGTTTCAAGAAATAAATGTAAAATAAAAGGAAAAAGAAGGTTCTTAAGATTATGATGCCAAAGAAAACATCAGTCAAGCAGAAGTATCTGTCAAAAGTACTAATTAATGAAATGAAGTATGTGAACAAGCAACCCATATATCTAGGCCCTTGCTTATATATAGAGTCTTTACTACCTATGTATGTCAAGCTTTAGCTAAAACTCCATAAAGCTAGAGTCCATCGATATTAGAAAGAAAAAAAAAACTAGTATATGATGATCCATCAGATGCACCAGATGGGTGCACTACACGAATCAGTATTAATGTTTTCATATCACAACACTGTTTACAAAGTGAAATAGAATAACATACTTCTATTTAGTGCACTAATTTTAGGTAACAGAACACTGAAACAGGGTAATTTTTGAAGAGCTTGGAGAAGGGCAGAGAAGGGCTGTTAAGAGGGAGAAGAGAAGAAAGAGTGATGGAGTTCTCTTCATGTTTACAACTTCTAATAGAATGTTGGAAGAGCTTGGAGAAGTGTGTGTGTGTTTATATATATATATAGAGAGAGAGAGAGAGAGTGTAGGACAGCAAATGAATCATACAGGAAAATGTTGTGAGATCACACAGACTGGAACCCCCATTTGCTTCAATTTGGTTGAAGACTCTCTGGCTCTGACCTTCAATATAGTAAAAGGTCCCATAACTGAGCTGTTTCACTCTAATGGCATCTTAAGTTTGAACTGTTCTCTCTCTCTCTTTCAACTTTTTTAGATTCTTTATCATTGAGTTATGGGAAAGTAATCTGAACAAAAAACACATTGATGAGCATTGGGGCAGTCTATTTATATGTTTTGCATCATGAGATTCTAGTTTGTTAGCTTTTTAAAAAGGTAGGAAACAGAAGACATGCTGATTAGATTAGAACAGAAAGACAAAAGAGATATACAAGCAAAACTACTTTACAACTCTCTTAATGCTATCTACATGGTTCACTTCTTCCACATTTATATAGATGTTTTACATATAATTAGAGTTGACTGGATCAGTAAAAACTTTGATTTTCATTTTAAATTTAAACACAAAGGAATGTATGCTCCCAGGTAAGGTTAGGTTTCGGTAAATCTAGATTTTGGAATATGGATATCAGATACCCAATTTTAACAGTGGGTACGTAGCATCAAGTTTAAATTTAACATGTTTCACGAACTACAGAAGTTCATCAAAACTAGCATTTCTGTTAGAAATCACTCTCAATCCCTCCCATTGAAACTAAATTATTCAAAAGAAGGAAAATTTGCAAAGACAAAACAGACCAAAAATCCGCAAGGTAGATATTACATAGAATCTTCACAAAGTAAAAATCATACCTTGAACGCAAGTAAAGAGCAACCTCTGTGAGATTAAATTTTCTTGAACTTCGCTACTTAGGGTTTCCAAATGGCCACTGATCCACTCGATCTATCAACCATGCCAAGAAGTAGCCCTGTAAAAGGAAAAATCCGTTATCCTTACTGAAAGCCAACCACCCAAAACAAAAAGAAGATGAAGAATACAATGACTTCTATTTAGTAGAGTTCCGTCAAGTAAATTTCATGAATGGGCAAATGTCCTACACTTTTATAGCGAGGATGAATCTCTGGATTTCACCCACTACCCATAAATCTATAGATTCACAGTTGTAGGCTAAAAAGGTGAATCCTTGGATTTCATGAATCCAGGGATTCACAACAATCAAATAGGCCCTACATGAATTTCGAAGAAATTACAAATTAAATGGCCTAAAATAGAAATTGATGCTACTTGTGAGGTAGCTCATCTTCTTCAAAGAGAGGAGAGAGGAGAGAGGAGAGAGGAGAATTGAGCTTTTTCCATTGATTTCTTTAGGGTTACAATGAATTGATTGAAATGAGGCTGTTTACATGCTGCAAACAAAAACGTCAAATCATCCAAGGCAAGTGGAAAAGTCTTTATCACCTTCTACGACTGGACATCGAATGCACAAAAAGACCTGATATCCATTGTATCACAAGAGTCACAAAACGGCATAATCATCCTGTTTTCTGAATACTATAGTACTTTTCCATTTCCAAGGTTACCAATTAGGAAAGGTGCTTCAAAATCAGATATACCTTTAATTTGCAAGGAATGTAGTTGAATCCACCCTTTTTTGTAAAAGTCCTTCAAAACCAAATTTGAATTAGGCCCTAAATGAATTTCAAGAATCTTGATGCTTGATCTCTCCAACACCATAACATAGATTGCACATATTTTCCAAGACAATAATGCATATTTAGAGGTTATTGGTTTTCCCCAATCTCTTAAAATTGTTCAATCAATTCTCACACAACTTTCTACCAAAAAATTTCCCAAAAAATTTTACGAAATCTCAAGTTAATTCCTAGACCCAAGTCCGACTTGAGAATTGAATATTATTCTAATCGTTATCCTCAAATCATGTAGATTTGCGTCAATATTAAAAATCATGTAGATTTGCGTCGATATTAAAAATCATGTAGATTTGCACGGATATTAATTAGTTGTATAAATGAATTAGTCATTCATACACATTTTTGGAATAGTTCCCCTCCAACCATGTTGAAAAATCAACCACCATTCACATGATTTTCATCAAAGCATCATCATTCTGTGGTGGAGGAAAATTCAATCATTCTGTGTGAAGAAAAATTTAGTCTGACATACCATTGTAGGGTTGTTCAATTGGTAACACTAACATATCTTAGTAAAAAGGTCGTGGGTTTAATTATGTCTAATGATATATTATGTAATACACTCATCCCAATATATAAAAATCACATTTTCTTAAAAAGAAACAGGTACCCACATATTCCTTTGGCTTGTAGAGGTGTCTAATAAAATTTGTAACATAATAAGATTTATATAAATAGAAAAAGATAAATAAAAGAGATAGAACATGAATTCACTACTAACATGGTGAGAACATTTTCCAACCCATATGTAATTATTCTTATCCAGGCAGTTCCCAACATTTTATACCCAAAAATCCTTGAGGCATATTAAGGAGTGGATGCTCCAACCTTCAAAACTTAAAAGAACATATTAAGGGGTGGCTACAAAATACATCCTTGATATAAGAATTGAACTTCAGTGTTGCGCATTAAATGCACATCACTTGCTTCCGATGACCGAGATCAAATCTCGACTAAGATTTCGATTTCGACCGTCCATTTTGTAGGTGGTGAAAACCAAAATGAATGGTCGAGATTTCGATTTCGACCATAGGCAGCACAGTGTTGCGCATTAAGTGAAGTTAAACCCAAAATATGGATGCCAAGATATCCCAATCCTCAAAATCTGATTTGACCACTTGAACCTTGAGATGAGTACAACAGCTTGTTGAAGGTCCTGGGGGACTGCTGTAACAAGTAAAATTGCTGCTGATACCCATATTCTCCTCCTTGGATTGAAACACATCAAGCATTATGTACAAGACATAAAAAGCTATTGGTTAGAGTTCGCAAGTAGAAACAAATCAAATTCTACAGATATGACCTACATAAAACAGAGAAGAAGGTCATCAAGAATGAAAATTTTAGACTGCTAATAGAGAATTTAAACTGAATTTCAGTTATGTAAAACTCAAGCTTAGTTCTTCTTAGTACCTTCATTAATTTTCATTCTTGATGACCTTATTCCATTTTAATTTTAGTTGGGAATGTATATACGAGTTCAAAACTAGGTTTCATTTTCATTGATGGATGTTAGCATTGTACCAGAGGCTATAGTGAGTGATATCTCAAATTCAAACTCTACACCTCACAAAGGAACAATTGAACTCTTCTCTAGCCCATCCAGTGCGAGTTCGGATTATCTCTCTTGACAACTATTGACCACGCATTACAGGAGGCCCACAGGATTTAGGTGATGGATTTTTTTTTTATTTAATTGTTTTATCATTATTTACCTGTGGGTTCCACATAATTGGTGGTTGTAAAGTCGTCGGGGGAGCACTTGCCGTCAAGGAATATGATCCACACTCATTCAATGCTGTCTCAGTTCACTCCATTGAACGGAGAAGCTAGCATTCTTAGAAACAGAGAGAAGATGAAAAGAAAAAAGTATTGACAAGACAATAAGGTATGCATCACGGAAGACTTATGCAAAGACCAAAGCATTAAGAAAGTTATTAGATATAAATACTCTTGATTGCCTCTCTATAAAAGAAACTTTATAAAAATCCACAAATCCTATGGTTTTATCTTCCACCGTCTTTATTTTAGCTTGATCAGATTTTCAGCGAAGAGGTAAGTCTCAGGTTTTGCCTTTTTATATCCCACTCAGCCACTCAGGTGAGGTGTTGCAAGCGACTTCGACGCCAAAAGCTTTCAACGATATTTTATGGGAAAGGAGCTTCCAGCTCTTTAATCCCACATCGGTATGACCAATAGACTTTTTTTTACTTTATTAATAAATTCTCCCAATTTTATACTTTTAGCACTGGATTGGAGTGACTGGACAGTTCTAGAAAGTCCCCGGGCCATCAGCGCAAAGATGTGGCCTCGTAAACGAGGAGCTTCGACGGTGGGCTAGTAGTATGTTGAGCCTAAAACACACCGCGAAGTAGTTGGCCGATTGTTATACAGTTATTCACTCAATCCCTTAGGATCAACTGAATGGGGCTTACAACCCAGTGCCTTCCATTTTTAGATATCATTTTAGGTTAAAATCATAATTCATAAAATTAATTGTCTTGATTTTTGTGAATGTGCAAATATTTAGTGCTTTTATATCACCCCATACTCATAAATCTATATATTCATGTTTTTAATGTAAAAAAATGAATCACTAAAAATATGAATATCTAGATTTCATGAATTCAGGGATTTTCACAATCAAACAGGTATTAATCCTAAATTCATGTAGCCAAACAAGCCCATATATTATTCAGAGATGGCTATATTGAAATAGGAGAAGTTGTGTATGACTAGGAGAACCTCCCTTGAAGAGACTCTGGAGGCGTTAGTGGGAGATAGTGATGTACAGCATAAAGCCACATGTGGGTGCATGGAGTGCTTTTATAGCTCCCATTGATAGCAAAAGAATCCAGGTGGTTCGCCATTTTGATAAGTCGATGAAGAAAGGTTGGATGACTCCTTTCATAGATTAGAAGAAAAGGTTGCCAGCCTTGAGAAAGAACAAAATAACACTTAAATTTTGATTTTTCTTCTTCTTCAGCTAAAATACACTTTTTGGACACGTTTATTTTATTCATTTCCTTTTATTATACTATTTCCTCATGGAATTCTGGACACTTGTACATCCTCTTTATTTAATTATTAAATTGTTCTTACACTTGATTTATTATTATGTGCATTTATTATCACTGATGGTTAAATCGTGGATCTTGCGATTGTGGATCGCACCCATGAGTTGTCGAGCGGAAAAAAATTAAAAAGAACGAGAGTTTTCATATTATGAACTACTCATTAGAATATATGTAAACAAAATTTACATGCCACAATTATATATTTTAACAAGTTTAAACCACCGTCTCTTTTAAGTTTGCATACTGATCGTCCAGCTAACCGTGTTAACTAAAGATTTCTCATTCGAAGACTAGAAGAAATGTTTCAATATCCAATTCATGAACAACAGATAGCAACTCATATGATGATACTGCTGATGTTTGGTTCATAAACATCACCAAAAAAAGAACCCAGAAAAAGTCCAAAAGTATATAATCAATTAATCCAGATAACAAATTAATAAACAATTAATAAAAGTTTGAGAGATCACTCACAAGTCGCCGGTTCATCATACAATGATAATGGTAAGTCTTTCAAGACAAAAGAGTAAACAAAAAGTAGACCTGTAAATGGATAGCCGAAATCCGCCTCCGAATTCGCATTCGTATTCGTTTAAGGGTATCCGTATCCGAAAATTTTATTACCGGAAAATATCCGTATCCGTCCGCTAAGCAACCGGATTCGGATTCGGATAATTGCTTATCGGATCGGATAATATCCGGATAAATTTTTATCCGGATAGAGTAAAGTATTTAACATTTTTTTCTTTAAAAATAGATGATAATCGGATTCGGATACCGCTAATCGGATTCGGATAGCGGTATTCGGTAATCGGAAATTAGAAATTTATAATAAAAAATGTAAAAAAGTGACAATTATCAATCAATAATCGGATATTTTATCGGATCGGATTATTATCGGATATCCGATAAAGTTTCGGATTCGGATTCGGATGCCTTCTCTAAATTTTTGCCGGATTCGGATTCGGATACTGGTGTATCCGAGCCGAATCCGGTCCGTTTACCGGCCTAACAAAAAGCAATCTTTTTGTGTGATCAAATAAAACTTGTTAAAGTATCCAAAATTTATGAGAACTGATCAAAAACAAGAAAATTACAAATTAAATGGCCTAAAATAGAAATTGATGCTACTTGCGAGGTAGCTCATCTTCTTCAAAGAGAGGAAAGAGGAGATTTCTTTAGGGTTACAATGATTTGATTGAAACGAGGCTGTTTACATGCTGCAAACAAAAACGTCGATCATCCAAGTCAAGGGGAAAAGTCTTTATCACCTTCTGAGACTGGACATCGAATGCACAAAAAGACTTGATATCCACTCCATCACAAGAGTTACTAAACGGAACAAGCATCCTGTTGTTTGAATACAATAGTACTTTTCCATTTCCAAGGTTACCAATTAGGAAAGGTACTTCAAAATCAGATATACCATTAATTTGCAAGGAATGTAGTTGAATCCACTCTTTTTTGTAAAAGTCCTTCAAAATCCATATTTTAATTAGGTTGCATTCAATGTTATGAACAGCTAAAACCCCTCCAAAATTTGTCATTTCCCCCTTTGTTTCACATTGAAAAGGTAGCTCATTCTTGTGAAAAGTTCCATTGTTGGTGTCAATGGTAAACAAGACTTCCTCATAGTCTTCGTTTTCAATTAGCGAATGCAGGAAATTGTTAACAGAAACGGGTGTCAACATGCATGCATACCTGTCTGCAATCTCTTCATTAAAATCAGCATTACCAAGGTGTTTCCAAAAGTGTTCTGCCGGCTCAGGCTCCTTGACTTGTGTCCATGTATTGGACCCAAGTGTGAATATCATCGGCCACCAGTGACTATTGTGATCTTTGTTGCACATCAGACACACGATCTTGTACTCTCCTGTTTCTTTAACATATGTAAACCCAATAACCTTGTCTAGAGATGAATTATTGTAATTCTGCAGAGGCAAAATCTTTCCTTTTCTACTAAAAAGGTTTCCGACGGAATAATCTCCCCTTTTTGGATAATCTTTAAACAAGACGAGACCATTGCAGGAAGCAATTATTGGTTCTGGAAGATCTATTCTCAAGTCTCTCGTCACAATTTTATCTCCTCTCATATCTAGAAAACCCAATTTATAAGTACCATATACTAGGGTTTGGAGCAGGAAACCAGGCGGTGCAGGTGCAGGTGCCGCCGCGGAAGAGAGATGGGAACTAACAAAGTAAGGATCCAAAATCAAATTATGCCATTGCTTGCTTACCGTCCTTAAATTGAACAACGTATCAGCTTCTAATCTCTGGAGAATTTGAAACAAGATATTATCATCGAAACCAACTGATATCTTTCTTTTTTTTCTGTTCTTTTCTTCCTCTTTTTTCAGAAACGATAGAAATCGTTGAACTTGATCGGCAGTGAGAGGAACCAGCATAGTAGCCGCAGTTCTTTTCTTTCTCTCTTCCTTTGTCAACAATGATAGAAGCTGTTGAACTTGATCGGCAGTAGCTGCAGGAGCTGGGAATGGAGGAACGTTTGTCATGAGGAACCGAAGAAAGCAGTGCCAGAAAGATCGCTACTGTTACGCTTCTTATGTTTAGAATCGGCAGAAATTGATATGAACAAATATAAAAAGAACGGGAGTGAAAGGAAATTTCTGTCCTAAGAAGAAAAATAACCTTCTCTTCTCGTTGAAATAGGAGATTGAGTAATCAAAAGAACTACTATCTATGTAGATATTGTTGCTGCATAATCTTGTCCGTCACCGTGGAGGTCAAATATCACCTCCGATTAAGATTAAGGAAGACAAGCATTCAACAAACAATAAGAATCCGAATATCTTCTCACTTGCCTATCTGTCTTTTTATAAGGTTCTTTTAGTGTTCGAGTGTACCTCAAATTCGGATCTTATTTAGATTCCTCGAACTCTACTACTTGAGTTCTGAAAGGTGAATCCCTGAATTTCATGAATCCATGAATTCACAACAATCACATAGGCCCTAAATGAATTTCAAGAATCTTGATGCTTGATATCTCCAAAAACAATAACATAGATTGCACATATTTTTCAAGGCAATAATGCATATTTAAAGGTTTATTGGTTCCCCCAATCTCTTAAAATTGTTCGATCAATTCTCACACAACTTTCTACCAAAAAAATTTCAAATAATTTTACGAAATCTCAAGTTAATTCCTAGACCTAAGTCCAACAAATCTCATATATATGCGCAACACTTGCTGCCGATGACCGAGATCAAATCTCGACTAAGATTTAGATCTCGACCGTCCATTTCACAGGTGGTGAAAACCGAAATTGATAGTCGAGATTTCGATTTCGACCATAGGCAGCACAGTGTTGCACATTAACTAAAGCCGAACTCCAAATATAGATGCCAAGATATCCCAATCCTCAAAATCTGATTTGACCACTTGAACCTTGAGATGGAGTACAAAAGCTTGTGGAAGGTCCTGGGGGACTGCAGTAATAAGTAAAATTGCTGCTGATAGCCAGATTCTCCTACTTGCATTGAAACACATCAAGCATTATGTACAAGACAGAAAAAGCTACTGGTTAGAGTTCCAACGTAGAAACAAATCAAATTTTACAGATATCACCTAAATAAAATAGAGAAGAAGGCCATCAAGAATGAAAATTTTAGACTGCTAATAGAGAATTTAAACTTAATTTCAGTTATGTAAAACTCAAGCTAAGTTCTTCCTAGTACCTTCATTAATTTTCATTCTTGATGACCTTATTCCATTTTAATTTTAGTTGGGGACGTATAGATGAGTTCAAAACTAGGTTTCATTTTCATCGATGGATGCTAACATTGTACCAGAGGCTACAGTGAGTGATATTTTAAATTCAAACTCTACACCTCACAAAGGAGCAATTGAACTCTTCTCTAGCCCATCCAATGCGAGTTCAGATCGTCTCCCCTGACAGCTATTGACTATGAATTACAAGAGGCCCACAGGATTTAGGCAATAGAGTTTTTTTGTGTTTTATTATTTTTTACTTGTGGGTCTCACATAATTGGTGGTTGTAAAGTCGTCAGAGAAGCATTCCTGTCAAGGGAGACATCCACACTCATTCAATGCTATCTCAGTTCACTCATTGAACAGAGAAGCAAGCGTTCTTAGATACAGAGAGAAGATGAAAAGAAGAAAGTTTGACAAGACAAAAGCATTAAGAAAGTTCTTAGAAATCTGAGATATAAATATTCTGTAATACTCCTGATTGCCTCTCCATAAATCCACAAATCCTTTTTATATCCCACTCAGCCACTCAGGTGAGGTGTTGCAAGCGACTTCGATGCCAAATGCTTTCTACGATATTTTATGAGCTTCCAGCTCTATAATCCCACATCGGTATGCCAATAGACTGTTTTTAACTTTATTAATAGAGTCTCCCACTATGAAAGCGCTTTTGACACTGGATTGGAGTGAGTGGGCTTCGGTTCATTGAACCACGGTTCAGGAAAGTCCCCGGACCACCAACACAGAGATGTGGCCTCGTAAACGAGGAGCTTCAACGGTGGGCTAGTGGTATGTTGAGCCTAAAACACACCGCGAAGTAGTTGGCCGATTGTTGTACAGTTATTCACTCGATCCCTTGGATCAACTGAACGGGGCTTACGATCCAGTGCCTTCCATTTTTAGGCTGAAATCATAATTCATAAAATTAACTGTGATGATTTTTGTGAATATGCAAATATTTAGTGTTTTTATATTATCCCATACCCATATATCTACATATTCATGTTTTTAATGTAAAAAAATGAATTACTACATGAATCTAGGGATTTTCACAATCAAACGAGTATAAATCCTGCATTCATGAAATTCTGAGATTTGAAATCTCAAAATTCATGTAACCAAAAAGGCCCTTATATTATTCAAAGATGGCTATATTGAAATGGGAGAAGTTTTGTATGACTGGTAGAACCCCTTGAAGAGACTCTGAAGGTTTCAGTAGGAGGTAGCGATGTACAACACAAAGCCACTGGCGGGTGTATGGAATGCACTTATATATAGCTCCTATTGATGGCAGAAGAATCCAGGTGGTTCACCATTTTGATAAGTCTATGAAGAAAGGTTCGATAACTCATTTCATCAAGAGATTAGAAGAAAATGTTGCTAGCCTTGAAAAAGAACAAAATAACACTTAAACTTTAATTTTCTTTTTTTTTTTTCTTCTTCTTTCGCTAAGATACACTTTTTGGACACGTTTATTTTATTCATTTCCTTTTATTATATTCTTTCCTCATGGGATTCTGGACGCTTGGACATCCTCTTTATTTAATTATTAAATTGTTCTTGCTCTTGATTTATTATTCTGTACATTTATTATCATTGATGGTTAAACCGTGGATCTTGTGACTGTGGATCGCACTCATGGGTTGTCAGGTGGGACCGATACTGACAGATGGGTTGTGACAATTCAGGCACTGGAATGATTCGGCTCAACTAGCACAGGAGTGTTTCTGCTCGGCCAGAACAATGATTCTGTTCAACTATAACAACAATTCACTATTTAGCACCATTCGCCTTTTGAGCAGAATCTTCAATTTTCTATTTAGCATCGACATGAATTTCGTTATGTTCACTTTTTGACCAAATCTTCAATTTTCTATTTAGCATCGACATGAATTTCGTTTTGTTCACTTTTTGACCAAATTTTCAATTCAAATTTAGCATCGATGTAAATTTTGCAATTTCGCATCAGTTCGTCTTTTGAGCAAATTCGTTATCTAGTGTCAGTTCGTTTTTTGAGCAAATCTTCAATTCGTTGTTTTAGCAACGATGCAAACCTTGCTTCTCAAGTAAATTTGTTGTTTAGCATCAATTTGTTTTTTATGAACAATTCCCAAGTTACTATGCTCAGGGGAAGTGGTTGAACATATATCTATATATTCCGAACAAGTAATCATGGCAACATAGCAAAGTCATCGATCAAGGAGAAGGACGATCAATGATGGTTCAATAGCCAAAAGGCAACCAAGACGACCAAAAGATTTACAAAAGGATTAACACAATGAGTGATGGGTTACACTCTTGGGTTACTTTCTCTAGCATTGAGAGCTTTACAAGTTATTTTCTTCTTCTAAAGCTATGCACTTCCACTAACTTGATTGTTGGAGACATTCCTCGACCAACCCGGTCGAGCACGTTTTTTGCAGATTGTTCACTTGTGCTGCCGAACAGATTTTTGTAGCAACATGACTATGAGTAGGATTCGAAAGTAGGTTTGGACTCAATCCTATTCCGATTCTTAGAATCATAACATGACAGGTACACATTAGGGATTTCTCTTTATGGTATAAAAAGAAAAGGATGCTCCATGGTCGTGATCATAACCTCCAGAACCAACAAGTGTTGCTTTCACACGGCTGATGAGTGACAATGGGGTTTACCATAAGAAAATTAGACATGAGAAAATTAGAAAATCTCTCAAAGTAGTATGCATGACTATTGAACACATAAGCATGAAATGGAGACCATCAACATGGTTCAGAATGACCAAACCAACAAGAGTCATGTGTTGTTATCGCTGCAACATGGCCATCCTTATTAGTTGGGCTTTTTGAAAACCCAACCCAACTGTGAATCAAGCTATATAGCCTAGGCTCCTGATTCTAATAAAAGCTTAGCCCAGCCCAAGCCCTCCATAACTAGCTCTAACCTTGTAACACATCACAATGTATACATGGTAACATTATTATTATTATTTTTCAGGGGTAAATGTATACATGGTAACATTCAACGCTTGTAACACGTAAAAAAAATGTCATTATCATCACTGTATGTTGTAACATCTAAATTTTTTTTGGGTAAATACTTGTAACACGTTCAAAAGATGTGCACTTGTTAAAAGCATTGTTAAAAGCAAGGTGGATGATATTTCTAATGCCCCTCGCTTTCATAAATTTATTTGACGTCGGCTTCATATTTTTTTTCCAAATAGCTTAGTGCACTCATGTTGAGAAAAGCGAGATAATGATAATTCTAACGCCCCTCACTTTCATAAATTTATTTGACATGGACTTCATATTTATTTTCCAAATAGCCAAGAAGTAAGTAACACGGTGTTTGAAGGCTTCCACACAACCAGAATGACGTAGGGTGCAAGATTTTCTATGCAATTTCGGGCAAAGTCTTGCGTTCTAAATAATGAAAATGTATGTAATACTATAAAAGAGGTTTCAAAATGACACCCTTACCTTCAGTAAAGATGTTTCAAGATGTTCCGTTAACAATGACCGATGCATTTTAGTGAAACAATCATGAATTCAATTCTTTTGAATGATATATTTAATTATATATAAAAGTTACTTTGAAGATGTAGTTGAGGTGCGCATAAGTTCGCACGGAAAAATCTTTGTTCTCACAGATGAAGGGGGGAAAATAATCTGTAGATCAAACGCTTACCGTTGTTTCAAAAGTCTGGACTTATAGATACGATGCTACTAATATTTCATATAATGTAACCAGCAACTATCCCGCTTCGAGCCTGGATCTAGGCGAGACCTTAGACAACCTCAGTACAGTCTTGCAAAGTCCCCTACATATCTTACGGGATAAATTCCTTCTAGATATTTTATATGTGCATGAAGATTCATCGGAATCTAAATTCCCTCTATCGTTACTACGTACGCAACGAAGTATGGAAACCGTCAACAACGCGGATTCATCAGCCGTTTAAAAGGGGGTGAAGATTAAGAACCGTCCAAAAGGAATCTTGAAACGAGTCTCAGCAAATTAAATGCCTTGAAGTATCGATCAGATCAGCCTTTCTTTTTCATTTTGGTAAGAGTCACTGATAAGACCCAAATCCAATTTGTCAAACCTCGTGCTCAAAAGCTCTTACAACTTGCAATTGAACCAGCTCTTACGTGGCAAAAATAACAAAATTTTCTTAAATTGTTATTGACAAAGACAACAAGTCAACAACACGATTAATCAATCAAGTTAAACATGTGCATAAGCTAACTCATTAGACACTCATTGAGAGATTTCCTTTGAAAGAGAGTCGATTCAAATTGTTCCACCTTCAAGGAGGAGCCATTTCTGAATTTCATCGCGATGGACTTTCTTTTAAGTGGATGATTTTAATTTGTTGTCATGGACCCTATAAGGGTTATGAACTTAATCTCTTATTAATCACGTAATTAGAATATTGGCCCTCTTGGCGTCTTTGCTTAATCACCCCTAGTATACGTAATTCACAAGGTTTCTAATGTGTGTGAGAATTCATAATCCACAGTCAAGAAGGACAAGATGGGTTTTCGAGCTGTTTTTGAAGGAAATCTTTCAAGTTACATATGTGGGATGTTTTGCCTTTGGTAACTTCTCGTTGAACTTGCTTAATTTTGAACTTAATTTCCTCAGTGTGATTGAAATTAAATCAAACCCTGCTTTCCCAAGTTTGAGTTAGAGAAATCTAGTAGAGTGAGCGAACAGTCATTGATCTTCTACCCAAACCTCATCTGTGCCTTGACCAATATACCTTACACTTTCAATTCCCTAAGAGATAATTTACAACTCTATATTCATGCTCACTTTGGCCCTTTTGGAATGATAATATTCTAGGGTGGTTCACAGATCATGCAAATTAATCTCTCTCTATATATAAAAATATCCCATGACCTATATACATGTTTTTAATGAATGCATTTGTTTTATCATATTATATAAAATAAAATAAAGTAATTCAACTACATGGTCAAAGTCAACAAATCTATCTCTTTGCCCAGTTGCCACTTTGGGCTTCTTGTCTGTTTTGGGGTAACAAGATTTGCATATAAATGTCAAGAAATAATTATTTTAAGAACTGTGAGATTTTTAATTATATTTTTTTATTCTAAGCATATGTTTAAGGATAAATCCAACAAGAAATAGTAAATTTTTCTTAGAATGTCAAAGATATTTTTTAAGGGTCTGTTTGGTTACATGAGTCTGGAGATTTCAAATATTTAGAGATTTCAAATCTGTAGATTTCAAATCTATGGAGTTATAATTTATAAAATTAGATGTTTGGTTGTGAAATGAAATCTGTGAATTCATCCTAAAAAATTATTTGATCGACGTGATTTTTGTGAATGTGCAAATGTATAGCTTTTTTGAAATCTCTGGATTTCACCCCTGACCCATAAATCTACAGATTCACATTTTTAGTGTAAAAAGGTGAATCTCTAGATTTCATGAATCTAGAGATTTTTACAACCAAACGGGTATAATTCTCAGATTCATGAATCCAGAGATTTGAAATCTCTGGATTCATGTAACCAAACAGGCCCTAAAGCTACTTGTAACATTTCACATTTTCTAAGACAAAATTTAAAAAGATCATCAAAAGTATTTTTATCGAACCAAACACCATCAAATTTTCTATCTTGGTGTGGAAAATGTTGTCGTGTGTAAATGCAAATGAGGTATCGAGATTCCATAGACTCATAACAAAAGAAGGGAGGTGAAGAGTAATAGCTCACATTATTCACGTACGTGAAGAGTAATCTGACTCAGAAGTTAATTTCACTTTGTAATGAAAGGAAAGTAAAGGAAAGAGCATTTAATAAAGAAATGGTTTTGCAAAGACTCTGTAGTCTACAGAGTACAGACGACCCAGGAAGCAGAGGAAGAGCCGCCATGAAGAAAGGGAGCTTGAACGTCCGGCTTTCCATTCCTTCCGACGAAACTTCTGTTTCTGAATTCATGTATTTCTCTTTTTCTTTCATCTTCTCTGCATTTCTCTTCTTGGTTAATTTCACTTTTTTGTTCTTGTTGAGATCAATCATGGTGAGTTCTTTTGTTTTGACAGCACTCCCACCGGTACGTTCAGAGCTGGGGATCTGATAGTCGACAAAAATGGAATTCGAATTATCTCTCAGAAGGAAGATGAGCCGGTAAGACCCATTTGCTAGACTTCACGATTCTGTAATTGTTCAGTTATTAGCTCAATTGGTATTCCACCCATAGTTTTCTGACTTCTGGTTTCGATCGTCTTCATTTAGTCCAATCTTGATTTTGTCGCTCACCCTTTTCTCCATTTTAGCAGCTTGTTCTATAAGTTGATTAACTCCATGAAGATATAATTGACAAAGATTAGATTATGCTTTCTACTGATTTCCCAGAATATAAGTTGTAGAAGAAGCTTTGAACTCAAAAGGTAGGGATATATTTTTAATAATCCGTTGGACATAGAATGATGGACTGGTGCTTTCTCTTCTTCTGTTCTCACTGCCCATCACTGTGACTGTTACGGGACAGTCCCCATATTTTATTGGGTCAAAGGAAAGTGATAATGAATTTCTAATTACAATCCAATGCAAGAACACCCAGAAGGATTTCCGTCATCCAAGAAACTGAGTTCAATATCTAATTAGCGCTCAGCCCGCCCACCATAGTTCTTGGTTTTCAGTAACAGATTGCAACTACGTGATTTTTCCCCCAATCATCAAGTGTTCTTTGCTGATATTACCTTGTAGAGATCACTGCTGATCCAATCAACTAGTGATCTTAAAGTTAATGAAAATAATAATAAATAAATAACCTATGCTGTATTGTCATTATTCATTCTGTATCCAATTTATCATTTCACAATCAAACTAACTCATAGATTCTGCATTAAAATTTTGGTTCAGATATGATTTTGTTACATCTAGCCACACTTTGTTAACCGAGTATTTTTCCTTTCATGATCTATACTACCTTGTCAATGTTCTATCCTCCCACGGTATGTGTTCTCTTTTGGTTTGGGTGTTCTCATTGGATAAACTCCTAGAACAATCTATGGTTAATAATTGGATCTACTATCCAATTCTTGAATCTTATTTTAGGAAATTGGAAACATGCTATCCCTCTAGAAACTGGTTCTTGTTGACTAGTTTTAAGCCTTTTTCAACATACCAAGTGATTGAGAGTATGAAAAACTCGCATAATAAAAATCACGAAATTTTACCTACTCTTGTGCAAGTTATTTTCTGTTTATTATTCTTTTTTGATAGTCAAGGGATAAAAAAACAGTACAAAGTTCATTTACCTATGTTTTGTAACTCATCCAACACAGAGTTGAGATTTTCTGAAAAGAAAATACATTGGCAGTTTTCATTGTGTTCAATTATTTGGTTTATATTTCTCAAATATGAGGTTGGGTTGTGGTATCACATGGAAAGCACTGTATGATGAAGCATATGCAAAGAAATGTATATGTGAAAAAAAAAAAAAAAAAAAAAAAAAGAAGAAGAAGAAGAAGAAGAAGAAGTAGTTATAATTTAAAGAATCTATGAGAGAGAGAGTGAGAATGTGCTACATTGCTTGTGGTATGCTTGTTTGATAATTCAGGTTGCAGTTTGATTCACAAAGTACCATAGAATTGTGTACTCTTATGATGTTAACATTCTTGTATGTATTATCCTTTCTACAGCCAAATCTTATAAAGCTATCGGATAACCAATTGACCTTAGCTGATATTGATGTAATCAAAGTGATCGGAAAGGGTAGTGGAGGGGTTGTGCAGTTGGTCCGACACAAATGGACTGGCCAGTTTTTTGCTCTGAAGGTGCTGTATGAGTTTGACTGTATCCCTGCCTTATTTACACAACCTACACTTATTCTCATTCTTCCTGCGTTCTTACTTTCCTCACTTTGCAGTCATTGTCTCAATTGCTGGTTCACTTTTAAGATATGGTTATCAAGTTTTGATACCCAATCATATTCTTTTCCAATACTCTTTGTCATCTACTTTTGGTTTGAAGAATATGAACTAATCCATATATAACACCTTCCAGAGGTTGCTATTGGACAACAGAGGCGCTCAGCAGATTTAGTCAAGAAATCAATAAAATTGGACACTATCAAAATCAGAAAATGATAATTTTCTGGTCTTTATAATAATCAAGTATAACATTCTCAGGTCACTAGCTTGGGATGTGAAATTCTGGTTAAATTACTAACAATTGGAGATTCTGCATGTCTGCTGTTAATCCGATTCATCAGCATGCCCATTAGGCAGAGGCAAGATCTTTCTCCTGAGAGGTCATAATGATGCACTGATGGTATCAGGGATTGCACCTCATAGTGGTCCAAGCTTCCTTATTGTAATTTATGAGTCCTATTGTAAAGCAATAATCCTGTTCTACATCAGAAGCATGCTTAGATGCTGTAGTTTTCTTGAAGGAGTATGCAATGTAATTGCTTTGGACTTGAAATTAATCAAGATGTAGTGATTTTTGTGCAAGAAGACTCGATCATAATTTGAGAAATGTGGAAATTATAATATATACTGTAGAACATTGTAAAGAGTAAGACGAGAGTAAAACCGGGGAAAATTTGATGCCGAGGGTAGAAAAAGGAAAGTGATTCTGGTAATAGTGGAATGGACATAGTTCCATGGACAAATCTGTGGATGAATGAAAAGCCACTATTTTCAAAATTGTCCCTTAGGAATTGCCAGAAGGCAATGTTAATGTCTTAGGTTTGGGGCAGGATCGAAAAGGATCTAGGTGGACCCCTACAGCTCCACTTTTCTTGTGATTGGAGGACTAGACCAATCACTAGATGGTTTACTCATTGTGTATGACTAAGTCGTAGAGCCACGCCCTTGCTTTATGAATTCCAAGAAGAAAATACTTCTAAGATGACTGTTATTGCATGTGTCTGTGGCCTTGGCTGTGTTTCCAAACAAGGCCAAGGTGCAGATCATTTGAAGCAGGAAAAAAAGCAGCTCCCCCCCCCCCTCTTGCTAAGAGGGGTTCCTAGGCCTTTAGCTTGACTATTCCCTCAAGTCCGTGTGAGCTTCACAGTCATAGGACTGGGTCATTCAAGGATTTAAGTGGGGTCCCCAAGCAGGTAAGAGGAGTCGAACACAGGTCATATGTTTGTTTGGACCAGCACTGATGTGAACTGGCCTAACCTTTATAAGGGCAGACCCCGTGCCAAAGGTGTCTGCAGAAGCAAAGTATGAAAGAGGGGGGGGGGGGGGGGGCTGGGCAACAGTTTTCCTACACAGCCTTACCCCCAACACTATTGATGAGAGGCTGTTTCAACTTGGCTACCCCTTTGTGGTTGAAAATACAAGGTATGGATACTAGTCTTTACATAAATAGGTACTCTATATGTTATAGAAGGTTATAGACACAATTTGAATTCTATATTACTTTCCACTGAAGAAGTATGTCTGAGTTTCTTTCGATGGGTGCACCTACATAAGTTGGTAGACAAGCACCTATCTTCTCAACGTGGCAAGTTGGATGAACCTGAATGTTGTGAATACAGAGGTCCTTTGGTCACTTGTCATATTTCAGTGAAAAGGAGTTAGCCACATCATACCCCAAAGTATTGAAAAACCAAAGACCACCAAAAGGGTGTGCATGAATGATTGGGCGACCGAGAATGCATATACATACATCGGTAGGTATAATTGAATTTGAGGTTGAAAATTTACATATGGTCAATCTGTATCATGCCCCACATATCCAAAGGTCAGAAAGTCCAACTCTTCCCTTGACTTCCCAATTAGGTGACGCATCCACCTATTTTTGTTGACATATCTTTTGGGAGAAACATCTTTTGAGAAAATAACACGTTTCTTCCTTTTCATTTTTCTCTTTTTAGTTTTTGGGAATTATAATTCCATATTGGTTTCTTCAGGTCCTTGGTGTCTTCAATACTTGAGAGCTCTTCCCATTTGATGCCTGAATGGTTTTGGGTTGGACACCTCATTCATGGCATAAAAGCCTAGGTCTTATTTGTTGTGCTCCATAAGTTGCCTATCCACATTGGAGCCAGGCATGCTGAGGCTACATGTGAGAGGGACTGTTGAGATGTTGGGAGTTACATGGACAGTCCCAAATTGGTTTGTTCCGGCACTCGGTGTCTTCATATTCTTCAGGAACTCTCTCCTATAAATGCCTTAGGTTTTGGGTTGGAGCCTCCAAACACTTGATTATAGGTAGGTTAGCTATTTTGGCAGGGCAACCCTCATTGACACGACTCAAGCACGATAACCTCCCCTCCCTCTTCTCCTCACTGTTGTATAACTTGTTAATCAACGTTCTCCTTTCTGGGCGTGCCATCCTTCCACAGGATTTGTATGGTTTGGTTGGAACTAGTGGTTCACCAATTAGGCGTTGTTTGAACGTAGTCATTCTCCCATGAAACCGGTTAAAGGGTTCTATTTTCCAGAATAACAGTTATTTTTCTCCCATACTGCTGCTCTTTTGTTGATGCTGTAGCTTATGTTTACCTTCTATGACTAATCACAAGTTTTCTAAACCATTGTCATACAGTGTTCCTCTTAGGTTACAACTCTTTGTTGGGGAAAGTTCTAATGAACTGCAAAATACAGGTTATTCAACTGAATATCCAGGAGCCTGATCGCAGACATATTGCACAGGAATTGCAGATTAACCTGTCAGCACAGTCTCCATATGTGGTTGTATGTTACCAATCATTCTATGAGAATGGTGTCATATCAATTGTTTTGGAATATATGGATGGTGGTTCTCTTGCAGATTTTCTAAATAAAGTCAAAACAATTCCAGAGTCATATCTTTCTGCTATTTGTAAGCAGGTTGGTAACCTGTGTAATGTTCATTGATCAAGATTTCCCTTATTTGATTCCTTCCATTGAACAAGTTCATATGCAGGTGCTCATGGGTCTGTTGTATCTTCATCATGACAAGCACATCATCCACAGGGACTTAAAACCTTCAAATTTATTAATAAATCATGCAGGAGAAGTCAAGATAACTGATTTTGGTGTAAGTGCCATATTGGCGACCACCTCTGCTCAGGCAAATACCGTGATTGGGACTTACAACTACATGTCTGTGAGTATATTAATAAGTATTTTGGATTTTTATGGGGGTCTTGTTTTGGTTGGGAAACTTACAATTTTTAATTTTTTTAGGCGTCCTTGCAAATTAGCACTTTGTTATCCACATCTATAAATAATTGAAATTTGAAATATATATGTTGAAACTCTATTTCTGGATTTTATTTTTGATAGCCAGAGAGAATCTGTGGATTTAAACATGGCAGCAGAAGTGACATTTGGAGCTTGGGATTGGTTTTACTAGAGTGTGCAACTGGAAAATTTCCTTATACCCCACCACAAATAGAAGGATGGGTCAACTATTATGAGCTAATGGAAGCAGTTGTGGAGCAACCACCACCTCATGCACCTGACGAGTTTTCTCCAGAGTTCTGCTCCTTTATCTCAGCATGGTACTGGAAAATTGGCTTATATTTGTTCAAGTGACTTCATGCACCAAACTTCATTTTGTCAATCTGATCTCATATAGTTTTATACTGATTTGCAATGTTCAAGTCAATGTCATTCTTCTTGAAGCTTAGGTATTAGTGAGAGGTTTGCATTTTTGTCTTTTCTCGAACATTCTAATTCCCGATCAGAGCTTGAAATTATGACTAATGAGCAGATGAATTTTACATTTAAGAAAAGTTACATGTCTAAAAATTTTAAAAGAAAGAAGAAGTTGATCTCCTTCAACCAAGTGTGTTGGAGGATCCCCCACTGCCCCATTCACCAAGCATCTGTGTCTTTTGAGGACTTATCATATTTAAAGCTGATGTGAGATTCATTACTTTTCAGTTTACAGAAAGACCCGAAACATAGACAGACAGCACGTAAGCTGATGGTACGGATACAACCACTTCATTTATCTCATTTCCTTGATGTTGAGTCTGATTATCTGTGTGCTCATGTTAACCAGGAACATCCTTTTATCAGTAAGTATGAAGACTCAAATGTTGACCTCGCTGCTTACTTCACTAATGCTGGGTCTCCACTTGCAACATTCTGATCGTTTTCTATCTGGTACGTCTTACACTTAGATAGTTTTTGTACTTTTTGTAGAAAAATGTCGAACTACTCACAATCATCCTTTTTATTCTGATTGCTTACCCAGTATACCAGATTTTTATTTTTTTTTATTTTTGGATGAATAAATAAATAAATTATGACCCAGTATACCAGATTAGTACTACCAATATAGGCCCATTGCTGCTTTTATTTCTCCCCTTCATTTTTTTCCTACTGTCTAGTGAAATGTCGGGTTTCCTCCTGCAATTTCTACAACCAGCCTATCTGGTGTGTCAGGCAACTTAAGAGTTGGTTTTCAACTTGAGCATTCAGAGCCGATTTTCTTAAATTTCACTTCCATGTTCAACCAAATAGCGTAGATTCTAATTAGAAACATGATAAAGTTGAATAAGTCTCTTATGTAAAGGTTTAATTGTTATATTTGGTAAGATCTTGAGTCATATTCACAATAATTTTTATATTCCATTCCCTTTCTCTCCCTTGCCTTGCAACCAGATGTTCCCTGGTAAGCTTCTCCTGATGATTAAATGGACAAGATTGTCTTTTTCTTCTCTTGGGCATCCCAAGAGGTGAATACCCTGTTTGATCCACATGTGCATCTGCAGCCATCAAATTTTGTGATTAGGATTATGTATACTAGTTCTCCTAGAAGATAAACTATTTAGATGTATATAATTCATTTAAATACTGATATTCTCCACTGGTGATAGCAGACACTGCATATTTTCCTAAAGATTGCAGACATGCTGCTCTAATGGGTATGTGTCCTGTGTGAGTTGTAGAAGAGCAAAAATTTCTTGGGTTTTTGGAAGAGAATGGATTCGGGTTATTGAGAATCAGCAAGATAGAAAACCCAAAGCTGGAGAATCGAAGGAGGCCTGCAGCATCATTCCATCAATCCGAGATTATTTCTTGAAAAGTCAATCTCTGGGTGGTATTTATATCTGAAAAGATACATAGTATGTTTGCTAACTTATGAACTTGAAATCAGTGAAACAGAAGCAGGTTGAGTCTTCCATTGGGTACTGAAGAGATATATTTCTTGTACTAATGTTTATTTTATCACTTTTCTGATTATACTCTAGCATTCAAGAAAAAATATGCTTGCTGTTCAGGGATTTAGTTCATGGCATTGGTTAGATACTGTTACTGGATGAACATTCCCCCTCAAGAAGTGACCCCTGCACCCAGGACCAAAGGAATGACAGTTTGAGCAATGGATGTTAATACCATTGACACTTAGGGCTTACTAATTCTAATAAATACCCTTTGCAGTTACATTGCACCCTAGTATCTGCCATATTATAGATCTGCTTTGGTTTCTAGTTGTTAGATATTATTCCTAGAAGTGGAAAAAGTGCCAAGGACATTTTGGATTTGAAGGGTAGAAGGAATGATGAGTAGATTCCCTTACCAGCAATGAAGAAAAAGCTTTTGTCTGAATTGAAAATTTTCAAGAGAGAAAAAATATTTCAGGGTCCTGTGTATTTGGAGATTTAGACTTCCTAGATATTATTCTTACTCAATGAGATTTCTATGCCCTCCCACAATCTTTCTTCTGATGCTAAAAATCTCTTCCACAGGAAAAACAAAAAAAAAAAAAAAAAAAAAAAAAAAAAAAAAAGAAAGAAAGAAAGAAGAAGAAGAGAGAGAACGCGTTTAAATCTTTAAAATCACAATTTACATGCTTCTTGATTTTTTATTTAATAATTTTATATAAGGCTCCTAAAAAAATTTTAAAAAAATGTATGCTCTGTTCCGGTTTAAAGGGGTTCTTTTTAGGGTTACTTGCATTACTTGCTGTGTTTAGCATGATTTTTATTTTTTATTTTTACCCTTTTTTCAAAAGTCAATACTAAAACTCACTTTAGATTGAAATACAAAATTCTTAAAATAATTTTTTTACTGAAAACTACGTTTGGCATTACTTTTCTATAATTTTTTTTTTTTTGAGTTATATATATATATATATATATATATATATATATATGATTTTTATGTTCTTTTAAGAAATCCTCTAGCATCAATATTATTTTTTGTCTCTTTTATGATAATTGTATGAACGCTTTTTATGCTCTTTTTTGCTCTAAATTCACATGCCAACATATTATGACTTCAAAATTTCGAGTTTTAAATTGTTTCAACAATAATCTAGCAGAACCCTTTCTAGTAATTGTCATATTTAAATATGTGATATCTCATCAGTTTTCAATTTCAACTAGTAGAAGTAGAAAGTGCAGACCCTTTTAAAAATTCTGCTCTTTAATTTTAAAGTTATTAGGTTTTGGACAAACCCTTAAAATTAGGAGGATATGACCTAAAGGATTGGAGGAGAGTTTGAACTTCGAAGAAGCAAACTCTCAAGGGGTCATTGGCTCTAAGGCCCATTATTCAGCCCACTATTTCGGCCCAAATTTATTCTTAGAATCCACCGTTAAGACCTTTTATAAGCTGAATGCAGAAGCTAGTCCAAAGAAGAATTTTTCTAGGGTTAGGCTTTGTTATATGGAAGCTGCATCATGAGATTTGGTGAAAGGAAAAAAAAAAGGAAAAAAAGTTGTAATTTGGACAAGTCATTCATGACTTTTATTTTATTATTTTATTCTTTGGAATTGATTGCTCTATGTTTGGGGGTGGGGACTAGTACACAAACCAGACTATAGGGAGAATCACACACATGACCTCTTCACTCGAAGGTGCCGGTGGTTATTACTGACTGAACAACCATTCAGTAATAAATTATCATAATCTAAGGTTAGATGATCATATGATTTGTTTAGGAGATTTCTTTTTTTCTTGTGAAGGCGATCCAACCCCTATTGGAAGGAGCCTAAATCCCAAACAAAGTAGAGGATTGTGTTTCCCTCACATTCGGCGACACATTGAGAATGCTAAGGCAGATCAGAGATGAGTCATCTTCTTAAATGCATGGTGAAGAGATGTGAAGAGAATACAATCCGATCTTGAGAAGAGAACCCCCAACTCTGTTGGAAGATTGTCGATAAGACAAGATAGTGCTTGACAACTGTTTACAAAACCCTTTGCCTACCAAGTACCAACAAATTATTACGAATGAAAAGGGTCCTCGTTTATCTTCTAGTGGTGCATATTTTAAGCAGGAGTTTTGGAAAACCTTGGATAAGAATATTCTAATGGAAAACCTTGGATAAGAATATTCTAATATCCACCATTGAAGTTAATACAAACAAGGTTTAAAGTGCCGGTATCAAATGTCGTATCAGTCAAGTGATTTAAGAG
This sequence comes from Hakea prostrata, assembly GCF_041222555.1. Taxonomy (NCBI): domain Eukaryota; kingdom Viridiplantae; phylum Streptophyta; class Magnoliopsida; order Proteales; family Proteaceae; genus Hakea; species Hakea prostrata. Next base: position 67,689,992 of record NC_142606.1, on the reverse strand, counting down.
ACGTATCGTCTTATATCAAGTGTTGTATCGTTGTGGCTAATATATTTTAGTGTAATTCAACGGAAAGATATATCAAAATGTATCATATCGGTTGGATCAAATATGAATATGTATCAACTAGTACCGTATGGCATCGCATGATAATTTAAACCTTGAATACAAGTACTAATTTGATGATTAGATCTTAAATTAATAATCATAAACTAGTTTGGTAGGTAAGCAGCCTGCACCTGCTCATCATCTTCTTCTTTCTTCCCTCGTAGAGCCACCATCAAACAATCTCACCTCAACAATGAAGAAAAAAAGGAAATTCAAAACTAATTCAAACCTAACAGAGAAAAATGTCCAAATCTTAATAGAATATATTACGTCATAATCCATATAGCCTAACTCTTATTTTCATAGAGAAATATTTTTCCAGATTTAAACCCGTGACCAGGGATCATAATAGAATGACCATTAACAACTCAATCCATCAGCAGCCAAAATAATTAAATACACTGATTAGGGGCTCTTCCTGTTCCAGTCACTGGTTATAATAAATCCACATCAGAGGTTGGAGTTCTAGCACATTAGTCAGAAAGCAAATAACTCATACACATCATGGGCGTCTTCAGTGATTGTTTACCAGTTCTAGCATGAAATTCAGTAATCAAGTTAGCACAACCATCTGGTCAAATGGCACAAACTGTCTCATAGGCTGATTAAGATCATACCCAGACACTGCATATACTAGAAACAGTACTGAAAGAACACAATGATACTGAAATTAATGCTTGAGAAGTAGAAACACTTTACAAGCTAGCCAAAAAAATATGCTTAGGGAGAGATGATTTCAGTGATCTTTAATCATCTATTCATCCTACATTGCATAATCTTGCACTTCATTTTTGAACAGCATGTACTCTTTCATGAACTTATCAGATGTTCAATGTGTGATTTACCCCATTCACAGGCATACACATCAGTCTAGAGAGGGGGATTCTTTTTCTTTTTGAAAAAAATAAATCCAAGTTATACTTAGACATAACATGCTGCAACTGAAACATATATGAGCAGTTTCGAGATGGAAATGGATATTCGCATGTTAACTGACGGTTTATGTTTATAATGGCAGAAGATGAACTAAATACAATTAATCAAGTGGAAAGGATACACAGAAACAACCAAATAATAATAATAATATAATAGTAATAATCATAATCCTAACTCAATTCCTTCATTTAATAGACCAGAATAACTAAGCACTCCTTCATGATTTTGATGTTCCACCACACTGAAAAATAAATCACCTCAAACTCAACTTTGTGGGATTTTACATTTGTTAAGAGATTCAAGACTGATCCTTGTCCAGATAACTGCAATCTGAAATCCTCGAAACCAAATATTCAGTCCAACAAGATAGTCAAAGAATAATTAAATTCACAAAACAATATATGGAAGGCATAAGATTGTAGAAACAGTTCTAACAAAAACAGCATGGAAAAAATAGTCCTTTTGTTTCGTATAAGAGGATAAACAACAACCACCTTACAATCTTCGACTTTTATAATCACCAAAAGATAGAAATAATATGAAGTAAAATACCTCACAGAGCCATTAACTCGGAGGCGAAAACAAATACAATCAAGCAGACCTCAGCTTTGGGAAAGAAAAGTTTCTCCCACCTCCTAACCCTAAAATAGCTCAAATTTACATGGCCAGACCTTGGTATGGAATGAGTCAAAGACTTTAACCAAGAGGTACTTCAGTATACTGCAGATTCTATAATACATACAAAATGCTACCCAGGTACACCCATTAAGCCCAAGTGAAAAAACATAAGGGCGAAGAATACATTAATGGTGGTAACCAATCCACTAGGTGCAATATCATACAGTTCTGAATCGAAAATGATGCTGTAGTTGAACTTACAATCAGGATTTGCTTTTGAACTTCCTCTGAGCTTTCAAGTCCACCACAATAATGGTGATGTTATCCTTGCTACCCTTCTGGAGAGCAAGCTTTGACAGGCACTCTGCTGCTGCCTGTGCAGCAAGGTCAACTCCATCACCCCTTTCTGCAAGAGGAGTCGCACCATTCTTTTTGTGCCAAAGGAGGATACGTCTTCGAGCCACTTCACAAACTTCCTCATTTGTCATAACGTCCCATAATCCATCACTGGCTAGAATAAGACATTCATCCTCTTTGACCCGAGGAACAAGCTTCACCTCTGGTTGTGGGATGATCCATGGTTTCAGATATCTATCACCTGTATTCCAACAGTATAATGAACCGGTCAAGCAAAGAACAACAAACATCTATTCATCAACTACAGAACATTTTTAAATAACTAGAACATCAATATTAACATGTATCTAGAAGTGTACCAAAAAATATGTCTTCCTAGAAATATCTTTTCGAAAACCATACATCCTTGGAACAAAGATTACATGTTCTATAGACAATTATGAGTTTTAAAAGTCAATATTAATTACAAACAAGGTCCATATACTCGAATTTTCCCCTTCAAATAAGTAAGCCACCAATGATTAAATAAGGACTTAAGTTCTCCAAATGAAAAAGAAAAATATAGAGAAAAGAAACAGTAGCTCATTGTCTAGGGAATGAAAATTTTAATGTTTATCATGTTAGTTCTAGCTTAATAAGTGTACAGGATAATGGAAAAGGCACTGAACAAGTAATCGATTTATTTTAAATGAATAAAAAGCATCACAACATGTCACCAAAGATGGTCATACTACAGCAAACTACTCCCAATTTCAAATATGCCACCATACTCATGTGGGACTACCATATGTCATTCATTGTGCTCCAACATCTAAGTGACACATTTCAAATAACACAGCTATCCAAGATTTTTTTTCCTTACAATAAGAAATATGTTAGGACCCTAGGATAAGGCCATGTGGAGGAGAGAGAGAGAATTAGGGTTAGTTGGGGTAATAAATAGAGGGACAATGGAGTGGAGAGGCATCGAATATTATGGGAGTGATTTTGGGCAGCCGTAGGCTGAGGGGCACCTCTGGGTGTGGGGGTGACTGGCACCATTAAAACCAGTACTATCTTGTTAATTTCTTGCATTTTTTTATTGATTTTGGGAGGTATTAGTAGGGTTTTATCACAATACGATACAACATCAATATGCTACTACATAAATGTGTTTTGATAATATTAAGACATTCGCATGAAAAATAAATTAAAGAAACATAAGACTTTAAGCAAACATCAGTACATGTACCAATTCAGTATCAACTACAAATAAAATACATAAGTGGTAGAACTGCTTGCAAGGTTAATAATAAACTCTTTTAGAGGAACAGAAACATTGGTGAATTGAGGATCTCAATTATTGGACATAACTTGCCCTACACTAGACAAGTAGCCACCACATTTAGACCAGATCAGGAATTAGTAAACCAAGTTGCAAAATCATCCTACCCACCACAACTAAAATTGTTCAAATAAACTTCAACAGATGTTCTTCTGTGATTTAAGAAAGAAATGAAATCAATAACTTTAACATCATCTCTTAAATATTAGATAATAATTAGATTAAAAAAAATAATAAAATAAAATAAACCTAAACATACAAGCATTATATTACTGAAAAAAGGTGATCAGAACAAGGCCAGAATGTTTTCCAGGTACGAATCAGTTACACTCACTGGCTCCCAGCATGATTACAAAACCATCAAACAGTATATGGTCAACCACTCCTCTCACCCTCTCTCCCTACCCCCACCCCCCAACTAAAACACCAAAACACAAAGGATTTTACACTAAAACGTCATGACATAATAATAATTATCATCAACTAGCAGAGGAGATGATTTAAAGCTAGTTATTGACATACATACCTATAGACCTAGACATTGCCAGAACACCAAACACACGGTGTCCATTCCACTGTATGACTTTGCCACCAGCTGCTTCGATTCTTGCAAATTCATCTTCCCTATTTGGCTAGGAAAAAAATAGTGATAAATTTGTTAATGACATAACTTTCACCAGTCCTAATATGACAGTGAAGTACTATAAATACAAGCTTCACCTTATGGTCCACTGATAATGGCACAGCCTCTTTTCCACGACAAAGGACAGCTCTTGAATCCCCACAGTTTGCAACTATTATGTGGGATGAACAAATAACAGCAACCACAGCAGTAGAACCAACAGTTTCTGGGGCAACAGGCTCAGTATTCACCTCAGACGAATCATCTTTGACTTGAACACCACCCTTACTAACTTTTCCACCAACTTCATCATCAACTTTTTGAAAACAATTGGTGAAAGCTCTTTCCCATTGCATTTGCCAATTATTCCGAACACTGCCATGATCGACACCTTCTTTTACCATTGCTATCTCCTCTGTCAAAGCCGTATGAATCCGGTCACGACAATAATTTGCAACCTGAGCAACAAAACAAAACCACTAGGATAAAACCATTCCATGTATGATTCAACAAAGACAGAGAAACAAAGATAAATAAATAACCTGCAATCCTCCATGGCCATCATAGACACCAAAAAAATGAGCTGTTGTGTGACATAAGCTTTGATCCATACCATCCAAAACATGATCTCCAACCAGCATTGAAATGGGAATCTTCAAGAACCGAGGTATGACAGCAACAGCATCTTCCATCTCTGGTCTCCAACCACAAATAGAAGTAAATCCCCAAAGTGGTACACAATCCAATTCAAAGATACTACGGGGCCCTGATCCACCAATTCCCCTCTCTTGAGGCATCTGAAGAATCATTGATCCTACTGTTGGGCTGAATCCATCTCCAACCCTTGTTTCTGAAACAGTTGGCATAGCACGGATATCCCCAGCAGGCTCCTGGTCAACATTGGGCACCCCTAAATCATTAGCTTTCATGATAATTTCAACAAGGTTAACATCCATAGATCCTGGAGTGCATAACTCACTTGCAGGCTCAAATGCCAAGAGTTCTTCACCACCGATGCTACTACTATCACTACCTAGAGACAGAGAACCAGAACTATCTACTATCTGGTCACCCCCCACAGACAAAGTTTCATCTTCTTCACTTTCTTGAATTGCTAAATCACTTGAGACCCAACTGCTAGCAATTTTGGTAGTCACCTCCACCAAAGGAACTTCAGACTCCTTTTCTTTGTCTTTGGCCACTGAGATAGTTGCAGAAACGTCGTCACTCCCTATATTACTTCCATCACAACCTTCCACTGTCGCAGAAACAGAACCAGTATGTACCTTTGTTGCAGAATCTGATAACAAGCTTGCTGTGTCCGTTATCAACTTGAGTCGTGTGATTTCCATGTGGGTTGCTATCGCGGAGCTATCACAAATTGAATTACCTAATCTAAATGGCACTGCAACCGCCGGAGACATCTCCTCCATCAATTCCCTTATCTGAATAATAATCGTAGCAGTAACCCTTCAACCCCTCCAAAACCACATAACCTATCATCATTCAACCAATTCAGCTCCTTCCACACCATGGAATGATCTCAGAACAAGGCTTTCAAGTTTCAACAGATTGATATACATACCTAGAAAACTAAAGGACCCGTCACATATCTGAAGTAATCGATACACAAAACACAACTAGCAACATCCCGAAGCAAATTAAAAAGAACCCAAGTTACAGTTAACGGATGAAATATTGAACATAACAACGGAAATAAGAAATCAGATCTGGTGATGAACAAGTGTCATGGAAATTTCTGGATTTGGATAGATTTCTCAGACCCCTCTTAGACTTTAAAAACCATCCTCCTCTGGAACGTTCGCTATTAACCCCCACTGACTACAAAACAATAATAAGAGACGAAAACGAAAAACCCAGACTCAATCACCACCAAAGTGATCAGGAAAACTTAGACGAAAACAAAACATGAACTCCTAATGCAAAGGGGTCATGAGAAAGAAACTAATAAAAGCAAGCTCTCAAGAATCACAAGCAAACCCTAAAAAAAGATGAAGTACTTTACAAATATCACCTGACTTCCCTGGATCTGAGGCAACCCATTTGAGCCACTTGAAAATTAGTTGCTCTCTCTTCTTTTTCCTCCCTCTCTTCCAATAAATCACTTCCAAATAACAAAGAAAAAACAAATAAATAAAAGGAGTAACTCATCCTCCACTCTTCCTTCCTCTGGTCAGTTTCTCTTCGCAAAACTAAAAACCCAACAAGAAATCACAAGTCTGAGAATGAACAAACAGAAATGAGCTGCTTACCATTCAAAAAAGCTGCAAGCAAACACGATCTTTCAAAATCTTTTTCCAACTCTTTTTCATTTTGAGCATGAACGCTTGGCAGTAGCAGATCAATCAGGGAGTAGAGAAAGATAGTAAAAGAGAAAAGCAAGCAAGTGAGAGGAGACAAAGATAGACAGGTGTCCAAGAGAGAAGGGCATATTAAAAGCCTTTCCACCTATTTCTTCTCCTCTCTTCTCTTCTCGTGCTCTTTTTCCCTTTTCCTTTCGCTTTCTCTCACTTCATCAAAACATTCACACAATGTTCCAAAACAAAAGTAAAATCGTCTTCATGTTACTCATGTCCCCCTAAATTAATTGTTTTGTTGAATTTCATTCTCATCAAGTTTGAACAGCATCAATTGTCTACTGAAACCCGAAACCTCGTAGTAGTGAACCATTTCAAATTGGTACAATATGTATAAAAATTGATTTTTGAAATTTGCCATCTCATTTTCATCAAGTTTCACCGTTTCATTATCTGTAGAATTATAATTATGGCTACACACTAGATATTCTGTCATAGTTCTGTTTAATTTAAAATCATTTAATTTCAAAGTTGTTTTCTATAATCCTCATCAACAAAACCCATAGAATACTTGTTACTTACAACATTTTTTCATGCGATATTTATCAAATAGGAACTCAATCACAAGTATTTTTGGGTAAGATGTGTGATATACTTTACTTTCTCAAGAAAGTGAAGTTTTCTATGACATGTCATTGAAAAAGTGAGTTCTAACAAAGGGAGAAAAAGCAATGTGCATTGAGTTTCTATTGTCTGGTTCACACCTTTTAAGCCGCATGGGGTGGTTCCATTACCTGGGGCTTAAGCTTAACACATGTTTTCTATTTGCTATATTTATGAAATGAACAATTACGTAATGAAGTTAGAACAAAGCTACAGATTAATTAACACATAAAAGAGAATCCCACACTATGCCAATGAGGAAAGAAGTAAGTCAATGTGCCCAAGCAAAGAATGTATTGGTACATGTATCTTTGTAAATGTGGAAAAAGAATTGCATCTCGATCAATAGTAGGGAAGAGACATATGTCATAATGTGAAAGGGTTTATGTTGGAATTTGTACATTATGCAATACTTTTGCTTTCTTTTCATTTGTTAAGTGTACGTTATTTTTAGTTAAGAAGGTTCAAGGGTGGAGTTCTAATTATATGGAGATTAAGGCGTTGTATTTTCTTGTAAATATTATTTCTAGAAAAATCAAAGACACAAGTAAAGGATAGCACCTGTAGAGGCGGAAATGCGCGCAATTAAAGAAGGGGTAAAGGTAGCGTTGGATATGGGAGCATGGCCACTCCAATTAGAATCAGACTCGCTGAAGGCCATAAGGTTACTGAACCCAGAAGTTAACGAGCAAGGATCGATGGGAAAATTAGTTGCTGAAATTCGAAGCCTATATGTGTCTTGAGGCCATGTTAGATTTAGTCATGTGAGGCGTCAAAATAACAAGGCTGCTGATTGGTTGTCTAAGAGGCGGCTAATTGGAAGAGATGATCTGGTCTTTTTCAATGATCCCCCGTAGGAAATGACAGACATCCTTAGAGAGGATTGTCTAAAGAGTTGTGCTTTAGTTTGATTTGATTTGTTTTGTTTTTTATGGGTCTTTTGACCCCGTTTTATAACCAAAAAAAAAAAAAAAGGATAGCACCTGTGAGATTGAGAATACTGTAGATGTAGAAAAGTTCAATAGGAAATAGTGGATCTCTTGTTTTCTTAGATGTATGCTGATAAGTTGATTTCATGTATATTATTTTATACGATTAATTTACTATATTTCCATGTGTTTACAATTGTTTTATATCAATTTACCCTAATATGATATGAAAATGAATATGTTGCACCCTTTCCTTTTATTTATATAACATTGGTGATTTTATATATTTCTTAACAAATTCTAATTAAGATTTATTACTTTTACGTGTAGGAAATTATCAATCAAATCTGGGTATTATTGCAAGAGTCCTACCTCAAGTCAAAAATATTGAGAGAATGAATCCTTGCATGCTTCTATGTTTTATTTCCTATTTAGGATTTGATCAAAGAAGAGAAAAGAGGAAGAAGAATCCAATTCAAATAAAGAAGACAGAAAAATCCCGTTTTTGAATGTCTCTGTCCAGTTTTGATCAAGATCTTCATCGGATGGTCATCTGGTGTTCGATCGAGCCAAATTTTGGAGGAGAGCTTCATGACTTCTTGGTCTAAAATCCAATGGTGGAATTATGCATTGGGAGTCTCTAAGTTAGTCCGATTCATACATCAAAACACTCCTTGGTTAAGTCAGATAAGAACTCTGAATTTGATTCAAACTCTGAGTTTAATTAATCTATAAAAGGAGAGCAAACTCCAGGAAGAAGGGGAGGTCGTTTTTGAGAGCTTTGGAACACTCGAGAGAGACTAGTAGATAGGGAAGGGAATCTTGACTATCAATCAGGAAAATATTTCTCAACTTATAAAGAGGGATAAAAGGGTGGGAATGCTTAGTTATGATGAAATCTGACCCCTAGGTCTTTAGCAATTAATAATCTAAATTTCAATTTCAATTTGCATTATAGTATAGAATAATTATCTTCCTTATTATTTGTTCAAATAAAATTGGTATAATTAATTTGGTACTTAATCTATAGTCGTCGAGGGAACGATCTTTAATCATTATATTACTTGTTTCGACAACGTACACTTGCGTTGTTATTTTTCACAACATATGCAAACAATTTTGTCAAACCACAGTAAATTCTTTATTGTCCTAAGTGTATTTAGCTTGTGTTTTTGTAGTTGTGCATCAGTTCCCTATACTTTCACTATTAGATACATAATACCTAAAGCACTGTACAATACATACCAATATCAAACAATAAGATAAATAAGTACAACAATAAGATAATCTTATATCAGAAGTACTTACTTGTATAGAGCCAAAAAAAAAAAAAAAAAAAAAAAACGAAACAATAACAACAACAAGAATTCGAACATGGTGAGTTGAGGCGTACATGAATTTTTTTTCACTTTTCCACGGATTTTCTACCAAAAACAAAGAGCAAACTCTTCTTTGAGTTTATATCGCAGCGTCCCATACTTGTATCGACAATTATAGGGGAGAATGGGCATGTGTTTGTAAGATCACCTCTAAAAGAGAAAGAGTTATAAATGATTGTACAGTCCTATCATAGACATTTGATATTAATTAATTAATATTATATTTGCCTTTTGGGTTGACCAAACTAGGGTCCAAGGACCACGGACTATGGCCGGAGCAATTTAGCCTAGCTCGGCGCATGCGTATGTAGTCTGTATCTAACTCTCTTCCAGTACACAACCCCACTTAAAAGCATTATACATATAATAGCATAATTGTTAGATCCATCCGATGTGAGACTAAAGTAAATATGATAAATTAGATTTGAATTGTCAAAACTGTGGATCAAAAACTTTTCATCCTAAATGTAAGAACAAGAGTCCTTAATAACAAAACTAATGACAATAATGGTATTATTAGATAAGAAGGGTGGGCCCCACTGCTAAGGGTAGACAAGGACCTGACGCTGTGCACTCACTCTTCCCATTCCCCAAAAACATAATACACAAGTGCGGCGTATCAGCTCTAAGTACTAGGAGGCCTAAGAGGGAAAAATGGAAAAATAAAAATAATTGTCTACATTTTTTTTTTTTTTTTTGGGGTAAAGAATAAAATTGTCTAGATTCAGTGAAAGGAAAGGGTGTGATTCTCTTTTATTATTATGTAATTTTGTATTTTATTCTTATGTGAAATAATTAATTAAATAAATAAATATATGTATTTTGGGAATTGGGAAGATAAATCCCTATGTGGGGTGGGCCCCACATAACTGACGGAGTTGTCATGGGATAAGTGTGAATGGTGGTAGTGTGACACGACTCACGAGGCTGGGTCTTCTTAAACAAATCAAAAAGCCTTTCATGATTAGTCCACGTGGCTCCATCATTTAATGACACGTGGCCTACTGGTTATCAGCTAAAGCTTTATTACATAAATCTTGCCACGTGTTTCGATCTTGAATGTTCACGTTCCCATAAAAGCCTAGTCTGGGGACTGACGCCTCTGCGTCATGTGATATTATATCAAAATAAAAAATAAAAAAATAAAAAAACAGACGAGGACCGATTGGGGAGGAAACCTTGTGACTCCTCTAGCTTTGTGGGTTTAGAGTTTTGAAGGTTCATTGACCGACTTTGCTTGTAAGGTTTAAAATATCAGTATCGAGTATTATATCGGTTAGGTGATTTTAAGAGACGTATCGTCCTGTATCGAGTATTGTATCGCTCTGGCTAATATATTTTAATGTAATTCAATTGAGACACGTATCGAGATGTATCGTATCGGTTGGGTCAAATATAGATACGTATCGGCTAGTATCGTATGGTATCGTGGAATACTTTAAATCTTGTTTGCTTGTGTCTTACGCGTTAATGGTATGTTTAGCTAATTTGTTGGATTGAAATTTCGGTCAAAATTCTAGTCTTAATTGTTGAAAATTAATGCTTGAGATCGAGATATCAGTCGAAATCTCGACCAGATCTCGATCCAATAGTTTGCTGAATTGTCATGAGCATTAAGTGCGAAAAACTAAAGCAAAATGTGTTCAGTGACTTCAGTTCTAATAATATTAGGGATAATTACTATTGCCCCCCTGTACTTTGATTTTATTACTAATGTATCCCCTGTATTTTGCAAAATTACTAATCCAACCTTTAACTTTGTCTATAATTACTAATGCCCCCCTACTGTTAAGTTCCGTTAGTTTACTGATGATGTGGCATCTCCATATTTTTTAAAAATCCCAAAATACCCTTTTACTTATCTCTTTACTTATTTACCCTTTTGTCAAGTTACAGTAATACCCTTTAATTAATTGTAGAGAAAAAAATAATCATAATCTGTTTTACTCTAAAAAAAATCACCAAAATAAAGAAATAATAATTGAATAAAATTAAAATAGAAACCGAAGAGGAGGGAAGATAGAATTCAACTCAAATTTGGAAACTGAATATCAACTACTTCGTTAATTCTTTCTCTGGCAAGATTTTGTGGTTTCGTCAATGGTGGGTTAGTAAAGCGGTTAAAATTCTAAACTCCCATGGGGAGGTGTTACGTTTCATTTCCAATATTAAAAAAGCACCCCCCCCCCCCCCCAAAAAAAAAATTGTGGTTTCCTTCCCTACGTATGCTAGAGGAGAAGGTGGGAAACCAAATCGAATTTGAATTTTGTCAATTTCTTTAATTCAAATAAATAAGTTTAGTGAAGGTGGAAAACCAATATTTTTTTAATTCAAAATAAATGAAGTTAGGGTAAAATTGACATTTAATCTGGTTTTTATAAATGGGGTAGTATCGTTTTTTCGATTTCTTAATTTTAATGAAGGACAAAGTGGACATTACATATTCAAACTTAACGGCTACTTAACACCGTTATAAGGAAGGGGGCAACAGTAATTTTGTAAAGAACAGGGTTTTATTAGTAATAAAATCAAAGTACAGGGGGGCAACAGTAATTATCCCATAATATTACTATTGCCTCCCATGCTATGGCAATTTTACAATCAAAACCTTACATTTATCAAAGTTATTATGATCCTCTTTACTTCCAATAGATATTGGACTATTTGTGTTGTTTTCCATGTACACTAATACAATTAGTGATCAAGTTCTGTATTTTTATCAAAATTAATATTATCCTTCCTACTTCAAATGGGTTAAGTGACTGATAAGAGTTAGCCCATAATATCCATGTTGTCAAGCGTGAGAGCATAAAGTACCTTTCGGCTGCGTTTATTTGCAAAGGTGGGGTGGAAGAAGAAAAAAAATGTGAGTCCCATGTGTAGTGGGGTGAGGGATTTTTAGCAGCTCTAGTTCTGACATGGTACTGTTCCCTCCTGTTGGCCGTTAGATCGTGGACACATGTTGGATTCTAATCTTATGACTACTATTATTCCAACTCTTAACCCCTTCATACGTTACCTTTTTTTTTCTCTTGTTTCGAGTGTCTGCCGTTTCCCTCTTCACCTCCGGCGACATTAAAGACAGATAGACAACAGCGGTAAACGGCCGGTTTCTGCCGTGGTGTTCTGAGTTTTGTTTTCAAAAGGACCTGGCATGGTGGATGATGGAGATGATTAAAGACTTTCTTTAATACAAGAGAAATCTGCGGAGTTATCAACCACAGCACGAATACCATTTCGAATGCTTTTTCTCAAGATGTAATACCAAAGATTTATGATGCTGTCATTGTGGTGAAGCCATGGATTTAAGAAAAACAACTTCTCACCTTTGCTCCATCTGCTAATTATGAGTATAAGAGTTATTCCTTTTTGTGCTCTAAGGGTTTTTCTCTGATTTTGGTGTTCTGTTTCTCCTTTTTATCTGGGTTTTTATTTGTTCGTGAGCTCTAGTATTTTATATGTTAAGAGGCTTCTGGATCTAGGACATGCTTTTGTGTTCCACTCGCTTCTCTTCTGAAAACAACATGCATTGCTTTAGCCGCCACCGCTTTGTTCTTCAACCGCTTCACTAAGTCTGCACTTGCTGCCTTGGCCATCGAACCCACTGTTCAATCTGCCAAAGGCACGTACGAAACAGACGATGACAAAGAAAAAGAGAGAACCCTGGAAGAGTATGTGGATTCCAATCCCGACGATGTTATGGGGCTCAGATCCCTCATGGAAGTAAAGATTAAAGCAGGCAAGGTTGACTTGATGATGGTGGTGGGGAGTTCAGTGATGCCGGAGTTGAAGATGGAGAGTGTAAAATGAGATTGGAGGCATTGGTGCAGGTGGTGAGTCGGAGTTGCCGGAGGTGAAGAGGGAGACCGCAAACACACGAAACAAGAGAGAGAATGAAGTGGCTAAGACTTAGAATAATTGTAGCCATAAGATTAGAATAAAACATGTGTCCATGATCTAACAGTTCAACGGAGGGAACAGTACCATGTCAGAACTGGAGCGGATAAAAATCCGTGGGGTGAGGGAAAAAAAAAGGAAAAGAAAATATTTTGTGAAAAAGTGATAGTGGTGGGTCCCACCTTTTACTTTTCTAAATTTTCGCACAAAATCCCACAAAATTATAGGGTTTTAAAATGGTTTGGGGTGGGAAAGTTTGGGTGCCATATCACCAGTCAAGGAAACTTATCTCTCACTTTATCACCTCAAACAATCTACAATTTTGGAATTTAAGGAAAAAGTAATAAATCTACAATTTTTTCAAGAATTTTCCCACCCCACCTTTAGTCCATCAAACAAACACAGTCGAAAATGTTTCACTAAATTCAGCCTCTTGAGTAAATTTGTTTTCTTAACCCCCCAAAAAAACATAAGGTTCATAAAACCCAAGATCTTATCGATAAAAGGTCCAGAGATCATGAAGGTATAGAGTGCAACACAAGGAGCTTAGGGCATTCAACCCAACCCATTGATCATATAAAACAATGCAAGTACAAGTCACATAGAGTGATGTCGTGCCGTGCATTTGATTAGGCAAGGTTCACAATATAAACATCAGGATCATCAGATTGGGTGGATCACATGAATATAATTTAAACTCAAACCACTCATAACATATCAAAACTTGCTATCACTTTAAAGATTGTTACATAGAATAATTTTTTATTTGATTGATAATTATATAAATGTTATTACCATATCCCATTGGCCCAGGAAATTGGTACCTGAGAGGGATCCAGAGTGTTCAGTGGGCCTGGGCTTCCTTCAGTTTCGTCTTCGGGCCCATGGTTCCTTTGTATGGAGGAGGCCTCGAATATCCGAGACAATTCATCATCTCCAGCAAGCCTTGTGACAATCTAGATGGCACGAGTCAGCATACTGGGACCAATTTTCCATGAGAAGAATCGGCTGCCTTAGAGATATTGCGTGGTTGGAGATCTCCTTGAGCCTTGGGACGACAGGATCCTTGTCTACCTCAGAAAGTTCTGACATATTAAGACCAGGGATAAGGCACCTGGATGGGACGCTCATGGTGGCTGAAGCTATCGTTTGAACTGCACCGTGATTCCAGGAATGGCAGGAGTCGTCTCTGCCCTCCATCTCGCCAATCGACATCCAAAGGCTAAGAAGCATGCTATCTTTTAAGGTATGATTCACTTATATAATCCCTCACCACATGGGAATGAGGTAAGCTCTAAACACTCCAGCCTTCATTCTTTGACTTTCCAACTTTCCAAGAGCTTATCTTCATCATCTTTTGGGTTTGCACTCCTCTATGGAGTCCCTTATTTGCTGGCCTGACCTAACTCGATAGTCGGAAGTGGCTTCCCATCCTCAGGGACGGCCCATTTTCACCTTGTTTTGGTCTCAGGAGTTGGAGCTGGATCAGAAGTGAACCATGTGGTTAAGGTTACATTTCTTGCACCAACAATAAAATATAAGATAGTTTAGCCATTTGCGTCAAGCTCAAACTCCCTTCTTGCATGCATGTTGTTCTGGAAGCATCCATTATAATAAGAGGTAAAGATCTATTATTAGCCTAGGGCTGCAACTGGGTCGGGCTTTTGCAATCCCAAGCCCAGCCCTATATGGTATAATTTGAGCCCATTCCCACCCTGGCCCTAGTTCAGGGCCAATAACTATTGTCCCTGGCCCTAAGCCCTACAGGGCCAAGCCAAACCCATTCCCGCCCTAATTGGCCCTAATTGGGCCGAGTCGGGATGGGTTGGCCCTGATTGGCCCTGATTGGCCTTGTCCCTGGCCCTAATTGACCCTGTCCCTAACCCTGATTGGCCCTGTCCCTGGCCCTAATTGGCCCTGTCCCTGGCCTTGATTGGCCCTATCCTTGGCCCTAATTGGCCCTGGCCCTGATTGGCCCTGTCCCTGGCCCTGATTGGCCCAGGCCCTAATTGGCCTTGTCCCTAGCTTTAATTGGCCATATCTTTGGTCGTAAATAACAAATGTAAGACAGGTAGTAATTAAAATACATATTAAAGTAATTAAATACTTAAATTCCAAACTCAATTCTGGAAAATAAAATATTAAAGATGTCGACAAATAATCCAAAACTTAGATTCAATATGTATTTAACTATTTATACCCATTTAGATTTTAGAGAAATAGAGAAATCCCTTAGATTCAATTCTCTCTCTCTCTCTCTCTCATTCTGTATTTGAAAGTCAAGTCAATTATAGAGAATGTCACACAAACTCTTTTTGTAAACTTAGAAACATCAGAGATTCATAATTCAAAAGGAATCTGATAAATGAAAATTTTATCTTCAAAGTCAAGAATTTAAGCCGTAGGTAGGTATGTTTTCATTCACAACTGTTCAATAAATTGATATCTTTATTCAATACAAAAAAAATCATATTCAAAACCTTGTCAACAAGTAAATTGACAATAATTTAGTATTCAACAAAAAAAAAAAGTATTTTTTTCATAGTTAAAGAAAATGATGTTTTAGTTACAAACATAGCTATATGTTTTTAATAATTTTTTTTGAAATATCCCAGTAGATTTGTTAGATATTCATGATGAGAAGTTAGGGTATAGGTTTGTTAGATATTAATTCTTTATGTAATAGTTTTTATTATTTATAATATATTATCTCGCCTTAGTCAAAAAACAAAATCCATATTTTATTGAACTAAAAATGACTTTGTTGGAAAAATAAAAATTACCTTAAAAATAATATAAAAAGTGAATTTATAGTCTAATATGATCAAAGTGACTAAATATCAAAATCAAGACTCATATCAATGTTAGTATGAAGATCAGGGTAAAAATCTAGTACTGTAGTACATGATCATCGTCAAATTATTATTAAGATTAGAGCCAAAATTAGGGTCAGGATCAGGGCCAAAATCAAATAGATGCTTATTACATTGGTAATGAGGTTATAATTTATTTTTATTAATTTTCTACAAAGCATGATCATGTTTTTAAAATTTGACACGTGTCAAGTATCCACCTATATGTATTACAATTAATTCCTCTCCATGTGGGTGGAGGGTCCAGAGTCTTTAGACTCAAATCAGGGCCAGGATCAGGGTCAGGGCTAATATCAGGGCCAAGATCAGGGCCAGGATCAGGGCCAGAATCAGGGGTCAAGATCAGGGCCAAAATTAGGGCCTGGGTCAGGGTCAAGATCAGGGCCAAAATCAGGGCTAAAAATCAGGGACGGGCCGGGATGGGCTGGGCGGGCCAGAGAGTAATCCCAGGCCCGCCCTTGGCCCTAGTTCAGGGCCAGAATTTTGGCCCTAACCCGCCCTTAGGGCCAAAATCTTTAGCCCAAGCCCTATTCGGGCTCAGGGCTGGCTTAGGGCGGGTCAGGGCCGCCAGGGCCAAACTTGCACCCCCATACTAGCCTACTCGATCAAATGGATGACTTTTGTATTTTTTGGAAACAATAGCTTGTATATATAGGGGAAGATGAATCTTGTACATAAAGAGAAGCCTCGGGACCAAAAAGATTTGAACCCTTGACCTCTTATGAGGTAAACCACACGAATACAACCCTGAGAACCAAAAAAATCTGAACCCTTGACCTCTTATGAGGTAAACCTTTTTTTTGCAATTGAAGTTTGCCTGAACCCATTTACGACATCTTTAGCAAAATAGTTGTTATATATAATTTAAATATAAGACGGGACTTCAACATTAACACATCGGTCTTTTGCTGCAATCCCTCAAAATTTACCCGTTTATTCTTATTGCCTTCTTATTCCCACTCTTTATAGGAAGTTCAAAATGAATCATTATCAGGATCAATCTCGGCCAATACCTTAGCAATCCAGCCAAATTTGGCTGGTATCTTCCAAAATCTATGAATCTTGCCATCAAGGATGGCAAGGTGTGGTGGTTGATATCATAGTAGCATGTCATTTTTTTGGTAGAAATAGTAGTATGTCCAAGCGTCATAAAAAGTGTAATTGGTGTCAGAATCAGATAAAAAAATTCCTAGGTTCAGCGAATCCAATGATTCTGGTGTGTTAATCAAGGCAATGGGGGTGTCAGGTTCAGAAATCAGGATCGGACCCTAAATCCAATCTTAAACATAGCTTTTCCTGATCCATTTCACCTGTTCCTGAAACAATGAACATGTCGCAAGAGGCAAGGATTCAGGTCAACTTTTTCCTGTGTACCTTTTTGCTTTTTCTAGTTTACTCTTACTTCCCAAAGTGCAGGATTCTCTAGAGCTTGGCAGTTTGGACCACAGTGCAGATTTCAATAAAATTCACACTTAAGGCTCTTTTTTTTGGTCAAAAGTTCTCTCTTTGGTAAGCAAATGACAGAAAAAATAAAAATATAACAATTAAAGAAAATCATGGATTTTAAAATTTTTTTTTTTTAATTATCATCATCGAACCAATCACAAGGAGAGTCGGGATTACCTCCCCATCAGGGGAGTATATGATCCCCCGATAGTTTTTCACCACACATATTTTATTTTTTTCTAGTAAAAATGTGCGGCACATTTGACTATAATAAAATAATTCAAAGGTAAAACCCCCACATAGACCCCATACAATATGTGTAGTGAAGAAAAGTCAGGTGCTCTTTCGATGAGAAGGTGATCCGGAATCTCACAGGGACTACAGTCCAGAAACCCAAGGAATAGGAAAAAGGTGGGGGAGGGTTGGAAAACGTGTGGAGGAATGAAGTTTGAACCTGAGACTATTTTAATTTTACTGTCTTTATATAGGAGGCTGCCACGTCTGTGCTAGAAGCGTACCTATAAAATTCAACATTCACCATCACCAGAGAAAATTTTACATTATTTCTTCATCCTTTCTTTTTCCAGTTAAATTTCTTCCCCCTTTTTTGGGTAAATAATTAAATTTCTTCAATTACCAAACAATTTGGCAACATACACGGAGTCATAACTTCTGAACACCAAATGCACTCCCAAGATACTGAAACCAAACAATTTCGATCAAGTAAATTACAGTAGGGTGGTGTATAATTACAGAAATATATAACATGAAACAAATGTAATGAGATATTAATGGCAAAAAAGGTATAAACAAGAGAACAGGCTAAATATAGTCAGGAATGCATGTATTCAGATGAAGTTGAGAGTAGCAATGTTCTGTGGTGTTAACGGGAAGTCATTCAGGATGCTTCAGAAGTGAAATCCCATTAACGGAAATTTCAGTGCTTGAAAAAGGTCCAAGTGAAAACAAAGCAAAGAGCAGAAGGCTTCAGATCATGGTAAATGCAAAGGACCTTTGCATGCCCTGAGAAGATGATATTCTAGCAGTTCAAAATCCTGAAAAAGATCTCAAGCTGACAATGAGAACTAGAAATCCACGATTTTGAATGAACAAAAAGACATAAATAGAGAACATTCCCCAGCAACCATTGTATAAAATGAATCTAACAACCCACTTCAATTTCAAAGAGGTCAAGTGCAACCAGTGCTTGGAGCTTTACCTGATTAAAGGGTGAACCCAGTATTGAAGGCTTCCACACAAGCAGTGTCCGGTGGGGAAATTTACCTAATTCATGTAGAATAATTAAGTATTACAACCACCACTGAAAACCTTATATGGTTGTACCTGCAAGCCTGCAATAGCAGGGTTTAAAGCAATCAGACATAAGAAGGAGGAGGCATACTGTGAATCTGCTGCAAAGAGAAAACTCAGTAAAAACTAACCTGTCATAGATAGCAATGGAAGAAAGAAATCCAATGAGAATGTAGGAGGTAAGCAATGAAAAGATTTGCATCTGGTTAAAACCCAGGCAATGGCTCGTAACCGGCATTTACCTTTCGATTGCACAGCCACTAACACAAAAAATGACTGTTATATCAGCATACAACCAAGAAATGTTTGCATTACTTTTCCTAACATACGTATGAGCCGGAATGAAATGAACCAGAAATTCAGTTTGAGATTTCGACTGCCAGAGATTTTTCCTTTATTTCCTCCTCTTTTTCATTAGGAATGAGACAACAACATCACAATACATTATAAATGATCTGTTCAATTGGCTCTGCCATCAAGTTGAAAAATGCCACAATCAATATCACAAACATCTAGGTTTTTATAGTTTGTACATTAACACAAAAGGTCTACACAAAGAAAAGTAACCAACTTGCAAGGGCCAAATTCCACAATTCCAAAAAGGCCTGCCCCAAAATAACTTCTACTCGAGTTCTCAAAACAGAAAATGACAGCCTGCTGTACAGACCTGGTTGCAAGAATGATAATCAATCTAACCAAACTTTTCTCTACAATGTTATATCTATACATGTTGTACATATTAACTATGTATATTTCACCAAAATGTAAGACGGTCAATTTCAGAAAGATCATCCGCTGGAATCTCAAGGCCCACATAATCATGGTCTTCTGGCAATCCATCGTCATCAATATTCAACCATGAACCAAGTATATCCGTTCCAGGTAGCTGCAAGTTTGATAAATCCATGCCTTCAATGTCATTCAATGTCTCCAAAGCCAAGTCGTCATTTTTTTTGATATTGCTATCACTAGCAACCTCACATAATCCCAGGATTGGAGACAATTCAGCTTTTGGTGGCTCTGAAGACTTATCAAGAAGGTCATCGGCAGAAGCAGATAAATGAGTCGTCTTCTGCTTAGGCTTCACTTCAGCCTTCCTTTTGTCTTTGACATTGCCTAAAGCTGGTAGACCAAATTTATCAGTGCCATTTCCAGAGGGTAGATCCCAGTTTTGCCCCTTTCCCTCCTCCTCTTTCTCACTCCTTTTTCCTTTTGTACTGCTTACACGAGCATCCCCAACAACTGATGGTGCTCTCAGAGAAGAACCACCAGTTCCACTAACATGCTCATCCAGCAAAAGTTCCCTCTTTTTGGCCCTGCTCATCAATGTTTCCTTGTTACAAGCAGTTGGTTCAGCCAAGTGATTTCCTGAACCAAGCACATCAGAAGGATTATTCTCAAGGGTGTTTGTGTTCAAGCGTAAGCATGAAGTTGCAGAAGGGGTCTGATGCAAACCCAGAGAATCTGCAAAAAAAATACAAAATGCAGATCAACAAACAATAGCTTGGGAAGTTAAACATTAGGTTAATTAATATAACTCAACTGGACAATGCCTTATTGATCGTTGCAACCACAAAGCACTTCAAACAATTACTATAGGACTAGGGTAAACTAGAAGTGAATTTCTTCGGGGGCAATATGTGAAGTACCTGAAACCCTGACTTCCGAAGAAAAGGAATGAGTATCATCAGAAGGATTGGCAGGTTTCCCCCCAGTCATTGTATGTATGATTTCTGCATCATTGGGGCAAGTAGTCACAGAATGAAACAAATCTTTGAATATGGGGTTGTTAAAGCAACTCTTGCCAGTATCTTCATAATTCCGGCATCGTTTTAGAGTTCGTTCGAGAGAATCTAATGGAGCAAGCTTAGCCTTTTTTCGATTTGAACCCCTTCGACAAGATGCCTGAGGACCCGAACATGTCAACGACAAACAAGAGTATGAAAAATTAACAAAGAGAATTCACTTAATCATGGTCATTACATTGGAACTCTTCTAAGTGTACCCAATAGATGCAATGAGATGGTACTTTATTTGTATCAGTGTAGAATGACATTATGATTATTAGAAAGAATAAACATGAACCAAATCTTCCAAGAAGAGCACAGACAAAAAGAAAATGAGATGCTCCAAAATATAAAAGAGTCAGTGAAAGAGCAACTCCACAAATAAAATATAGTGGTTCATTTTGTCAAATAGCATGTGGGGAACTGCTTACATGGTAACATTTGATAAAGAAGAACAAAAGAAACTAGAAGTTACAAAGTTCTTTAGGAAAGTGATGCATAGCAACAACTTGATAACCTATTTACAGGAGCAAAATGATCAGCAATTTTATGATGATACTCCAATGCTAAAGCCACTGCAGATTAGAATCATTTTGTTAAGGTGGTACATTCCCTGTTCACTACCACAATCAAGATATCCTCTACTTCTCCCAGTAAAGCAATCAGATAATAGAACCATAAAAGTTTGAAGTATAAATGGTGTTGCAATAGTATGTACTGATTCAACAAAAAATTGGTTTTATTACATGTTTACCCTCAGTCAGTAACCCTGGATCTGTATCGAATTGGTGAGTAATCGGTATCGTACTGTTGTTGGGTCAATTTAAGCTTGGGAGATTTTCTTTAAAGTAGTAGTACTTAGGGATATGTTTGCGCTCCATGCAAGGGGGAAAGTTACTTAGTTGTTTTAGAATTCCCTTTAAAAAAGGTAGGTTGGGTTATTTAGTTATTTCTGATAGTTACGGAGTTGGTAGAACTGTTTCTTTTTGGTGGGACCATGTAGCCACACAAGATCTTCTTTTCCTGTTTTTTAGAGTCCAACTAGCACTAATAGTAGGCTGTTTAGCCTTTGAAAGCCCATTGTGGGACGAATATTCAGTTTCACTTTAGAGAAAATGCTGACTGTTTAAGAATGCCACAGAGGGATGTTACAGATTCCTCTCCTGGAGAATAACCAGTGCTAGACTGCTAGTTGGCATCCATAATCCTAAGGACTGGACTTTTGATGCTGTTGAGCAGCTATCCCTTGTGTTGGCCAAGCAAGTACCCCAAAAGGAAGTTCTCTGGTAGGTAACATCCAGGTGTGAGACCTTCTTTGTTCTCCCTCTTTCTAATTTTATTTTCAATTCCAGATTTGGGTATAGTTCCACCATTAAACCTGGAACTGCACATTTCATGGGGTTTACCTACTCAGATCTGCACCTCTTTTGGTGGAAATCCTCCTCAATATTAGGCTAAATTCTCCAAAATTGCAGCCCAAGAATCCCACCCACCCACCCCAAAATCCCCTTTGACCTGTGACTTCTAGTTTTGCTCAACCAATCCCTATTTTTTAGGAGTCTCCCGTTGGAGCTCAAATTAATATCAGTGCTCCAATATTTATCAGAACTTTTCTTACAATCATAGCCCCCAACAGACTTCTATAGCACCTTAGAATCCTCGGTAATTTTCATATTCGAATTTTCATAAAGCTGGTTCTGTTTTAGAGGATGTTGGCCAGCTGCTGCCCTACTTGGACACCCTATTACAATCTTGTATACAAGGCTAAAAAAATAGACTCCTACTCTAAAAGTAAAGGCCTGAGTGATTCCTTAAACCTGTTAGGTAAGTTAAACTAACTAGGAATCTGAAAAACTGATACAAAGTATAGCCTAAAAGCATAGTGCTAATTAGTCATGCTAGTAGCATGGTAACTCAAATTGAACCAGCTACTTGCATAATGGCACTAGAATTGAGCAATGGATTCAATTGACTTAATTAAAAGACTGAAAACTAAACTATGAGAATTTGTAAGTAATCCATCATGCAGTTTTAAGTCATCAAATTGGCTAATTACAGGGAAAACCCATCCAATGAAGACCTGATACATAGATGACCCAACCTTAGGCCTATTCCTTTTTATTTTTTTATTTATTTTGGGGGGGGGGGGGGGGGAGAACCCAATTTGGCTCTGGATCTGCATCACTTCCCCACACACCCACCCCTTTCTTGTGCAGTCTCTTCCCTCTTCTTCTTTTCTGCCATTTCATTCCTCAATATGCACATGAGTTCCCATGGTTGAGAACTGATCTCTCTTGTCTATTCTTCTTTTCCTATTGTATTATGACTATGTATCATTTAACGCAATCCTAACCCTTTTGAGACCCAAAAACACTCTTCACTGAGTGTTTCATATCACTATTACCAGCCATAGCTCAAAATTTCGTCTCGTCTTGGTCTCTCAATAACGAAATTTCGGTGCAACTACCATGTTTTGTTGGGTTTTAGGTGGTTTTTGGGGGGTCCGATTTTTTGTGTACAGCCTAATTTAAGGCTAATAAACACAAAGGCAACATTATTTTTTACCAAAACCTAAGACAAACGGGTCTTCTTGATTTGCACATGCTTGACTGTAAAACGCTGAAACTAGATCACGTATTTTCACAAATCTAAACATGGATATACAAGAAAAAATTAGTAACTTCCATTAAAATTCAAGAAACAACAAGAAATAGTCAAATCTCAATCACTTACAATTACAACCCCCTGAAATTCTTGAATCACTAAAATACCATGCTATTGTCAATATCTCATTGAAATTCAGTCAACTGACTCAATTTTGTTTTGGACCATGTTTCGTCTTGGTAGGCTTGAGAATACCAAGGGGAAATTTCGCGAAATTTAGCACTATGGTTCCAGCAACCAAACACAAGACTCCAACTATCCTTCCATCGTTTTTCCTTTCTGCTGTTAGCTCCATTTGGAAGTTAGAGATGACATCCCTTATCCTCCACGATTTTATTGATTAAACTAGTTCCATAAAATACTTCCCCAGTAATCCATATCAAGTCTGTCTTTGATTTTGATTTAGTTCCAAGTCAACATTTTTCACTAACAGATTACACTTCACTCCCTTGTCTCTTTCTTTTATTATTTAAATTGGGTAATGGTCATGCCATTGTTCATCATACTCAAGCTGCTTAAGTGATTGGGTGTCCCCATAATTGACCCATCGAAGGTTATTCAGACACAGGTCCACATCCTAAAAGTTCAAGTTGATGTGAAGAACTTATGCTATAAATAATCATATGTTGACCATGGCACAGTGTACTCAAGAGAATGCAGAAACAGAAAAGGCAGCAACATAACATGTAGCTTTTTTAAGTGCAGCAGTTTCTCACGGCATTAGGTAGTTCCTGCCTTCCTGGTGTTCATAACAATTTGATGTCAATTAGAAAAAGGAAAGATATGCTTACAATTAAGCGAGTCAAAGACTCAAAGCACAATGTTGACACTTGAAAGAGAAAATTAATATTTGAGAATTCACCCATGGCATAGGTCTTAGAAAGATAACCAGTATCCCATCTTTTACGTGAGGGTGAACAATAGAAAGTCCAGGACTGCCATATCAATTGGTTGATGACCTCACCATTGTAAACAATTGGTTGCTGATGCTAGAGTCATATACCTTGCTACAAAATAACTAAATTAATAATCTAGTATTGCCATAATGGAAAATCAGAACTCACCATATACTTGTCATAAGTCATACAAACAAGTTTGTCAAGGGCTTTACGCTCAATCTCTCTACACATCATAAAAAACTTAGCATGAACAAATCATGGCATAAGAAAGTATTATGAGATTCTATAACAAGAATACGTAAATTTTGTTACCTCTCCTGGGATTCTCTCTCCTTTGAGACAGAACTTTCCAGCTCAAGAAGGATGGCCTTCTTCTTGTTAGCCTATAACAAAAGTAACCATGAGATGAACAATATAAAAGGTATTCATAGTCTCGCAATACTACAATAGACATTTCTAGTTTCGATACGTTGCATTACATGAATACTAATGAGACATTCACTAGTACCAGCGGAAATATCCATGCTGATAACTATGAAAGACCGAATAACAAGAATGGTCGAAAAGTCCATGACACACTTACACAGGCACAAACGTGAGTATGATACAGTTGCACATCACAATCACTATGACCAGTAACAGGATAGCAACCAGCAACAATGGCAATAAATTCATAAATCTGAGAAACTAAGCATCATAATAAGCAAGATATAAATATCAATCAGATAAAGGGGCACAATTTACACAGAAACTTACCTTGACGCAAAAACACACCCAAGAGATATAAACTCCAATACACACAAAAAAAAAAAAAAAAAAAAAAAAAAAAAAAAAAAAAAAACAGAAAGGTGGACCACTTTGAGGACTTAGGCTCTTTTTGGTATCAATTCTCATTCTCTATTATGCCTATTTAAAATAAATAAGTACAAGAATTCATTTTTGGTCAAGAATGAAAAATGGTTTGGTGAACTTTATCGAAAATAAATTATGAAATGGAAAATAAGTTTGGTGTCAAAATAAAAAATTGTTAAAAATGATAGTAAACAAGTGAGAAAAGAAGGAAAAAGTATGGTTGTTATAAAAGAATGTGTATTGACTATTTTACCCTCATCTTACTTATAGAACTTTAAGTAAACTTACACAAATGAAGATAATGAAATTCTCATCATAATCCATAATGGACAAAAAGTTCATTATGGATTTTGGAGGTTTTTCTATTATTTTAAATAAAAATAAAATTCAGAATAGATGCCAAACAATTTAAAATAATGAAAATTTCTCATAATTGACAATGATAATTGATACCAAAAAGAGCCTTATTACTGTGTGAAAATACCCTCAGGGGGCAACCGTCATGGTGGACCAGTTTGAGGACTTATTACCATGTGAAAACACCCTCAGGGGCCACAGTCATTAATCATTACGTTACAGACTATCCTCATTAGAGGACTTCTGTCCCCCTTCCAACATCCACCAAACAATATTCAATAAACTAAATGTTTATTACACAAATTGGCCTAAACCATGGAGCTTAATACTGGAGGTCAAGAATAAGAATAAAAACCTTCAGTAAACTAAAAATTAGATTACTTGGAAGCACCAGAGAAATACCAGATCTTGCTGCTTCAGCTGAAGTGTGCTAATTTCAGCATTGATCTCATCATCTTCTTGCAGTGCTAAGGTAGGCTGATATGAGAACAGTGAGCAATTAGGAAGGAAATAATTAATTCAAACCAGCTATCTATAGGAAATCTTACCAAAAACCCAAAGGAAATAGATGTAGTAAGGCACTCAAAGTGAATCGGCTCAAAACCAAGGGATGCAGTTTCAAATTTCATAAAAGCTCAATTTTAGGCTGGAAACTCGTAATTCAAAAATACACATTCAATAGGTTGCTTAAACAGGAATCATAAGCACCAATCAGAAAATAAAGGATTACTCTAAGACTCATCACATGCATGTACAGCAAAATCTCTGGCAAATGGAAAACTTACCCCTGGTCCTGGGAAGATGCCAATGCTCTGAAGCTCTAGTTGAACCCGTTCATCCAATGTCATCTCCTCATACTGAAGTTCTGAATGAGCCTTTACAGGCATAACTGCTTGGTCTGGTTGGGGGCCACTTAAAGAATTTTGGATGTTTGAGACAATTTCAATTGTTGTATCTGCTAGAAAATCAACATCTCCCAGCTCACAATTTTCCATCTGGTCAAGGCTTCTTTGAGTAGCTCTTATCCTATACTCGTTTGAAGTATCTTGTGAAACTGTTTGAAAGTTGTCCGATTCAGTCCAACTCAAATTGTTGCGTTTCTCTTCATCCAGCTCAGAGTTAGTTCCATAAATATTGAGATTGAGGTCTTCATCTTCCTCTGGAATTAGAGCTGAAAGGAGCCTTTGAAATAATGGAATTACATTATCATCCGCTACTACCGACAATAACTGCTCTGACAAATATTTTTCAGGCTTTGTTTCACTTGTGAGCTGCTTGTCTCTCTCACATTCAATTGATCCAAGTCTATTCTTGACAGCACCGGAATCATCTTGACCAAGAGCACTCAAAGTTGGTTTCATTGAACTAATTTCAAAATCATCCTAAAACAAAGTGAGGTATAAATATGTAAGTTCACCAGAATCATAGTTTGCCTCAAGTAGTACCAAGAATATTAGGTAAGACTTTATGAAGTATACCCTCAAGTTTTGACCGCTATTGACATTCATACCCGAGGCAGATTTATTGAAAGAGGAATTCTGATAATCAAGTTCAACACAAATAGAAGTTAAAAAAAAAAAATCATGGTACAAGAATGTAAAACATAAGAAATTCAGAGAGAAAAAGTAAAAGAGCAATTACTTGTTGCTTCAAAAAA
This sequence comes from Hakea prostrata, assembly GCF_041222555.1. Lineage (NCBI taxonomy): Eukaryota > Viridiplantae > Streptophyta > Magnoliopsida > Proteales > Proteaceae > Hakea > Hakea prostrata. The sequence goes on along the minus strand of NC_142606.1, from coordinate 67,663,004 downwards.
GCAACAGCTTCATCTGAGACAGATCCAAAGTGTACGTCCATTTTTTCCCAGAATGAACTGGAACAAGCTGCGGCTGCATTTGGAAATAATACCAATCAGTCTATCTGAAGAAAATAGCACTTTATACAAACAAATAGGACATGATTGAAGTGAAAATACTACAGGGGTCCATAGCAGCTTTTTCAGCAGCCATTATCATTTCATGGTCATTGTCTGGTTCACCTAAAAGAAAAAAAGCACGCAATTACACAAGCTGTCTAAACAGGACACTACCATACCTAATCTGCAGAGATATTCCATTGATCAGTAACCCAGAAACAGCACAATTTAAGTGAAAGAATTCATCAAAAAAGAAAATCAGAGATGGGTAAACACCATTATTATTCGTAGATCCACCATTCCTAGCAAACTTAGGTCTTCTATATGCCTTACGACCAGACATCTTCTTGGTAGGTGGACGGCCAGCTTTACTGAAACAAAAAATAATCCAATAAGAGGTTTTAATAACAGTATGACATCTTATTTTCCAACAAAGAAAAAGATGCAAACCAAGGAGGGGAAAACTTTGCTTTTATGGTTGTGGCTAAATAGCAGCAATCTCTAGGATTTTTATGTCTTCCGGCTGGGGAAAATAAGGGTTTTATGGCTTGCAGCAATGGGGGAATTAGGTTTGAGGCTTCAGGCTATGGTTAGATGGGTCTAGGGTTGAATAGGAATGAAGGTAAGTTGCTATTCTAGGGTTCTTGATTGAATCTTGCTTTCTTTTCTTTCTTCTCTTTCAATCTTCATCTTTCTTGATTTTCAATTTAGGGTTTGGGGTTTGCACAAGAGGTAGAGGTCAGTACTAGGGTTTGAAAGGGTGGGAGAGGGCTGAGGGTGCAACTGAAGGTTGCTGGGGTAGTCTAGGGAGTATTCTTGCTGTAATTTAGGGTTTAGAATGAAGGGACAGCCAGGTCCTAGGATTTTCTGGTTTAGAACTCTCCAGAGTTCCTGCCACAGGTAAGGGAGAAGAGAGGGGGAGCTGGGAGGGCTTGGGGATGGATACTCACTTGTTTGTTGAAAGAGAAGATGGATAAGCTGCTTCTTCTGTTTGTGATCAAGAACCAATCAAGAATTCAAAAGGAATTCAAAAGAGAAAGCTCCTTAGATGCTGCAGGGTTTCCCCTCAATGGAACCCACTCGATACCTCCTTGGCTAGAAATTCTCAGCAATATTATTGATCAAAACTGGTTTGTTACAGCAGCAGGCCTTTGCATTTATAGCCAATAAAATAAGACTCCAAGAAGAACTCAATACTAGGGACTTCTACTTCTAGAGAGATCTAAGACTCAAACTCCTAATCATAACTTACAATCTGAAATAAAGACTGAGTTAGGACTCTTCTAATTAGAAAGAATGCATCTAGATAAATAAAAAGAACTAGATTTAAGAAGAAAGGACCAAAATACCCCTTAGGGTTGCACAAGGGCCTGGTAGTGGCTATGGCTTCTTGCGGTTCTTGTGTGGGTGGGTGGGTGGGTGATGTTTGGGGTTTACATCAATATATGTCGGCTAATATAAAGACAGTGAAAAACTGTTAACTACCTGTCAGTCTTTTCAAATCCAACCTGTCTATTTCTCTGCTGTTTTGCTTTGACCATATTGTCAAGCTTCTTATCTATCATTGCCATGCTAGACCATGTTGAAGTGAAAACTCTTTCTTGTTTCCGAAGTCCATCTCCAAGTTCTTCATCATTGGATGCCTTATTCTTCTTTGATGCCAATTCAAGAGCTGAAACCTTTTGAACATTCAGTCCAGTTCTCTCGTCTGTCTCATCAGACTTTTTCCCCTTGTCCATGGATTTGGTTTCAGCAACTCTTGACTCCTCACTTTCTGTTAATGCAACCGAAGACAAAGGGTCATCTTCTACTTCAACTTGCTGAGAAGCATTACTGGACAAGCACCTTTGTAGTCCCAGTCCATTTCCATTACCAGCAGCATGGGATACTGTATCTGAAGTTGGGGTTTCATCCTGGACTGGAACAGGATAGACAAGATTTGTTCTTCTTGCAACACGAGATATCTTTCGGGGCCTTTGCCCAGCCCACTGTGCTACAGGTGGTAATGAAAAACTAGATGATTGGGGGTGTTTCCTATTGCTAGCCCCAACAACAGCAAGGACCTTGTTCACGCAATGTGCAAGCTTCCATTCCTCAGGAACTCCAATTGCTTGATAGGCATTAGGGGATGACTTGGGTATCATACATGAACCTGACAGTGGTGCCCTGGCAGATGTACTCAATTTTGTAAATGACGTAGGACCACCTGAGCTAACAATATCTTCATGAACATTTGGTCTGGACGTCAAATAGCATCAAAGTTGTAGTAGCAAAATATAATTTTATAACAAACAAAGCAAAATATAACATCAATCCATAAGGACAAGTACGATGGAAGTATAGAAAATTTTCCAAAGACAGAGATAGGGTAGATTTTTTGTAGCACGAAAAGATAAACAAGAGTGGCAGACAGAAGGAAAGAAAGATGATGCATGTGCTTAAGATTAGCTACCTACCGATTAACAGATTTAAGATTGATCATTTCCTTTTCAGAATCAAGAGTGGTGTCTCTTCTATCAGTGGGAAGAAAACCATTATCCTGATCAGTCCTAGCAGAGGAAGAATGAAATCCAAGGCCTTCTTTTTGCGATGTTGTATCTACTTTTCTGCCTCCAGTGGCTCCAACAGCAGGGGAAGACCTGTATATACATTCTTATAAGCCATAAACAAGTACTACTCAATGGTGACAATATAAGGTACATATGCCAAGAGAAAAATCACATTAAATATAGGGGAAGAAGATTTTCTTTTGGATGAATAAAAAACTCATTACCAGAGGAAAGAAACAGGGGGGGGGGGGAGGGGGGTTGGAATACAAGTTAGACCAAAGGGCAAAGCCCAGCGGAAAGCAAAGAAGCTAACATACAGCATCAACCTAAGTACTTAACAATTAATTAGACAAACTAGACAGGGTGAGGCCAGTTTTGCTAACAACTTTTCTTTTTTTTTCTTTCTTGGAGAATTGAAGTTCATGATGAAATTGCCATCTGCTTTGTAAGTTATAACGAGCTTTAGAAATGCAGTGCTTCGCCTACAACGCCGAGATAGGGGTGGAGGTTTTGGTCTCAGGGGTCGGTGGCAGAAATAGAGAAATCCAAGTTCCCATTATCAACCTTCAACCAACAGGAATAATTCAATACAAAAAATGACATATACATGTAGCTCCCCCCCCCCCCTTCTTTTCCTCAACTCAAAAATTAAAGCACCTTATAACCCATGTTTTCACCAAAGGATATCCTAAGTTTGATTGGGCTGTGATCATATGAATTCAGGCATCCGTATTATATCAGCCGATACGTATTGATATTGCTGCAATACTTGTAACCAGCTGATACTTTTAATGATCGGCTACAGTATCAAGTATACTAGCAATCATCTTTGTGTGAAGGTCCGAAAAGTACAAGATGTCGAGGTAAAGATTACTAAACAGTTTAAAGATTTTAGTGAGTTGGCTAACTAATAACAGAGACTGATCAGCATATGAAACTTGATGATAGGATAAGTGAAGGAGTGTGAGACACCTTACTAGTCCCCAAAATGGGAGTTGAAGAACTATAAGTGATAGTAACAGATGAGGGGTGGCTGGATGCAGAAAATGAACTGAATAGTGATGACCTACCTATCATGCAAGTAGAAGCTCAAGAATCAATGATCCACAGGAAGGATAAGAAGGTAGGAATACCTGCATGGGATAAAGTTGCAACTGACATAGAAGTTCCATGTGAAGTGGAAATGGATGCTTCAATATTCTGTACATGGCACAAGATTTGGATTACATCATCATGTAGACTCTTGGATTATTCTCTTGATGAAGTAGTTGGTGCAGTATTAGCGGGGTGAACAATGCCAGAATCACCATTAGACACTCCATGATTAGCTAATTGATGAGCAATGTTTTCATAATAAAAGTAACCGCAAGCGCACGGTATTCTTAGTTAATGGTCGATCTCAAGGCGATATACCACTTTAGAATTTAACATCTTAATGGTTACGTGAGAGTGCAAGGATTCAAAATTTTTAATTAACTAATTAAAACTAAAATTTTAATTAATTAATTAAAACTAAATTAATGGATCTAAATAAGCGGTCCTAACATATACATCTAATGTGATTGAATTGAGAATAAAAATAAAACGCACATAACCTAAGTACCTAACCATTCATCATCTAATAAAAAAAATGTATATATAACTAAAGGCAGGAATAAAAGATGCGAACAATAAATATGTAAACAAATAAAATGAAAGTGATCCGAGTGTTAGCTTTGGATTGAGGAAAGGGAAGTATAACTAGGATGACTTTGATTGTGGACCTTTTGCCGTAGCTTATAGTCCACCGATCGGGGGAATGAATATTAAAGAAAAAGAAAATGCAGAAAGTAAATAACAGACAAATAACAAAGCAATAAATAAAAAAGGGAAACCTTAACCAAAGAGAGGCACGACTATAGGCATCTTTGACCAAGGACCCAAGGGGAAACGGAAACAATAAAAAAATGCTAAAAAGTAAATCCTAAGTTAAGAATATGGAGGGGTAGACAGAAGTGGGAATGGAGGGGGGAGAGAAGATTATAGACGAAAGCTAATTATCTGCATCCTTGAATCTTGAATAACAAAAAGAGCTTGAACAATGGATTCGAATCTCAACCACCCTAACAACCAGATCTGGAATGATCCAAAGCTGCAATTGCTAGACCTAGAGAAAAACTAATCCTCTTGAAAATTGAAACTTGAAGCTTGAACTCGAAATTGAAATTGCATTGAGCGAAAGAAAGAAAATACACTCGTATAAAAGAAACTAAATAACTTGAGTAATTATTGCATTACGTAGAAAAATTAAACCTAAAAACTAGAAGCCACTAAGCAATCAAAGAACTAGAGAAAACCTAAACAAACTAAAGAGAAAAGAAGTGTAGAATGCCTAAAAAAGTAAAAAGAAAAAAAAGTGTAATCTAAGTCTAAGAGGAGAGGGGTATTTATAGGAGTTGATGAAGCGTTTGCAAATAAGTAAATAAAAAATAAATAACAATAAATAACAATAATAATAATAATAATAATAATAATAATAATAATAATAATAATAATAATAATTATTATTATTATTATTATTATTATTATTATTATTATTATTATTATTAAATAAAGAGTGAAATAGGAAAAGAAGAAGAAAAAAATAACAAATAAGGAAAGACCTTATTCGTTTGAGAATGTAAGAGGAGAGAGAGAGAGAGAGAGAGAGAGAGAGAGAGAGAGAGAGAGAGAGAGAGAGAGAGAGAGAGAATGAGTGGAGCTATTAAAGGAAAAAAATAATATTGAATTAGAAAACATGGAGAAGAAAGAGTAAGGAAAGAGAGGAAATATATATATTAAGAAAAGCAATGTGAGTTAATTACATAAAAAAAAAGTAAAATAGTAAACTAAAAGAAATAGAAAGTAGGGAGAGAGAAAAATAATCAAGGAAATAAATAAAATCTTCTAGAAAATCTATGGAAAAAAATAGAAAATCCTAATCTTTGACTACTTGTGGCCCCATATATGCACAAATATTTTTTCTTTTTCAATTACAATAAAGTAAAATAAAATAAAAATCCTAACTAGTCTCACCGTAAATCAATTGGCTTCTTTATTTCTAAGATATTCTTGGAGTTGGTCCATAATCACGTCTCTAGCCCTCATTCTCCAAATTAGGCCTTTTTCGCACTTGAAAATTTGAATGGACCTCTTGACGAGTAAAATTGCATGTCTCATACCCAAAACTCCAAATATTTGCTTAAGTCCTAGAAAATCCTAAAATTTGCAAAAACAACATAAAACCCAAGGTAGCTCCACTCTAGGTGTGTAAAATGCATGCTTTATGCCCTAAGATTTCACATATAAATGTGCTCATCAAGCACATTCAAGTTTCCCATTGATGTGAATTGGATTCAAGACCCTCCAAAAGAGGGCCCAAGGAGATACCAATACCCTATGGCCCTACCAACAACCCAATGAATTTTGACAATCGTAGGGTATTTTGGTCCCCTAGCCAAACCCAATCTGACTTAGTTTGATTCGTGAGTTCTGTTAGGAGCTCAGATCTACTTCTATTTTCCAATTTGAGTCCTTGGTTGTTAATATATGAAAGAACCCTAGTTTAGCTAGGAGCCTAGGAGTTCTAGTTAGAAAAGGATTCTTTTAATTGGACCCAATATGTTAGTAGGATCCTAATCTACCTTTTTTTTTGGGGGCGGGGGAACCAGTTTTGTTTTGGTCAAGTTATTGAAGAGTCTCCATTAGGCTGGGAGTCCTAATTTAAGAGGGATTCCCTTAGAGTCCAAGTCTTACAAGGAACCTATATCAAATTTCATTTTGCAATTTGGATCGTCCCATGATAAGTTATGATAGAGTTCTTGCTTGAATGTGAGTCTTTAGTCCAAGTAGAGTCCCAAGTAGAATCACCTTCTAAGTTTGAAACCTAGAGTCCAAGTCTTACAAGGAACCTATATCAAATTTCATTTTGCAATTTGGATCATCCCATGATAAGTTATGATAGAGTTCTTGCTTGAATGTGAGTCTTTAGTCCAAGTAGAGTCCCAAGTAGAATCACCTTCTAAGTTTGAAACCTAGAGTGAGTTATTTCAATGTAAGCCTATAAACATAGCCCCCGAGTTGTAACCAATTCAGTCTTGGATGATTAATGAAGTTTGAGTTAAAGGAAAGACTAGGAGCCATAGAAAAAAATTCGAGGGAAATTAGTTTCGACCAGGCGAAAATGGGAAACCTAGGTGGGAAACTGGGAAATTTCAAGGAAACTTAGGACTTTTTCGTGCAAGTTTCGATAGGTTTTAGGGAGTATCTTAGGGTGTGACTCTGCATTTAAGCTAATTAGAGTATAAAGAACAGATTGGCACATGCATTTTGCTAAAAAAAATCAATGTAGATATGTCATTCAATGTACATAACATCAATGAAGAGTTGTCTGAGAAGTACACTATAAACTTAACTACTTAAGTACATAACATTCAATATATAATTTCTAACTTCAAAACATCAAATACAAAGTAACTGACAATAAAACGAAAGTATAACTCAGTGCTAAGAGGAGTGCCTCGGTGGATCTTGTCAGCTGAGTAGTACTATGGTTTTAACATCTTCTCCTCCAACCAATGAACATAGACATCCCATGACATTTTATGCCTATCGTTGTCAAGGTAATCAACAACTGCAACTTTATAAGTATGGTCATCAACACGCCTAAGGTAACCAGTTTAAAGGAATACACAATTTGGATAGGGAAGTCTTGATGGAGGGGGTATTTGTCATGGTATTTGGGGAAACATAAAAGAAACAAAAAAATTGAAAATTTGTGAAATTTCTCAGGTTTCCATGAAATTTGGGAATTTTTTTCGGTCCCCTAGTTTTTTATTTAAGGTTCCAAAACAGAAAAATTTGGTCGAAATTTCGCAAGTTTCAACCGAATTTTGTTATATGCTAGGAGCCATGGGTTCCCTAGGAGGGAACTTGCGGCAGTAGTGTGTGAAGAATTTTCCGCAGAATTGTGAAGCTTTTAGCTGCCCTTTGTTTTCTTCAAGTAAGTATAAGAAAAAACCCACCACCAGCCCTTCCCGTTCCCTTTTCTCTTCCCATCCGCAGCCTTCCCCATCTCCCAAAACTCTAAAACCATAACCCTAATTCCCGTATCACCCTCTTTTCGATTTTTCTGTATTTTTTCTTAGATTTTTCGGACTTCCTATAAAACCAAACATTCAATCTACAACAATCTAACCATTAGATCTATCCCAAACTTTAGAAGCCTCATCCCCCCGAGTCTAGGAACCCTTCCTCTCTTTTCCAGCCCAATTGGACCAACCAAACCCTAGCCTAATCCCTAATTCCTTTGCTGCCCTAAATTCCCAATACCCTAGCCTTCTTTCACTTAGACCTTTCATCCCCCTCATCCAAACCTTAAACCCTATCAGGATCATCTCCCTAACCCTCCCTAACCTTCAACTATAACCCTAGACTTAACTGTCCCCTAGAAACCATAATACCTAACCCTAAACTTTGAAAATTCATATCTGAAATGAATTTACAGAAAGGTTTAGGGTTGAGTTTCAACCAACCCCAACCGAACCTAGCCCTCTCCATTCTCAACCCTAAAACCACCCTATTGAACCCTAATTCTATAGTCGTAGGGTATTCAAACCCTGGTTCACTGCTGATTCAATTCAAGAGGATCCTAAGTGTGAACCTAGATCTAGGGCTTGCATCAATCAATTAAACCCTAGGTCCCTGGTTCGCATCATCCATATTTTCTCCAATAGACTTCCACCAAATGACCAGATTTGCCATAGAAAGTACACTGTCTGAGGCATGACTCATATGCTGTCTACTGACCATTAGATGGATGACGTCTCCCTAATCCACGACCATAGGAGGTGCTGAATGCAGAATTACTTCTTGTGGTCAATAGATTAGAGTCTCCTGTAGAGACAATGCGCTGGAGACAACAGAAGACATCATTCTGAGTAAGTACACTTTCTCCAGCTAACAGGTATCCCTATATATGCTTGAGTTCAGGATTCAGTCCAGCAGAAATTTGGAGACAAAGAATTCACTGCACTGAGCTCTAAGTTTCTTAACGTCTGGTAAGTGGCTGAAAAATATTTAACCCATCCATCATTCGCTCAAAGGAGCTGTAGTATCTTGCAGGGGCATAACTGATTGCTGAAACTGAAAAATTCTTTCCTAAATATCAAAGATTCAACTCATATTTTTTCTTGAAAGTATGTTTTCTTCAAGTCATCCCATATCCTCTTAGCAGTAGACTGAAACATGAGATGGGCTACGCTTGTTGGTTCCATGCTATTCCATAACCATATAATCATAACAGCATTGCCTTTGGACCAGGCATCATTATTTTTATCCTTGGTAGAGGGAAGTACAGTCTCAATGAATGACAGTCTACCTTTGGCCAGTATATAGACTTGACAGCTTAGGCCCATATAAGATAGTTAGAGCTTCCTTTAAGCTTGATAAAGGTTATGTGAATGTCAAGTTGTTCAGAAGAAGTGTAGATGCATTGTTCTCTGTTGGTGCAGCAGCAACCTCAGTAGTCACTAGGGCACATATCAGGACCCAAAAATGCAGGACAGAGTAATGGTGGACAAGTGCAGCAATAACAGAACCAACAGGGGGAAAAAAACAACTGTAACAGTGTAATAAATTTCCTATTTACCAGAAGAGAAGAGGCTGAAATCGATTCTGGTAACTAGGACAGCATCAAAGGTAACAATTACAAGTCAATTTCCTACCTACCAGAAGAATAACAAGGCTGAAGTCTATTCTGGTAAATAGGGCAGCAGTTGTATTAATCACAGTAGTAAACCAAGGCAGCAAATAGTGGTAATGTCAAGGTAACATCATATCTACCAAAAGAAAAAAGACTGGAGCCAGTTGAGGTAGATAGGTTCGTAGCAAACCTACGGCAGAAAAGACAGCTTGTAGTAAAGCATATAGAAGCAATCTAGTAGCAGTGTTAAGACCAATCAGTGTATGACATTGAGGTTACCATTTGAAGTGCAGTAGCAGTTGAAGAAATCATATGAAGAGATAATTTTGTCTATGGCAATTAATGCAGTCCAGAAAACCAAAACAGAGTCAACCGAGAGCAAGGCAATTGTCGTTAGACTGACACAGGTGTGGAGCAGGTTTGACAGGTTCTTCTGTGTCCAAGAACTTCACAGATCCCCAGATTCTGCAGTAGTGGTAATGGCAGGTATGTTGATTGCTTCACAATGTGAAAAAGGATCTAACACATCATTAATGCAGCAACTGGTGGCTGCATGCCATGTAACAGAAAAACAGAGAAGACTGATCAATGCAAGAGAGAATGTTGAAAGAATTGAGTAAATCCTGACTTATATCAGTGGGCATAACAGGCTCTTATTTATAATGATAATATGAAAGAAAGAATACAAGAGTACCCGATGTGGGACTAAGTAAAACAAAGAACAACAATAGATAGAACTATCCTTATAACTTAATACTCTTGATTGACAAAAATCCCCCACAAGTTGGTGCATAGATGTCTATCATGCCCAACTTGCTAATGATGCTACAAAATAACTTGACTCAAAACTCTTTGGGAACACATCAGCACATTGATTGTCAGAAGTGAGAAAGGAAACCCGAATCATCCCAGTCTCAATTTTTTCCTTTGATAAAATGCCTGCCAATTTCTACATGCTTTGTCTTGTCATGCTGAACTGGATTGTGGGGTATATTAATTGCTGGTTTGCTGTCAAAGTACAACTGTACAGGCTCTCCTAGGTCTGTCCCAAGCTCCTGAAGAAGACCCTTTAACATATCACCTCACAAATTCCTTGAGCAAAGCTCTAAAATCTACATCAGCACTTGACCCCTCACATAATCTACATCACCTCAACTGCAACTACAGCCTGTTTTTTACTTCTCCATGACACTAGATTACCCCCCACATAATCACAATAGCCTGATGTAGACCCCCTTTTATCTGGACATCCTGCCCAATCTGCAATTGTACATGCTTCAACTCTAAATTAAAATTAAAGAATAAAGATCATGCATGTATTGACTGACAAGGCTGACTGCAAAAGTGATATCCGGTCCAATGTGTGACAAATAAATCAACTTCCCAACTAATTAATGGTAGTTGGTTTTGTCAACTAGTTCTTCTTCCTTAATTTTCAAGTGTTGATTAGGCTCTGTTAGATTCTTTGCAAGTCTACACCTTAGCGTTCTAGTCTCTTCTAATCATGGTGGGATATCTCGCGAGATCTTGCTGAAATCTCGAGAGATATCTCGCTATCTTGTGAGATCTTGCCGAGATCTCGCGAGATATCTCGCTATCTTGCGATAGCGAGACGAGATGAGAGGCGAGAGTTGAGAGACGAGATCTCGGCGAGATATCGCTTAAGGTGGTTTTTCCACATGTTTAGGGGGTTTAAAAACCCCCTGTCTCACTCGAGAGAGGCATATCTCGCCTCTCTCGAGCCTCTCTCGAGCCTCTCTCGAGCCTGCAAGGACATTTTTGGCCGGAAAAGTTAATTTTTGGCTGGAATTTGTTGGGTTCAACTTCAAAACATAATCAACACATCTACAACAGCAGATTCAAGCCTATTTCAAGTGATTTTGAACAAAGGTAAGATTTTCCCCCAAATTTGATTTTTTTTCAAATAGAAGGTTCTACAATGGGTGTGTGAGTGTGGTATAAATATATGTTGATGATCAAGCTTTGATCTACACTTTCATGGAAAAAGTATTAATTTTATATTATTATTTCTTTAAAAAAATATTATTTTAAAAAAAAAATTTTGTATTTAAAAAAGATATTATCTAAAAATTTAAAATTTAAAATTATAAAAAATACTTATGATATGAATGTGATTATCACTTATGTTAAACTACATTTAGAGGGCTACAATCCCGTGTGTTCATATTTTGATTATCATGCTTGCTGTATTTATTTTTATTTTTTTGATTTAAATAATTAAATAAAAAATTATGAAAACTAATACTTTATTAAAAAATTATTATTATTATAATTTTTTTTTAAATGATGCTTATATTATGTAGTTTATTTTAAAAATACAAACATGTCTGTTTGAGCATTGTATCTATGTTATCTTAGAACAAAGTGTGTGTTTTGTTGTTTCATAAATTGTTTTTACATAAAATAATTATAAAAAATTAATATGTTATTAAAAATTTATCTTTTTTTATTAAATTTTTTTTTTAATTAAATGATGCTCATATTATGTAGTTTATTTTAAAAATACAAACATGTTTGTTTGAGCATTGTATATATGTTATCTTAGAACAAAGTGTGTGTTTTGTTGTTTTATAAATTGTTTTTACATGGTTTTATGTATCTAAAAATTATTCTAATGATTATTTGGGAACATTCATGTATGCATTTCAGACTTTCAGTGCTGTACATTTGTATCTTAAATGGCAACTAGTGGGAGTGGCGGCACTAGTAGTGGGACTCAGGACATTGCTTGGCAACATGGGGATCCACTGACTGCCGACAAGAAAAAATCCCGATGCAAGTATTGCCTCAAGACTTTGAATTCTGGTGGTTCAACCAGATTAAAGCAACATTTGGTTGGTGGCTACAAAGATGTTTTCAAGTGTCCCAAGGTTCTTTATGAAGTGCAAAAAGCAATTGCAGCAACTTTAAAGGGAGGGAAACAAAAAATGGACGAGATGGCACAAAAGCAAAGGGAATTTGAGGATATAGTGCTGCTAGACCTTTTGTTGATGTTGATAAGGAGTCAAATGACGATGAAGAGAGGAGGAGGGTTATGGGTGTTAAGTCACGGGCTGAGTGGAGACAGATGAAGGCTGCAATTGAAGCTAGCAAACAGTCCTTACATGTTGAGAATGTGAGGCAATATGAACAGACAAGAGGAGCAGGTGGTTCGGGGTCAGGGGCATCCATGCCACCTAGACATATTTTCAGGGAAGTGAGAGGACCGAAAGGAGGAGGAAGACTACACATTATGATGCCACATTTGACCAAGACCCCTCCTTCTTTAAGCATCAAGACATCTATCAAAGAAGTATTCCATATATGTTTGTTGGAGGTAAAGAAGGCAGTAGGGAGGAGGAAGCTAGGTTGGCAATCAACAAATTCATGCTCTACAACAACATTGCAGCCAATGTAGCCAAAACACCATACTATCAGGGGATGATCAATGCAGTTGCTAGGGCATGTGTAGGGTTAAAGGCCCAACAGCTGGGAAGTAATGAATAAATATTTACCAAAGGTAAAGCAGGAGGTGGATGAATACACTGGTTCATTAAAGGAAAAATGGAGTACATATGGTGTTACTATGATGGTTGATGGATGGACCGGTCCTACTAGACAGTCCATCATTAATTTCATGTTGAACTGTAATGGAAAGACATCATTCCTTAAGTCAGTGGATGCCTCAGATAAAATCAAAGATGCTAACTACCTTTACAAGCTTCTTAGGGAGGTGGTCCTCGAGGTAGGGCCAAAGAATGTTATCCAAATTGTCACAGATAACGATGCTAACTTCAAAAAAGTTGGTGAAATGTTGATGAAGAAGAAGAGCAGCAGGATCCACCTCTTTTGGACACCATGTGTAGCACATTCGATTGATCTTATGTTGAAGGACTTGGGGAAAAGAAAGTCAATCAATGATGTGGTTGATTGGGCTAAAAGGGTAAGTAATTTTATTCATAACCATGGTTATGTGTTGAAGATGATGAGGAACCATTGTAAGGGTGATCTAGTCAAACCTGGATTGACTAGATTCGCCACCAACTATGTAGCTCTGAAAAGCTTCCAGAAGAGAGTGGTTGGTCTACGGCACGTGTTTGCAAGTGAGGAGTGGTTTAATTGGCGTGGATCTAGCCATCCAGATGCAGTACTAGCCCAACAAACCATTGTTGATGATTCCTTTTGGAGGCAGCTGAATAGGACAGTGGACATTATAGAGCCTATTGTGTTTGTTTTAATGATGGTGGATTCGGAGAAGAAACCCATAATGCCCCACATATATGCTGCCCTCCAACAAATGAAAGAGTTGGTTAGAGCTGCTGCCCCTAGCTCCTTCAAATCCTATGAGAGGATCATCGAAAATAGATGGGAGACGCACTTGATGCATCCTTTGCACTTGGCTGGTGAGTCACTTTTAAGTCTTTAAGTTTTTGTTATGTACTTTAATTTATATTCTTAATTTGTTATAAGTTATAAGTTATAATATAAGTTATAAGTTATAACTTATATTTATAAACAAGTATACAACCAAATCACTAACCAAAGTTTTCATTTCCACAATGCAAGCTTACTACCTCAACCCAAAGTGCCATTACAAGAATGATCTGGGGCTTAATGTAAGGTTGATGAATGCGGTGCAAGACGTGGTGAAGAAGCTTGTGTCAAATCCCGTCATGCAAGGGACAATTAATGGAGAGGTGAGAACTTATTCAATTATTTCTTCAACTTCTTGCATTAGTGCATTAAGCATATACATAATACAATAATTGAAGAATTGGTGTATAGATCAGGGAGTTCAGGGATGCCTCTAGGAGTTTTGGAAAGCCTTCTGCAGTTGCAACTAGGCAAAAAAATGATCCTGGTAAATAGTCCATTACTACAAGTCATTAAGTCTATAACTCTGTAAATGATAAGTGATAAGTTATATAAATATTAAGATTTACTTGCCTAATGCATTCTTATTTTTGGTCATGCAGCTGATTGGTGGGTGCTATATGGAACTAGTGTGCCAAATCTCAGGAATATAGCAATTAAAGTACTCTCATAAACTTGCTCATCCTCTGGTTGCGAGAGGAACTGGAGCACCTTCTCGCTCATCCATAGTAAGGTACGGAATATATGGGGAGTAAGAGGCTCGAGGACTTAGTGTATGTGCATTACAACATGAGATTGAGATTAGGGCACATACAAGATGATATAGATGATGACAATCCCGAACCGATTGAGTTGACTGATATATTCCACGAGCCGCCCGTAGAAGATGAGGAAGATGATGTCATATATCAGTGGGTTAGGGATTGAGGTGGCCCAGTGCTGGATGGGCTAGGAGGGCAGCCGGATCCTACCAGTGCTGCTGCCATGAGCCCAAATGCTGTGGCTGAGCATGTGTCTTCTAATGAGGGTCAGGCTGCCATAGCAGCATCAGAAGGACCAACTGTACCATTTGTGGAGCCACCTGGTCAATTTGAAACAATTGAGGTGACAACTAGTAGTGGGGTTCAGATGATGCCGATGATACCAGAGGGCCAAGTGGCCCAAGTCGGTCATCGAGTCATGGAGGTAGTTAGGTTGGTGGTGTTGCTGGTGGGAGTCAGCGTCAACAAAGGGAGTCACCTCCACTAAGTCCAAGTCATCTAACACATATGAGCGACAGTTCCCCTATCTCTCGGACTTATGCTTGGAGTAGGAAGAGCAGATCAAACCAGGGCAAACGAATGATGATGCGAGCATGCATGATCTTGAATTGAACATAGGAAGCATGAGCCTAAATTAGGGTCACAGTGATTCAGAACAGCAAAGTTTGGACAATTTGCAGACATCGGGGTACTTATATGGGGACCAAAGCACTGGGTCAGATTACGGGTATTCTTCTTATGGAGAGCATGGTATTCCTCAAGACCCTACACATGGAGAGTACACATATGGGAGTGAAGGTGGGTTATTAATTGAGTGGTTTAGAAACCCCTACCCACATACTCAACAGCAATATGAACAACAATAACAAGAATGGCACTTTCACCCACCCACAATTGGCGGTTATCCCAGAGTGCTACTCCTCCAGTATTCTGACATGGAGACATATCAGTTCCATATAAACTGATATGTGACATACTACAGTGATGGGTTGACTTGGGAGTCATATGTGGCCACCGTTCAGAATCAATTGATGCAGAAATCTGAGTGATACTCTTATAGTCTTGTAAGTTGTAAGTTGTAATATTGTTACTCTTGTCTCTTGTACTCTTGAGTTTTGTTAGTCTTGTGACTTGTGATCATGAACTTATGGATTATGATTTATGACTTACTAAAAATCTAAAACTTCTTGTGGTTGTAAAATTTGGAAGACATTTAACTATTTAAGTTCTTTGATAGTTTGATCACTTGAATACTTGATGTGCAATATTAATGTATTTGATACTTGATAGTTGATAACTTGATATCTTTACATTACATGTTGTCTAACCTTGCATTTCATAGAATTTCGGTTTTACACATAGGGTCGACTTAGAAGACATACTTAGGTTTATTTTCTCACAAATCTAAGGCCACCAATGTGTTCAAAAGGCCTTAAATAGGCTAAATACCAAGTTTTAGCCCAACCAGGGCCCTAAAACCCACCGAGATGACGTCATTTTTTTGGTAGATCTCGACTGAGATCTCGCCATCTCAGTCGAAATCTCGCCATCTCGGTCGAGATCTCGCATTTTCTAAGTGGCGAGATCTTGTTCGCAAGCGAGATCTCCCACCATGCTTCTAATAGGTCCAGGGTGTACTTTCACTGAGAGAGAGAGACACCATTAGCAGAATAAGCCAACTCTAACCTGACAAAGTACCTAAGAGTGCCCATGTCTTTTATCTCAAACTTTGTCCCTAAGGTCTTTAAGGTGTAATTTCCTCCTCACTATTTCCTGTGCTGACAATATCTTCCACATACACAAGGAATATTGTAGTATGAGATCCATCCCACTTGACAAACAGGGTATGGTCTGCATTACTTTGAGTGTAGCCATAAAAGACCATTGCCATGTGAAATCTTCCAAACCACGCTTTAGGGGACTGCTTTACACCATATAAGGCTCTTCTTAATCTGCACACCTTCCCATAGGCCTTTGGACTAGAAAAAGTAGGGGGCACATCCATATATACTTCTTCCTACAGCTCTCCATGTAGGAAAGTATTTTTATGTCTAATTATTGAAGACTCCATCCTTGGTTTACAGCGCATGAGAGAACAACTCAAACAATATTCATCTTGATAATAGGGGCAAACGTCTCCTAGTAGTCAATGCCATAAGTTTGAGTCAAGCCCTTAGCTACCAGTCTTGCCTTATATCTCTGAATGATTCCATCTGCTTTGGGTTTTATTACAATCATCCATTTGCACCCAACAGTCTTCATCCCTGTAGGAAAAGATACTCCCACATCTCATTTTTTCCCAGGGCTTGCATTTCCCCATCCATAACTTTCTTCTTGTCTAAGTGAGACACTGCCTCTTGCTATGAGTTAGGGATAGGGATGGAAAACAAAAAGGAAATAAAGCTTTGAAATTCTAGGGATAGGAATTGATATGACATATAGTTAGAAATAGGGTGTTTGGTGCATGTATGAAGCTATATTCTTATCCAATAGGCAAATTAAGAATAGAGACAAACTCACCAGGATGTGTGGTTATTAAGGACTAGGATTAGGTGCTTCCAATTGCCGTGGCTTAAAGGGGGGAACTTTCTGCTTCCTTTGGTAGGTCTTCAGAGGAGGTCTAAACTCCCATTGCATATCATCCACCAGTTGTTGTAATCCAATCACTCCATCTTCCAATGGAAAATTTTCCAAATGAGATTCAACATTAGGAACTTCAGGAGGAATCTCAAGGAACACATGAGCTTCTTCACTAATACTTACCCCCTAAAGAAGAGTAGGGGAAAAAAGGGAACCTGTTCCTAAAAAACAACATCCCAAGATGGTTACATTTATACCCCTTTTGTGTAGGAGGACAGCCTAAGAATATACACCGTAACTCGCGAGGGTCAAGCTTACCATGACTATGATGGTTGCAAACAAATGCAACACATCCAAAGACCTTAAGGGGAACAACAAAGTTGGTTGTTCCTAAGAGAACCTCAAGAGGACATTGTTGGTCTAAGACATGGGGATGCATCCTATTAATGAGATAGGTAGCGGTTTGAATTGCATCACCCCAAAACCAATGGGGCACATTCATAGTAAACATAAGAGATCATTCCACCTCTAAAAGATGCATATTTTTGCACTCTATGATCCCATATTGGGGAGGTGTATCTACACAACTGTTTGATGGATAATCCCGTGATTAGAATAGTAAGAGGGAAAATCACCAGCCAAATATTCAGTCCTATTATATATCCTAAGGATTTCTGTTACAGCTCCAAAATCAGTCTTAACCATATTGTGGAAATTCTAGAAATAACGAAACACATCACTCTTTTTGTGTAAGAGATAAACCAATGTAGTTCTAGTGTAATATCAATGAATGCAACAAGCCAACGATGGCCAGAGATGGACACAACCCGAGAAGGACTCCACACATCAGAATGAATAATAGAAAAATGAACTTTACTTCTATTATCAAAAATGAGACGAATATGTCTAGCTTGCTTAGCCAAAATACAACATCACAGCGAAAATCATTTAAGTTACACCTTTTAACTAAATCAGGAAATATTCTAGACAAAACTGACAAAGGAATGTGACCAAGATGATTATGCCACTGTAATGCAGGAAAAGATGATGCAGCAACTGTATAAAGAACTTGCAGAACCACATAATAAGTAGAGCTCCCCCCTTCTATTTACCACTGCCAATCGTACGCCCCGTTTTTATGTCTTGAAAAATACGATGAGATGGAAAAAATGTTATTTTGCAGTTCATATCATGGGTTAGACTACTGATGGATAATAAATTAGCTGAAAACTTAGGAACGTGCAAAACAGAGGAAAGGGTGAGGTTAGATGAACAAATAATGAAGCCCTTTCTAGAAATAGGTGACATGGATCAGTTAGTTGTTCGAACATCTTCGCCAAAAGGAATAGAAGAATAAGTGTGAAATAAAGAAGATGAGCCAGTCATGTGGTCGGTTACTCTAAAGTCAATTATCCAGGAAGAATAAATATAATTGACACTACAACCTAAAATACTTGAAGGAGGTTGGGAACCAGAGGTAAAGTTAACGACAGATGCTACATTAGTGCTAGGAGTCGACCCAAAAGAGGATCCATTAAGCTTGGTCATCAGCTGATGAAAGAGATTATGGATCTCATATGAGGAAATAGGTGCTGGAATCTCTGGATGTCTGGAATAGCCTAATTTGTAGATGTAGGATTGCTGCCCCTACTTCCACTCTCACCTCCTCCATGGGAACTTGCTAGACATCCATGTAACTTTCGACACTTGTCTTTTGTATGGTGCTCCCTCCTATAATATTCACACTTCACAGTGGTTTGAGAATCACCAAAACTAGGCTTAGGATTACTAAAACCAACAACTAATGTAGACTTATCAGGAGTCTCTGTACACACCATAGCTATCCACCGACTGTCTTTTGTATCCACTATGGCATAAACTTGCTCCAGGGAGGGAAAAGGCTCACAGTAAAGGATGCGTGCCCGAATCTGATGATACTCTATGTTTAATCCTGCTAGAAAGTCATAGACTTGAAGCTTGTCCTCCCACCTTTGATAAGCAATAGCATCTTTAGCATTCTTTGGTGTAAATTGTTCATAGAAATCCAAGGTCTATAGTATCCTCGAAGTGTATTGTGATATTGAGAAAGAGTAAGGTCTTTCTATTGCAACTGACAAATCTTCCGTCTGATTTCAAAGCATTGTGCATCATTACCTGCTTTGGAGTATGTATCTTAAGCAACCTTCCAAATAGTAGCAGCATTTGGGAGAAGGAGATAGCTCTCTGCTATGCTTGGTTTGATGGAATTTAGAAGAAATCCCATGACCAGACATTCATCCGTATACCACTTGGTAAATTGTAGACCAGGAGAGGAAGGCTTTAGAGAAGTCCTATCAAAATGGCCGGTAAGACCACGAGCACCAACTGCTAAAGAGAAAAAATGAGACCATCGAAGATAATTGATTCCCTTGAGCTTGATTGTAGTCATCTAAAGCAGAGAAAACTCATGATCCTGAGCAATAAAGGAAGTGGAAAATTCATCAGAGACATTAGAAGAAGAGTTGGGTATAATAGGATCAGCCATCACATGCACCAACAATGTTTTTTTTTTTTTGGTATGAGAAAATCACTCACCACCTCAAAAGGTCATAAATTAAATTTTTAGGGAAGGAAAAAATATATCTAATCATCAGAGGAGTGGAAGGGTTTAAACAGTGTCGGCTAGGTGTTGTGACTCTCCTAGAGGGATCGCATGACTTAGGCGATGCGTATAGGAGGATTGTAGGGCTAAAAAGGAATTGTATAGGCCAAAAAAATTGAGATCGATGCCTTTAAGGACAGCATAGGTTGCAGTGATGGCCCTTAGAGGCAATCACAAGTGGTTTTTGGGTTTATTGGTGAAAGTTGATGGGCCTAGGATGGTCACATATGTGGTTTGAATATCCCAGGCCTACCGCTCTTGGTTTCTGAGTGGTTTCAGATTGTTGGTGATGAAAAAAGTTGCAAGTGGTCCCAGAACCTGGCAGAACCTGTTCTCTGGTTCTAGGCCACCGTAAGGAGAGGTTTTTGAACAACAGATGGAGGCGATGGGTTTTAGGAGGTGGCGGAAGGGTTAGAAGGTGATAGAAGCAATTTGTGTTGTACAATGGTGATGGTCTTTAGACGGTGGTGGTGATTTTCAGATTAGAAGTGTCACATCCCGCCCTAAATCCACCAAGGGGGTACCCTATCTGGATTACCCTGGGAGTGAATCACGGTCCCGCCGATCAAGTTTAGGAATGATCATAGCCACTTAGCACAATAATATAATCAAAAGCAAGAACAATTCCTTTTATTCAAATAATTTAATAATAAAAGTCTAGAAAAGATTTCAGAAGGTTTCACAAATAATATCAGAGTGCGGAAATGATACAAATAGGACAAATAGTCAAAGTGTGAAAAGGAGGGGAAAACCCGTCCTATAATAATAGCGGAAGGTAGATCGACTAAAATTAAGGGTTACAACCGGTTCCCAACATGACAAGGGAACATACTAAACTATTGTCTCAACAAATTAACTAAAAGGTTAAAAGAAAATGGGACGATATTACAACACTAGCACACAAGTGCAAAGGCCAAACTTCTCCAGATAAGTCCCAATCTCGGACTACTAGTCTTTATCAACATGTACATCGTGACCAGTGGGGTACGGGTCATCAGCTTGGTCTTCAGAGTGTTGACCATCATAGTCAACAGTGGTGGTACCTGCAGTAGAGTCTAACAAAAATGTTGCAAAAAGGAGTGAGTTCAAAAGAATTCAGCAAGGCAGGTTATTCCACAATAACATAGATACATGATACAAAACATAGCATGATGCAATATGATATGAAACACATGATGCAATTATGATTCTAACTCTATGTATGCTAGTCTCTATGGTAGACATGCTTTAAGTCATAGCACCATACTTCTTTTGGTTGTCAGTCACTCTCCCTCAACCCATTCCGTATCTTGGGAATGATGTGGTAATTGGGTAAAGTCCTCTCAAACCATGGTA
Organism: Hakea prostrata; assembly: GCF_041222555.1. Classification (NCBI taxonomy): domain Eukaryota; kingdom Viridiplantae; phylum Streptophyta; class Magnoliopsida; order Proteales; family Proteaceae; genus Hakea; species Hakea prostrata. The sequence goes on along the minus strand of NC_142606.1, from coordinate 67,641,944 downwards.
GGGGAATCGGTCACCGCTCTCTCACATCACCATTTGGTATAAGTACTGGTGCATGTCACAGTAAAGCCTAGCCCAATGCAAGTCATCCACTCAGTCGTATCAAGTCAGATCCAGATACGTCCATTCCTCGCCCCTGGCGATCCTTTCCGGTATCCTTCACACTAGAGTCAGCGTAATCCCAGATTACGGACTCATCAACCCTATTGGTCATCCACAAATAGTAAACGGGAAGCTCTCACGTCCTCTCACGGATTGGTTACCGGTCTTGAGTGCCCGTGAGCCCAAGTCTAGCTATTTGCAACCCTACCAATAAATGGCCCCTTTCGGGTATCCGTAGCATGGTTTATGTCCCCTACCGGATTGGTTACCGGCCTAGAGCACCCATCAAACCATACACTACCACGGGTCGTTCGGTCTCAATGCCCTTCCGATTCGGGTCTGATACGACAGGGACATCCTAGCCATACATCTAGACAAGTCGTATATATGTCATCCAATAATTCGGAAAAGCGTCGATGGTCATCTTCGGAGAACATCCCATACTATTCCCTCTGATGTCCAAGGACAGAAATGTCAATAGGACATTCCCAAATCATACCTATTCAATCACATTCTCAATTCCATTATATCATATATATATGACATTTCATCATATAGAAAGATACATACCATAACATGATCAATTACACATGAATTTATTAAGATACATAATCATGATAACAAAAGAATATGTAAACATGGCATTACTATACTTGAATTACTTATAACAGTCATATACTGTAGGAAATACGATAAAGAAGGTAAATCTTCTAAGTCTCTAACATAGAAGCAAGAATCACATAATCTATGTAGTTATGGTAACAACCGTCCTTACCTTAAGTCGCGATGATGATAATCCAACAATCTCAAAAGAATGATCCAAAGATGGTAATAAGACCCTAGACAAACATAAATGAAAGGTTAGAAAAGAAATCGGGAAAATCGGAGGTCGAACGGGTCAAAACTGAGCAAGGTTGCTGTCAGCAACAAGTTTGGTCGATGGTCTTGGTTGATGGCATCGACCAAAGAGGATCGACCAAAATTGTCTTCGGGGCTGCATAATGGGTTTTGGGGATTTTGGTCCGAAATGGGTCTTCCGGGGTTCGGATCGATCCGAAACTTGGAGGGAATGCTAGGAATAGTAGAAGGAGACTATGTAGCAAGAATTAACATGATCCAATGGTCAAATTGAAAACCCCCAATTTGAAGCCTTAGGTTCAAACTTGCAAGAATCATGCTCTTCAATGAAATCATTTGCAATTGCAAGAGAACATAGGAATTTAATCAACAGAATGATGAACAACAGAATATAGACAATTACTAACATATAATCAGACCTAATTGAAAGAGAAAATCAGATTAAGAGATGAATTCATGTTGTAATGAAGAGGAAAATCAAAATAAGAAAGTAAGAACATCATGTATGAGAATCATAGCATGGAAAGGATAAAGAGAGGTTTAATCAAAGCAAAAGAGCTTGTAGAAGAGGTGGTTGCAAGGTTGCATCACCTTCTTCACGAACTCAGCAGCAAGAAAAAGATGGGGTAGAAGTAGATTAGAGAGAGAGTGAGAGATTACATACCTTGGAGAAGAGATTAGAGAAGGGTGACAATGATTCTTGTAGAAGATCATCACCCAAGCCAAGGAGGAGCCTAAGAGGAGCTTTCCTACGTTCTCAGATGTTGAAATGAGTGAAATGTGGTTCTAGGTTCGAGGTTTCACTTAAATAGATGAAGGAATATCCAAAAAGCATCTTTTTCTCGAATCTGGGTAACTTTGGTCGATGGTCCTTGGTTGATGGCATCGACCAAAGAGCATCAACCAAAACAGGTAACAGGTTTCAGCAAAAGATCTAGAAATAGTTCAGCAACTTCGAACAGGGATTCGGAGGGCTATACGGGGTCAAATTGAGTGAGGTTTTCTCCTACAAGTCAATCAAGAAGTCTAGTTTTGGGAAATATATTCGGATTGAGCACAGGAGTTCATTAGGTATTTCAACTAATTCACCCCTCTTCGGTGCGCAGATTCAAAACTAACACTGACAATGCTCTCAAGTGAGGGGCATCATCGTCAATGTCCATGGGCTTGGGCTCCGACACCAAATCATCAACCGATAGGGTCTACAAGTCTCTTTTCCCCCATTTTGGGTCTTCGGACCTACAAATATAATAAATTCCGAGCCGGGTCAAGGTTAGGATAAGGCCAGATATTACAGGTCTACCCTAAGGGAAAGGTCTGGCATGACTTCTTAAGGCTTTCAAAGATAATAACACTGAAATCAAGGTCCAACTTTAAGGTCTAATATCAAACAAGTCTTTCTTTATCCCAAAACAAATAGGGTGTCCTGGCTAGGTTTGGGCTGGATGTCACAAGAAGTGCCTTTGATATGATGTTGAAAGAATTGAGTAAATCCTGACTCATGTCAGTGTGACATAGCAGGCTCTTATTTGTAATGATAATATGAAAGAAAGAATATAAGAGTACTCAATGTGGGACTAAGTAAAACAAAGAACAATAATAGATAGAACTACCCTTATAACTTAATACTCTTGACTCACAACAGAAAAAGAGGGTTTCCTCAAGCTGAGGAGAAGAGCTTTGGTACCACCTTAGAACCCAAGATCCTGTAGCCAGCTTAAGGATAGAGAGAAGCAAAAGAACAACCGAGAAGAAGAAGAAGAATGGTGTGTTGTAAGCCTAGAAGAGGGCCTGCAAATAGATGATCTTCCCTCTAATCACAGGCCTTATTTTATAACAGTTCAAACAAAGAATGAAGTCTTTTCCGCCCCTCACTTAATGATGGCAGAATTACAAGAATAAAATAAATAAAACAAACCTAGTACAAATAAGGAAATCAAGGCAGAATTGCCCTCTTTCTGTTGCTGCTAGAAGTCACTCTGTTGCAGGACTTCAACACACTTCTAAAACACAAAACAGCAGATGTCTTCTCTCTTCCATATTGAATGCCATAGTACTACATAAACATCCAATGACCACCAATATGACTCCATCTTAAAAAGAGAATTTAGAAAGCAAAGAGAACTTAGAAAGAAATAATAAATAAATAAATATATAAAGCTAAAAAAGCTAATAAGACAGCTAATTAAATATCTTCTTGCAAATTTGAATTGCCTTGATTTACCCCAAGCAACTAAATTACTAACTTTCAACTCCAAACGAGAAAATCAACCAAGTACAACTCAAACTCCAAGTAGATATGGAAAAGACAAATTTTCTGTTTCTTTGTCTAATGGAATCTTCAAAGATTCAAGATGGGAAAAATAGGCTGTCAGCTGGCCACATAGAAAGCATGGTGGCCACCTTAAAATTCATTATGAGCATAGTTCAAGTTTAGCCGAAATTTCCAAAATTTCGCTGAAATCTCAATCTTGGGGGAAAAAAGAAGAGGCGAACTAGATAGAAAATAAAAAGACCCAATCTCAGTTGGTTTCAGTCGACCTGAGCCAACCCTGCAACTTTTATACCAAGTTTCGATGAGATCTACAAAATCTCATATTTTCTTTGTTTCTGTGATTTCAACACTCCTCCCTTATTTTCAACCTAAAACTTTGATTTTTCTTCCAAATCTAAGCATTCATTCATCATTCTTCCTCCCATTCGCTGGTTGAAGTTGGTCTAGAAGCTCATTTGAAGACCAAAACAAGAAAGGTATGTGTGTTTTTCCTCAAATCTTGAATTTTTGATAGTTGACCTATAAATACATGTTAGATCTTGTTCAAATAAATATATGAGTATTCGATCTTGGTATTTAAACTACTCAAAATTTTTTTTTTTTTTTTTTTTTTTTTTGAGTAATCCTATTGTTTTTTTTACTACACATGGATATGGGGATGGATCAGAATAATCTTTGTGGGCAGTATCTTTGGATATCCATCACACCCTGTTCATCCATCAACCTCTTACAATTTGGGTGACCCATTTTCTAGTTTGGGATATCTCTCTCATGTTGATGATGGGACCTAGAGATGGCCAGCCAGGACCTAGAGACAGGCCAGACTGTTTTAGACCGCACTAAAGGGGCCACACCATATGTTGCACATTCAAAGGAGAAGCTGAGATAGATGCAACAGTATGCGGCTCATGGGATGGATCCACTGAAGAGCCTGTCATGGAATTAAGGCTCATGGAATGAAGTGGAGATCTCAGCAATCACTTCTTTTGCTTCTTTAATTTGTGGTTAGCATCATCTTGTTTGTCATCAGATATTGGCCGTACTAAGCATCTAGAGTATATTAGATTACAACGCTTTGTATTTGTGGGTAATTGATTATGTCTCTAAATTAGTAGAAAATTGAATTATATATTTTCATCGATTTTTTTTTTGTTAAAAAAATAGCTCATTCATTGTGTTTGGAACCCTTTAAATAAGGTGTATGCCAAAAATAGATCGAAACACTCAACATGGGGCCGAAACCAGGTGTTTGGAAATTCCCTGGTTTAAGCCCATCTCAGCGAGACTTCAGCCAGACCTTGATTTCTGCTGGCTGAAACCGGCCTTGAAACTGAGATCTCACACCTTGATTATGAGGCCAAATAAAGGGACGTTCTCACAGGCTCACAAAGTTAAAGATGGGTTGGACAACACTTCTTTGAAACCTTGACCATGCCGTCTACCCTTCTAGCATAGAACTTTCCAAGGAAATCCTCATATCATGTTGGTAAATGGCCCTTTCAGAAGAAAGGGTACCTTTTGCAGAGACAATCGACTTAATGGGGCTAAGCGACCTTGACACAAAGGGAAACATTAGGATTTTCTGATGTAACCAGTGTCAGCAGACCAAAGGAGACCTGAAAATGGGCCCATAACAGTCCCATAGCCATGCAGCAGCTAAGGCTGGCTGGATTCCCTAAGGGGTATTTTAGTCATTTTTATACCCCTCCTTGGGGTCTCATGAGTCCAATTAGATTCCATATCCAGTCAGGAGTCAAGATCTTTTATATTTTTAGTTGATTATGTCATGGTCAAGTTAATCAAGAGTCTTAGTCTATGTGGGAGTCCCAACTGGAATCTATTTTAAAGTCAGATTCTTTCTGGATTATTATTATTTTGTTTGGTAATTTTGTGGTCCTTAAGAGACACCCTTTAAAGTTGTTTGTTAGTTTTTGAGTTGCTAGTTGTTAAGGGATTCCCTATTACAGTCCAGGTCAGTTAGTTAATTAGTTTGCACCCAAGTGTCTTTCCTTCTTTATAATTGGTTGTTTAAAGGCTCCATACCCAGCATTACAGTTAGATTGGATTAATAAAATTAAGCATTGAAGGAATTGGAGTCATGGGTTCCATGAAGGATCCCCACAGCTGAGTGTGAGTTATTTTCTGCAATTTTCATCTTCATCAATCTCTCTCCTGCTGCAGCCTTGTGACAACAACCTAGAGTGTCAGTCCTCTCAATCAACAAGTAAAAGCCGAAGACAAAATAGAGCAATAATGAAAACACCTAATAGAGCAAATCTATCTTACCAAAGACAAAATAGAGCAATTCATATTGGGGGGGGGGGGTAATCAGAAAAAGGGAAGTTAGGATTCAAAAAGAAGGCAAAAAGAACTTACCAATTGGAGGAAGAAAAGAAATTGTATTAAAAAGGCCTAAACCAGAGTAGGGAAGGGGGTGGTAATATGAAAAAGGAAAAGACAAAGGACATAACGAGAGATAACATGTAGCCAAAAAATAGGGATCTAAAAAGTGGAATAAGAGAAAGGATAGGGGCAATAATGACAACTAGAAAAAAAATTAAAAGGAAATTAGTTGAGGCTATGAAAGGAATCAATCTTGGAACCATAAAGATCTCCTATCTCTTGACAGTAATGGCCCTAACATCTAAACCAAGGGAAACAAAGGGGAAAGGAGAAAGCTTGCAACTAATGACTAGAAACAGAGAATCCAAGAATAGAAATTGTGTCTCAGCCTGTAGACTACACAAAGAGCCATGGGAGAAGTCCTTCAACTAATGAAACAGCCAGAAACAGGGGTTCACGATTCATCACTGAGTCATCACACAAAATCCACCAAGAGATTTCATATCCAGATCTGTATTAATCCTCCTTCGCTCTTTTTCTTTCTCAAATATAGAAATTCCCAAAAAGCCACGACAATTCCAAGAACAATATTGAGCAACAAAGTTCTCCAATGGAAAACGATATAATTAAAATAAAATAAAATAAAATAAAAATAAAAAAAATCTTTTTGATAAAAAATCTGCTTATGAATCCAGTAACAAGATTGATAATCTCTTCTCTTTTTTATTTCAGAATTCTTCAAAGTTGCAAGAGAAAAACCATTCACAACTGAATCAGAAAGTATACCTTCAACTGCTTGATCAAATCCAAAAAGGCCTTAACTTTAATTTTGGACGGACATAGAGATAAACCCAAAATCAAAATCATAGAACGAAACATTATAGAGAACCAAAATCTGTAACCCTTAAGAGATCCTGGTCATCGCCATTGTTGTATTAACCCAACAAAATCAAAAAAGGAAATCCTTGTTCAATGAGGAAGAACTAGGATTTCGTTCTTCAAACTAGAAGCCTTAAATGACTATCAAACCAGCAATGGACTATGGCTCTAATACCATGTAAACACTCCAAGATCTATAACGAATATTAGGCTGAGAGAAGAAGAAAGAGAAATTGAGGGAGAAAAAGAGAGAATAATTGGAGACATGCTGGGCAATAGAATCTGTATGTTCTACTGTACCAGCATGCAAATATTTATAATAAATTGGAACAGAACTGCAAAAGAAAATATAACCAGAAGCCTTAAATGACTCTCAAGCCGGCAATGGATTATGGCTTTGATACCATGTAAACAAGCCCAATATCTATAACCAATATTTGGTAGAGAGAAGAAGAAAGAGAAATCGAGGGAGAAGAAGAGAGAATAATTGGAGACATGCTAGGCAATAGAATCTGTATGGACTATGGTCTACTGTATCAGCATGCAAATATTTATAATTTACTAAAACAGAATTACAAAAGGAAATATAACTCAAATATAAGTCTTAACCCTCACCAAATTAAGCCTAAAGCTTATAGGAAACTCACTTAGATTAGGACACTAATAACCAAAATCTAAACCACTAAGGAAACTAAAATAGGGGGACTCCCTTATCATGTTACATCATACTAACTTTCATTTTCTCTAACAAAATAAAACCCTAAACTCCCAGGGATTACTTAATTGAGGAGCTGGTTCTATTTAAGAAAGGTCCTGCAGGCTGGCCCAGACTGGGTTACATCTTTATCAAGAACATCCAACCTAAAGACCATTGGCCTTATATGATTACAGCTGTTTCACTGTGTTTTAGAGTGGATGTTTTCGAGGGAACTCTGGGGATCTACCATTTAAGGCTGGTCACAACTTATATTGTCCTCGTCATCTCTCTTCAAATCTCCTGGTATGGCAGCCCTGGCCTTGCCTTTTCTTTCCATATAAAGGGCCAGCACTAGGTGCAAGCCTGCCTAAACAGTACCTGGAGAAGAGGTGGATTTGATTAACCATAAGCATTCTTTACCCCACCCACCCCCCCCCAAAAAAAAGAAAAAAGAAAAGGAAACATGCTAAAAGCTCAATTTGAGCTTCTTATTAAATGATGATCAAGTACTATTTAATCCTGATGAACCATGGTGATGTAATCAAATTCTAGGGTAAGGGATTTGTGATTGTTTTAACTAGAATTAGGGTTATCCCATAATCCTTTCCCTTGTGAACCAGCGAATTAATTATCAAACTTGGGAATAAGAGATTTTTACCAAACCTTATATCAGATGGGCTTGATGGAGGAATTTGGAAAATTAGGGTTTGGAGAAAATTTTAGGGTTAACAAAGATCAACATGGGTTGAACTTGGGATACCCAAACTAACACTAGGAAGGAAAGGGAAATCTGCAGTTTGGGTCATGGTTTGGTTAAGATTAAAAAAAGATATATGGTTTGTGTATGGGAGGGGTTTGAGATAAATAAGGGTTTTAACAAATGTTAATGGGCTGGTGATTTGAGACAATTTAGGGTTATAAGCAATCCCTATTGGGTGGAAACTTTGGAGGGAAAACGATTTGACTTTTTAGAAAATAAACTTTAATCAATCAAAACAGTGCAATAATAAGAAGAACTGAGCAGAAGAAAAAAGAAGAAGAGAAGAGAAGAAGAAAGAAGAAGAATTGATAGGAATCACATAAGCTTGCAATTCTAGCTTAGCACTCCTAGAATCGTAGCCTCTTATTTATACATATCAATAACCTAGATTACAACTTGAGAAGCAACATCTTACCCTCTAAAAAAGGAAATAAAGAGTACAACTTATGGACAGAACTTTCTAGTCTTCTAACTCCTAAAATCTGTCCAAAATAGAAAGTACTGAAAAAGGAAAGTTCTGAAATTAGTAACTAACAGAAAATAGAAATTATGCTTTCTAGAAACTCCCAAAACTTGTGTAGTAAGATGCCTACATTAGAAATAGAAAGTAGAGTAGCATATCTAAAAAGGAAACAAGGAATAATGGCATAACACTATTCACGTGAACAGTAACAGCCCAAACTTCAACACTCCCCCTCAAGCTGGAGTATACAGAAAGAAAACTTCAACTTGCACAATAAGAATAAACCTGAAAGATAGCACCAATCTTGAATGTGTAGCAATACAGGCGTTAATGAACACTTAGAGAACTTCACCCTAACGATAATCAACACCAACTTAAAAAAAAATCTTTAATTCTTCATATCGAATAATCCATCAAATAATGAGAACAATCGACGATATTGAAGACTAACAAAGTCCATAAGTATAGCAGCATGAAAGGCACCATCCACATGATATTTAAGACGAACAAAGTCCGTAAGTATAATAACATGAAAGGCATCATCCACATAATGCCAGTAGTAGGGAGGAATATTAAATCTTCAAAATTATAGCTCCAATGTTCATATAAGCACTTCGCAGGAAGGCAAGTAGTTGGTAAAGTATGGGTAGATAAAAGCAAGTATTGATTATTGTGGACCAAGTAGGTAGGTAAAAGACCGTATAGGTTATTGTGGAGTAGGTAAGGTAATATGAGTTACTACAGACTAAGTAGGTAGGTAAAAGACGGTATAAGTTACTACGGACCAAGTAGGTAAGGTAGGAGATTGTATGGGTTACTATAGACCAAGTAGTTAGGTAAAGGACAATATAGGTAAAGGTAGGTAATGATATTGTTGTAGAATGCCATAAGTTGAGGACAAAGATCTTCACAAATAATATCCTTCAGCACATCTTGAGTATATATAGAATAAGGTACCATTCTCCCCCTCATGTGTAGCATTACACGTGGATAATTAATGACAACCAACATCCAATATAAAAAAAAGATCCCAAACAACAATTTCCAATGAGACCTTTATGGTAGATAAAATCTTTATTCTTTTAGCATGTCTAAATCCAAGAAACAACTTCCAAACACTCCCCATGGTAGATTAAGATAATGGCAACATTGTAATAAACCATAATTTTTCAGGAGGTTACTGGTATTTACGGGCAAATATATAAGCTCAATGGCAATTCTGTAATAAATCAGATTTTTCAAGAGGCTATTTGTAAATAAGGAAGTGATGGACATGAAGGAACTAAATTTATAAATGGAGGACAGACTTGGAAGGGAAAACACTTGACAAGATTATATATCCTAAATATAGTATAAGAGAGATGGGTAATTAAAGAAAACATGGATATAGAATGTGGAATTAAAGATAGGACAGGGAGAATAATGTCAATCAGGAATAGAACAAGAATCGAACCCAAAATTGAATAAGACTTTAATAGGAGGTAAGAAATAGAAATAACCTGACAAAGACTGAACCAGCTATGAATGAAGACTGGACCAATTAAACGTGAGCCAAAACTGAACCAAGACTGAACCAACTATGAATCACACCAAACCAAATCATGATATGGAAAAATACAATTCTGTAGTATGCAGAAACAAGCAGAAGAAGAAAAAAAATCTGCATAATGGAAACTGAAAAGTGAAAAGAAGATGTAGCTATTTCCAAATCTGATCCAAGTTTTGGAACTTAGCTATTTCCAAAATTGATCCAAGTTTTGGAACTAAATACAAATAATAGCTAGAAGAGATCAGTTTACATAATCAAACCTGAACTAAGTAGCACATTATTTACAGCAACAAGTGGTTGCGCATCAAAACTTGAAGAAGAATAGCAAAAAAATTCTGCAACATAGAATCGAATAGGTGTTTGCAATGAAAAACATATCTGCAGAAAGATGTAAAACTGCATAAAATAATAAATCAAAATAATCAATCAAGTTATGGGATAAGTAAGAGGTGAGTAATAGAATAGATCAGTTTATATATTCATCTGATCTAACTATAAAATAAGTATAGCAGTAGGTGGCTGTGCACCAAAGAGAGGAACACTGAAAGAGAACTTCAGAAGAGAATACTTGAGAACAACACTATTTTGATTAAAAAAGCTCTGATGCCATGTTAGAAAATAAACTTTAATCAACCAAAATAGTGCAATAACAAGAAGAATTGATAGGAATCACATAAGCCTACGATTCTAGCTTAGACTCCTAGAATCGCAGCCTCTTATTTATATATATATAAATTGTACAACTTATATAAAAAAGGAATATATAAAAATTGTATAGATTACAACTTGAGAAGCAAGCCATCTTGCCCTCTAAAAAAGGAAATAAAGAGTACAACTTATAGATAGAACTTTCTAGTCTTCTAACTCCTAAAATTTGTCCAAAATAGAAAGTACTGAAAAGGGAAAGTTCTGAAATTAGTAACTAACAGAAAATAGAAAGTATGCTTTCTAGAAAATCCCAACTTATGTAGCAAGATTCCTATATTGGAAATAGAAAGTAGAGTAGCATATCTAAAAAGGAAAGAAAGAAAAATGGCATAACACTGTTCACATGTACAATAACATCCCAAACTTCAACACAACTCATGGGAGGGAGATAAGAGGGTAACAATTAGGGATGGGGGAATGGGGAAACTTACATTTGTGTAGGTAACGGATTCTTGGAAATCTTCAAGAATTTTGATTCTTGATCTTGCCTTCTTTCTCTCTTCTCTTTGTTTTTCTTTCCTTTCTTCTTTCTATTCTTTTTTTCTTTCCTTGTTCTAAAATTTCAGAACTGCCACAAGATCCAAGAAGAGGGGGAGAATAAAAGAAAAGAGGAGGGGAGCACAAAATGTAGAAGGGGTTGGGGAGGGTGCCTTAGGGTTTTAGAGGGGTTGGAAGGTCTGCGCAAGAAGAAAGAAGGGTGAGGGAGGGTTGCGGGTGAGAGAGAAGAAGGGGGAAGGGGACCATGGTTGCTGTACTTACTTGGATAAGGTTGGGAAGCTGCTGTAGTTGAAGAAGCTGTTGGAACTTGAAGATTGATTGCTGAAATTGAAGAAGAAACTCTTTCTAAATCCATCGTGGCCCTCTCAAGAAGACCACGCCCTTGTTTGCCTCCTAACAGAAAATTTTGTTCATCACTTCAACTCCCTTTATGATGAAGTAGGATTGGCTATTTATGGTTGGAGGGAAAGAGTTATACGCTAACTTTGCTAACTTGTAAACATAACTTGACTAAACTAGGGAATCCTTTATAGACTAGATCGCCCTTAAAACTCAATAAATACAACAACAACAACAACAACAATAAGCCTTGTCCCAACTAAATGGGGTCGGCTACATGGATTCTTGCCCTCCAATCAGTTTTGTTCGAGGCCATGCTAGATACAAGGCCTAAGCTATACATATCATTTCTCACCACTTCTCCTAAGGTTATCTTAGGTCTACCCCTAGCTCTTCTAGTTCTTTCAATATGAATTATATCACTTCTCCGAATAGGAGCATTTATAGGTCTCCGTTGAATAAATGATAACCCACAAATAAATAAATTTTAAAGAAAAACAACTTGCAATATTAAAGTTAATTATCCAAAGGAATCTCACTTGCCAATTAGGATTTACACACTATATAGGATTCTATCATAACTCATAAAATACTATTCCAAATAAAAAAATAAAAAATAAAGATAGATCCATGACCCTTGGATTGGGAGGGTTCCAACCAGACCCCTTTTAAGCCCCAAAAGGGCTGGAAAATGACCAAAGTACCTCTGAGGTATTCGGACAGCTTCAGATTGGACCTTTTGGGTCTGGGTTTTTGTGCCCAGTTATTGGGGGGTTCAACCCTGCTTACATCACAAGGAACAGTTTGTTCCAAATTCTCATTAGGGTGGTAAACAATATAAACAAGTTTACCTCCAAAAAAAATTCAGCTACCTTGCTAGCAAATGAGTAAAAGAATAGGCTTCGATATGGATCGTAAGCCAATTTGAATCTTATATTATTTAAGTTTATAAGGATGGTGATTATGGCTGTCACAGTATGTATTCATATTGCACCATCAATCTTTTCCATTATCTTATTTGCATGCAGTTCTTAGGTTAAAATTTTCCATCATTCAAAGAAATGGAAACATTCTAGCATAGAATGGTGTTGGACGTGCTGGCGTAATTCACTTCAACAAAATAAAAACTTTCAGCATAAGGCATCAAAATACCAAAGACCAAGTCAATAAGTCTAGACTCTAACCGTGGTGAAAGTAGGATGTGCTACTTTTGATAGATTCATAGGTTCTACCAAAGATCCAAAGAGAATATTGTCTATCAAAATTAAAAAGAAACAGAAGTTTCAGTCACACTAAAATAGATGAGACAATTTTAGATATAAAAACATCTGAATTCAAATCCTTCGGTAGAAAAACAAAATAAGCCTGACAAAGAGTATTTCAGGGACTCAGTCATAACATCACATGTGAATGATAGTTGACTATTCTTCTTGTGCTGGAAAAAGAATGGTCATCGTGCATAAGTTATGCACTGCAAGGATTCAAACCTGAAACCATGAGCTTTACTCAGCTCTGGTCGCACTTCCATAAGAAGCCTTTGTTGCAGAGCCCATTTGGAATCCTGATCCCCATCAACATGTTTTGGCAGCACCATGCCTGTAGAAGCCTGTGGCTTTATCCCAGACCGTTTCTTTCTCATCTTTGGCTTTTCCCAACCATCCAGACCAATAGTTGATGTCTGATGTATCTCTTCAAACAGCACTGCACCACTATCAGAATATCTGAATGTCTCTTTATCCTTGTCCAGGGCCCCAGTTGGCTTGGCAACATCATTAGCCTGTGCATCCATCTGCATCAGTTATAGCAATGGGTGAATCTCTAAATGAGAGCAAGGGAAAACTGAATAAATGAAGGGGGAAGAAGAGGCAATCATGTGAAATTACAAGAAAAGCATGTCTATTTATATGAATTCTCGGAACCAAAATCCACTCCATGCTTCTTTGCTATGTAGCACTTATGTGTGGTAGTCATTTGCTTATGTTGAAAGATGCTAACTATATAGTTCTTGTACATACGTTTCAGCCAATTCTTTTCCACATTGCAAAACTAATTTATGATTCAAAACTAAAACTCATGTCTATGAAATAAGAACGACATTTGTGTCGATACCAGATAAACATGAAAGAACAAACATGGCTATATTTGGAATGAACAAGGTTGTTTTTGAACACATCAGTATCAACAAAGCAAAAATAACAAAAACACATCACAAAATTAAGAACAGTTAATCATATATATTATGAATATATATCATAATGCTTCATGATCCAGGGAGACAAAGTTTGACAACAATGTATAGGATATGGAAATAATTCATAGCGGTAACTACAGGAAGCACTATAGAATTACACAAATTGTACATCAACCGATAAATCATGACTGAAAGTACCATCAGTACAAAAGTCAACAAATATAGAAAGTGTGCTGATTTGGTAGGATTTTGATTTCAATGTTGAAATGAGTACATGTGAATGATTTCATGAAATAATCAAACAAAGCAGTTTTTGGTCAAGAAATTAAAATTGTTTCGATTGTGCCAAGAATAAAAATTCCTCTTTCTAGTCCAATTTCTGGCTATAGATTCTCTCTCTAGAGGATTGGAACCTCAAATCAAAATCACCAAAACCAAAACATCTTTAGAGAAACATAAAAAACTACCAAAAAGAACTGCAAACATTCATCATCTTGCTTTGATCAATGTCAAGATGTATTCCACCAATTGAAATGTATATTCTACCATATTTCTGAATTCCAAATATTAATAAAGCCTTAATATGTTTACTATAATAAATTGAAAATTGAAAAGACCATCAATTATGTCTTTGACTCATTGCAAGCTTGTGGAAGGATCCCATGTTAGGTTCCCAATCTAGCTTAACAATGACTTACTTCCCTCACACTTGCACTCTACAATCGACACAGCAACTCACAGCAATCACAGAATCAAATCAGGTTAAGATGAAGGAAATAGCCTTATTAATCGATCAATCAAGAGCAGAACAAAAACTTTCATAGACCAGCAAAAGGAATTAGATTCATTTAGCAGCTCCATTCTTCACCTATAGCTGTCCGAGAGCAATAGCTCTCCCTTGGAAGGTCTGCATTGCGATTTTCCTAACAGTAACCCAATCCCCATTACCCTTCTTCCCTTCCTCTCTTTATCGGTTTTTTTCCTGCTGATTCTCCCTCATTTCCAATTCAATTGTCTCCATTCTTCCTCCTTGCCATCAAGGCACAAAATTTCGGTAATCTTAGTCAGTACCGATACGACTGAAATTTTGGAATCTTTTATTCAGATTTTGAACTTAAGTTTTGGTGGATTGGGGGGGGGGTCATCTTGGCCTGCTTTTCAGTTTGCAGCCTAATTTGAGATAAACACACTAAGAGTGTTATTTTGCCTAAAACCTAACCCACAATGGTGTTCTTGATAGATACATACCTAGCTATATACAGGCAAAATTGGGAGTATGGAACATGAATTTTAACAATGTAAATATGGATATCATGCAAGAGAATATTAATATCTTCATTAAGCTGCAACAAAAAAGTCAACAACTAAAATTCAATATACAAGTAGTCAAGTACAAGTGTAGAAGTCAGTAGTTAGTAGTACAAGGTTAAAACGGTTTAAGCATATAACATAATAGTATATGAACGAATTACAATTTTACAATACACATCACACCTATGAATACCCTAATAATAATTGTTGTGTTCTGGTGATTCCATCGTCTCAACCCTGTAGGCCTCCCTCTATGAATGGTGGACATACTCAACCCATGTCATCGAACCCATGTAGTGCTGTGTATAGTGGATATTGCCCTTATGTAGGTATCACCATCCTTATAAAACAACCAACCCATATTAAAGAAAGTGTCATAAGAGTAAGCACTGCTACAAAATTTCGCTGAGATTTTGGCAATTTTTCAAACTTTTCGATTTCGATAAGGATTTTGTTTTGCCACGAAATTTAGTGCTGAAAAGTAGTACTCATAGAAGAAATTTCGATCGAAATTGTCAAAATTTTGACCGAAATGCCTGCATTTTTGAAAATCGAAACAAAAATCCAATTATTTCGGAAAGTTATAGGTTTCAAACGAATTTTGGAGATTTCAACCATTTCGGAGGTTTCAACCATCTTGACAAAAATTTCGACTATTTCAACATTCCAACTTGTTTTTCCTCAGTTTTTGTTGATTTCTAACCCATTTCCACGACTCCTTTGCCTTCAAGCACCTCTTTTCTTATCTTTTGCCTCCAAACACCTCCTAAGCCACAACAGCTACAAAGAAAACTCCGGCAATAATAGAATGTGAAGCCTGAGCCATACCCAACAATTCCAAAGTTCCCTTTCTTTTATTTTTATTTTGTTCATGCTTTAAATGATCTTGTATTGCCATGAAATTAATATATGTTCAGCCTAGGACTATAATCTATGATTGTGTTCAGTTAAACTTTTTTTATTTTTATTATTTTCTACCTTTTTTCTATTTTTCTATTTTAATTATTTTCTAAATTATGTATTTTGAAAAATACATATGTATATATGATACACGGGCTTCACCTTAATATATGTGAGACACCATCACTTGATCTAGTTGGTCATTTTATTTTGTTGACTTGTTGTATATGTAACCATTCAATCAAACAATTCATATACGTTGATGGTTCTATGCCTGTATTCAATAGAGTTTTGTACTTGTCGGATCCGGTCATTTGTTAGTATACTTGAATGATAAATTTTCAGTGGTTTTTTTGGCGAAATGCTAGTTCCATTGTGTTTATTATGCTTTAAATAGGTAGGAGGCAAGAAATCAGATGAAAATGACGGCGTATAAGGCTCGAAACCTAGGGTTGAAATAAATAAATAAAATCATATTTTCGACCAAAATTCCGGTCGAAACCTACAAATTTCGACCTTTTCTTGGGTTAAAATCCTGGTTTCGACCGAAATTTGTTCCTTGGTAGTACTATGATTGCCAGTACAGTTGTTCCCAATTCAGTTGTTTCCCTTCCTCCTTCTTGCCAGTACAGTTGTTTCTATTTCAGTTGGTCCAGCTGTCCAACAGTCTCTGTCACAGATCTAGTTCCCTTTTTGGCTGTGCTCATGTGATCCCCTGTTTCCCTTTTATTTTTGCAAGTATACGCTAGCGATACTAGGGTCCTATCATCCCTGAATACAATACTTCAGTAGGTATGGCTCCAAAATAATCTCTCTAAGCTTGGGGCAAATTAGTTGGCAGTCTCAAACTCTTACAAGACACAAAATCAGGACCGACTGATATACACGAGCTTGTGATGTGTCTGTAGTGTTGATGGATTTCAATAGCAAGTGCTGTGAGAAAGAGTGGTTATTGAAGTTTGCACTTTGTTTTTAAGCAGGGACACGCATAAAAATAAAGAGGACAAAGTTCAGGTGGGAGACTTTGTGAAGGGTACCGGACTGCAAGATCCTCACTGGTGGCTGTGGTTGGTTGCTGAAACTTGAAAGTGCAACAGGCTGTAGGTGGTACAGGTGAGAGGCGATGCATGGGCAGGCGGGATATTGAGTTGCAGCAGGGATGCAGGTGTTGCAACCAACAGGGTAGGGATGACCATTTTTCTGCATGCAGGGTATGAGAGAGCAGGACATTGAAGACCACTCTTGAAGTCCTGAGAAGGACAAGTCCAGCAAGAGAGATGGAGAAGGAGTTCGCATTTTCTGTTTGGTTGGGTGGTGAGACGAAGAAAAACATGGTTTTGTTTTTCAGTTTTTACCAAGCAAATGTCGATGTTGCCAATTTTCTTTTTTTTGGTGAATGACATTGCCAATGTTTTGAATCTGTCGAAACTTGAAAGACATGCTCATTAAAGAGCAGTGCAAAAAATAAAGCAGATGTAACCTCAATTTTGAAATTTAGATGGGTTATCACCTATTTCATGATATTATTTTGGTTCAGTTAGATGGGCGAGAGGAAGATGAACATGGTTTTGTCCAGGGTTTAAGATTTACAAAGCAAATATCGATATTGCCAATGTTTTGAATCTATTGAAACATGTGCTCACTAGAGAGCAGTGAAAAAACAGAGTGGATGTAATTCCAAATTTGAAAATCAAACGGGTACCACCTATTTCTGAATAGGGATTTCTGTTCAGTTGAATGGGCAAGAGGAAGAATAACATAGTTTGGTTTAAGTTTTTATCTTTTTCCAAGCAAGTGTTAGTCTGAATCTATTGAAATATATGATCATTAAAGAGCAGCACAAAAATAGATTGGATGCAATTTCAATTTAGAAATTTAAGTGTGTTATCAACTATTTCAGAAATTCTCTTTAATTCCCTGAAAAAAAGGTACAAACATCAAATCAAACGATTATAAAAATTGAAATCACCCCATGAATTTGAAAAAGAAATCTACCAAATCAGACTTAAGTAATGAAATAAAAATGTTCAACAAAGAAACATCAGAGAAAAACAAATGTAAATCTGGCTATGCCATACAACATACTGAAAAGTCAGAAACAAAACATATATATTTTTTAAATGTAAGATAGGATTAACAAGGTCAAGTGTACAAACCCGCACATCTGCCAAAGAGGTCCAAACTCTTTTAGGTACAGCACCTTTGGTTCTTAGATTTCTTTCTTCTAGATTCTGTGGATCAATATCAACATTACTTGCCATCACATGATACTCGGTTCTCAACTTAGCCATGTTTCCTCCAAAGACTGCCCGATCACAGAGTAATGATGCAGTGGATCGGTCACTCAATGGCATATCTACTAGAGATCTCTTCCTTGCTGCAATCCTTGGGAAGCACATGTCAAACCTGGATACAACTTCTTCCAAGGTTTTCACCCGTTCCCTGTTTGATGAGATGTTTGGTTAACAAACTACACAGGAGAGAATACTAAAATTCAATCAAGAGGAAAGGAAACAAATACCTTGCCCTATTCGAACTCTCACTGAGATTATTCCTCACCCTTTTGATATTTTCATGTGAGGAGGCAGGCAAAGGCCTGCCATTTAAAGATAGAGATGAAGGATCATCTTGTGAAACACAAAGAGCAGAAGTTACAGCTCTTTCAACTTCCAATTGTCTAGAAAAAGCCACTGGCATGAATTTTGTGTTGAAAGGCAAACCATGGAGGAAAGTCATCACTTCCCCTTCAGTTGCAGGAGAACTACTTGTTGACATGCTAGGTAAAGTAGAACTGATTTGATTATCCATGCCCCCATGGGAGCTACCTGATCCGTCCAGATAACCAGCTGTGTACATCCCACGCTGCGTGCTAGCAAAAGTTGGCCGATCAGCATTACCAGAAGATGGATCAAACTTGCCCATTGCATTAATTTCTCCAAGCGCTCTGAGTTAGAGATCCAGTAAAACAAAGTATTACTCAACAAAATTAACAACAGCAAACAATGACCAACTTTGAAATCTAAAAAGACAGCACAGATTACACGTGAAATAAAGCACAAAATGGAAGTGATGATAATAATAATAATAAAGAAGACCAACCAATTCAAGTAAAAGAAAGGAGAGCAAAAAGAAGCAAAAAATCTAATAACTGTAATCAGAGCAACCAAAATTGCAAAAAATTCTCCAATTTGCATCCCATAACTGGAATCAATAACAACTGGTTGGCACTGAAGACAACAGGACCAACAAATAGCTCAAAGTTCCCAAAGTGTAAACTCCTTAAAATAATCCAAGTACACTGCTCAAGGGTACACAATTTTACTTGTTTGGAGAATTCTATGTTTGACTTCAGAAGATAAAGTTAACTTGTTCATTTAGGTGAATCAAATGAAACAAATTTTAGAATATGCACCTTATAGAACAAATATTTGAAAAAAGTTTGCAGAAGTTTGATGTATCAGTTGCCCAGGGTGATTGCCATTTTGTTATCTGTGCCCTTCTAAAGTATAAAGGAGAAAACTTGAAAAACTGCTCCTAATAGCACAAATATTATTAAAAAAAAAAAAAAAAGGTTCCACAAATTTGAGGTGTAGTTGCCTAGGATGGTTTTCTTTTAGTTTTCTGGATCCTTATAAAATATATGGGGAAAAATAAAAACAAAAAGCTTACAGGTATTTGAAATAAGAAAAAGGCAAAGCTGCCCACACCTAATATATGTCCTTTAATGATACTGTGTTAGCACCACATAAACTTCCTCCCTGGTGTCATCCTGTTACCATCAAACTATAGTAAACAAAAATTCAAGAGAGATTTTCCCATGACCAAAGCA